>NC_132923.1:103072176-103701898 GCF_047675955.1 Chlorocebus sabaeus
TAGTGCTGCAGTAAATAGTGCTGCAGTAAACATATGTGTGCATGTATCTTTATAGGAGAATGATTTATAATCCTTTGCATATGTACCCAGTAATGGGATTGCTGGGTCAAATGGTGTTTCTGGTTCTAGATCCTTGAGGAATTGCCACACTGTCTTCTACATATACACCATGGAATACTATGCAGCCTTGAAAAAGAATGAGCTCATGTCCTTTGCAGGGACATGGATGAAGCTGGAAACCGTCATCCTCAGCAAACTAACACAGGAACAGAAAACCAAACACTGCATGTTCTCACTCTTAAGTGGGAGTTGAACATTGAGGACACATGGACACAGGGAAGGGAACATCACACTATGGGGCCTATTGGGGGGTCGGGGGAAAGGGGAGGGAGAGCATTAGAACAAATACCTAATGCATATGGGGCTTAAAACCTAGATGATGGAATGATAGCTGCAGCAAACCACCATGGCACATGTATACCTATGTAAGAAACCTGCACATGCAGCACATCTGTCCCAGAACTTAAAGTAAAATTAAAAACATGTATGTTTCTATATAAATAAAATAGTAAACTATAAATCTTAACTAAATATATGTATATAAATAAAATATTCATGCATATAGACTAAATACACACACACACACACACACACACACACACACACACAGGTGGAGGAGTCCAGTGTAAATGGGCATCTTTCAAAAGATAGAGGAGGAGACTTCAGAGGTATCCTTCTGATGGCTGGCCATACTATCTTGAGTCCCATGTCCCAGGTGCATGTACCCACATTCTTTTCCTGCTGAAGATTTATTCATGTGAGAAGCTTGGCTGAACTGTATAGGGGCTTGCTCTAGATGCCTTCTAAAATCCATGACAAATCTAGGAGTCACTAATCCAATGGATCTATAATACTTTAAATCAGCAACTCCTTATCCACTCATTCCATTGACTTTGATTCCAAAGTGCTTTCTAATTCCTGGTATTGGTCTAGGCCCTGCCTTTCAGGTGCTGTCAACAATAAGACTGCAGGGATCCAGACCCATGGCCCTCCTGTTGTCCCATAGCCCCAGCATCTCTGGAACCACTACAGCCCTTTGTGATCCAGGAATCTGCAGAGGGCCTGGGAAGGGATGGACGCTTCACCCAGGCATTAGCTTTCCCCAGGCCCAAGTAAGCCTAGACCCAATGCCATAGTGGCTCCTCATGCCTCTCACCTAGCTAGTTTCTCACCCGCTTCTGGAGGCAGGGAGAAGACAGGACGCTGCTGGGATGATAGGATGAGCTTACACTTTGGAATCATAGAGTTCTTGGGTTAATCTGCCAGTCACTGTGGAATGCTCTGTAATATCTCTGAGGCTCAGTTTTCTCCACTGTACAACAGGGTATGAGCATAATGAGATAACAGTGGAGCTCACATACAGCCATGCCCAGTGAGGTCGAGTGTGCTCCCCCTCCAAGATCCCATTTTGCCCTGGGAAGGAAAAGAATTGTCAGCAGGAAAAGAATGTGGGTGCATGCGCCTGGGTTCTGGGGGCTCCAGCTAGTATGGTCATGGGATTCTTCTCCTAAAGCTTCTGTGTCCATCTAAAATGAGGGGTGAGATGCAGAAGGATTTCCTTCCTTTCTTGAGAAATATGTGGGGAAGACTGTAGTTTTAGCAGCTCCCTGCTTCACGAGCCAGGGAGAATACATATTTTCTTTCCTGTGCTGCACACCCAGCTGCCTTGAGGAAAAGCACAGACCCTGCTTAGAGGCAGCACATGGACTGGTTGGCTTCTGGCTGAGGCTTCCTGGTACAGAGAGTATCTTTGTTTCTCATTGTCCAACCAAGCACAAACAGGAGGAAATGCCCTCAAACACTATAAAGTTGATGCAAACCTAGGTGTTTTGTTCTTGCTGTTGTTAACCTACTCATCCATCCATTCATAGGCCTTGAATACCTCTTCTGAACAAGGCCTGGAAAAACCCACATGGGTAGCACCAGCCCTGGCCCTTGGGCAATCATAGTCTAGTGGAGGAGACAGATAAAAAATCAGACAACTGTGACAACTGCTGGAGAGCTGAGCACTTAGGGCACAGTGGTTGCTTGCCTAGGCTCCAGGAAAAGAGCACACTGGAGCAACTGTGGATTCCACACCATGGCCTAGTGGGGAATTCCCAGGCTCTGAGCCAGCAGCACTTCTGACCTCTCAAGGTGAGAGTTTCCCTGGCATATCTGGAGAACAGAGATACAACCAGTGCTCCTGGAGCAGAGTGAGGGAGACGAATGGTATGCAGTGATAAAGTTGGAGACGAGGGACCAGGTCACACACAGCCTTTACATTATGGGAAGAACTTGGCTTCTACTCTGAGTTTATCAGGGCCCATGGGCAGGTTCTGAGCAGAAGCTGACCTGGTCTGACCTACCTTTAACCAGCTGCTGTGCTGAGAATATGCTAAAGGAGTGCAGAGTGGGAACAGGGAGACTGGCCCGGAGTCTAATGCAGCAATGCAGGTGAGAGGCCAGGGGGAGCTCAGGGTGAGAGCCATAGCAGTGAAGGTGGAGAGAAGTGGGCCTCTTCCAGACAGAGTTTGAAGGTGGAGCTAGTAGAACTGGCTGGCAGATTAGAAGTGGGTGCTGGAGAGGAGCCAAGGTTAGCTCCCAGGTTTGGGGGATCAACGGGCAGCATGGAGCTGCCCCTAACTGAGGTGGCAAAGCCCATAGCAAGAGCAGGTTTGGGGTACAGAGATCAGGAGCTCAGTTCAGACTGTTAGGTGTGAGATGCCTGCCAGGAATATGGGAGGAACTGGTGGGTAGGCAGCATGGATGGAGAGAGCCTATCTATATATGTAGGTTGGAGCATCCTTAGTGTGTAGATTGTATTGAAAGCCATGAGGTCAGATGAGATGACCTTGCAAGGGAGTAGAGATAGAAAAGAGAGATTCTCTTTACTCCCCAAGGCTGCTTTTGCCTGTGGTATTCAGAGAGTGCCCTTAGCCCCTTTTTTTCCCCAGGTGTGGACCTGGAAAACAGTTATGTCTGTTTCTGGTTCTTGCAGCAGTTGTAGTGTCAGCTCCTTCCAGAGGTCTAAGAAGGGGCAGATCAGGCTGCAGAGAGCTGGGAACCAAGGATAGTACCGCCCCTGGCAAAGGAGACCCGGCCCCTGTCCTGAAGGGCTTCCCAGCTCCCTACTTATCTCCCTGAAGCAGGTGCCCAGCCCCCAGCAGGAGCTCAGCACATGTTGGCTGAGTGGAGGGATGTGGGGTCTCAGGAGAGCTGGTGGGTTCTACCCCACGGTCCTGAGAGAAGCAAGAAGGACTGTTGTCGAGAGGATGCCCCTCTGAGGGGGAGAGGCAGGTCGTGTGTGTGCATGGGTACCAGGGAGCAGATGGCAGCGCAGACAAAGTCTCGCCCGCAGCACGGGGCACAGAAGCTCATCTCTGCCTGGCAGGCACCTATTGCCAAGGGAACGATGGATTGAAAAATCCATAACGGCACGATGATGACTGGTAATACTTGAAACGGAACCGCAATGTCTGCTTTCAAAGCAGCCCTCCCCAGAATGCTGAACTGCCCTCGGCTCCCATCTCAGTGCCTTTGTCGATGGCCATAACGCTCAGCCAGCTTGCTGGCATTCACACCTAGAGAACAATTAATCAATTTGTGGCTTGGGCTTGGTGTTTGGCTTCTTCCTAAAGGCTAATCGTTGGTTCACAAAAATGAAACTTTGGCGGCCCATTGCAGATGGGAACCACAGGAAAACAAAATGCGGAAAAGCCTGGAGAGGCTAATGTATCCCCGTTGTGCCCAGGCTCTGGCAGCTATGATGAAGGAAGCTGTATGGGACTTGGTTTTATTTCACTGGCTTTGTTTATGTGACACTGTGTGTTTGAAGGAGAATCTTTTATTCATTCAACATGTATTTCTTATGTACTTGCTACTGTGTGCCAGACACAATTTGAAATTCTAGGCTCAGAGAAGTGAATAAAACAGATAAAAATTCTCTGTCCTTATGGAACTTACATTCTAGTGTATGGAGCAGATAATAGACAAGCTACATGGTGAAACCCTATCTCTAACAAAAAATGTAAACATTAGTTGGGCATGGTGGTGTGTGCCTGTAGTCACAGCTACTCAGGAGGCTGAGGCAAGAGAATCGCTTGAACCTGGGAGGCGGAGGTTGCAGCGAGCCAAGATCACGCCATTGTACTCCAGCCTGGGTGACAAAGCAAGACTCTCTCAAAAAAGAAAAAAAAAATAGACAAGTTAAACGAGAAACTTGTGTATTATATACATGTTGATGTGCAAAGCAAATTAAGAAACAGAGGAGGATAAGATGGATCTGGGGCAGAGAGATGATCATTTTCGATGGGCAGTTGGGGAAGACCTTGAGGGCGGGGAGAGAGGCATAGGTGGTGGAATCAGAGAGGTCATGGGGCCACATGACGTAGTTCCTGATAGACTATTCTAAAACTGGAAGAAAGCTGAACCACTCAGCCCAAATTCCCAGTTTTTCAGATGAGGAAACTGCCACTAGCCGTGCAAAGCAATTTGTCCATAGTCTTACTGTCAGTAGCAGACCTGGTTCTATCACTTGAGTGCCTTGACATCCAAATTACTCCTTTTCATTTAACTCATCTAGTCACTCAGAATGTGCTTATGGGTTACCAGAGGTTAGGAAGGGTTGTGAGTGGGAAAGGAGGAGGTGAGAACGATTAATGGGTAGAAAAAATCATTATAATGAATAAGACCTACAATTTGATACCCCAACAGGGTAACTATAGTCAAGAATAATTTAATTTATGCTTTAAAATAAGTGAAACAGTATAATTGGATTGTTTGTAACACAAAGGATACATGCCTGAGGAGATGGATACCCCGTTCTCCATGATGTGATTATCACCCATTGCATGCCTGTATCAAAATGTCTCATGTACCCCATAAATATATACACCTATGTACTCATAAAAATTAAAAATTAAAAAAACCGCACCCATAGGCTTTTCACTCACTATTGGACATGAGCTAGAAACAAAACTGATGGAGAGGCCCCTGGAACTAGGGTGGGGAGAAAATGGGCTCTCATAGGCACGTGCTCTGAGCCTGTCTTTGTTTCTGTTTCCCATCTTGATGGAAACACTGCAACGTTTACCTAACCTCAGAGCAAATGGAAATTGGACTCCTTTGCCAGTTTACCAAACTGATTTCTGGACTTTTGACAGTTTTAATATCAGTCCACCCCAACCTACCTTTATACCTAGAAGTTATTAGAAAGTTATTAGCCTGGGGCTCAGCCTCTAGTGGGAAAAAGAAGGGAAGCATGTAGTAGTCTGATCAGCACAGTGCCAGGTAGTGGGGATTCACTCATGAGCACAGGCAGCCTCTCCCTGAGACCTCCTGGAACCCCCAGCCCAGCGTGGGGCTAGACCAGTAGTCAAAGCACAGTGACCAAGGCTGTGACAGGGGTTGACAGGGGACCATGGGAGTGAAATGGAAGGACATCCAAGCCAGACTTAAGGTGCTTGGGTTAGGGAAACCCTCCTAGAGGAAGTAAAGGCCTAAAGGATGAAAAGAAGGTGGCTAGGCCTTCCCAAGGCAGAGGAAGCTCAAAAACAAATCACTGGCCGGGCGCGGTGGCTCACGCCTGTAATCCCAGCACTTTGGGAGGCCGAGGCAGGTGGATCACGAGGTCAGGAGATTGAGACCATCCTGGCTAACCCGGTGAAACCCCATCTCTACTAAAAATACAAAAAATGACCCGGGTGTGGTGGCCGGCGCCTGTAGTCCCAGCTACTTGGGAGGCTGAGGCAGGAGAATGGTGTGAACCTGGGAGGCGGAACTTGCAGTGAGTGGAGATCATGTCACTGCACTTTAGCCTGGGCGATATGGGAGACTCCATCTCAAAAAAAAAAAAAAAAAAAATTCACCAAGAGAGTCAGGGTGGTAGGCTCTGCTGACAATAAACCTGGATTCAGGCCCAGCTCCATTGGTTACACCCTTTGTGACCTTGGGCCAGTCACTGAACCTCTCTACGTCTCTCAGCTTCCAGGTTTATAAAATGAGACTAACAATAGAACTTACCTTACAGAGTTACTGTTATAAGGATATAACATGAGAATGCAGGTAAACTACATGGCACATTTTAAATGCTCATAGACGATGGATTATCCTTATAATCCAGTATGATAGAGGGTTGTGGATGATAACTGCCTGCCCAGGCCCTGCTTCCTGGAGGTGGCACCACTGTGGCTGAGTCTTACAGGAAAAGGGTCAGTGAACCAAGGGAAGGATGAAGAAGTGGAAAGGAAGGGATTCCAGACAGAAAGAGGAAAGACTGAGCAAAGACTGGAGGCCAAGGCCCACATGGAGAGGTGGAAAGTTACATGTCAGTCCATCTCTGGGAATAATATCAGAAGGCAAGGAAGGCTCTACAGTGGTCAGACCTGTATGAATATTAAGGATCTGAACATTGTCCTGTAGACAATGGAGAGCCACTGAAAGGCTCTTAGAAGCAAGGAGGTGACGTGATTAGACATTTCAAAAGATCACTCTGAAGGGGGAATGGATTGCAAGGATGCAAGACTGGAGGCTGGGAGCCTGCTTAGGAAAACATTGCCTTGGCCCAGATGAGAGATGATGAGACCTGAGCTAGGATAATGGCCATGGGAATGGGATGTAGAGGAGAGACTAGGGTTGAGTCACATAGGAGTGAAATCAGCAGGAGTTAATATTTTATTAAATGTTGGGGAGTGGGGGTAGGAGGAAGCAATAAGGCAAAGGAATGTGAAGAATGTCCAGGAAGTCAGCAGTTTTAGGAAAGAAACTCCTAATGGATTTAGGAGTTAAGCACTACTATATGCTAATTAACCGTACAAGAGAGTGTGAGATCACTCAGGGAGAGGCAGTTTCAGTGGGGAGTGCAGTGGTTAGCGAGGGAGGCTTGGGAGAGACCCAGGGCAGGCAGAGGGAGAGGCTTACATTGAGGGACCAGATCCTCCAGGAGCGGTGTCAGCAGGGTGAAGGCCCAAAAAGATCGGGGCTGCACAGTGTCTCCTGGCTTCGGCTCTCAGATGCTACCCTGGAGTATGCAGAGTTCACTGTGGAAGGCCCTTCCACCCTCCCCCACCCAACCCTCAATTCAGGGAGCTGGGGCAAGAATTGGAGGTGAGCAAGTAGAGGAGGATGTCTGGTCACCTCTTATAAGACACTAAAATGATAAGGGGAGATGCGGGGCCAGGTTTGTTTGGCTTTGTTTTTCTCATAAGAGAGACGAGGGTGAGTTTAAAAACCAAGAAGAAGGAGCTTGCTGGAAAAGAGAGAAAAGGATCACTAAGTCCTGAGAGAGAGAGGGTCCTGAGAAGAAGGAAGAGCCCCTTATTCTCTGCAGCTGGCTCCAAGTTGTTAAGGATGGGGAAGGATACTGATGAGTTTGTGTGTTGTGTTGTGTGTATGTCGGAGGGTGGATGAGGTAGGCAAAGAAAGCTGAGGGAGCTCATTCCCAATATCCTCAATTTCCTCCGTAACAGGCTGAAGAGAGAAGGGTTGTGAAGATGCCAAATCACCATTCATTTATTCATTCATTCAGCAAATAGTTATGGTGCACCCACTGTATGCAAAGCATTTGAGAGGCACTGGGAATATAGTCATGAACAACACACACCCTGTCCTCATGGAACTTACAGCCTAAGTTAAACTAAGTTTAACTAAGTTTGTATGGATGTTAAACAACCACACAAATAATACAAAGATATTAAGGAATAAATGAAGATCGCAAGACTTCACTTACATTCCTACCAAGCTTCAACTTTATTAGAAGCTGCCCATCTGCGTGTTTAGATGAGAAAGAGTTTTTGAATCTGAACCTGTTCTGCTTAGTTCTGTTGAACAGAATAGAATCATGATAGAGCCCTGAGGCAGACCACTAGAGACCACCTTCAGATGGGCACAAGTCTACTAACTTAACCTACATCTTTTTATTAGTACTCAGACCTAGCAGTTCTCCATATTGACTCACGGAAGCTTCTGCCCATCCACAGTACTTTGGATGAGAAAAAAAGCAACATGGTACAACTAAAAGAGTTGGGATTTGGGGTTAGAAAACCCGAGATTAAAGTCCCAGCCATGCTGCTCACTAGGGGGACAAGTATGAATGAGACATTTAGCTTTTCAGGGCCTTCATTTCTTCCTGCATCAAAATAGGTGGAATCCTGACACCTGCCCTGCCTTCTTCATAGGGTGCTTGGGAAGGTGAAATGAGGGAACCTGTGGGGAGATGGGCGGTGAACGTAAAGTATGGAGCACTTCTGTGGTTTTATTTTTTACCTGTGCCCACTTTGAGTTGGAGCCACTGATGGATGAGTGCAGAGAACTGACAGCAAATTTCAGAATTCTGATTCGGTTTTGCGCACTCTATCAAGCATAATCATTTGTTGGTTTACGTGAGATCTCCAGGCTTTTTGAAAGAGTCAAACAATTTATACTCAAACTGCATTTTGACTGCCAGCCTTGGATATGCTCATCTTTTTTCAAGACCACATGTCTTGCTTTTACAGATTATGTTACATGTTCATGGAAGAAAATGGGAGACGTTCACAAGAGCACAAAGAAGAAAATTAAAATAAACTGTTATCAGACCCCCTAGATATAACCACAATTAATATGTAATTTATTCTTCCAGGCATATATGTGCATATTAGTGCATAAAATTAAAAATATATATATTTATGCTATTTATATTGCGGTAATTATTCAGCCAATCCCCCGTGTTTAAATTTAGATTGTTTCTACTCTTCCCCTATGACAGATAATGCTGTTGTGAAAAATTCCTATGGATAAATCATTGGGTTGCATCTGATTATTTCCTTAGAATAAATCTATAAGGGCATGGCCATTTCAAAGAATTTTGGTATGTGGTTTCAAATTGCTTTCTAGAGAGATTTATGTTCTTACCAGTAATGCATACCCATTTCTTCACTCCCTCCCCAACACTGAATATCAACACTTTTAAACCAATTAGTTTAAAATTGGATGGGTAACAGATGGCTCAACAACAGGGGTCAGAGGAGGCCAATCTTGAGGGATTGCCCATATCCCAGCAGCTGTAGGACTCTTAGCAGAGCTCCTGTTTCTCAGAAGCTTATTCCGTGGCCAGGCTCTGACCTGCTTCCCATCCACAGAGGACCGAGTAAGTGCTGTCTGTATGCTTGCCCCAGAGTGGGCACTTCCATGAGGCTGAGGTCAGGTGTGATGCTCAAGGGCATCTGAGTCCTGGAGAGAGAGAGGGAGCTTCAGGTCGAGGCAGGCCAGTCCTCGCTTATCATCTTAGATGCAATTCTGGACTTCGACTTAAATAAAGGTCCTTTTTTAGGCTCCACCAGAACTGGACACCAGGATGCTCTGGTCATTCACAGGGTGTGCCTCTTTACAGACTAGATGCAGAATCTCCAGAGGCAGTGAGCTAGCATTCTGCTCTGGGAGAGGACATTTTTTATGCCTAGATGGGAGCATGTCAGAGTTTCCATGCCTGAGAGAGTCTGGCAGTGGACCCCCTGGGGGATGCTCACCTTCCTCACCAGCACTTGCATACTCCTTAGGGGGTTTTACGCTCATGGACCTGGGGAACCTTGGGGTAGTTATGACTACACCCTGGACATGGCTGGTGGCTTATAGGAGATGAGAAGGCAGAGAGCATGAACTTCCTGAGCCTAGTACCCAAGAATGAACTGTGGCTCATTTGCTTATTCATCCCACCTTGCATCATGCTAGTTATTAGGGGGTAAAAAAATGAAGATAAACAGGACTAAGTCTTTTGGTGACTTGCAGGAACTCACAATTAAGTAAGACAGACAAACCCATCAACCAGCAATTGCAAAACAGTGAAGCATTTGATAAGCCCTAGAATAATTTCTTTCTGAGGCTCTGGAAACCCAGGCAACTCACCTATCTTTATCTGTTATTTATACTCTAGAAAAATTCCTCTGGAAACAGTGTGGAGGTGAACTGGTGGTGAGAGGGTCAGGTAATGAGATCTGGGGTGGGCTGGGGTGGAATAGGAGCAGTTGGTCTATTGGTGGCTCTAGGTTGAAGCTCCTGGAATAATAGAAGCAGGTGTAGGTGAGGTCTTGGGGCCACAGAATTCTCCAGGTGTAACATGCAGCATCCCCATCCTCCAGGCAAGATATTAACCTCTGAGTTAAGGACTAAGGGACTCTGGTGAGGTCTGGGAGGACTGTCTCAAAGGTTCTCTAGACTGAGGCACCTTGGCTTTGTATTTGGCTGCGATTCAGGATGGAGTGAGTGATGAACCAAGATGGGTTGGAGTTCTAAGGAACAAAGGGCCAAGTGTATACTGTTAGAAGGATATGGTAGTGAGGGCAGATGGACTTTATCTTGTATTGCCACTATCAGTCAATTGGTTGTGGTTGACAGGAACCATGTGTTGAAGCCACATCTAGATTCACTGAGAAGAGGGCAGAGATCAGTTAGTGATGTCTGCATGGGGGTGGATGAGCAAAATAGTGGCACATATGCTATTTGTGTCGTTTCTGACCTCAAGCATCACAGAGCATATTGCTGGATGGCAGAGAGGACAGCATCATGACAGTATGCATGATTGATGCTTATCCCTGGGAAGTGGGCTGCGTAGGCTCTGCTAGAATACAAATCTGAGGTATCAGAGGAGTAGGAGCCATCCATGGAAGAAAGACTCTTGAGCTCAGCAGAGTCCCAAACCTTGGTGACCAGAATCTGACAAGCTTCCAGTGCTAGGAGAGCTATAGCATGAGTCAAGGAAACTGAGGCAGAAACTCAGTCATAGACACTAGACCAAACCGGTGAGCGCAAGGAAGGTTCAAGCTTGATGGGTTCCTCTTGACTCATAGTATTTGGCCTGTGGCCACATGGCTAATTTGGACTCCACCTTCTAATAATGTCCTTGCCCTAGTCAGGACCAAATTCAAGACCTGGGCATGGTAGAGCCTACAGTAGCCACATGGGTTATACCTAATCATAAATATATCACAGATTGGTTCTACAAAGGGGAAGTGGAGGATTCCTGGCAACTGAGATATGAGGAGCATTTAAAAGTTCTCTTTTATCCCCACACCTAATCCTTTCCCGTAGCCTAAGCACTGTCTGTATTTTCACTATCAGAGATGGCCCCATAAAATGCCTAAGCCAGAAATGAGCACATGATCTGTCATTGCCCAGGAAGTAGATCTCTCACTCCCCCTCTGTCTCTTGGCCAAGGCAGAGAGGGTCTCCCTAGCTGAATGTGCTTTGGTCTGGGCACTTTCTATTACTCTGGGAAGATTTCTGTCTCTCAGATATGATTAGCTTTCCTATTGAGAGATCACTTTCTTTAAATGGGAACTCTGTTCATGGGTTTCCCTTTCAGCATGAAGAGCCATTGATGGAAAGTGGTGGGGGATTATATAGCTGCTGAACCATCCATGCCCATTGTCTTCAGGGGTAATTGACAAATGACCAACAGGTCAGGGCTCAGCCCAGCCCAGAAAGGATGGAGGAGAGGTAATTGCTGGGGAAGAAGGAGAGAGAGTGAGAACTGGCAAGTCCAGAACCGGATGGTGAACACTCTCAGAACAACATCAAGCTCCTAGACGTAGGAGAGAGTTGGAAATAATAGATTCGGTGGAATTAAGATGCTATTTGACCAGGCCATAGGAATACTTGAACCCTACCTCAGGCCATCTCTTTCTAAAAAGCCCCCCAGGGAGATTTCATACATCCTCAATTCCGAGATGTACTCCCTCCCCTCCTACACCCTAATCAATAGTTTAATCTTTTGGAAATCAAAATACATCTTACTATCAACAAATGCAGTTTGTGCTGTGTTTTTCTTTCTCTCTTTTTCCCAAAAAGCCCTAATTAAATTGACAGCACATGTCATTATTGATGTCGTGCTTGAATCAAGAAAATATAGTATATGTACAAAGAATGGCACTGACAAAAAAAAAAAAGCCCTTGATTGCTAGATAAAGTTGTGGCTCCAAATGCTCTAGCAAGCTGGCTAGATTCCAATGAGAATGTCTTTACCCTACTTCCATGATTTTTGTGTATTAGAGAAGGCCTACTCAAATTTTAACATGAAAGGAAATCTATTGGCTTAAGTTCCAGGGAAATCCAAAAGGTGGTGGGTGTGGCCTCAGGAACAGCTGGATCCAGTGTCACTGGGACCTCATTCATCTCTCAGTCCTGCTTTATCTCTTTTATGTGGCAACAAGATGGCTTCTGGGAGCTTTGGATTCACATGATCCTAGAGAAAGAGAGAGATTATATTTCCCCTGACATCCGCAGATCTAAAGTCGTGGAAGAACTGTTATTGGTCATGCTCAGGTTATGTGCCTCACCTCAAGAGAAATCCCAGCGGACTGAGGGATGGGATGTCATATTGGCTGGTCTCCTGGGGCTAGAGGGCAGGTAGGCATTGTGATTTGATTGAGAGTCTGCACAGAGCCACATGGAATGGGGGCAGGGCGGTTCTCCAATGGGAAGATAAATGCTAGACAAATAAAAGCAATAGCTGTCCACTCTTGGATCAGCCTGAAGGGCCTTGGACCAAGACTTCTTCCATCTAAAGCTTATTCTGAGACTTGACTCTTACCACTTCTGTTTGAGGAAAGGCCGGTCTAGACTAGACCATTGGAGTGACAGAGGACAAGGAAAGGAAGAGGCAGGGTGTGGTGCCTGGATGGTGCAGTAGAGTCCCTCCAGGGTGTTGGCTGCCTCTGTACATGTCCCCACCAAGGGGATATGAGAAGAAGCAAAACAGCCAGAGAGGCTTAGAGCAGCCTAATCCATGCCGGCAAAGAAGGAAGAAGCCAGAGAGAGACTGCATCCCCCTGTGAAGATAATGCATGGGAATGCTTAGCCCAGTGCCTGGCACCCGGCGCCCAATCAATAAATGGTAGCTATTATTATTACCCATTAGGGATCATCCCTCAGCGCCTGCAGTCTGGGCATGATGGATGCAGGCTGTGCTTGTGTAATGGGGATTATTTATTAGTCACCTTGTAAAAAGCAATGACAGAAAGGCGCAGAACTATGTTACCACAGAGGGATCTTATCTCATGGAAATCAAAAGCTTCTCTGTTTTTCCACTAAGAAACAAGAGCACTTGTTCTCAGAGATTAATCCAATTCCACTGTTAAGACCTCAAGGGGAAGGAGGAGATGTAATTCCCACAGATTTCAGCACTGCTTTTGGGATAATACTCCTCCAGCTCCTAAGTACCTGGGACTTGGGCATGGACGGGAGGGAGGGCAGGGAATGGGAGTTGGAGAAGGAAGCGGGAAGTTGGTGTGAAGAGGCAGGAGAGTCCCCTTGGAGCTCACTTAGGCCTTGCCTGGCCTTCTCGACTGGTTCAGGGCAAAGCCCCTAGAGGTACTGTTTATGCAAGTCGGTTGCTATCCAATGAAGGAGGCTGACCCACTTTGACCACTCCCAACAGCTTTACCTGCTTTCAGTTTCCTCACCTGGCCCACTGCAGACCCAGGGCTCATTTTACAAAACTTAGGCCCATTACCTATTGCCATTTAATTACAAATACTGTTGCAAACCACTTTAATTTATTTTAAAATTTTATCTTTTCCATTAACAGATGTAGCAAGAGTATATTTATGTAGCAATGCTTATACAACAATTCAGGGTGGCCACTAAATCCCCATGTGTGGGCTTAGGCCTTTTGTTAATTATTTGTTTAATAACAGCTCAGCCTGACAACAATCAGCAATGGCTCCCCAAAGAACATGGGAAAATTTAAAATTTATGTGGCAAATGGGAGGCAGCGTACAAATCACTTCTAATTAGCATGCCACAAGCCTTTGTGGCCACCCTGAATATTAACATTGATTAAGCACTTAAGTTGCCCCAACCCCTCACAATAATTATGTTGTTTATTCCCCACAACTATCCTCGGAGGTAGTTGTTATTCACTATTATGTGCCCATTTTACAGGTGAGAAACTGAGGCACCAGGAAAGTAATAGTCTGGGGGAGTGTTGAACCCAGAACTTTAGAACCAGGCCCTGCCACTACCACCAGACAAGGCATCCTGGTAGAAGCCGCCTCATCAGCTTGTAAACAGGAATTATGATTTAGTCTTTTAACATGACCCATGTCTGTTATAAGCATTCAAACAATACAGTAAGAATATAAATATGAGACATTTTGTAATCACTCGCATTTCAACATTCCAGAAGTAGAGCATTGTCCAGGTTTTCAGGGCATCACCCTTGACATCTAGCTATCTGGAGAGAGAACAAACTAATGCTAATGCTGGAAAGGAAAATTTTTCAAGGAAACAAAATGAGATTGCTACATACTCTCCATTTCATTTTTACTTTTGAAAATTTTACTTAAATTCGACAGATGAAAAAAAAACAAGGAAAGGTTGAAGGAATCATTAAACTCCAGATCATTAGACGTTAGCGCCTCAAATATGCCTCTGAAGCTAAGAACAAAGTTCAAATAGCACGTTAAGAAGTTGCAGTCATTATTATCCTTTTTTAATTATTATTTTTGCAGCATTTATTAACCACCCCTGCACTGAAGATGAAGAGGTTGACGTATGTATATTTTTTCTTATTTCCATAAACTTCCTCTCCTGGTACATATATTTTTTTAATTTGGCAAGATCTATAACATTTATATTCTGTTCTGTACAATCCTCAGGGTTGTATAATCTTAGTTCCATATTTAATAGGATTTAACATTCACCGCCAATTTTCTTGCCATACATTTTACATTCCGAAGTGTTGTATTTTGATTGAATTCTTCATTTGCTAGAGTCCACTGTCAAATACTTTTTACAAGAAAGGTTCATGGGTGTTGTATTCCCCGAATTCATACTCGTGAATGTCCACCTGTTGTCTAAATAGGTAAATGACAACTTCAATGAGTATACACCTCTTAAGCTGCAATTCTCCTTGGAGCTTGAATGGCTTGACTGGAGGCTGGAGGCCAACCAGACTTACTTCTCTCTTGTTTAGCTTGGTGTTCCTGCCTAGATGTCCATATGATTCATTCTTTTCCCTTGAAATGTAGTATCTTCACCAGAATACATCTTGAAGGTGATTGCTATACATAAAATTTTTGGAGACCTCATGTGCTCTTTTGATCTTGAAATTCAACTTTCACTATTTCAGGGACGTTTTTGTCCATTATATCTTTGTATGTTTTTCTCTATGGATACATTGAATTTCTTTTGTCAATATTCCCTATCTGTGATCTTCCCTATAATCATGTTTATATATTTGATCTTTTCCATGTATTTATTTAATTTTCTCAAGCTTGTTTGCCAAGTTCCTGAGTTGGGTTTTCAGATATGTTTAATTCATTCCTCCTCCTCCTTTTCCTCTTCTTTTCTCTCCCTCCTCTTCCTCCTCTTCCTCCTCTTCCTCCTCCTCCCCTCGATCCTCTCTTCCCTCCTCCCCTTCTTCTTCCTTCCCCTTTCTCCTTCTCCCCTCCTTCCTCCTCTTTCTACTCCCTTTCCTCCTCCACCTCCCCTTCTACTTCCTCCCTCTTCTCTTCCTGTTTTAGCTGTTTTCAGTTGGTACTCCTTTTTCTTTCCGAGCTCATCTTTCATGGTTTTTGCTTATCTTATAATTTTTCTTTTAGGTCCCTGAAACTCTTCTTTGAATTCCTTTTTAAAAACTCCGTAATTTCTTTGAGATTAGACAACAATGGTTTTCTGAATTCATCTTCCTTCCTTTGACAATTCCCTCTGAGGTCTATGTTTTCCGTAGCCTTTTACTTTATTCATTTCTTTCTTGTTTTGTTTGTTTATTTTGTAATTTCTACTGACACTTCTGTGGTTAGTTCCCTACTAATTATCTCTGTCTTTTTTGGAGTTGGACCAAATATTTGCCAAAGAATAGTGTGCAGAACTCTGGGACCTGGGAAAGGGGATTATGAACTGAGTGGTTCCGCATTGCTGGTAAGGTTTTGTGGTCCATTTGTCCTCTCTCTCACCAAATCCAGCATTTCTCTTTGCTTTGTGCCAAAGCTGCTGTGTGTGGTGGTTTGGGGATGGACACCTCATTTGTCCACTGCCTTACTCTTCAGACTCCCTAGGACAGAGGCAGGGCCATCCATTATTCAGGTGGAAAGGCACATAGTCTGTCCTTCAACCTCCTCACATTCCTTCCTGCTTGAAGTGCTGAAGAGGTTTCTGCTGGACACTCCCATGGCTGGTCCACATTCCCACATCTTGTCACTTTCATCGAAAAGTTTATTGAAGTCCTTTTGAGGGCTGAGATACTTTGTTTTAAGAAAATTTTGCTGAAGGTCTGAGGATTTCTGTGTAGACTGTCAACACTTCTTCTTGTTTAGATTCGCGTTTCAGTATTTGGCAAATATGCCTAATGGTTTGTGGTCAGGACTAATTTCCTTGTTTCACTGAAGATACAGTTTCTCTATATTTTGTTGTTGTCAGTGAATTTCAAGAGAGATTAAAAAATGTAAATGCCTTCACTGGACATCTTTATAAAGAAATCTCCCTTATCAATGTTGTTTAATGGTTATACAGAATTCCACTATGCAAATATAGTAACATTTACTAAAATTCTCTCTTGAAGGACATTAATGCTGTTTCCTTTTCTTCTTCTTTTTTTTTGAGTATAAACAAGGCTATGATGAATATCCTTGGGTATTGTCCAGTTATCCTCATCATAGTTTAAAGAACTGGGGGAAAGTCTTAGAGAGGTTCAAGGGTTTGCTCAGGGCCAAGAATCTAGTTTCTGGTTAGGGATGGCAGCTTACATCTGTAACCTAGCACTTTGAATAACTGAGGCAAGATGATCACTTGGGTCCAGGAGTTTGAGGCCAGACTGGACAACATAATGAGACCCTTTCTCTACAAAAAAAAAAAAAAAAAAAAATTAGCTGGGTGAGGTGGTGCACACATGTGGTCCCAACTACTCAAGAGGCTGAAGCAAGAGGATCCCTTAAGCCCAGGAGTTAAAGACTGCAGTGAGTGAGCTATGATCTCACTACTGCACTTCAGCCTGGGTGGCAGAATGAGACCCTATCTCAAAACAATTTTTTTTTTTTTAATTTTTAGAAAGAATCTAGTTGCCATAGACCTGGATGCAAGCTCAACCTTGACACGCCCATTTCAGAGCTGTCCAGCCCGCCACAGCCCTGCCTCTCTGTTCATCTCAGGCAAGACCCTTCCCAAGGCCCATCCTCTCTAATTTTATTGCCTCCTTCTCTGGCTTTGCAGTCTTGTAGATTTAGCCCCTGTTCTCAAAGGGATTAACTGTAAGAGGATTTCTGTGCAGCTTTTCTCCTGGATTCACACAAAAGGACTTAGATAAGTCTTGGCTTATGGGGCCTTAATGGGCTATTAGGGGAACGTGGAACATCTGGGGCCACTCAAACCAGAGGGAGGCATCAGAGAGGCTGGCCATGCCTGGGGAGGGCCTTCCAAAGCCTCTTCTTCAATGTCCTTATTAAGGACAGAATCCAGGAGCCTGGGCTGTTTATGCAACCCAGATATTTGGACTTCCTAAGTTGAGGATCAACTCTTTGGGGGCATTCACACATCAACTACAAATAATTAAGTATCTAACAGGTAGCCAGAGCCAGCTTCATAGGCATCTGACCTATGCAGTCAAACAGGGCCTGCTTAGGGAAGAACCCTGAGCTTGGTTTAATGCTCTTCTGTTGACCTCTTGAAATTAATAATATTTGAACCAAGGTCCTGCCTTTTCATTGTGTACTAGATGGTGATTATGTAGCTGGTCCTCCATGTGCCAGATACAACACCAGGCTCTTTCACCTGTGCCAGCTGAGGCTGCCATAGAGAGAAGCAGAGAACTGGATCTGAGGGCTGCCAGGCTGGGAGTCTACAGATCCGCAGGCTGCAGTCTGAGCAGCCTTGCATGAGAATAGCAGCAAAGTTAACGAAGCTGGGCACACAGAAGGACACCTGGACAAGGTGACTGTTCTCTGGGCCTGTAGCCACAACTGGCCCTACTACAGACTAGTCAATTTGCATGTACATGAGCTGGAGATCTTAGTCTGTTTTCTGTTGTTTATAACAGAGTACCTGAAACTGGGAAATTTATTTAAAAAGGAATGGAGGCTGAGTGATGTAGGCTGAGAAGTCCAAGGACTAGGGGCCACATCTGATGAGGGCCTTTTTGCTGGTGGAGACTCTGCAGAGTCCAGAGGAGGTGCACGGCACCATGCAGCACACAGCAAGAGTGCTGAGCATTCTGGTGTACCAGCTGAGGCCTCTCTTCATTTTCTTATAGAGCCACCAGTTCCTTTCCCATGCTTGCCTATTAATCCATTAACCCATTAGCCCATTAATCCATGAAGGGATTAATCCATTTATGAGGACAGAGCCTCATGACCTAATCGCCTCTTCAAGGCCCCACCTCTCAATACTGCCACATTGGGGATTACATTTCAGCATGAATTATAAAGGGAACAAATTTTTAAAATCATGACAGGGTCCTCGTTCTGTACCTCAGGGGCAGAGGAGGTACCCATTCTAGCTTGCTGGACTGCAGCCTGATGACAGAGGCTTTGAGAAAAGAAGGCATTCCTTAGATTGCCACTACATTTTTCTCCCATCACTAGTCACATCACTGAAGCAAAGGAGTCCAGTTCCAATAATTGTGCAGACAGAGCCTCGCATTTCATCCTAGCTAACCGTGGCTGGAAGATGGCCTCCTTCTTTCTCCCCCTGCAACTCTCTCTTTCTCTTTTCTTTCTTCTGTTTTATTAGCTGCACACACAAAAAAGATTTTTATTACTCAAATGAGCTCTCAGCACGTCTGCTAATACACTCCTAATGGGTTTTAAGACCTAAAAGCAACAGCATGGATCACCATTTGCCTGCTCAGCAAGAATTTGCCTGGTGGGAGGGCGGGCCTGAGAGAGGGGAGGACGACAGGGAACAGGAGCTACCTCTGTTGGCCAGGCCCACCATGCAAATGAGCTGGGATTCGGTCCCAACATATTAAATGGATCAGAGCAGCTTCTCATTCACATGTGCAAATTAGATTAATCAGACCAGACGCAGAAAGAGGAGAATAATAATGCCGTTACTAAGGACTTGCAGGCACCCGCAGGGACCCGCAGGAGCCATACCTGGACTGAGAATCATATTTGGACGCCGAGTCATGACCTGACTTCTCTCACTAAGCCGTTCCACGGGGGCCAGATCTGCCACATGATCCCAGCCTCTGCAGCTCTCCAAGCCCTTCCTGTTGGGCCCAGCCTGCCCAGGCAGCTTCCAAGGCACCGATGAGCAGGGAAACCAACTCTGGTTTCTTCACAGCCTCCTTGGTGCCTAGGTCTGAGCCCTGCACAGAGGCTAGGTGTCAGAGAGATCCAGTGTGGCCTGAGGATTGAGAACACAAAACCCAGTGTGTGATGAACTGACTTGGTCCTTACCCATTATGTGACCTTGAGAAAGTGACTTGAACTTCAGTTTCTGCCTATGCAGAATAATTCTCTCAAAGGATTGTTCTGCAGGTTAAATGAGATAATATGTGCAAAGGACTGTGCCAGATGCAATAAATATTATCTATTATTGTCTTTTTTCTTCCGGTCCCTTTTTTCTCCTTTCTGTCCACCTTCCTGCCTTTCTCTCTGCTTTCCCCTCTTCCTCCTTCCCCTTCCTCTTCCTCCCATCCTTTTCTCCTTCCTTTCCTGCCTTCCTTCCTTTCTCTTTTCTGCATCATAGAATTGGTTCCAGTTTTCTGTAAGTTGATTCATAGAACTGATTCCATGATTTGTCTAATTTGATCTTCCAGGAGAGGCACACAAGTCCAGAGATGGTGGTGTCCTTTGGATACCCCAGCTGCCTGCCTAGAGGGGTGGCCCCTTGAGTGAGCAACCCTTTCCTTCCAGTATGTGCATGCTCCTGGGTCTCCTTCCTCAGGGCTTGGCTCAGTCCTCTTGTCTGCCCAGCTCTCAGTAGCTCCAGGATGAGTAGGACTTGCTGCCAAGGCATTCTGTTTGTTCCCTGCATGTTGTGCCCTGACAGCTGATATATGCAGAATCCACACACCTGTGCCAAGGCCTGTAGGCAAAGAGGTTTTCGTGGAAAAGCCAGGGCGTAGGGATTCAAAGCTTGACCGAGTGTGGCTTTTCATCATCCTCTGACACTTTTTCATCCCTCTCTGAGTTTTATTTTGGTGGACACTGTGTGTCCGGGATTGGGGCAGAAGAAAAGGGTGGCAGATCCACCCAGAGGGCATGGTGATTGCATATTGCTCTGATTACCAGTGAGGTTGAGCATCTTTTCATGTTTATTGGCCATTTGCATTTCCTTTGCTGTGAATTTTCTGTCCATATCCTTTGCCTGTTTCATTAGGTCGTTTGAATTTCTTTTCCTTTTTCAGTAATTTGCAGGAGCTATGGATAATATTAGAACATTTGTTATTTGTTTGTTATGTCTATTGTGCACATTTTCTTTTAGTTGGCTGCTTGTTCCTACCTTGTCGACTGTATTTTCCACAAACTGACCTCAGTGAGGGATGCATCAGCACCAGGGTGTGCATTATCAGTAAAGATAGCTGGAGTCACACCTGGGAATCATATCCATCAGGTGCATATCAACAGAAAAATCTAGATGAACCTCTGCTCCCGGTTACTGAATATGAACACAACTGGACTTTAGAATTTTAAAAGCATTGCTTTTCCTATTTGCAACAAGTCCATTTCTTTCCTGGGTGAAAGAGAGCAGAGATATGGTAAACTCTCATAGCTCTGCTGTAGCTGGAAGCTGAATTTGAACAAAATCGTGAGGGGATGGTTCAGAAGTGGGGACTGGAGAGATAGCTGCCATGTTTTTCTGTCTCCTGAGAGCTGAGCAGGATCTCAGACGTTTGGAGGAATCGAAGTTTTGCACAGGCCCTGGGTCTTGACCTGGAGGCCGATTGCAGAGACCATATCCCACAAGCAGCAGGCCAGACTGGCTTTTGGTCCTAGATTACTGGGCTGGTAACAAGTGGAGTCCAAAGAGACAAGGTCCGATGTCCCAGAGTATATCCCTGAAGCCACCAGGCCCGGCTGAATCATCTACTTGGCAGCCCCTGATGGTGACAGTGTAGTCATCCTGCAGCTGAAGGCTTAACTTGGCTGAGTCCAGCTTTGGTAAAGCCAAAGACCCCACGTGCATATACAACTGGGGCTTTTCATTCTGTGAGACGTGAGGACAGCAGAGTCGTCCGAGTGTGGCCTTTGCAGGAGTCTTGCTGGATCCACTTGTGGAGAATTTATACTCTTACAGAGCCTTTCTTCTCTTTCTCTTCATCACTGGAAACATTTACGAAGAACCCATTGTGTTCAGGACTGATGAGAGCTCATGGAAACACTTCTTTTTTTTTTTTTTTTTTTTTTTTTTTGAGACGGAGTCTTGCTCTGTCGCCAGGCTAGAGTGCAGTGGGGCAATCTTGGCTCACTGCAACCTCCCACTCCCTGGTTCAAGCGATTCTCCTGCCTCATCTCCTGAGTAGCTGAGATTATGGGCACGCACCACCATGCCCAGCTAATTTTTGTATTTTTAGTAGAGACAGGGTTTCACTGTGTTGACCAGAATGGTCTCGATCTGACCTCGTGATCCACCTGCCTTGGCCTCCGAAAGTGCTGGGATTACAGGCGTGAGCCACCGCACCCAGTGGAAATATGCCTTAACTATGTAAACCAACTGATCTATGAATGAGGCCAGTGAGATTAGATTCCTAGGCCCATCAGTGTTCGAGAAGTAGAAGTGGGTTTAGGGAAGTGGTTCTAGGGTGAAGGGCGTTTTAACTAAGAATTTACTTAATTCCTTTTTTAAAAAGATGAATATTTATGGAATATCTACCATGTGTTGGGTACTGAGTTGGGCTCTGGAAATATAATGAAAAACAAAAATAGGTACAATCATTCCTTTCATGGATCTTAAAGGAGAGAGTAGGCGACAGACATTAATCAAAGAGCCCCTAAACATATGTAAAAGACAACTCTGAAAACGGTCATTCATGGTGCTGTGAGCATGGGATTGGGAGCGCTGGCCTAGTGGGAGGCAGTGGTCACTGAGCTGGCTCTGGAGGAAGAGGGGACTCATCGGGGGAAGACTAGGCCTTCCCAGCTCAGTGAAGTTTGCCTGCCTGTCACTCATTCTCCCTTCTTCCTCTCGCTCACCTACCCCACTCGCATAACCCACAGCATACCCCCCGGATCCAATGGATTATTATGTCCTATTTATTCTACCTCCGAAAAATCCCTCAAATTTTATCCCCCTTTTCAGATCCCCCTACTGGCTCTGCCTCAATTATCTTTTTATCTCTCCCCCAGATTCCTTTAAGGGTATCTTCACTGTCATATTGCCCTCCAGTGTCTCCCTTCACTAATTCACACATCCTGGAGTCAAAGAATTGTCTCCACCCATGGGCAAAAGCCTTCTTAACAGAGCATGACCTTTTTCATTTAACCCATTCACATTGAAAGGTGGTTATAAGTCAGACACTAAGGAGGACATTGGACTGACTAGAAAGAAAGGTATTAGATTTCTTGGAAGGGGCAGCCTTTGAGTGGTACAAAGAAGAAAGGATAAAATATGGATATAAGGGGCAGGCAGGGGAGGCCACTGCAAACAAGCAAAAGAGTAGTGGTAAATATTTCCAAGGGGATCTAGGAGTGTGAGTTTTGAGAGAAAGCAACTGGGTGGGGCAGCCAGGAGGGGGACTTCCAAGGAAGTGTTTCCTTAATGTGATAGGAATAGATAGAAACTAGTTAGTATAGAGTTACGAATCATGAGAGACATAGGCAAAGGAATGCATTTATTTTTCAATATTATTGGTCATAAGAAGAGCAAAGCAAGAAGGTGGCTGGAGGCAGAAGTAGCAAAGGAAAAAAGAAGTGACGATGGTGGGGGGAGGGGCGGGCTGAGGGTGTAGAAGTATGGACTTGCTGATAGAGAAGGGCCCAGCAGACACAGAGTGGGCAGAGGCGGCTGAGATGGGGTCGAGAACATAAGCTCGAGGACTCCCAAAGAGAGAAGCCCTTCTTGAGAGAAGAGGCAAGTGGAAATCAGTAGCATTGGTGGAATGAGATGGACAGAAGCAAGGTGAGGGAGGGAGCCAGTGTGACTTGTTGTGGTTCTGTAAACCAAGTTTTTAAATAATAAAAATAAATGTTAATAGTATATTTTGCTATAAAATTTTCAAACAATGCAAACTACAAACTGAAGGTCCACCTTCACCAGCCCTCTCCTGCCCTCCCCTCTCAGAGGTTTATAGGGTTCATGGATTGATGTGTAACCCTCCAGGTTCTTTTCTATACATTCACACCACTGTAAATATATCTAGATAGGGATATATACATAGACACAGACATATACGTATATAGAGACACATACATGTGCACACAGTACACATATACATATGCAGACATAGTCATACTTTTTTACATAAGTGGGACAATACAAGATGTACTATTCTGAAACTTGCTTTTTTTCATGTCATATGTCTTTAGAGCTCTTTCTCTATTCATATTCATTCTTCCTGGTGGATCTATGCATCTCTGTGCCATGAGTTGTTTAACTTTTTTTTTTTTTTTTTTTGAGATGGAGTCTCGCTCTGTCGCCCAGGCTGGAGTGCTGTGGCACAATCTTAGCTCACTGCAAGCTCCGCCTCCCAGGTTCACACCATTCTCCTGCATCAGCCTCCCAAGCAGCCGGGACCCCAGGCTCCCGCCACTACACCCAGCTGATTTTTTTTTGTATTTTTAGTAGAGACAGAGTTTCACCGTGTTAGCCAGGATGGTCTCGATCTCCTGTTCTCCTGATCCACCCGCCTCAGCCTCCCAAAGTGCTGGGATTACAGGCATGAGCCACCGTGCCCGGCCGAGTTATCTAACATTTTATTGATGGACATTGAAGTCGCTTCCAGTGATCTCTGTTAAAAAAGCCATGCTAGGGCTGGGTGCAGTGACTCATGCCTGTAATTCCAACACTTTGGGAGGCTGAGGCGCTGAGCTGGCTGCATTACTTGAGCCCAGGAGTTCAAGAATAGCCTGGGCAACATGGCAAAACCCCATCTCTACTAAAAATACAAAAAATTAGCTGGGCATGGTGAGCATGGTGAACATGGTGGCACATGCCTACAGTAACTGCTACCCGGGAGGCTAAGGTGGGAGGTCGAGGCTTCAGTGAGCCGTCCTGTCATGAGTACCATGATCAGTGCACGTTTATGAGCTTATATGAGAATGTCTATCAGATGGAAAGTGAGGAGTGGAATTTTTGAGTCAGAGACTATGTGGGCTGTAATTTTGTTATTGTGAGATTGTCTTCCCCAAAACTTGTTTACACTCCCACTAACCACCTCGAGGTTAGAGAGGGTGGTTGATTCCCCCACCCTCTCCCAACACTAGATTTTATCAGGCTTTTTCATTTCTGCCAATCTGATTGTCAGATAATGCTATCTCATTGTTGTTTTGATTTACATTTTCCTGATTAGCAACTCTTCCTGATTAGTGCCTCTTTTTGTATACTTATTCTCCATTTGTTTTTGTGATTTTTTTTTCAAGTGGATTACCTGTTCATATCTCCTGCCCATTTTTTTTTTTTTTTCTGTTGAGTTATTTGCCTTTTTTTATTGACTTGGAGCACTTAATATATTCTGAGTATCACTGTGTTGTCCATTATATGTGTTATGGCTTTCTTTTCCTACTCTGTAATTTGTATTTTAACTTTGTTTTGAGGCCCATTTTATTGAGTCAGAGACAGACAGCTTAAATGACTTGCCCAAGGTCCCTCTGCCTAGAGCTGTTTTCTGACTCCTAGTGGTGTTTCACCAGATCCAGTATTCCTCTGCAGAACAGCAAGACCATGTCTTCCTCTGGCTCCCGTTCAGGGGGATTTCTTAAATTAAATTAAATTTTTTAAAAAATTATACTTTATGTTCTAGGGTACATGTGCACAATGTGCAGGTTTGTTCCATATGTGTACATGTGCCATGTTGGTGTGCTGCACCCATTAACTCATCATTTACATTAGGTATATCTTCTAATGCTATCCCTCCCCCCTCCTCCCTCCTCATAATGGGCACTGGTGTGTGATGTTCCCCTTCCCGAGTCCAAGTGATCTCATTGTTCCGTTCCCACCTATGAGTGAGAACATGTGGTGTTTGGTTTTCTGTTCTTGCGATCATTTGCTGAGAATGATGGTTTCCAGCTGCATCCATGTCCCTACAAAGGACATGAACTCATCCTTTTTATGGCTGCATAGTATTCCGTGGTGTATATGTGCCACATTTTCTTAATCCAGTCTGTCATGGATGGACATTTGGGTTGGTTCCAAGTCTTTGCTATTGTGAATAGTGCCGCAATAAACATACATGTGCATGTGTCTTTATAGCAGCATGATTTATAATCCTTTGGGTATATACCCAGTAATGGGATGGCTGGGTCAAATGGTATTTCTAGTTCTAGATCCTTGAGGAATCGCCACACTGTCTTCCACAATGGTTGAACTAGTTTTTTTAACATGCACTCCTGGAGTAAGCTGAGTTTGATCCTGTTGCAAAGCTGGCTGAGACAGGGAGACCCATGACTGTGGCTGTTGCTGAGTTCTGCTCCACCTATTCCATTTCTCTTCTCAATTTTGATGGAAGAATTTCCAAGATTTTCTAGCCCACACTTCAAGTTCACATAGGATGTGCAGCAGTAAACTAAAAGGTTTCAGTGTTCTCTGGAACCCTAAAGGTTCAAGGATGGTGTATCAGGAGCCACCTGGAATAAGGTTGCCAGATGTTCCAATTAGAAATACAGGACACAGCCAGGGGTGGTGGCTGATGCCTGTAATCCCAGCACTTTGGGAGTCTGAGGGAGGAGGATTGCTTGAGGCCAGGAGTTCCATGCCAGCTGGGACAACATAGCAAGATCCTGTCTCTACAAAAAATGAAAACTATCAACCAGACATGGTGGCGAGTGCCTGTAGTCCTAGCTACTTGGGAGGATCACTTAAGCCCAGGAGTTCTAGGCTGCAGTGAGCTAAGATTATGCCTCTGTACTCCAGTGTGGGCAACAAACAGAGGCCCTATCTTCAAAAAAGAGGAAAAAAACTGCCAAAACACCCAGTTAAGTTTGATTTTCACATAAATAACAAATACTATTTTACCATAAATATGTCCCATACAATATTCTAGTATAAATAAGTATGACCAATGCAATATTTACTTATACTAAAACATTATTCATTTTTATCTGAAATCAGTTTTAGCTGGGGTTATATATTTTATCTGGCAACCCTAATCTGGAGGAGACAGGAAAGGGTAGGAGGTAACTGAGTGAGCTCAATAGGCTCACCCCTGACCTCAGCCTAAGGCTGGCACTGTTAAATGTCTTAGATTTTTAGATTTAAGAATGTAAGGTACAAGGAGATCAAGTGACTAGGCAGAGCTGAAGTTTGGATCAAGATATGTATGATTGAAGAGCCCATTGTTTTTCCCAAGTCCCTTGAGTTTGGGTGACTGATTCTCCTCTTCATAGCCTCTCCCCAGGGTGTGGAAGAGACAGCCCCAGAGCAGCAAAGAGTGTGAGGAAATAGGCCCATCAGAATCGGGCTTCCCATGTGCAGAAAGTGTGGGGTGAAGGGAGAGTAATGTGTTTCCTGCAACACTCTCATCACCTTAAATGGGGTGAATCCTCATTAATTCAAATTAAATAACTGTTTAATTGGTTCTAACTCCATTTCCAGGAGTGAGCTCACAGCCCATGAATGGATCTTTGGACTTCTGACTACTACATATCTTACATTACTACTACATCCTATCACTTTTTTTGATACCTAGTCTAAATTTTTTTTTTCTTTTTTTTTTTTTTTTGAGATGGAATTTTGCTGTTGTCCAGGCTGGAGTACAATGGCACTATCTCAGTTCACTGCAACCTCTACCTCCTAGGTTCAAGTGATTCTCCTGCCTCAGCCTCCTGAGTAGTTGGGATTACAGGTGCATGCCACCACGCCTGGCTAATTTTTTTGTATTTTTAGTAGAGACGGGGTTTCACCGTGTTAGCCAGGCTGGTCTCAAATGCCAAACCTCAGGTGATCCGCCAGCCTCAGCCTCCCAAAGTCTAAATTTTTAAATCACTCTTATTGATATGTAATTAGTATACAATAAAATACACCATTTTGAAGTGTACAGTTTGGTGCATTTTGACAACTTCATGCATCCGTCTAGCTACCACCACAATCAAGACATAAACATCTCCATTACCCTAAAAAGTTTATTTGTGCTGGTTCTTAGTCATTCTCCTCCCATCCCTGACCGCAGTAACTGATCTGCTTTCTGTCACATCAGATTAGGTTTGTCTCTCCTAGAGTTTCACATAGCGGAATTGTACAGTGTAATCATACAATATATACTCTTTTGTGTCTGACTTTTTTCAGTTTGATGATGATGAGATTCATTCATGTGTTGTGTGTATCAGGAGTTCATTCATTTTTTTACTGCTGAAAACTATTCCGTTTTATTAATATACCATAATTTCTATATCCATCCGAATATCCTTTTGGTGAAAATTTGGGTTGTTGGTTTGGGGTCATTATAAGTAAACCTGCTGTGAATGAGCATTCATATAATATAAGTCTCTGTGTGATTATATGTTTCATTTCCTCGGGGTCAATTCTTAGGAATGAAATTACCAGGTTGTGTGGTAAGTGTTTGTTTATATAAAATACTGCTCAACTGTTTTCCAAAGTAGTTATACCATTTTACACTCCCATCAGCCATGTATGGTGGACATGCCCTTGTTGAAACTTGGTACCTTTACTCTTTTAAATTGTAGCCGTTCTAATGGGTGTGTGGTGGTATCTCATTGTGGTTTTAATTTGCATTTCCCTGATGGCTAATGAGGATAAACATTTTTTTAACCTGTTTATTGACCATTTGGAAAGCATCTGTTCAAGCTTCTGCCCATTTAAATTGAATTGTTTGTCTTATTAGTGAGTTATAAGATTATATGTATGTGTGTTTTATTTATATATAGTTCATATATATTAATATACTATAATTTGTTTATGCATCCATATATATGGAGGGAGAGAGAGACTTTTATCTGTCCCAAAGCCATGAAGGTTTTCTCTTGTTTTCTTCCTCAAGTTTTATAGTTTTAGCTTGTATATACACTTAGATGTCTGATTCCTTTTGTGTTAATATTTGTGTATGGGGTGAAGTGAGAGCTGAGGTTCATTTTTTTCCCCGTGTGAATATCCAATTGTTCTAGCACTATTGGTTGACAAGGCAGATCATATTTTGAATAAGATGCAGATACAACATGATTGATTCCCTATCAGCAGCCCCTCCTTGTTTTAGTATTTTTTTCCATCAACAAGTATTTGTTGATTTTCTGTGACACGTCAGGTGTTGTTTTAATTGCTGGGCATCAGTCCTGAATAAAGTGGAACAAGTCCCTGCTCTCATGGAGACTGTGGCTTAGCCACAGGAGACAATCAACAACTTAACCCAAAATAATAATAGTAGACCTGGCCCTAGAAAGATAACTAAAATAGGGTTAGGAAACAGAGAGTGGCAGGACATTCTGGAGTGAAACGGAGAGGATGACATTTCTAAGAAGGCAACGTTTGAGCAGAGGCCTGTAGGATGGGGGATGTGAGGGCCTGGCTCTCTGCAGATGGGCTGTTAAGTGGAGACCCTGATTGCCAGAGCCTCCCATTCCCGGCCCACCTTCTCAGACACTCCCTTAGGGATCTACAGTTGTGACAAGGGCCCTCTGCAGAGCTCATGTACCATCAGATGTCAGTCGGGTCTCCTCCATGTCCTGGCTACTCCAGCCACTGCTCACGAAGCTGCATCTGACAGCAGGGAGTGACTTTAGCAGATTTCACTCCTTCATTTATTTCTTTAATTCAAAGGTATGTATTAAGCCCAGTAAGTGTGCTTGGCACTGCGCTAGACTCTGGGGAGGCAGAGATGAACAAATGAATGGGCCCAAGTTACTGCTTCAGCCGGAGCCAGCTCAAGAAAAGTCTTAAATGCACTTGGTACATGAAGTTTTTGCCCTGCAGACAGGAGAGCTCCGTGAATGGCTAAAGCTACTGGATTTGGGGGAGTGAGGAATGAGAGACAAGCAGAGTTTAGCCTAGAGGATGGTTGCAATAGGTCAGGTAAGATATGATGCAGGTGTGAATTAAAGCAGTGGAGATGCCGGGGGATGGGAGAAAGGATATTGGACACTCCAGGTTTCTAACTTGAACATAGGGACATGGTGGTGCTACTGATTTTAGGGGACACAGGAGGAAGAACAGGTCTGGAATAGGTGAGTTCATAGGTAAAGTGATGAAGAGTCTGTTTGGAGGCACGGCAAGGGTGAGGTGCTCCTGGTAGAAATATCTAGGACTTAATTGCACTTGAAGGTCTGAAGCTCATGAAGGAGATCTGGGTGGGAGGTCAAGCCTTGCAATTTATCCGCAGAGGAATTACAGTTGACAACAGAGATGGAAGAGATACTCTTGGGAGGTATCTAAACAAATACTTGCTCTGTATCAGACTTTTGCCTAGCGTGCTACTAAATGTTTAATATACTGGTTAGGACATTGGGTTCTGATGCCCAACTTCCTGGGTTAAAACTTTAGCACTAGCACTTACAAGCAGGGTGAACTTGGGCACGTCACTTCAACTCTATATTCCTCTGCTAAATGTTGATAGTAATAAATTTAACTGTTCTTGAGATAGTTTGCTGAGAATGATGGTTTCCAGCTGCATCCAGTTCATCACCATTAGACCTGCCTTATAAGAAAAGTAAAGTGCATTCTTCATGTTGAAATGAAAGATGCTAATTAGTAACATGAAAACATGAAAATGTGTAACTTACTGGTAAAGATAAGTCTATAGTAAAATTCAGAATACTCTAATCCTGTAATTGGCAGTGTGTACATCACTCCTAACTCTAGTATAAAAAGATAATAGACAAAAGTATTAACAATAACTAAAGCCATAATAATTTGTTAATAGATACATGATATTAATAGATATAAATTGACATTAATAACAAACTGTATGTGTGAGAAATAAGTGTTGAGTTTTTGTAAAAAAAAAATAAATAAACTTACCTTTTGGGGTATTATGAGGATTAAATTATCTACTATGTGTATAACACATAGAATAGTGTAATACCATGTAACTGGTAAATGTTAGTTGGTTCTAGTATCCTTTAATTCTCACAACACACCTATAGCATAGGGGGTATCATTACCTGTTTTACAGATAAGGGAACTGTCCAAGGTTATGGAATAAGGTAGTGGAAGAACAAGGACTTGAATGCAGGCCTATGTGTCTCCAGAGTCTACCATTCAAGGCTGTCTTCTATTGTGGGAAAAGGTCTGTGCATTCATTGGCTACTTGATGAACTTAGCCCCTCTGAGCAGAGGGATTCCAATGCCTGGCTGAGCCCCCATCCCTGCTGTGCCATCGGCCGTGGCCAGTATCTTCTACCTGCAACCTGGAGCCAGCAGACCCCGCAGCCCCTCCTGCAAGCCTTACACCCACACGAGAAGGATGCCGCCTTTCTCACCTCCTCCAGACGCTTGCACCTACTGTGCCATGTTGGAGTCAGGGGCTGCATGTCCCTGCCTTGGCCCCAGAACAGGAAGAAAGGAGCCCTGGAGTCCAAGCTGACGAAGGTCTGTTTCCCGTCATGCCCAATGCCCTGCATGATGCTCGAGGTGTTCCATTTGGAGAAGAGAGCCCTGTCTGAGAGACTGTGGCAGCTTGGGGTTGAAGCCAGGAGAGCAGACTTGGAAGGACTTTAAGCTATTAGCAAATACAGCACAGAGAGAGGCCAGAAGTTCTGAGAGGAACTGGGGTTAGGGAACAGGCTGAGTCATGGCCTGGCAGGGAAGCAGGAAGGCAGCCAGCTCTGGGGAGGGCACTGAGAACAAGCAGGCCTGGGCTGGATGCCTGGCTCTACCTACCCACTCTGTCACAAGATGTTGTGCTTCTCTGGGCCTCAGTTTCTTCAGCTGTAAAATGGGCATGGCAAGCATACATCCCTTCTAGGGGTGATGTGAAGACTCCTTGCTATGCCAAGGATGTTACATGTTAGTTTCCCTTCCCTTGCCCCTGGCTACCCAAGGAGGGAGGATTTCCTGCAGAAAGCAAGCTTTCAGCAGCACTGGGAAGGTATGGAAGGACGTGGATTGAGAAAGTGAAGGAGGACAGTGTCACTGCAAGGGCATGAGCCTTGTATCCCCGGAAGCCGGGGCTGAGTGGAGAGCTTCAAGGTAAAGGGATTATTGGGCATTAATATGTAAAGAGGAAAGGAACTGGCTGCTGTCATTCTAGTAATCTTGGCTGGTGCCAGCTCTGTGGCAGACATTGGACTGGACTGGGGTAGTGCCGAGGTGAATGAGGTGCCACCTCTGCCCTCAAGGAGCTCCCTGGGTTGGGCCAGTCAGACCTATTAATGGAGCGTCTCCATCCAGGGTGCTAATTGATGCCCAAGGGTTGGACAAGGGAAACAGCTTAGAGCAGAGAGTGACTGCTCCTTCCAAATGAGCATGAGTCGCTGTGCCCTGGCAGCCGGTGAGTGGACTGAGGCCCCATGCATTCCTCTAAGGGTGGGGTGATCAAAGAGGTTCCTGGCCTCCGCTCTTTCAAGACTGGAGGCTTGAAAGGGAGCACAGGTTTGTACCAGCAGGACTAAGCTTGGTAGTGCACCGAGGACCTTGACCTCCAGCCAGGAAAAACAAAGGCACAAGATCTACTGGGGAGCAGGGACTTCCACATACATTATCCCACTTAACCTCCTTAAAGGACTGAGTGTTCTTTTTTTATCCAAAGCCAAGAGAGGTTAAACAACTTACCTAGAGACACACAGTGAGCAAGTGGCAGCACCAGGATTCACACTCGGGCACGTTTCGACTCCACTGGCTTAATCTTTCCTACAAGCACCCTCCTGCCAGCCCCATGCCTTCCCAACAGATGGGCCACTTCCACCTCTCTGCCAGGCCCTGCAGACGTGGCTATGTCCTGCCTTCCTCCAGAGGAGCCTGGGCAGCCTCAGGGCCTGGCCCACTGCGGTCCCTCCTGTCCTCCCCAGCTGCCAAACCACTAATTAGTGTGCCTGGCATTGTGGACTGCAGTGTGCACTAACAATTGTTCCTCACAGCTTCCCTCTCACTCTCGCCTCCCCTAGAAAGCCTAGCTCCCCGCTAAATTTAGCTGTGACTGCTTCCCAGGAAGGGGTGGGGTGGATGGGGAAGGAAGACTAAGTCCTGAGCTTTGAGTCTCCATAGTGAAAGGGAGACAGCCCAGGGCTCCATCCCTCCAGAACAGCCTCCCCTCTGTCGACCTGCTGGTGCAGCCTTGAAGCTGTGGCATTGCATTACTTTACATACTTGGCTTGAGTATGATGGATTCTGAGGTCCACGTACAATAGCAATGGGAACCTTTAACACCACGCCTCTGTCTTCATCAAAGCTGCCTTGTTTTCACTGACAGGTTAAGCAATCATTACCCATTTGTGCAATACTTTTATATTAGCATCACCTCTTTTATACACTGGGGTTCTTGGGTTCTGTGTGAGATTTCCTTCCTTCCTTCCTTCCTTCCTTCCTTCCTTCCTTCCTTCCTTCCTTCCTTTCCCTTTTCCCTTTCCTTTCCTTTTTCTTTTGACAGGGTCTCACTCTGTCACCCAAGTTTGAATGCAGTGGAGAAATCTCAGCTCACTGCAGCCTTCAACTTTGGGACCCAAGGGATCCTCTCACCTCAACCTCCCGAGTAGTTGGGACTAAAGGTGCATGCCACCATACCTGGTTAATGTTTTTACTTTTTGTAAAGACAGAGTCTCGCTGTGTTGCCCAGGCTGGTCTGGAACTCCTACAATCCTTCTTCCTCCACCTCCCAAAGCACAGGCTTGAGCCATTGCACTCAGACCAAGATTTCTTTTGGGAGGGATTTGTTTTCTTAAAAAGCAAGTTTGGAAACCAGAGCTTCACACTTGAGTGCCTTGCTGCTTTGAGTGTGATTTGAGAAGCAGCTGCATGGGCACCCCCGAGAGCTTGTTAGAAATGCAGAACTCAGCCCCCACCCCACATTGAGTGAATCAGAGTCTGTTGCACTTTACAAGATCCTCAAGTGATCTCTACAGTGTTTGAGAAGCACTGCCTTAGTCTAAATCAGGATCACTGAGGAGCTTGTCAAAATGCAGATTCCCTGGCTTGCTCCATGAGATTCTGACTCAGGAGCAGGGGAAGGCCCAAGCTATGTCAATGTTGTCCCTTTTTTTTTTTTTTTTTTTTTTTTTTTTTTTTTTTTTTTTTTTTGAGATGGAGTTTTGCTCTCGTTACCCAGGCTGGAGCACAATGGTGCGATCTTGGCTCACTGCAACCTCTGCCTCCCAGGTACAAACAGTTCTCCTGCCTCAACTCCCTAGAAGCTGGGAGTATAGGCATGCATCACCACGCCCATCTAATTCTTTGTATTTTTAGTAGAGATGGGGTTTCACCACGTTGGTCAGACTGATCTTGAACTCCCGACCTCAGGTGATCCACCTGCCTTGGCCTCCCATAGTGCTGGGATTACAGGCATGAGCCACCACACCCAGCCTATGTCCATTTTTCATAGCACTCCTGGTTATGGGGCAAGTCTTTCGTCTGCCCTGAGATGTTAATGTTCACTCTCTGCTAACAGCTTCAGGGAGGCAGGCTGCCAAATAAATGCGCAGAAACAAGCTTCTTCAAAACATCTTTCTCTCCTTTCTGGAGATCCTGTCCTCTGATGTCCCTGACCTTAGGGGTAGTGGGATGGGTGATGGGCTGGGGAGAAAGCATGCCTGTGACCTGCAACTTAGTTCCGATACCACTTTATCAGAGAGACAAGTTCTCACTTCAGCCTTGACCACCGAGACATCCTTCTGCTACAGGGAGAGATAGACTAAGACAGAAGACATTCTGTGAGAACCAGGTCTGTCCCCAAGAAGAGGCAGTCTTGCAAATTACAGACCAGATCTGCAAATTTTCCTGCAGACTGTTTGAAATTACTCTCTACATAACCAGTCCCCAAGGATTTGATGCCAGTTCTTTACTCCCTTCTTACCCGCTAGACCTTCCCACAGGGAAAAATGTTCCCAAGTAGAGAGATGTCCCAAGAAAGATGGCAAGGAAGTGAGAGGCAGGTGATTAGACCAGCTGGATTGCCTGCATCCTGGAGCATGAGGTCCCGAATAAGTTCTTGGCATCTGCTAAGTGCTCAAAAAATAATCATTGATTCTTTTTTAAAAGGGCCAGCTCCCATCTGGATTGTTGCAATGCCTTCTAAGCAGCTCCCTGCCTCCAGTCTCCCTCTGCAGAGGGTACAACTGTAGAACCCTAAGAGAGTGTCTGAGAAGCTGGGCTGGCAATGGGAGGCTCTGACAATCAGGCTTTTCCCGTAACAGCCCATATGCAGAGAGCTGGGTCCCCACTTCCCCACTCCTGCAGGTTTCTGCTCACATGTTGCCTTCTTAGAAGTGTTACCCTCCTCATCTCACTCCCCTTTAATTCATCCTTCTTGGGCCGCTAGCCCTGCCATCCCTTGTTCTGAGTCCCTCAAGACTCCTTGGACTCCCAGGGTCTGGTCCAAATGCCTTGGATGTACAAAGCCATCATGAGCTAGAGCTAGGTTCTGCCTGCCCCTTCACCTGCATCTTTGCCAGCCCCCCCTGCGCCCTATGCTCCACCAAGGCCACAGTAGGTCCAGAGCCTTGAGGGTGCCATGCCCTTGCGGGCGTCTCTGCCTGTGTACCTGCTGCTCCCTCTGCCAGGGATATCCTTTCCTCCACCCACTGGTGGGTCTCCTATAACCCGTCCCAGCAGTCTCTTCATGGGTCCATCATTCAGTCATTCAACAAGAATTGAGTGAGTTCCTACCATGTGCCACCTACTAACCTAGAGTCTGGGGACATACAGTGCCTACGATAGATTCATCAACTCATTTAAAATACTCCCAGACCAAGAAGCTTCAGGATAACCTCTCCCCTCCCTTCCACAGTTTGCTAATGAGGAAACTGAAGCATGGTGTGGTTAAATGGCTTTCTCAAGTACAAACTACTAGAAGATAGAGGATCAGGACTGGAGCACAGAGTCTGGCATGCCATTGTGCACCCCCTTTGCAAAGGTCTGTTTCTCAATGTCTCCTGTGCTCCTGCTCCTCCTTCCTCACACCCTGGTTCTCCTCTGGTGCTCCCAGCTCAGAGGATGGAACCTGTGTTCATCAAGTAGTCCCCCCAAAAAGTGGGAGTCATTTTGGCCACTGATCTTTCCATTACCCAGTTCTGCTTGCCTCCTGAATGTCTCTGACTCTGTCCACTTTCCACTTTCTTCACCGTCCCCTGTCACCCACTAGCCTGAGGTTCCATCTTGTCTCACCTGGACAGCTGTGGTAGCTCTAAATTGCCTTCTCTGCCTTCACCCATGCCCTCAGCATAAATCGACAGACTCACAGCCAGCCTGATCAGGGCACCCAGCCAGACTTCCACAGGCCTCCCATACTGCCCTCCCTGCCCCTTCTCAGCCCTCCCTCTGAAGCATCTGCACAGGGGACCCCCTCTGCCTGGGAGTGCTTCTCATCCTCCAGCCCCACCCCAGCGGAATCTCACTGTGCCCATTCCTCAGCTCTCAGCTCCAGATTCATTGTCCCAGGGGTCCCCCTCTGATGGCCTGTCCAGCCCAAAGGCCTTTGCTTCCCTCATGGGCCTGTCTGGCTCTGTGATTACATACTTGGCAGTGTCATTGCTGTATGAGCACCTGTCTCCTTTATGAGACTGAAAGCTCCAGGAGAGTGGCAACATACCTAGTTCTGGTCTCTAGTGTATACTCAGTGCATGGCCCAGGACCAGATATAGAGTAGGACAGAAATATGTGATGAACAAATGAAGGGGTGGTTATGATGATCAAATCAGAAAGTATAGGTAAAAGTACTCAAAACAGCCCCTAGCATAAATCAGGTACTCAATTATAAGCTAATAGTAATGAGTCTTGTTGTTAGAACCACTCTTGGGCAAGCCTTACCTGATGCCCAAAGGGGGATGAAAATTGTAAATAACGAGGATGGCAACTGCACACAGCTGGAAGGGACTGTACAGAGCTGAGGGTGGAAGCTGCAAACAACTAGGAAGTTGATTATGAACAGCTGGGGTTGTGACTGCACATTCCTGAGGATAAGGCCTGAAAATAAGTGGAAAGTGGTGCAAATAGCTGGACTGTTGAACTGCAAACAACTGGAAGTAAGGACTGCAAAACAACCAGAGCAGAGGCTGCATCTGGGGAGCAGAAGAGCCTCGGAGTGCTCACATCACCCACTGCCTCTGCAGTACTGGGTCCCTGCACTTTCTCCTCTTTCCCAACAAAGTGTGCCCAAGAGATCCTGGGGGATCTCTCATGAGCCCACAAACAAGACTGGTTCACCTGTTCTATTCTGATCACCTAAGTAACTTTTTCCCTCCCCTCCCATGCTCCACCATGTCACCTTCTCTCAGTTCTTCAGATAGGTTTGCATTCCACTACCTGAGCTTTGTACATGCCAGGTCCTCTTTCTGGAAGTTCCCCACCCCATCCTTCAGATCTTAGTTCCAATACCACTTTATCAGAGAGACAAGATCAGATTATCCTTCTCTATCTTCCTTCATTTCATCATCTTCAGTGAGAACAATGATTAGCATTTGCATATACTTGTTGAGCTTTCTGATGACTGCCTACCACCCCTACTAGACTCTAATCTTCTAGAGAGCAGGGCTTAGCACCTAGTTCAGGGCCTGACACGTAGTAGCTGCTCATAAATATGAGATGGATGGAAGGGTGAATGGAGGAACTGGAGTAATGGTCGAGTGGACAGAGAGTTCCTCAAAGGCACAAGCAAAGAAAATAAAGCAGCTGTCTTAATTGAGTGCCTACTGTGTACCTGGCCCTGGAACAAGTCATCCCTTTCTTGTTAATGCTTGGGATATATATGAATGAATCATTCTTCATCTCTCCAGGAAGTCAGAAGATCTTAATTCTTTCCTTTGTTCAGCCAGTGTTTCACTGTGAGACCTGACCTACTAGGAAACCTGTTAGGAAAAGACAAAATGTTCCTGCCAGTGCTTTGCACTGACAGCTACCCTTCCTGCAGCCTACCTCAGACAACAGCAAGGAAGGAGCCAGTGGCCTTGAGGCTCCAGTTTACCCATTTATAAGAGAGGGATTTGGGTTCTAAGATGATCCCTAAGGACCATGTCAGGTGGGATAGTCTGAGTCTGTGAAACTTCTCAGAAGGTTCCTTGTATCTTTATTCTGGAGCCGGTCAGGTTCCAGAGTCCCAGCCCCAACCAGAGTCGAGGGTTCTGGCCACTGGCGCCCACTGCCTTGGCCAGGAAAGGGTCCACAGTGAAGGCTCTCCCCTGGCTCCATGTCACTTGTTCTATCTACCAAGTTGCCTACACGAATCTCACAGATCTCTGAAGCAGGCACAGAAGCAAGACTCACACAGACACAGAAACCCACTAAGAAACCCCCCAAAACAACAATAGTTAATCTTTATAAATCACTGGCTAGATGCCTAGCATTGCTCTAAACTGAAGCTCAGAGAGGTTAAAGAACTTGCCCAAGGTCACATAGCTAGTAAGTCAGAGCTGGGCTTTGGACCCAGGCCGATGGGCTCTGGAGTCCCTGCTCTTAACCCCTGCATCATAGTCTGAGACACCCAGTCACACTCACCACCAGACACACAGGCTCACAAAAGTACACACACACATAAAACACACACAAGCTTTTCCAGTGAAGGCAACAAAATGGCTGCTGTCTCCCTTCTCTTTCCTTTCTTGTAGTGATTTAGGCTCTGTGGGATAAGAACTCTGCACAAAACCAGAAAGGGTCTCTTGGTACCAGTCGGTTTCTCTCTCAAACAGGTTGGCGTTCACAGTTGCTCTGCCAGCCAGGCTGGAAATGAGGCTTGGGAAGCACTGAGCCTTCAGTGCCCTTGGATACTGGTACCCACAGTAGGAGGAAGGGCAGGGCTATTTCTCAGCAGGTTGACGACTGCTTTGGATAGTAGCCGAAATGCCTCCTTTATCTCTGTCCCGTTAAATTCGAAGATGCCGTAGGAAACCTGTTAGGAAAACACAAAATAGGCTTGTCTGGCTCTCTGCACTGACAACCACCCCTACTCCACCCTGCTTCAGACACAACGAGGAAGGGAACCCGGGCAGCTGTGATGGGGCCAGGTCTTACTGGGCACAGCCACCCTGGGCATCTCACTGGCAGGGGATCTGGCAAGGGGTGGGCAAGGAGAACCTCAGAAAGACTGAGAAGGGCAAAGTAAACCAGCAGGAGAGACAGGAGCGTGTCAGATGGGCAAGCAGAGCAACAGAAATGTTGAGTTCAAGTCCAGGATCTTCCGGAAAGGTGTATGTACCTGCAATGATGGGAGGGTGGAGATGGCTGTGGTTGATCCTGACTCTGATTCTTATTGACTATGTGGCCTTGGACAAGTTACCTAACTCTCTATGTGTCAGTTTCCTCTTCTGTAAAATAGAGATGGCAATAGTACTCACTTTTTTTTTTTTTTTTTCTTTTGAGACGGAGTCTTGCTCTGTCGCCCAGGCTGGAGTGCAGTGGCACGATCTCTGCTCACTGCAAGCTCTGCCTCCCTGGTTCTCGCCATTCTCCTGCCTTAGCCTCCTGAGTAGCTGGGACTACAGGCGCCTGTCACCACGCCCGGCTAGTACTCACTTCTTAGAGTTGTTAAGTGGATTTAATGAGATAATTTTGCAAAGAGCTTAGTATGATGCCTGGAATATCATAGACATGCAATAAATGTTAGCTCTCATTCCTGGAAACGATGAGGATGATGAAGATGCAGCGGGCTCAGGAGAGACAGAAGGGTCTGTGCCAGGGCTAGGTGGCTCTTAAGCGTTCTTGCATTACCCCAGCCACTCTGAGTTTCTATAGTTCTTAGGTACGGTGTCCTCTCCTGGCCTTTGCATCTGCTGTTCTCTCCGCCTAGAGCACTCTTCCTTCCCTTCTCTGGATTAACTCCTGCGTATCCTTCAGGTGTCAAACTTAGACCTTACTCTGCCCAGTAAGCCCTTCCTGACCCTGACTCTGTAGGTCTGGCTGAAATGCCTTCTCTCAGAGTTCCTACGGCTGTCTATACAGCTCAGCATGACCTTTCTCGCCCTGGAGTGGGTTGTGGGTCTACCTGTCTGCCCTCTATGGTGTGTTGTGCTCAGCACCAAATCACCAGAGATTCACAGAGCCTGGAACACAGTGGGTGCTAAATAATATATTGAGAATGAATGAAATAATGACTCTTATGTTGGATAATAGAATATTGTCCCATTACACCCAGCTGCTTCTCAAAGACAAAATTTGAAGCACCAGACATAATGAGATGCTGAATGTAGTGGGGCCAAGAGTATAGGCTCTGGAGTCAGACTTCCTGTGTTGTAATCTCATCTCCTTCCCCAGTACCTGCATGACCTTGGGAAAATTGCTTAACCTTTTTCTTCCTCAAGTTCCTCATCCATATAATGGGAATAATAAAGTCTCCACCTTGCTGAGTTGCTGCAAGGATAAACAACACACTTAAAAGTTTTTAGACAGAGCTGGCCCAGATGAGCTCTCAGCAAGCCTTAGTCTGCCTTAGAGGTGATGCTCCACCTCATGCCTGCCCTTCCCACGTTGTGAATTGTGTCTGCCCCGACCGGGGCTCCTGCCTGCTTCTGTTGACTCTTTCAGTAGGTTATAGAAGCCGTTGCAATGTTTTTCTAATTTAATATTTATATCCTTTTATGTCCTGACCAAAAACAAATGGCCCAGGAGGAATGCTGGGGAGAGGGGACATCTGAGTTGAGGCTTCCAGTCCCACCATTGTAGGTCAGCGTGTGGAAGGGTTGGGTCAGGGCAGGGCATCTTAGGCAGAGGCAGCAGCAGGAGCAGGAGCTGGCAAGAGTACAGCTCAGTGCTCCTGCTGCAGCAAAGGATGGGGAGGTACAGTGAGGGGTTGGCAGGGGATTGGTCATGGGGTGCCCTGAGGGTCCCTGGGAGTTGCTTGGAATCTAGGCTGCAGGCAACAGAGCACCACTGAAGGCTTTGAGCAGGTGAAACCTAAGAGAGACTGCCCTGATGGAGGGATGGACAGAGGAGATTTGCTGGGTAATAGGGAAGGTATCTGAACATTCATGGGGTTGAATCTCCTGCTCCCACAGAGTCCTGTTCTGCCCTAATGGAGGGATGGATGGAGGAGAGTTTGCTGGGTAATAGGGAGGGTATCTGAACATTCATGGGGTTGAATCTCCTGTTCCTATAGGGTCCTATTCTTGCCTACTCATCTCCCTCACCACCCACACCCACTGGGCCTGTTTGCCCATCTGCCCACTCCCCACCCAGCCTGACTGCCAGGCTGGGAGTTCTATGGGAAGGGGGTCATTCCCTGCCAGCTCTTTACCTCCAGCACCCTGGACAGCATCTGGCTCAGAGTAAGTGGAAGTGTTTCCCTCCATCCTTTCTTGCTAACTTCCTAACCCTTCTCCTCTTAACTTTAACTTTCGTTTCTACTTTTGTCCCTCTCTGCCTCTTTGCTTGAATAACAGCCTGGGCTGCGAATCAATTTCTGTCCTCTGTTTCCCCTACACCCTCCCCCATATCCCATAAACTGCCACTTCTTTTCTGGAAAAGCTCCGAACTCTGCAACACTTGAGGAACCTAAAGGGAGGGGGTAAAGAACCAATATCAGTTGAACACCTTTCATATGCCAAGAACTATGCTGGGAACTCTATATGGATTCCTTCATTTACCTTTTAAAACAGCCCAAGGAGGAATGTATTAGCGTCCCACCTTATCAATGAGGAGTTCAATGAGCAGTTCAAAGTTGCCCAGTGTCACATTGTGGCAGAGCCAGAGGCCTCATCAAAAGAATGGTTCTCTAGTGGTGGAACCTCAGGCATTTGGATGGGGCAGCAGGAAAGATTTGGAATAAGGAGACCTTCCTGGACTACTTGCATCATGCCCTGGTGGTGTTGCCTCCATTGCTTCTGCCTTGGGTCAGGGATTTCTGAGCCACAGCCCTGCTCTGAGCTGGAATAGATTCTATGAACATCCCTGGGTCAGATGGTGCTCCAGGAAGGCAGAGAGAGCATCCCGCATCCTGCCGAGTTAGTGCTGCAATGGTGGGGTTGGAGCCAGGGAAGAAATGAGGCCAGAGGCCAAATCCCCAGGGCTAAAGTTACACCCTAGGCTGAGAATCTCCAGGGGCGTTCTGAGATTTTGTTTCCTCATCCCCACCCCCTTTTGGATCCATCAGCCTTTGTTTAAACCCATTTTGCCAAGTCCTCAATCATCTCCTGCCACTGACCCTGTGCATGTCTCTGGCCCTGGTCACAGCCCTTAGCCAAGACAGATGAGCTCCCCTTCTGGGTCTCACCGTGGCAAATGGAGACCTGCAGCCGTCCACATCCCGAGCTTCCTCTGAAAGTCGAATCAGCACATTCTACTCAGGTTAGACAGCAGCCCAGGTTCCTTGGCTCAGCATCAAAGGGTTGGGAATGATCGTCAAGTTGCCTTTGAGAATAGAGAAATGAAATGTGTGAGGATATAACTTTTAATGTAAAATGTGGTGCCCCCTGCATTTGGATGTCAGGAGGGATCTTGAGTGACATTTGTGGAGCTGCTGGGGTGAGCGTGTGAGGTCAAGGATACTCATTAGCCATGCTTAGAGGCAACGGTGGAGGGAGCAGGGAATTACATTGGTTCCACCTGCTGGGTTCTCCCTGTCAAGAGGGAAGCAGAGCTCAGATTCAGTTCAACATCCCCAAAGCAGGCCCACAGCCATGCACAGAGAGAGCATCCGCAGAGGCCACTGGAGCATCAGAGGAGTCCAGCCAGGCTGCACCAGCTTCCAGATGCCTTTCACCTGCTACAGAGGGGAGGCCCCCAGGTGGTTCCTTTCGATGGCACCTGTGTAGCATCATCTCTGCTTGGAATAAACCATGTTTTGGCTGTCAGGAATCTTATTACAGAAGGAATCCGGGTGGATGGCCAGACTTTGTGTGAGATTCCCTAACCTGTGGACTTGGGAAATTTGTGCACTCTTTTGTGTGTGTGTGTGTGTGTGTGTGTGTGTGTGTGTGTGTGTGTACACTTGGGAGAGGGATCTACTGAATGTCTTCTAATTCTGAAAGGGATCTATTCATTTATTTAAAATAATACCATGTATTATGTCCCTGATACTGTTCCAGGCACTGGGGATATAGCAGTGAACAAGACAAAGACTGTTTGTACTCTAACCCAGGAGACAGAAAATAAATACATGACTCTAAAGCTGTCAGGAGCCCTTTGATTACAGTAAGTGGATTCCAGTCTATGTGAGGGGTACGCCTGGATCCATTGCACCTTGCAGAGGAGGTCTGAGTGCAGGCTGGATACCCTCAGAGGCCAGGCCCTCTGATGCTGGGCATGGACCCTGGAAATAGACACAGTGACTCCTCCCAGTCCTCGTTCCTACACCTAGCCTGAGGCCAGCCTCCTGAAGGAAAGGGTGGGACTTGCCCAGCCAGGGGCAGTCTGAGCCGAGCTTTGTGCAGTGGGAAGTACCTGGCTTCAGAGTGTTGTGAGGTGAACTGGGTGGACGCATCAAGCATCTGGCATCATGCCTGGCTCAGGGTGGCTGTTCCGTCCATAGAGTACCCTCTTCATATGCCTTATTAGGGATACTCAAAGATGGAAAGTGTGCAGCCATCTGAGTGCGCTCTTGTAGAAGGGGCCAGGAAGCTCCAGTCCTAAGAAAATCATTCCTTGGAGATACTCCTTCCACTCTGTGGGACTTGGAGGCTTTAATGTGCAATGTAGGAATTAGATCCTGAGATGGGCCTTACCTGACTTTCAAGCTCATGCTCAAACACTTGCCATTGTTCTCCTGAGGTGTGCTTTATGTCGAGCCCTGTGCTGAGATGAATAACTCTCAGCCTCTGACCTTGGGACACTCACAGTTCTGTGCAAGCAAAGCACCTCTGCCACTGACTAGCCCCGGGACATCAAGCAAGTTACTTAACTTTCTCTAGGTCTCAGTTTCCTCATCTGTAAAATGGGGATAGTTGGAGTACCTTCTGGGACTTTTGCAACATATAAAGCACTTAACACAGCATTCAGTAAAACTTGCTCCTTGCGGACAGCCTGACTGGCTCACGTCCGTGTCCCTGGTACTTGGCCCCATGTCTGGCTCAGAGGAGCATTTCCAGAAGAAAGGCAGAATGAGCAAGCAGTGGGAGGAATCTCCTCTGTATGCTGCTGGGTTATCAGTTTCCGGAACCATGTGAGATTTGTGTGAACCCACGTGACCAACAGACAGTTCTTGCAGGCTGCTATAAAGCTATCGCCAACACCTGTCCCTATGAGCCGCTGCATTGTGTATTTGAGCCTTTGATATACTGGGGATGTTTGCCAAGGGAGAGAAATGTTATTGGACATTTTTCGTGGTTGTAAAGATTACTTCTTGATGAAAACACACACAAAGAAAGACTTACAAGCTGCCCTTAAGGTAGGCAAATGAATGATGTGTGTTTACAGCATCCAAGCCATTGCTCAGGGCTGTCAGCTCTGCAGACTCCTTGCAGGGGCTGAAGCAGAAGAAGGGAAGTGGCCAGCACATCCACGTGGCCGAGCAGAGGGCAGTTCTGTGCTCAAACTGCAGCAGCCCATTATTCTGATTCATCCCTTGACTCTTCCTACTCCTCTCAGCTTGTTGACGTCTTTCCTATAAAGACCAAGCCTTTTACCTGAGCTCTCTCCTGGTCACTCCCCATTCCCCAAACTAGAAGGCACCTTCTCCTGAGTGCATCTGCCTAGAGAGCCCGTCCCTGCTCAGGCACCCTGGGGGCTCTTCCTTTCTCATGTGGGAGTCCTGTCTCCCCAGCCAGATCTTACGTGCTAAAGGGCAGGGTGCCTGACCAGTCCTCTTAGGCTCCTTCTACCCTCAAGTGCATTTTCCTGCACTAACAGGCAGGCGAGAAAGAGAAGAGGAGAATCATCTCCCCAGGTGCACTTCACCTTCTCACTGCAGTTATCACACCCAGCTACCTTATACCCTGACCTGGGAGCCCCCTGGGGCAGGAAGCTTGTCTGGTTCAACCCAGGATCCCCTCAGGGTCTGCAGAGCCTGGGGCAGTTCATGGAGTAAATGAATATCTGAATGAATGAGTGAATAATGAAACCCAGCTTTAGCTTCTATGCTGACCCTTCCCCTATGCCATTTCAGACCCCATCTCCTGTGCAGGAAGCCCCCTTGGCTTCCCTAGTGGGTGGCAGTGTCCCCTCTCAGCTGTCTGCACTGCCTCCTCCTCTGAGTCTGCTTACTGGCATTGAGTGTTCTTCCTACTGTCAACACAGCTTGGGGACATGCCAGCGTGCTGGGCAACAGGCCCGGCACATCCTAAGGCAGATAGTGTGGGCAGGGGAAGATCCTAGCAGGGCTGGATTCTGGCAGGGCTAGGCCTGGGATCTGGTTGAGTAGAGGGTTAAAGAAAGACAGGGCCTGGGTCAGGAGGGGTGGCTGGGAGCTGACTCGGGGTCAGAGGCTGAGACCTACTTGCAACTGGGCAACCTTGGATGGATGGCTTACCCTCTCTGAACCTCAGCCGTCTCTCAGTCTGCAAGGGAGATGCCTGAATGGAGACTCAGTCTTTTAGCTGTGAGACTCGTCCTGCTGCTTCGGGTCCTGTGCTGAGCCTTGGAGAAACATCAGTAGATGAGTCAGTTGCGCTTGTGCAGGTCGTGGTCTGTGTGTTGGTTTCCTATGGCCGCTATAACAAATCTCTACAAGCATAATGGTTTAAGACAGCACAGATTTATTCTGTTACAGTTCCAGAGGCCAGAAGTCCACAATCAGTCTCACTGAGCTAAAGTCAAGTGTTGGCAGGGCTGATTCCTTCTGGAGGCTCTAGGGGAGACTATGTTTCCTTCCCTTTCCCAGCTTCGGAGAGGCCACCTACTTGGCTTATGGCCCCATCCTTCCATCACTCTGATCTCCCACTTCCACGGTCATAGCTCCTATTACTGACTCCAGTCCTCCTGCCCGCCTCTTATAAGGACCCTTGTGATTACACTGGACACATCAGGATAATCCAGGATGACCTCTCCATCTCATCCTTAACTCAATGATATCTGTAAAGTCTCTTTTGCCATGTAAGGCAACATATTTCCATGTTCTGGAAATCAGGGCATGGACATCTCTGGGTAGGGGTGAGGAGTATTATTAAGCCTGCCAGTGTGGTCGAATCTAAAACTATGAATCAAATAATCATCAAATAAATGAATTACTATGAACTCTAATGGTGCTAGCCACAAAGCAACACTGTGTTGTGAAAGCATCACAGGGACCTGGCTTAGCCTCAGGGACAGCAAGGGCTGGGCCACATTCCCCTCTTTCTTTTCTCCGTTCTCTCAAGCCCTGTTCATCCCACTGCCCCCTCTGCTGTCCAGAAGTCCCCAGGGAGTCCCTTTCTGCAGCCACCCACCACCCACTCCCACGGTGCCTGCCCCAGGCTGGGACATCCTTAAGGGGTGGCTGTCGTGAACGTTAGCAATGCTTTCACCTCCTAAGCAGCAGTCCTGTGAGGACTAGCTTCCCTAGGGAGTACCAGTGATGAAAATATCAATATTATAAGTATTTGTCTTCCGCCGGAAGAAGGATCCAGCTGTGATTTAGTCAGTTGTGCTGCCTCTCTCTAACCACCCAAATTCTCCTTTGCCTCTTTGGAAGACTTAGAGGAATAGATCTCATCAACTCTCCATGGTTCCCAGGGCACTCTGAGGAACCAAGCTGAGAGGGTGAAGTCAGGTAGAGTTTGGGCTCCTTGGAGGCACTCCCTCTCACCCACCTTCCAAAACAGGCACCCGCCCAACCTGCCGAAGGCACTTGAACTAATCCCACGTGGCCTTCCCAAGCTTGCAGAAAAGGCCAAGAAGTAATCAGCTGCTTGCCACTGTGCTCCACGGGGAAAACCCAGCTCTGTCCTTTCACGAGATGTGACTCCCAGAGCTGCTCGGAAGCTGGTGGCTTTGCTCTCACCCACGCACAGTGCAGAAAAGATATTGGAATGTGTCTGGCTTTGCACAAAAGCTGAAGCAACCAGGATCAGGGGACAGACCTGAGCCAGGCACGATGTTTCCCGAGGCCATGCAGATGTCCCAGCCTGTGAGCAGTGTCAGGGCTGGACCCAGTGGCTACCCCACCTGTGAGGCTGGAGGAAGATTGGTCACGGGCGTTGATTTCCATGAAGCCACCACACTGGCTCACCCATGCACGTGAGACACTTCTGCCGGCCTTAGGGAGTCTGGAGGTCACGGCTAATGTGGCCCAGGTGGGGCCTCGAGGGAGGACAAAGGCTGGTGTTCATCCACCGCATGTTAGTCGCGAGTCTTGCTCTCCAGGAAGGTGTCCTTGGCCGTGCCAGAAGTGTTGAAGGAGATCCTCTTAACTGCCAGTGACTTCCCACCAGTCCCAGCAGACACCGCAAGGGCTGCCATAATGATAATGATAATGGTTCTGGTAATGATCATTGCTCTCATTTGCTGAGTGTTTATGTTGTGCCAGGCACTGTGCTAAGCTCTTTATATGCACTACCCCAATTAATCCTCCCAGTAACCTGATTGTTATCATCCTGATTTTACTGATGAGGAAACTGAGGCAGAGGGAATTAAGCAACAATGCAGATGGTTGGTTGAGGAGAGAGGCAGCATAGGTTATGGTAAACAGAGCACACATTCGGGGGTTACACAGAACTGGATTCAAATCGAGAGTTTGCCACTTACCAGTTAAGTGACCTGGAAAATCACCTGCCTGCCCTGAGGCTCAGGGAAGCAGGAGGGAGCAAGTGGATACATATGGACATAGGGACCCCTCCCCGGGGGCCCATCCCTGTCCCTGCACACACCTGGACTCAGGTAGGCCCTGAAGGCTGGGCATGAGCCTCAGAGGAAGCCATCTCCCTTCTGAGGATGGAATGGGCTGGGAAGGAGAGCTGCCCTGTTGAGTGGGCATCTGATCTTTCCTGCCAGGAAGGGCAGGGGGCAGGAATGTGCCAGGAGAGCACCTGTAGTATCATCTGCTCCTGGGTGCCCAGGCCTGAGCTCAGTCTTGGGTGCCATTGGATGTCACTATGAGATCCCACAAGCTGGCCTTACTTTACGGGAACAGAGACAATGGGCAAGATCTGAAATGAGGGTGGGATTAGTGATTGCAGACGCAGGGATTCCTGAGGGAGGGAGAAAAAGAGGGAGGGGATTGAGTCTTGGGCACCATCACCATACGGGGCCTACTGTTGCCTAGAGGTCTGGTGTGTAAGAGCTGAAACTGTTCCACCTTTCTTCACCATCTGGAGCATACACACTTACTCACTCTTGTATTCATTCACCTAATGAGCCAGCCAGCATAGTGGCTAAGAGCACAGGCTTTGGAGTCAGATGGACCAAGCTTTGAATTTCTACCTTTTCATGAATTCTTAGTGTGATCTCAGGAAAGTCACTTACAATCTGAAGCATACGTACTCATTCATTCAGTCATTCATTCATTCATTCATCTAAGGAGCCAACCAGCACGGTGGCTAAGAGCACAGGCTTTGGAGTCAGATGGGACTGGCTTTGAATTTCTGCCTTTTCATGGATTCTTAGTGTGATCTCAGGAAAGTCACTTACAATCTGAAGCATACACATTCATTCATTCAGTCAGTCATTCATTCATTCATCCAAGGAGCCAGCCAGCACAGTGGCTAAGAGCACAGGCTTTGGAGTCAGATGGGACTAGCTTTGCATTTCTGCCTTTTCATGGATTCTTAGTGTGATCTCAGGAAAGTCACTTACAATCTGAAGCATACACACTCATTCATTCATTCATTCAGTCATTCATTCATTCATCCAAGGAGCCAGCCAGCATGGTGGCTAAGAGCACAGGCTTTGGTGTCAGATGGGACTGGCTTTGAATTTCTGCCTTTTCATGGATTCTTAGTGTGATCTCAGGAAAGTCACTTACAATCTGAAGCATACACACTCATTCATTCATTCATTCAGTCATTCATTCATTCATCCAAGGAGCCAGCCAGCATGGTGGCTAAGAGCACAGGCTTTGGTGTCAGATGGGACTGGCTTTGAATTTCTGCCTTTTCATGGATTCTTAGTGTGATCTCAGGAAAGTCACTTACAATCTGAAGCATACACACTCATTCATTCATTCATCCAAGGAGCCAGCCAGCACAGTGGCTAAGAGCATAGGCTTTGGAGTCAGATGGATCTGGCTTTGAATTTCTGCCTTTTCATGGATTCTTAGTGTGATCTCAGGAAAGTCACTTACAATCTGAAGCATACACACTCATTCATTCATTCATCTAAGGAGCCAACCAGCACAGTGGCTAAGAGCACAGGCTTTGGAGTCAGATGGACCTGGCTTTGAATTTCTGCCTTTTCATGAATTCTTAGTGTGATCTCAGGAAAGTCACTTACCTCTCAAAACCTTAACTTTCACATGTGTAAAATGAAAATAATAATGCCTAATTCACAAGGTTGAAGGTAGGGTCCAATGAGGTAGTATTGTAAATCACTTAGCAGAGTGCATGGCATGTGTAACTACTCAATAAATAATTTCAAAATCAATCAATCTCTCTCTCTCTCTCTCTATCTATCCATCCATCTATCGCACTGTCTAGTAGAAATGTGATCTAAACCTCAAATGTGAGCCATGCCTATAATTTTAAATTTCTAGTAGCCATGTTAAAAAACTAAGAAACAGGTGAATCAAATCCAGTAGTATACTTTATTTAACCCCATCTTTTCAATATATTACTATTTAAAAGTGTAACCAATGTAAAATGCAACATTTTACATTGTTGCTTTCATACTGTCTTTGAAATTGGGTGCGTGTATTATGCTTAAAGCACATTTCAATTCAGACCAGCTGCCTTGAACAGTGTGGCCATTCTCCAGGGTTTGATCCTTGTTTTGTTCTTCTCTGACCATGTTCTTTCTCCTGTGATCTCACTGACTCCCACCGTTTCAATTATCACCTCTAAGTGAACAATGTTGGGAGTGACTTACAGGCCCTACTCCAGAGAGCTAGAGAACAGACAGGATGTATCCAGAACATGCCAAGGGGGACATGTGACCGACAAGGTTGAAGGCTAGCAGAGGCCTGAAAAAGTAGCATCAAGGTGGTAAAGTCCCAGAACAAGCTGGGTGTATGAGTTTCCTATTGTTCTGGATAAATTATCAAAATTACCAACAATCACAGTTATAGTTAATCACAATTATAAAATTGTCACCAACTTAGTAGCCTAAAATAACACACATGTACTTTCTCAGTTTCTGTGGGTCGGGAGTCTGGGTATGGCCTTGTGGGTCCCCTGTGCAGGGTTTCAAAAAGCTGCTGTCAAGTGATGGCGGGGCTGCATTCTCATCTGGAGGGGGATCAATTCCAAGCTCATTCAGGTGTCTGGTAGGTGGATGTCAGGTGGAGACCACCCTCAGATTCTAGAGGCAGCTGTTTCATCCCGGAGGCCAACTTCAATTCCTTTACACATGGCTTCTCCAACATGGCCCCTTCCTTCATCAAGCCTGCCAGCAGGACGTATCTCTAATCTGCTAAGACGGAGTCTTACACAATGTAGCATAATCATGGTTGTGACATCCCATTCCCTTTTTCATGTTCTGTTGGCGAGAGGCAAATCACAAGCCTCACTCATACCAAAGGTGATGGGAATACACAAAGGCATGAACACCAGATGCTAGAGGATTGTTGGGAGTCACCTTGGGGGCCATCTGCTACCTGGAATTTGTAAAAAACTCTAAAGATGGACAGCAAGAGGTTAGGGGGCTTAAGACGCACCCCAGCTCCCATGTGAGTTCTAAATCAAGGAAGGATGAGATGCAAAGATAACTCACCCAATAGAACTCAAAGAACCAGCTTGATTCATTTCTAGACAGGCTCCCAGAAGTGTGGGACTATGACAAGGCCAGGATGGAAAGTGGGTGGGGCTTCTCATCTTCCTCCCAAAGAGGAGACCGTTAAACTCGTGGGGCAAGGCTGACCAGATTGACCCAGCTGGCCACACAGGGAAAAGGTGGGCCACAGGGAAGGGATGGTGTATTTTCCCCCCTAGAAGGCAGATTCAGTCAGAACAAAATGCAAGAGTCAGCCCCTTTTACTATTGCTGTAGTGACCCTGTTCCTAATAAAAAGCACTTGATAGATAGCAGGTTCTTGATAACTAGTTGCTACTCTTTTTCTTGAGGAACAAATAGGGGCAGGGACAGGGAGGAGAGAAAGAAACCAGAAGTGTCCTCTCCTGGATGGATGGGAGATAAGGACTTCCCTCAACACGCATAAAGGGAATTTTCAATTATGTTGGAGTAGGAAGAAGTGCCAGGTCCACTGCTAGGCAATCACTAACCCCTCACCCATGCACGGGAATTTATAGGCTGCTGAATGCTTTTGTGTCTGCTGACCCATTGGGTCTGTGTATCAGCAGCAGTGGCAGCAGGAGTTTAGAAGCGGGAAAGCTGAAGCTCAGGCTGTCACGTGGCCTTGCTGTCAGGTTGTGGGGTGGGACCTTGAATCCAAGTGCCCCAGTTCCCCAGCTAGTTCTCTTCCTACTCTATATTTTTCTGGTCACAGAATAAAGAGAGAATTCAACCTCTCTCTCACATGGGCTCTTATTTTTTATGTCAGTATTAGGGAAAGTTTAACAAAGACCAATAAATTAGTAGCTGGAAAGCATCTAGGGTCAGCTCAACATAGGCACACTAAGACCATGACCCATCATATTTTCCTTGCTTGTGATAGTTAGCCAGGGGTTGAAAATAGTCGCAGAGATGGGCAGCTTCTATGCTTTAGCATCTAAGAATACTCCTGCAGTGATGGGATCTCATCTGTGGTTTCTGACCGCCTTGCAGAAAACTGTCTAAGGAAGATGTGGCATCCTTCTGAGTCTCTGTTATCCTAGAGGATGGCGCTCTTCAGACCAGCCCTCCTTCCTTCATCTCAAGGTTTATCCTGCCCCATGGAGGTTCTTCTTCACAGACTGGAGGTCACAAAGTGCAAATAAAACTGAAACAAAAAATGTGACCTGAGATCTTCTCAGAGACCCATTGCCCCAAGTGAGGCATTGGCCCTGGGGTACCCCAAACCTATTGGCCCTAATCTCATTGGGAAGGCCCCCTGAGGTATTCCCTCCAAGATGGAAGCCCTGACTTCCTGGTTACAAGGAGTTAATATATTGTTTTTCTTTTTCTTTTTTTTTTTTTTTTGAGACGGAGTCTCGCTCTGTCTCCCAGGCTGGAGTGCAGTGGCCGGATCTCAGCTCACTGCAAGCTCCGCCTCCCGGGTTTACGCCATTCTCCTGCCTCAGCCTCCCGAGTAGCTGGGACTACAGGCGCCCGCCACCTCGCCTGGCTAATTTTTTGTATTTTTAGTAGAGACGGGGTTTCACCGTGTTCGCCAGGATGGTCTCGATCTCCTGACCTTGTGATCCGCCCGTCTCGGCCTCCCAAAGTGCTGGGATTACAGGCTTGAGCCACCGCGCCCGGCAATATATTGTTTTTCATAATACCTCTAGAACACCTGTTGGGTGATCATCATGGATGTTTGGCTGGGATTTGACTTGGGGAGTACAGAGGGGATGTGGATCACTATGGAGAGAAAGAAATCAATAGAGACACCTTTGTGGTGTAGGGAAGGAGCCTGGGTTCACCTGTGGGTGCAGGTGTGCTGGATGATGAAACAGGAGTATATACATGCATTTGTTCACACTGGGGTGTGGATGTCTACCTGTATGTGTAGAGCCTTGGAATTCAAGTCAGGCCTATCCTGAGAACCTGACATTCCCAGATCCTCAAATATCTTTATAGACTACCCCCGCTACTAAAAAAAAAAAATATCTGTGAAGTGTGTACTTAAGAAAAAATGTTTCGGTGACCTCTTCAGACCTTTAATGATTCCATAAATATGAGATCAAAGCCATTTATAAAATATTAAAATCAATTCTCCACTAAAATATATTCTCCTTTACATCGCCCCACATTATTATGACCAACACATTCACATGGAGTTTAAAGCTTCTAAGACGAAATAGAATCGTGATGAATAATAATGCCACGCCCCTATTAACTTCTCCTGTGGCAAGGGAAAACGCTTTGCGAAACGTTTAAACCTTTCCTCAATCTTAAAGGTCAGCTCGGCAGCCACAGGACTGCCTCCACCACCTGGTGCTTTATGGAAATGTTGACGTGGCTCCCAGCTGTAGTCTGAGCGCATTTCCACAGAGAGTCGTGGGATTCCTGGGCATATACTCACAACACTCTCAACCGCCTTTTTAGCTGTCACAAAAGTATTCATTCCCACTCAATGAGCAATTTTTGCCCTGGCTGAAGCACTTGCTGAAATGATTTCATAAATCATCTTTTTCTTGTTTTCAAACACTCGCAAATCAGAGCCACCATCAAATTCAACATCCACTCCTTAATTCACCCGCAGCTTCTATTTTCTTGCTAGAAACCATTACTTCCTTAGACTCCCTCGCTTACTTTTCACTTTCATTACCACCCTGGGCAGTTGGCTCTATTTTGTGAAATGATTTTTCACAATAAAATAAAGATTCTTATCACTTTACAGAGTTGCCACATAAACCCCAACAACAAACCCCCTAGAACCCAAGATCCTGAGGGGTCAATAAAGTTTCTTCACTCGCTGAGTGTCTCCCTCACATGCCAGCCTCCTGGCACATGTGATTCACATTTAAGCCTCAGTATAATTGGGTATTATGTCCTGGACCAAAAGTCTACTTTATGTAGACCAGGCCTTCGAGGACTTGCAACCATCAGGGCAGAAAATTTCCATGGTTGCTGCTAGGGATGTGTAGGTGAGATCAGGTTGGCCTAGAATTGCAATCAAGAAGGCTTCACTGCTGGTGGGCTGGCAGAATCTGGAGTCAAGACCAGAGAGGCTCAAGGCTGGACTCCTTGGATTAGGAAACTCCATGGAAGTTCAGGGAACCATGTAGGTTTCCTGTCCTGTAAGACTCGGGTGTTGCATCATTTCTTCCTGGAAGCTATCTCTGACCCCTCCCTTGTCTCCCCAGAGCGGGTAAGCTACTTCCACTAAGCTCATGCCATTCCACCTCATTCCTTGACCATTGGACTTATACCCTGTGCTGTGCTTACTGCTGGTTTCTCTCCTCTCTGCATCCTGCATTAGGTTGTGATTCCCTGAGGAGGGACTCCTTGCCTGCTTATTCATTCTGTTGCCAGTCATATGGCTTATGGAAAGGATGTGCCCCTAATGTGGCTATCCGCATTCAGGGCCAGCTTCATGGGTTCACGAACTGTGCGGTCACACAGGGCACCGAGGACCCTATGCATGGTATTATGCTCTGCTACTACCATCTTGAAATTATGAACCATTTTTTGAACAAGAGGCCCTGCATTTTCATCCAGCACTGCGCCCTGAAAATTAGGTAGCTATTCTTGCCTGCATTTAATAAACTGGTAGACAGGAAGTATTTTTAGAGGGTTGTTGTGCCTAGATGTCTAATGTCAATGTAGCCTTAGATGAGAATCCCTGAAGGCAAGGACGCCAGTTATGGAGCACTTCCTGACAGCACCCAGCATCAGCTGAGGCGCAAGGGGGCATCCGTCACCATCATACTTGTCCCATGGCCATGGTTGGAGCAAGTTGAAGGTATGGAGAGGGTCACCAGCACCCAAGAGGACTCTTCAACAAGAACCTGGAGGTTGTGTGTTTTGGCACTAAGTGTGGCATGCGTTTGTTCTCTTGCATAATTTCAGAGCCAGACAGTGAAATTATAAAGCTAGGAATGACAAAAATGATGAGGCCTTGCAAATCAGGGAAGACACATCACCCTAAGCTCTTTATCAGGCCTTCGCCCAAGAGGCCCTCTGTGGAAAGTGGGAAGCAGGAGGGCCTTCACTCCACGGTCGAGGGGAAGAGGATGAGTGGAGAGAAGAATTCTAACCCCATCCTGGGTGATTTTGATTCAAGCTCCATGAGGTTTACCAAGGGGAAGCTTACTAATTCGAGGCAACCCAGAGGGGCAGAGTCAGTCCAGGTGCCTGGGCCAAGCAGCCCTCTGCCTCTGCACCTTTGAGGTGTAAAGAAGAATAGTAAATGTTTCCTGAGTGCTTTCCATGTGCTACTTGTCGCAGTGCTAAATGCAAGTTCTCATCTGATCCTCCACAGTCTTGCTACAGAGGTGTTATGAGCACTACCATTTCATCAGTGAGGACACTGAGCACAGAGAAGCCATTTCATCAATGAGGACACTGAGCACAGAGAAGTTCAGTGATGTGTCCCCAGTCACTCAGCTCATAGTTAAGGGGAGAGCCAGAATATAAAGCCAGATACACCTGGTTCTGTAACCTGAACTCCCAGTGCTGCAGCACCCCACCCCTCAACCATCTAGGGCCAGGAAGGCCCCGCTTCGGTGGTCTGGGAGCAGGGGCTTTCATATGATGAGAGGGGTTGTGCATCTATCTGCTAGGACAGATCAGAAGGAGAGAAGAGGCTTGGGGTTCCCATCCTCAGAAATAAAAACAGAAAAGTAGAAGTCTTGGTGGGAGTGGGAGGACGAGCCCTAAAATTATCTCGAAACAAGTCAGAAACCTGGAATATAGAAACCTTAAGGCTTCTAGAACCTCTGCCCTTGTCCTCTTCCAGTTGCTTATTTCTTCATTCATCCAGCAATTACCTCCAAGGAGCCTAACATGTGCCAAGCAAATTTTACCAGGGACTAGGAGTGCAGAGATCCAAAGAGAATTACAGATGTGGATGAGGTGCTGATCATGTGCCAGGGCCTGGTTTAAGTACATTCTGTGTACTTCTTTCTTCACAATAGTCCTGTGAGGCAGGCACTGTTATTATCATCTCCATGTTTTAGCTGAACACATTGAGACAGAGAGAGGATACATCCCACATCTAGGAAGTGGTAGAACCAGGATTTGAACCCGGACAGTCTTGCTGCAGAGCCTTCTCTCTCCATCACTTCATGGAACCACTTCAATCTCAAAGATCTTACTGTTTAGAGCTGTTATTCTAATCCCGAACCCCACGTTAGAACCATCCAAAGATCTTTTAAAAATCTGCACACTCATGGAGACTCTCATACACTGTAGGTGAGAAGACAAAATGGCACAACCACTTTAGACAAAAAGCTTGGCAGCTTGGCAGTTTCTTGAAAAGTTAAAGACACATCTGCCATCTGACACAGCCATTCTGCTCCCAGGCATTACCCCAAGGAAAATAAACACATATGTCCACACAAAGACTTGTACCCAAATGTTTATAGCAGTTTTATTTGTAAGAACAGAAAACTAGAAATAATGCAAATGTCCATCAACAGATGAGTGAATAACTAAATGGTAGTATATCCCTTCAATGGAATACTACACAGCAATAAACAAGAAGGAACTGATACAAGCAATAGCATGGATGAATATCAAGTGAACTATCCTGACTGGAATAAGTCAGACCAAAATGAGTCCTGTATGATTGCGTTTATATGAAATTCTGCACATTTTAAACTAATTGAGAGTGAGGGAAAGCAGATCAGTGGTTGCCTGGGGAGAGAGGATAGAGAGGAGAAGAGAGAAGGACTGCATGGGGTGGGTCCCAAGGAAAATCTCGGGGATGATTAATACCTTCATTATCCTGATTGTGGTGATGGTTTAAGAGGAGTATACCTACTTTAAAATATATCAAAGTGTACACTTTAAGTATTTGTAGTTAAAATAAAGTGTGTACACTTTAAATATATGCCAATTATAACCTCAAAGAGGCTGTAAGAAAGCCCTTGCTGAGACCTCATCCCAGACCAAATAAACCGAAATCTTTGGGAATAGAACCCAGACATCTGTACTTTAAAGTTCCTCAGAGATTCCAATGGGCTGTCAAGGTGCAGAAGGGCAGATGCGGTGGGGAGACAGGTGTGTAAGCCGGGGGTAGGTATTCAGATTAGGTGAGGGGCCCCATAAGGGGTTTTGAGAGGAGAATGGTGTGGCCAGGGTTGCATTTAAGACACTGCTGTTGGATCCAGGGTGAGGAAGATAGGTTCTAGACTCTCAACCTTTTGACAGCAAGATCTGCACTTTCAGGCAGGTGACACCTGCTCTTCATTCTTCCTTTCCCTTATTCATTAATTCATAGATATTTACTGAGGGCCAACTACATGCCAGACATTGCTCTAAGCTCTAAAGACAAAAATAAAGGAAACAGACAGAAACCTCTTCCTTCACGAGCTTGCATTCCAGAGAAAATAAACGTGTGATTACAGGTTCTATATGATATATCAGATGCTACGAATAAAAAGGAAACAGGGAATAGAAGTGGAGAGAGATGGGTCTGGATGCAGTTTTAAAGAGGATCTCTCTGAGAAGCAGACATTTGTGGAAACACCTGAAGGAAATGAGGGAGTGAATCTTGCTGATTTGGGGGAGGAAGATTATTCCAGGCAGAGGGAGCTGCAAGTGCAAAGGCCCAGAGGCAGCAGCAAGGGAGGGGTAGAGAGGAAGGCAGAGAAGAAGCAACTCACCTGTGGCCCTGCAGGCCATTGCAAGGACCTGGCATTTCCTCTGAGTAAGAGGGGAAGCTGTTGGGGCATTGGAGTAGAGAAGCTGTAATAAATTTGTTCCCTCAAGGTTCCTTGTAAGTCAGATGTTTGTCAAGTGAATCCTGCTTCAAATCCCCTGTGAGAACCCAGGCTGACCTTGCTTGAAAGCGGCTGAATTCCACAGAGCATGAGTGTTTGCACAGACGCTGCACATGCTTTACTCAAATGAAGTCTTTCTGTGGCCCCCTGAACCCCAGACTCTTTTGGGTAAGACAGCAAGTCCCCTAAATAGCAACACTGCCCACATACAGAACCCGCTCCCCCTCCCCAGGGGCCGCTTTCAGGCAGACCTGCTCCTCATCATTAAAAGTGGATGAAGCCTGCACAGAAGAGGGAAGCATGCAAGGAAGACGTCAACTGTGAGTGAGGCTGCTGGCCCTGCAGTACAAGTCCTGAGCAAAGGAGCCTGAGCATCCTCTCTCTTGCACAAACCGCATGAATTTGCTGGAATATTTTCCATTCCCTCCAGCCTGAACAGCTAGTGTACCATTTATTGAGTCCTTACTAGGTGCCAGTGTCTGTGACATGTGTTTTTCACGTGATCTATCTCATTTAATCCTCTGAACATCCCTGAGTCTTAATAACTCCCTGTATTCGTCCATTTGTGTTGCTATAAAGGAATGTGTGAAGCTGGGCAATTCATAAATAAAAGAGGTTGATTTGATTCACGGTTCTGTAGGCTGTACATGAAGCATAGTGCCAGCATCTGCTTCTGGTGAGGCCTCAGGAAGTTTACAGTCATGGAGGAAGGTGAAGGGGAGCCAGCGTGTCCTATGGCAAGAGAGGGAGCAAGAGAGAAAGAGAGGGGATTTCAGGCTCCTTTAAACGATCAACTGTGTGAACTCATGGAGTGAGAACTCACTCATTACTGCCAGGACAGCACCAAAGCCTTCATGAGAGATCCACCCCCATGACCCAAACACCTCTCACTAGGCTCGCATTCAAAGCATCTCATTCTCAGCTCACTGATGAGGCCCCTGGAGATCAGAGAGGTATGGTGTAATTCTCAAAGTCACACAGCTAAGGTAGATACCCAGGCCTATCTGATTCCAGAACCATGCTCGGAACCACACCATGACATTGCCACTCCCTCCCAGATGGTCACTGAGACACTGCGTCCTTTGCCTTCCAAGCAGGACAGGGCATGCAGGGCCAGGAGACTCCTGTCCCAGTGAGCACAGCTCCCCAGTCTTACACAGGCCTCATGGAATGTCAAACGCAGAGGCAGGCTGTGAGAAAGAGGTGGGGTTTGGGATCAGGCTGGTCTTGAACTGGGGGAAGCACAGGCCCTTGTGAGGATACCCAGTGACATCAGCTACAAAGCCTTTGACACCCACTGATGCACCTGCAGGGGGCTCTGGGGTGATGGTGAGACCAGGCAGGGAGGCTGCCAAGCCATGAGTTGTGGGTGCTCCTCCTTGGAAAGTGTGACTACAGCTGGCAAGTAGGGGATTGGCAGGGGAGGGGGCTGATGCCCTCAAGTGCATTGATGGTCTGGATTTCATTTGAGGACCAGTAAACCAGAAACAATAGAGAAGGGCAGGAGATGGAGTCAGAAATCATGGCCTGGGGTTGTCTATGCCCACACAGGGATCAGGAAAAGGATGGGAGATGTGGCCCACGTCAGACCCCCCCCCCCCCCCCCCCCCGCTGTGGACATGCTTCCTGAATCAGTGCCTTCCAATAACTCACTAATTCCAGAGTCGCCCTCAAACCAGATATGTCCTTAATCATGGGTGCTTTCTAAAGACATCATATACATATACATACACATATACTGAGACTGAAATGCAAAATTATCATCCTCCAGAGAGATCCTGTTAGCTGGGAGAGGAGGCGTCTGATTCCCGAGCTCAGAAAGGTTGGCAAATGAGAGTCTCTGTTTCCATGGGAAATGCGTGCAGTGCCCCTGGGCTCCCGTGGTGCCTGGCACAGGCTTCCACTGCAGCACCCCCTTATCTCTCTGTAATTATTTGGCTGCACGTCTGTCTCCCCCACAACACCATGCAGGACCTATGTCTGATCAATGTCCCTGTCCCCGATGGCTGGCCCAGACTTCTCCACAGAGTTATAAAATAAATTATTGAATAATTAGGAAGAAACTGCTTCCAGAGAGCATCAAGGTTCCAAGTCAGTGGTCTGATAATGTCTGTGTGAGCGAATCCACCTCCCGTGGATTTTGTGTGTTGAATAATTGAGTGAGGTATGCCAAAGGCAGAGCAGATGTGAGATTGCTCAAACCTCTGACAAATGAAAGACAGTTTCCAGCACAGAGGAGGTGGTCTGAGGCCGAGACCCATTCCAGGGAGCTGGGCCTCTGGGGATTCCCGGGAGGTCTGCCTGAGGACAAGGATAGGGTGGGGCAAGAGGCCAGCTTGAGTTGAAAGATGACAGTCAGCACAGCCCTGGAGGCAACAGGCACAGCAAGAGTGGGCTGGGGGCAGGAGCAGGGTAGGGTCCTCGCTGTGAACCGGTGTGACCTCCTGAGACCCAGAGGGCTTCTGTCACGTGGGGATCAGGATTTGAAAAGGGGCTGCAAGTCAAGTTGCCAGACAAAGCTTTATTCATTCATTCGTTTGACCTATGCCCACGCTGCTAGGATCCAGCAGGAATGCAAAAAAAGCTGCTGCCCTTGTAGAGGTTGACTTCTAGTGGAGAGACAGCCAGGGGACAAGCCAACCAAAAAATAATCTGATTTCAGATTGGGATAAACAGCATGCAGAACAAAAGCAGGGTCAGGGGAAGAGAGTGGTGAGCTGCATTACATGGGACAGGGCAGTCTGTGAGGGCTTCCTGGAGGAGCTGACCCTTGAGAAGAGACCTGAAAGATGTGAAGCCAGGAGTTTTTGCAGACACTGCAAAGGGCTTTGAGTTTGGCCGGTGTGAGGAGCCACCTGAAGGCCCCTATGGAAGGAGTCAAGGGCAGCAGGAGGGGGAGAGGCAGGGTGAGCAATTGTGTTGCTTTGCTTTGACGAGGGTTTTCCAGGACACAGGACTTTCAGTACTAAACCTGGATACGTCCCAGGCAAACTGGGACTAAATTGGTCACCTAGAGGTAGGGCCCGAGGACAGAGAGGCTGCTCGGGCCAGAACATGCAGGCCCACCTCTGAGGTCACAGGGAGGACTTTGGGTTTTATTCTACATTTAATGGAAATGGGAGGCAATAACTCATTTCTGACTTAACAAATATCTGTCTGTGTCTGGCATTGTGCTGGGCCATTGATAAGGATGAGGCATACACGATCCCTGCCTTGGCGGAGTTTCAGGCTTTTGTGTTTTCTCACATTGGCAATTAAGCCAGCGGTGTCACACGTGTCACCACATGCCTTCTCTGTGGCATTTTTTATCTAGGCTCAGAGTAAACAAAGAGAAGCATCCATAGTCTTCAGAGCAGACGCTTTTCCTCTCCACCTAGATGAGCAGGTTGCTATTTCCAGATATCATCTCATTGTGACCACGAGGGAAGCACATGTTATCTGATCTGGAAAACTGAGCAGGGGCTCACCTTTACTGGGCATCTGTGTGGGAAGGTCACAGGTCAGCAGGGAGTCAAGATAAATGGGCAGCTACAACACAGCATGGCGAGGGCCTTGTGCGGGCGGAGGGGTATCATATCCGCAAGCGTGAACATCTCTTCAGTACTGTTTCAGCTTTCTACTGCTGCATAAAAAAATCACCACGCATATAGCAGCTTAAACCACATTTATTACCACACAGTTTCCATGAGTCAGAAGTCCAGGCATGGCTGAGCTAAGTTCTCTACTAAGGGTCTCAAAAGCTGTCATCCAGGCGCGGCTGAGGCTGGGGTTTTATCAGAGACCCGAGGGCCTCTCTCAAGTTCATGTAATTGGTGGCAAAATGGTTTCCTTACAGCTGTAAAATCAGGACGGCTTCCTTCTTCAAGGTCAGCAGAAAAGTCTCTACTGCTTCAAGTCTCTAACCTCCAAACCCTCAGGGCTCACCTGATTTGACCAGGCTCACCCAGGAGAATTTCTTTTTAACTCAAAGTCAACTCATCAGGGACCTCAATTACGTCTGCAAAACAAAATCCCTTCATCTTTGCCATATAACTTTACCTAGTCATGGGGGTGACAGCCCGTCATCTCTATGGGTCCTATTCACACCCAAGGGGAGGGTATTGTGGAGATGGGACCTAGGGGTGGGATGCTGAAGGGCATTTCAGAATTCTGCTTACCACACTAACCATGGAAGAGGTGCTTCACACTTACCAACTCATTTCATTCTCAGAACAATCCTATGTGATAGATACTATCATTGTCCTCATTTACAAGTGAGGAAACTGAGGCAGAGAGGGGGTAAGTAATCAAGTCAAGGTCCCACAGCCAAGAGGACCCAGTGCTTTGAGAAAACACAGCCTCATGGAACGAGGATCCCTGTGGCAGTCAGGCTAAGAGGCGTGGGGGTGGGGGGAGCCTACCAAAGTTCGCCTTGCTGTTTCATAAAGCGTTGCCATGGAAACCCTGCATGAAGCATCACTTAAAGAGCTGTTTGATTATTTTTTCAGGGTGGCATCTGCAGTCACCTAGCAGCAGTACTGACACACACACACGCACACGCGCGCGTGCGCGCACACACACACACACACAGTGACTGAGTTAATGGGTCTAGTGCAGGCACCTGGCAGGAGATCTCTAAGGTCTGTTGATAAAAGAATTGCTTATTGACAGGATCAGGGTTCTGGTCGGTGTCTCTACTGCAGGGAACCCAGATCTGGGAACCTTTCAGGTCCCGATGGTCATGGTGCTGTCGGTCTTCAGTCACTGTGGGTCCAGAGAGACTCTCAGCTGCCTCCTCTATCTCCTCCCACTGGCCTATCCTTCCAGCTCCAGCCCTGCCTGCCTTCTTGGATCTTCTCATGTCAGCAATCTTAATGTCTTTGCCCAACCTGGGAGTGGGATAGGACTGTGTGGAACTCATGAACGTTAAGCCTGGACACACAAACCTGTAAGGCATGAAACTTGTTCACTCACAGCCCCTTGGATGAATTCCAGCTCCCATGGTGACACAGAAAGTCCTGGACACTTATTGATCTTGTCCCAAATCTTCAAGCAAGGTCTAGCCTTACAGACTAACGAGGCAGGAGGCCCAGGGTAATCATTATGATGACAATAATGATAATAATAATACTGCCATCTAGTACAACGTCGTGCCAAGCCCCATGCAAAGTGCTTTGTATATATTGTTTCATTGCTCATTTGTCAGTTCATTCAACAAGTATTTATTGAGCAATGTCTCTCTGCCAGGTTCTGGGTCTATACTAGTGAATGGATTAGACAGGCTCCCTGCTTGCATGGAGTGTACCTTCTGGTAGGGAAGACAGACAGTAAACAAGGGGGGGAAAGACAGCCAGTTGTGATAAGTGCCATGCAGAGACTTAAAATAGGATAGCCTTGGAGACAGGACCAGTGGGCTTCTGCCTCTTTGATTTGTGTGGTAAGGGGAGGCCTCTCAGAGGAGGTGATAGGTGAATGCAAGAGCCCTGAGGTAGGAACTTGGTAAGCCTAAGGACCAGAAAGAGGGGCCATAGTGGCTGGACCATGGTGAGGAAGGAATCAAGGGCACCAGCAGAGGTTGGCCATGGAGACTGCCGGTCTAGGACAGGGGGGTGGGTTTTATTTGAAGGCAGATGAGAAGACTGGGGGTTGTTAAGCAGGGGAGAGACATGCTTTAATTTGTGTTTTAACAGATCCCTCTGGCTGCTGTGTGAAGAATGGCTGTAGGGGCAAGAGTGGAATCAGGGAGCTTAGTTAGACCTTTGCAGACACCGGGTGAAGGATACTGGGGCTTGGGCCATGGAGGTAACACAGGAGCCAAAGAGGAGTGCTTGGATTAAAGTATGGTCAGCAGGGCTGACTGATGGTGTGGATGTGGGGGTGGAGAAAAGAGAGGATTCTGGAATATTCCTAATATTTTGGTCTGAGCAAGAGGGTAGATAGAGATTCCATCTTCAGAGTAACTGAAGATGTCATGTTTTCTGCACTGCATAACTTCAAAAGCAGACCACAATGGCCTGTCACCTGCTACAGCATGGATGACTCTCAAGGACATGCGAAGTGAAGGAAGCCAGTCACAAAAGGATAAAACGATAGACTCCACTTACATGCAGTGCTTGGACTAGTCAAGCTCGTAGAGACAGAAAGTAGAATGGTGGTTGCCAGGGCCTGGGAGGAGGGGGAAATGGAGCGCTATTGCAGAGTAGGTACAGTTTCAGTTTTGCAAAATGAAAACAGTTTTGTGGATGGATAGCGGTGATGGTTGTACAACAATGTGAATATTCTTAATGCCACTAAACTACACTTAAAAATGGTTAAGATGCTAAATTTTATGTTATGTATATTTTACTATAATTAAAAAGAACAGAGCTAGGATCTCATAGTTGGTAAAAGGCCAAGCCATATTTGAACTCAGATCTGGTGTGTTAATTGCCGCATCACCCTGCTTCCAGGAACATGGGCCCCAGCCTGGATGAGAGCTCCCTCATGGTACCAGTGTCGAGGTAGAGATCAGCCCACATCATACACTGGTGTGGCCACCATAGGAGGACACCAATCCCCAGGTGTGGCTGGTTTGGCACCTGCAAGTGGGACGTTTGACTGGAGAGATGAACAATAGAAAGTAGACTGAACACCCCCACTTTACTTTGTCTAATAGTGTCAGCATATACAAAGTAGCCTGATAGAAATGATGATAGTGATGATGATGGTGGTGGTGGTGATGATCAGGGTGACACAAAGTCAGCTTCCACACACGGGCATATTGGTGCCAAGCCCTTCACACATGACATTTTATCAATCCTCACCACAACCGTACAATGTAGGTACTGTCATTATTCTACATTTCATTCTTCAGATGAGAAGACTGAGGCCGAGTGACTTTCGTTAAGGTTACCCATGAGTAAGCGGGAGTGGAAAATCAAAACGTGGTCTGTCTCCAGAGCCTGAATGCCTTTCTAGAGATGACCCGGTTAAATGAGGAAACTAATTAAGAAGGTATAACAGCACTCACTCCTGAGTGTTCTATTTTTTGGGCCAACTTGAAGGGACACCCGTGTAATTATTTCCTAGAATGAGCATCCTCTGCACAGGCCCCAGGATGCTCCACACTCAGCCTCCTGCGCAGAAGCTGACACCGCATTTGCTTGGCGACAAGTCACAACAAAGCTCTGCACACTCCCACCCCACCCCACTCAGGCGGCGCTTCATGGGGGAAAATAAGATAAAACAAAATCAAGCTGAGCTCCTAATTCATATTCCATCTCCGGCAGCTCCTTGATGATAAATAATTCTGGAACTGGAAATGAGGCAGGAGAAAGGCAAATGGGGATCCGGGCAGTGTGGCCCAGCAGCCCGTTCTAGTTGGGATCGTCCTCTCTTCTTCCTTGGGATGGCGAGACAGGGTCCACGGGTGACGAATAAACACCTTGACCTCCTCCTCCTTTTAAAAGAATCATTATTTTCAACCGTGGTGAAATACACATAACACCACTCATTATCTTAACCATTTATAAGTGTGGAGTCAGTTCACTGGCATTAAGTATCTGAAGTACATTCACACTGTTGTATAACCATCCCTGCCATCCATCTTCAGAAGCTTTTCATTTTCCCAGGCTGAAGCTCTGACCCTAGAGTCTGTAGTAACTCCTCTTTTCCCTCTCCCCCAGCCCCTGGTAACCTCTATTCTGCTTTCTTTCTCAATGAGTTTGACTACTCTGGGTATCTCATTTAAGTGGAATCATATAGTATTTGTTGTTTTTGTGACTGGCTCATTTCATTTACCATGATGTTCTCATGGTTCATCCATGTTGTATGTGTCAGAATTCCCTTCTTTTGTCAGGGTGAATAACATTCCATCGTTCGGATGTTCTATGTTTTGTTTAGCCATTCACCCATCATGGACACTGGAGTTGCTTCTCCCACTTGGCTGTCGTGAATAGTGCTGCTATGAACATACTTCCTTCTCCTTTACTGCAGGCTTGGGCAAGTTAATACTGACTTAACCCTGGCTACCTTCAATTGTATAATTGTGGGTATTTGGATGACCAGAGTTAAGTCAGCGTTCCCTCCCCCGCCACCAACAGAACTGCCACCCGCACACCCCTCACTTGGCCTCCACTAGATCTTACCCTGGGCCCTGCAGGTTTCCATAGCAACCCAGTACCAATCAGCTGTGGAAAGCAGTCAAGTTTAGGGGTTTGAGTCCAGGCTTGTTACTTACAAGGTTTACGACCTAGGGCAAGTTAGTTCATTTCTCTGGTCTTGTTTCCTCATTTGTAGAAACAAGATCATGATAGTACTATACCTACTTCGACTCTCAGGGGAGGGGGTTGAAGGAGATAATACTAGCCCTAGGTCTGTGCCAGGAATTGTGCTGTGCCAGGTTCTTGCATGGATTATCTGCCTGGATCCACACAACAACCCTAAGAGATAGTTATAGTATTATCCTATTTATAGATGAGGAAACTGAGTCTTGGGGAGGGAAAGGACTTGTTCGAGGTCTCATGGTAGCGTGGGGGATTGGAGAAGGGAGTGAGCGTGGCAGGGAACCAGCATCACTGGGCAGTGGTACTGGGATTCTGAGCACTGGGCTTGTACCCTTATCCGTGGGAACTGCCTTGCAAATGAAGGCTAGTCTGATAAATTTTTGACATGGTCATGGCTGGCTCCTTAGTCAATAAAATCAATCCATATCTCTCAGGGAGCAGGGTCAGCTTGAACAGGCAAGGCCCTTTTCTGGTGGGGACATTTTAAGCTTGGAATGGGGGCTGTCAGGTGAGCCGTGCTGGGCAAAAGCACTAGGAACCCATGCCTGACCTCGGGGGCCTGTGGCTCCTGTCTTCCTGGGAGGAGGGTACATGTGTTTTATCTTTTCTCAAAATATCCCTGACTCCAAAGTAGTAAAGACCCTTTTGATTCTAGCCCATGGATCTCAGAAAAAGCTACAGACTCTAAAAGGACTATGAGCAACAGAGATTGGGTTCTACTGAAAGCTTAGAGAGGGGAGGTTCCTGGGTCAGCTGGACTGTAGACATCATGGAAATGTGGCGAGTTGGCACAGCTTGAGGTTGCAGGACAGATAGACTGTGTGAGGATTCCGGGGCATGTGAGAGAAGCTGGTCCTGGCTGTGTAGCAGAGAATGGGTAGGCCATGGTGACCACAAGACACCACATTTCTACGACTCTGCAAATTTAAATTTATTTACTGCTCGTGTATCTGTCCTGGGCAGGTGTTTAATGTGGTGGGGAGCTCTACTCCACCCAGAAATTCAGGAATAAAGCCTACTTCCACCTTGGAGACCCACATCCCCTTGGGTCTGATCAACAACATCCAGCCAATGTAGGAAGAACATGCAGGAGGCTGCATGGAGGTTTTTATGGACCAAGCCTGGCCATGGCCTATATCACTTTTGCCCATGGTCCACCTAACTGCAGGGAGGTCTAGGAAAGGTTGTCTAGCTGTGTGCCCCAAGAAGGGAAGATGGAATTTTGGTGGAGCTAGACTTTTTTGCCACATGCGGCCATCCAACAAACATTTGCTGGTGCCCAATGCCTTAGGGAATGTTTAAGGAACAGAAGCCCCCTGACGTGAGTTCAGTAAACATACGGCCAACAATCTCAAGAAAGCTAAGTACATTGAGGTTGTCATCCATCCACTCATTTGTGCATCCATACATTCATAGAGTCATTGATTCAACAAATAGTTTTTGAGTGTCTACTGTGTGCTGGCCGCTGTGCTATATGCCGGGATACAAAAGTGAAAAAAGTCAGACAAAGTCTCTGTTTGCATGGAGCTTACATGTTACTGTGTGTGTGCCTGTGTGTGTGTGTGTGTGTGTGTGTGTGTGTGTGTGTGTGTGTGTGTGTAAACAACAAAAACAAGAGCCACATAAAATGATTGCTCATGACTGTAAATACTCTGAAGGTATAATAAAGGGTGGTGAGGCAGAATGGCTGAGGTTGGATTAAATGTCAGGGTAGGCTTCTCTGAGGAGGTGACATCTGAGCTGAGTGCTGAAAGATGATCATGAGAGAGCAATGCAGAGTGGAAGACAGAACAGTTCTGGGCCAGGGAATATTGTGTAAAGGCCCTAGGGCAGAGAAGAACTTCATGTACTTAAAGATTATCCACCATCACTACTGTTATCCTTATTCAGACCTCTACCTCTTTGCTCTATTACTTTTCCTCTGTTTAATACCACTGGTTCTATAACTGGACCATCAAATTCAACAGCTCTGTTCAGTCATCTTCTGGCTTCAGCTCTCTTGGTGGCATTTCATACATTTCCAGCCAAGTTGTCATTCTCAAGATGCTTGTGGGTGTCAAGGAAACTCTTGGTCAGAGTTTCCTAGGACTCGGCCCTTAACTGCTCTTCTCGTTCTCTCTGCCTTGACTCCTGTGGTCTCCCCACCATGCTGAGTGTCATCGGAGCTGTGTACAAAGCACACTGGACCACTGGGCTCCACAGAGGAGAAGGGGATGTCTTCCCAGAGGTGACATTTGAACTGAGTCTCGAAAGGTGGAGAAGGATGTGCCAGATGCGGAAAAGCAGAAGATTACTTCAGAGGTGGGGCCAGCAACTACAGAGGCCAAGAAGCATGAAAGGGCACAAAGGAGAGGTCATGGAAGGAGAGGTGATAATTCCAAAGGAGCAGGAACGCGCGTGGTTGAGGGTGTGGTAAGGATGGAAGTAGAAGGAGGAAAACCTGGACAGATGGCTGAGTCCAGATCATGTAGGACCTAAAATGTCTTGCTAAGAAGTAGACAGTTTCTTCTGCCAGCATCAAAGAGTCACAAGAAGCTTAAGAATGGTGCCTGGGTTTGTTTTATAGGCAGGTGAGTGTCAGAGCAGGAGGACTGGAGAAGGAGGTGAGCCTGGCAAGGAACCTGAAGTGGAGGATGGGTGGGTAGATGGGAGAAAGGCAAGGAAGAGATTGATTTTTCTTGGCAACCAATGATGTAAATGGCTGGTATAATTGCTTGGCACAGAGAAGATCCTTGAAGGTCATTTGGCCTCACCTCTTCTTAGGGATTGCAGCCTGGGATGGGCTCTGATAGTTTTTTAAACACAAGAGCACCTTTTGTAGAGTGTAAGCATGATGAGGGCAGGGAGGACACTCATCTTCAGTTCCCAGCACCCCACCAGTGTGTGAAGACACCAGTTGAATGAGTGAATGAATGAGCAGCTCCAGTAAGCCATGTGCCTCTTGAACAGATGACAAAATGGAATGCAAATTCTTGTCTTTTTGCTCAAGGGAGGAAAGAGAGAACTAGGCTGGCTTCTGAAGCCTCCCTCCTGCCCTGGAGATGTGTGCTAACCGACTGGCCTGGGAAAAGAGGGTGGAGGGTTAGAGACTTGGCCAATTTCAGTCAGGAATGACTGTAGGTCAGATTGTCAGATAGAGGACCAAGGGGAAAGATAAATTGGGGTTCTCAGGTGTCTAGAAAAACACCAAGGTTCTGGATAAGGCCTGACTCAATGCAGTAATCAGTTAGGAGCTGGAATTAACAGCTTTCTGTCTTTGGTGAACAATCACCATGGTGGGATGATCAGGTCAACAGCGGCTCTTCAGAGACATGAAGACAGATGCAGGCTGTTTGGAGGCCTCTCATCCCAATCCTTGGCTGAATAGGAAGGAGGGAGACAAGATACCCAAGATGGCATAAGGCTTCTTCTGTGCATATGACCTGTGCCCCAGGACAATTGCAGGCCAGGTCTGGAAAGTGGGGAGTGCAGCTCCCTTGATTTCACCTGGGGATATTTCACCTGGCTCCCAGGCCTTGATTTCCTGGGCCTGTGAGTAGCCTAGCCTTTGCTATAAATGTCATCTTGCCCAACTGTGCCAACCACTGGCTTCTCAACCACGTTTCCCTCAATGCCCATCCTCAACAGGCTCTCCTACCTAAATACCCACATGCCACATGTCATGTCCCTGAACATACCCACATACCCACACATTTCATACATATGCAGCTTACATGCATATATAGACGCACACATGCTCGTGTAACACCAACACACCAGCATGACTATAGACACTCCCCTCTCTCTCTCTCTCTCTCTCTCTCTCTCTCTCTCTCTCTCTCTCTCTCTGTCTATTGGAGGAGATATAAGGAGAGCCGTTGTTGCTGGAACATTGGGTGTGAGGAGGAGACAGGGGTACGTACAGTTGGAGACATGGGTGGGGCTAGCTCATGGAGGACCTTGAGTGACATTATAGAACTTGACACCAACTGAAGAGCTTTTAGGAGGGAATAGCCATGATCCTACTAGTTGTTTAGAGAATGGGTTGGATTGGGGCAAGTCTGAAGACAGAACAATGAGGAGGCTATCTCCAAGTCCAAGAGAAGAAACTGAGATAGGGTAGGGCCTGATCCTGGAGCCTGAGCAATGGGGTGGGGACAGATATAAGAGATGGAAGAAAGTGAATTCAAGAGCCTGGGTGTGAGACCAGATGAGGTCTCGGCTTGGATGGCTGACTGGATGATGGGCCAGTCCCAGGTGCAAGGAACCCAGGGGAGAGATGGGTTTGGGGTAAGGGCAGGAGAGTGCTTTGGGTCATGTGCAGTTGGAGGCATCTCTGAGATTTTCACTTAGAGAAACCTGAAAGTAGCAACACTTGGAGTCTGGAGTCAGGAAGAAGGTCTGGACTGGGACTTGGACTGCAGACAGGAAGTTAAGAGTCACTAACCCTGGGAATAAGAGCCTGGAAAGCAAGCAGTGGGGGCTTCTGTGCTCCTGGCCATGTGCCACTTCCTCTCTCTGGAACATCCTTCCTTCTCTATCAAGACCGTACCAAATGCCTTTTCCAGGAAATTTCTCTGAATTATTCCTTCCCCTCATCCCTGAAGCTGTGAGCCACTGGCTGGTGGGCCAGGGCAGCACAGGGCAGCTGAGGAGAGGGTCAGAGAGGGGACCAGGTCTGAATCCAGTGATACATAGGGTCTCCTCTTGCATTTCAGTTTGCAGCTGGGTAGGACTATTCATGAGTGATTCTTCTTAGGCTGTAAGGGAGGTCTTTAGAATTCAAAGCAGCAGACCGCTCCCTGGCTCAACAGGAGCAGTGTAGGTCTAAGGGATGCTGCCTGCCTGGCAGAGCCAGGGTGCATCCCATGTTCTGGCTCCTGGGGCCATCTGCTCTCCCCAGCCACTGTGCCTGGCTTCTCTCTATTTCAGCTCCAGCCTCTCCCACACTGCCCTGGCATCTTCTCCCAGGGAACTCCAGGGGCTTATATGTAATCACATCCTAAACTTATTGAGCACTTCCTGTGTGCCAGACACTGAGATAAGCACTTTGCCTGGTTTATCGGACTTAATCCTCTCAACAGCTCTCTAAGCTGGGTGCGATTATTACCCCCATTTTATTGGTGAGGAAGCTGAGAGGCAGGAAGGTGAAGTAGCTTGCTATTTAAGTAACGGTGCTGAGCTTTGATTATGAGCCCAGAGTCCACCTCCAGAGTCCACTCTCCTAATCCATACCTGTTATATAACCAGTAACCCACAGCCAGGAGAGGCACAGATGGAATTCAAACCCGGGTCTATGGGACGCCGGAGACATTTTCCGGACCATGATGCCCTGTGTCTCCCTGACCCTGACAGCCCTTGATCCCTGCCTCTGAGATCACAGACTGAGCCAGCAGATGCTTGAGACATCTCTAGGGTTAGAACTCCCTCCACGCCTCTATCCCTGCATTCTGTACTGTGTCTGGGAAAACAGGAGCTTAAACACAAGTGTCAGGCAGGCCCCATAAGTGTGTGATATAACACTGGCTTCTGAGGGCTGTTCTGGTTGTATAAAGAGACGTCTGTGCAAACGTTTATTAATCCAGAGAGGCTACCTGGAAATGGATCGGTATCTTGAGATGGACACAGGTTGTACATAAACATGAGTGGTTTATTCAAATATGTGGGAGAGTAAGTGTGTTGTATCTGTTGTCATGTGTGTGAATGTAAGAGCTGTGTTCAGATGCATCCTGAATTTGTCTTTGTATACGTGCATGTTTGTGTGTATGAGAATGTATGTGTGTGCATGTCTCTTGTAAAGGGGAGTATGTGCGTGGATGGATTTGTGCATGCTGAGTGTGAGAGTGTGTTAGTATGCTTGTGTTTCTGTGTAAGACATTTTTGGGTCTTTTAAGTAAGGAGCTTGTCCAGGGCAGAAGGCAGAGCCCATTCTACCACTTGCCTCTGTGATGTCAGAGGACCTGAACAGATGGCCTCCCCCTGCCCAGGGGCCTCCATGAAGCCTTTGGAGAGTAGTTGGACTCCAGAGATGAGTGAAGGTGAATGGATGAGGCAGGGGCTCTCCTTTCCCACTGTTCCTGATCCTCAAACTGCAAAATGTTCACCAAGCACCATCTTTGGTCCAGTTAGAGGGACCTGTAGAAAACAAAGCCTCAAAGCAGACTCCGTAGCCAGCAAGATAGTCTTGTGACTCACCAACTCTTCCTCCGCTTCTACAGCAGCTAAGAAAGAAGGTGCCAAAGTCAGGCTGACTAGGTGTACATCCCAGCTCCCCTGGTACCATGCTGTGTGAATATGAGCAAGTGACTCACCCTCTCTGAGCCTCAGTTTCCTCTCCTGTCCAATGGGCACAGTATCCACCTCAGGGCTGTTATGAGCATTAAATGAGACAGGATTCAGTGTGAAGTTTGTCATAGAAGTGGTCCGTAAGCAATGGTGCTGATGCTGAAGGAGGAAGTGAGGAGGACGAGGATTCACAGGACACTCTACAGGAACTCAGGTGCACCACACGTTGAGTCCCTGTCTTTTGTAGTCGCCCTGTTCACCATCCTTTGCAGAAGGTGCAAGAATCAGATAGATGGTGGTGGTCAGACACCACTTCCTCAGTTCCTCTTTGGGCCCCCTGTCTAACTTTTCTTGGAAGGAGAGAGGCCATGGGTCTGGAGCCTTGGGAGCATTGTGCTTCTTCCAGTAGAATACGAGTTCAGCTGTCTCTTGCCTTAAGAAGAGAGATGGCTGTGAGGTGTGCTGGGGCTTCAGGGCCCTGGACAGGGAGCCAAGCAGAGGAAATAGGGGCTCTGGAGTTCTGTTGTCTAGGGGATTAGTTGATGTGTGGGACATTGCTATGGGCATCCCAAGTAATGCTGGTCCTCAAGGCAATACTTCCCTACCAGTCAGCAGGATATAGGGGACTAAGACTCAGCCTTGGGCAGGGGCAGCAGAGCCTGACCCAGAGCAGGGCTCCCACCCTGGGGGAGGTTAAGGAGATAACAGGGCTAGTTATGCAGTCTGTTGGGACAGCCCTGGCCAGTGATAGAGTGACTTCCCAGGTGGGCAGCCTCACCGATAGTTATAACCCCCAACCTCAAGGCAGGACGCTCCAGCTGGGTTGAGAGCCTCCTCTTCTTTGAGCTCCTTTGCCAGGATTGGTTCAAGGCTGAGGCCATAGAAGATGACATTCTGTTTGCAGCTGGACAGGGATGTGGGCCAAACATGGCAGCCCTGGCCATAAACCTCCCAAAGCCTGAGGGTCATTCTGCCTCAGACAAACAGAAAACATATCCTGCTATAAAAGTTGTCAGGCAGCCGGGTGCGGTGGCTCATGCCTATAATCCCAGCACTTTGGGAGGCTGAGGCGGGTGGATCACTTGAGGTCAGGAGTTCGAGACCAGCCTAGCTCACATGGTAAATCCCCATCTCTACTAAAAATACAAAAAAAAAAAAAAAAAAAAAAATTAGCTGGGCATGGTGGTGCGTGCCTGTAATCCCAGTTACTCGGGAGGCTGAGGCAGGAGACTTGCTTGAACCCGGGAGGTGGAGGTTGCAGTGAGCCAAGATTGTGCCACTGCACTCCACCCTGAGCCACAGAGTAAGACTCTGTCTCCAAAAAAAAAAAAAAAAAAAAAAAGTTCTCAGATGAAAAGAAAGAAGGTTTTCTTTCTTTTTGTTTGTCCTCTTTGTCCTTCCTTAACATGCTACGTTCATCTGAAAGCGATTAGTTTACCTCTTTCGTAAGAATTGATTTTACCACCACAAGTTACTAGCCAATGGGTCATAGAAGACCTAGGCCAGCCCTGCCCCCAGAACAAACAGTCCTTTGCATGTTCCAGTGGGAGACGTGTTTGTCAAGAAAAACATTTTCATAGTAACCTGGAAAGTTCTATGTAAATGTCAACTACCCTGGCTATTGTTGTTTTATTTTCATGATGACTAATACAGAAAGTAAAGCAACTCAGGTTTATCTTATCCCAGAATCCAACACCTCCCAAAATGTGTTTCACAGAACAATTCAGATGTTATTAGGCATTACTGAGAGAAAAGTTCCAAAGTCAGGGCAGTGATTATATAGTCAAATTTTGGGAAATTCTGGATTAAAATGCAAGGTTTAGCAGGTTTCTCCTGCAGAAACTCAGATCAACTTGTAAGCACTGGTTTCTTCACAAGGAGGGAGTTTCTGTGGTATTTTTAAAAATTACCTGACACACTGAACGTTTTTCTCGTTACGTTTATTTCTCAGCCAGTGTATCATGGAACACACCGGAAGACATTTTTCGACCCCATTATGCAATTAATCAAATTTAGCCCCAAATTGCATATTTAGCTATTCTAAGCCTAATAGTCACAGTATTTTGCCATGTTTCACCATAGGGTATCACTGATTTTCCATGTGTTTTTCTGTCTAGATACGTTTGATTATCCCTGTGCTAGGGTGCCATGGGGGCATGTCGAGCTGAGCAGGGGGCAGAGAGGCAGGTGCTGGAGAGGGTCACATAGGCCATAGGATAAAGGACCTGGTGCCAGCCTAATGCTCTTCCTCCAAGGAACCAAGGCTTGCCATAGTCTCCTGAAACAGGGGCAGCACATGTTATTGGTTTGGAAAAAGTGAACTTCCCCCAGAGAGTGACAGGAGAAAGAAGGAGGCACTGTGGCTCACTGCTCCCCTACAATCTTGCTGTATCCCAAACCTTCTCAGGTCCTACCCTAGGAGGCCCTGAAATGTCCCCCTCTACATCCACTCTTCTAGTTCAATATTAAATTCCTTAAAGGCAGGGTCTAGCTCTTCCCCTTTACCTCTACCCCATTTCCCCAGAGAAATGGCCCCACCTTTTTAAGAGGTTGAAGTCTTTGATGCTGAAGAGATACCTCTTCCCTCTGGGTCAGGATTGCCCAAACTGGCAAATGAAAATACGAGAAACCCAGTTAAATTTGAATTTCAAATAACAAAGTCTTTTTAGTATAAGTATATTCCAAATATTCCAAGGGATATGCTTATACTATAGAAGGGTTTGTGTTTCTCTGAACTTCACGTCGAACCGGGAGTCCTGTGTTTTACTTGGCAGCTCTATTCTGGGGCCTATGATGTTTGCTTCTTGGTGGTGCTTCTTTAAAAGAATCCCAGGTGGAAGAAAGGAAGCCATGGGTTCTGTGGTTAGGAAGCAGCAAGGAGAGTTCTGTTCTGACAGCCTCTCTGTGGCCCCTCTGGTGCCATGATGGATGTATTTGCAGCCCCAGCTAGTCCAGGTTGGAGGAAAGGGGCCAAGGAGAGCTCTGACTGGGTGTGGGTTGGGCATGCTCTAGGCCTGGCAAGGAGAGGAACTCTGAAGGTACCAAGAGCATGGACTTCACACTGGGCAAGCAGTGAAACAAACAAAGGTCTTCAATTCTGGGAGATCAAATTACAACATGGCAAAGCAGCTTGGGTTTCAACCCCAGCTTTGATCCCAACCTGCAGTGTAGCCCTGGGTCAGAGTTAGCCCAGCTGTTCCTCAGTTTCCTCCCTGTAAAAAGGAGACATTTGTGCCTCCTTCCAGGTAAGATGAAATAGAAGATTACTGAGCAATGTGCCCAGCTCATAGTAAACACTCAAGCCGTGACTTATTACTTTCACTACTTCTATTACCTGTGTGACCCTTTGGGTCTCTAAAATCAGCTGTCTCTTTGGTAAAATAAGGTCATCATTACCAACCTAAGGATTAGCTATAAAGACTAAAAATGAATCCCATTTTAATGGGGAAGGGTGGAAGCTATAAATACACAAGCCCTTCCCTGCAGCCAGCACAATGCCCACCTGTCCCCAGGGCCACATGGTAGGGAAAAGGAAATTTGATGTAGGTCTCAATATTCAAGTGCCACCTGCCTGTCCCTTCCAGTACCTGCCAGTCACCTCTGTCCAGCACCCTCCCTGGTGCAGCCCACTTGCTCCACAGTCCCTTCCCATCCTTGACTCCCATCAAAACTGACCTTTCCTCACTCGCCTTTATTACAGGAGGGGGTGGCTCCTGAGATATGAATCATATGCCTCACATAAGTACATAACTGAATAAACACTAGTTCAGGGTCAGCAAACCGTGGTCTGTGGGTCAGCTGGCTGTTTTTATAACTCAAGTTTGGTTGGAACACATATTGCCTGTGGCTGCTTTCACACTGCATGGAAAAAATCAGGTCCCTGTGACAGTGATCGTATAGTCTACAAGGTCAAAAAAATTTTCTGTCTGGCCCTCTATGGCAAACGTTTGCCAATTCTTACACTAGTTTACTGCTTCGTGTGTGTGTGTGTAATTCTGATTAATATATAATATAGATTTTATTATGTATACATATAGATTTCATTCACTCAACACATTCCAGCTTCAACTGAGCACTCTCTTCCTGCCAGACATGAAATCAAATGCTAGATATATAAAGAATACAGTACCGTTCCTGCCCCTCAAGGAGTCCAGAGATGAAAATAGACACCTAAAGAAACAATTACAAGCAGGCTCAGCTCCTGTTTGGAAGCCAGGGTGTTATAAATGGATGAATGAATGAATTACAACATACAACAAAGTGCAGGAATTGAAGCACAAGGAAACCCCCACATAACTCCTTAGGTGGGGTCCAAAAAAACCCAATCTTGTAAAATGTGGGATTGTGAGATTGCAACATTAACAAGATGAGCAGAGGGAGCCTGCGTATTTCGTGGGCCAGGAGATTCAGGATTCTAAGAGCCAATCTCCAGTGACACTGTGACAGTATTTATATTCAATCAAGATGTGCTCTTGCGGGATCTTATGGGTTATACAAGACACCAAGGGTATCAAGGAGGGCTTTACGGAGGAGGTGACATTTAAGTGTGGCTTTGATGGAGTTTGCCAGATGAAGAATTTGAGAGAAAACGAAGGAGTGCTTGGGGAGCCTGTGGTTTAGAGTAGCAGTGGTAGAGAGGACTAGATGAGAGAAGGCACAAAACATCAGCAACAGTCAGATCACAAGGATGGGGGCTGCCTAGGCCTAAGCTTTAATTTATACTGATGGCAACAGAGAGGTTCTTAAGGTTTTCTTTTTATTTCCTTTTTTAAAATTAATCTTTCAAATCATTACATATTCTCATGAGAGTCACCCAGAAGACCAGAGGTTCTGTGTTTGCCTGTGCCTTGGTGGTAAGGAACTTACTTTTTTTTTTGAAACGGAGTCTCACTCTGTTGCCCAGGCTGGAGTGCAGTGGCCAGATCTCGGCTCACTGCAAGCTCCGCCTCCTAGGTTTATGCCATTCTCGTGCCTCAGCCTCCCGAGTAGCTGGGACTACAGGCACCCACCACGTCGCCCGGCTAGTTTTTGTTGTATTTTTAAGTAGAGACGGGTTTCACCGTGTTAGCCAGGATGGTCTCGATCTCCTGACCTCGTGATCCGCCCGTCTTGGCCTCCCAAAGTGCTGGGATTACAGGCGTGAGCCACCGCCCCTGGCGGAACTTACTTTTGTAATGTGGGCTCTTGGCAGGGTCAATAGGGCAGTACCATGGTGAATTTGTCATTCTAGAATGCTGGCTTCAGCATTGCTGGGTACAATGCATTGGAGAGGGCAAGGCCAGCAGTGAGAAGATCAGAGTTGGGTACAGAAGTCCAGGGAAGAGACACGAGGGTCTTCAGATGAGAAGGAAGTTGTAGGGCTAGTGTGGTTTATGGAGGACAGGAAACTCCAGGAGAGAGGCCAGGTTTGCTGCTCTCAGAAGTAAAAACCTAAAAACAAGAAAGGCCCTGGAGATTGAGCAGTTAAAACTCAGAGAGGTAAACCCAGCTGGGCCAGTGGAATAACTTACATAAATAGATCACTGGGAGTTGTTCTCAGTCTCAGCTTTTCATTCTCCTGGAGCAGCCCAGGCTCTGTTTCTCATATTATGATTCAGTAGGTTTAGGGATAGGGTCTAAGCATCAGTATCTTTATAAAACTTTCCACATGACCGTGATGCTGAAGGTTGCAAAATCACAAACGTGAGTAGAGAGAATGAGTAGGCTTATGGCGGAGGGCTTCCGCCTGACAATGATTAGGGCAAAGCCCAGCAGGGCGGGGCCCGCTGACTAGTTGTGGGTAGCATCCTCTATCTGATGCCCTGGCACCCTTGCCTCTGTTTGATTGACAGGTAGCAGGAAATATACAGGACCAACCTAGAGGTCAACTTGCCTGGTTGTCACCCCAAATCCTCTCCCTGAGGAGAATGCATGGGAATTCCTTGTGAGAATGTTTCAAGGTACACTAGTCACCATGGACTTCCTGTGGAATGGTCAGTGCAAGAATGGCCTAGTGCAGGCAGAAATGTGGAATCCCAGGCAGTGATGTGAAAACCCGCCTCTGTCCCTGGAGTGAGCTGTGTGGCCTTGGATAAATGCTCCAACATCTCTGGCAACCATGTTTATCTCAACAAGGGATGATAATAGCACCTCTCTCGATACGTTGTTGGGAGGATTGAATGAGATCACTATGTCTCTCAGTAAACTTTTATGAAGGTATTATTATACATCAGGCATTGTTCTGGGAACTGAGAAACAGCATTGAACAAAAAAGACCAAAAAATGCCTGTCCTTATGGAGCTTACACTGTCACAAGGTGAGACAAATAATAAACAAATGGATGTATCAAGCAAAAATATATATCATATGTGGTATATGATGTATATTAACTTTATATATGACATATATAAAATCTATAATTATATATCTCATGTATAAATATAAATATATATTATATATTATATATCATATATATTATATATGATATATAAATATATATTTATATATATAAATTTATATATAATATATATAAAATATAAATATATATCAGTTGAGTGGAGAGGAAATGGAGACAGCAAGTATAGAAAACTCTTTGGGGATGGAAATACATGAAAAGCACTTGACATTAAGGATAGCACAGAGTAAGTATGCAATGAATTATGTTTAAAAGGCCAAACCGCTAAAAATAAGGGAGTTATAAAGATTAAATAAGCTAATATATGATGTAGAAGTGCCTAGCACAGATCCGGGACTCAAAAAAGAGTAGTTCCTATTCCTCCCTCCCCAATCCTGCCCACTGCCCCCAGATCACACACATATGGACACACGTACACAGGCATCACCTTCTCTTCTTTCCATGCTGAGGATTGTGGGAAGACTAAATCCTTCTCCCTGAATTCTTCTTCCCAACTAGCCTACCACTTGGTTTCAATCGTATGGCCATGGAGATGAAACAAGTTACTTGATGGAAGATAAGAAATCAAAACATATGGAGGGTGCTTGTCCAGAGAGCATAAATGACTCTTCATTATAATATGGGAAACAAAGTCTCAAATTAAAAATAAAAGAAGGCATGGTGTAGCTTTTGCTGCACTTCAACCACAGAGGAGATTCATTGTCATACAGTCACTGAGAATATTATGTTGATTGGCAAGAGTCAGGCTTTGTAGAAGGGACAAAAATTCCCCACAGCTAATCTACAATGGAATTGTTCAATGTCAGGCACCGCTTTAATAATATTGTTCTGGGCTGCGCTGGATGTAAATATCTCCCTCTTCATTTTGTAAGCAATCAAAGGGAAGCTTTATAGATGGGAGAGCATGAACGGTTATAGTGTCTGTGCTAAAAAATACACGGACATTCTAAAAAAAAATCAAAGAACACGGTACCTTAGAAAGGATTGGCTTTGTAGCTTATCTCCAATCTCCTATGTCTGTCCAGCAAGTTGCGCATTAGACACATAACAAAAGACCACACTTTAAATGTTGCCCTTGACATTATTAAAAAGTACAGGATTGGCAAATCAGACTGAGAAAAAAATCAGACTGTTAAATCTGGACAGGCAGGTAATCTCTCTTCATCTTATTGCAGTGCCTAGAATGATGAAGGGAGTAAGAGGACTCTTGTTTATTAAGCACCCACTATGTGCTTGGATGCTTTGCCTCTGTCAGAAGCAATCTCATATTCCAGAGTGCTGAACAATGGAGGCTGAACAAGAAAGACCAATGTCCTCAGCTTAGCTCTGCGATTTTCTAGTTGTGTGGCCTTGGGCAAGCAAGTGAATGAAGCTCTCTGTGCCTGTTTTTTTTAGTTTTTGTTTTTCACCTGTAAAATGAGGATACTACATATCCCACAAGATAAAGTGCCTAGTATGTTTCAGGTCCTGGACTAAAAGTAAAATAAACTTTTAGTCCAGGACCTGAAACATACTTGGCAGTCGGGGTAGGTATTATAAGGTGAATTTTAATCTGCACAACAGCCCTGTGATGAGCTGAATTGTGTCCCCCTAAAAGCTATGTTGAAGACTTAACCCCCAGTACCTGTGAATATGACCTCATTTGGAACAGGGTCTTTGCAGATGATTAAGTTAGGATGAGGTCATTAGGATGTACCCTATCCAATATGAGTGGTGTCCTTATAAAAAGGGGACATTTAGACACAGAAACAAAGCAAGAGAACACCATGTGAAGACAGAGGATTGGAATGACACATCTGCAAGCCAAGGAACAGCAAAATTTGCCAGCAAACCACTAGAAGCTAGGAAGAGAAAAGGAAGGATTCCCCTACAGGTTTCAAAGAGATCATGGCTCTGCTGACACCTTGATTTTAAACTTCTAGCCTTCATAACTGAGAAAATAAGTTTCTGTTGTTTTCGGCCACCTAGTTTGTAGTGCTTTGTTACAGCAGTCCTAGCAAACAAAAACACCCTTACATGATGAAAAAGTATCCCCATTTTCAGGAGAATTGAAGGCCAGTGAAAGTTTATGGCTCAAGATTGCACAGCCAGATCTGGGATTTGAACCCAGGTCTCTCTGAGCCTAAAGTCTGCCCTTTCTCCATTCACTGTGGGACCTCTCAGGAGTGGAGCTTGGCATAAAAAAGCAGGTGGGGTTGGAAATGAGCCCCATTCATTACACCCAGGTCCCAATGGAAGCGTCAGGTCAGAGTGGTCTGATTATGAACAGCTCATTAAGTAAAGAGCAGTGAGCGTTTGAGAGTGACTTTTTAAGAAGAATCGACTTTTATTTATAGTGACGTTCCAGTCATTAATTTCAAAGGAAGAAAGCCCAAAGCAGAAGTAGGTTCATTAAAAATTTGACATTAGTAATTTAATTAAATTGGGTCTTTGCATCTCATTGCGGAAAATGAAACGTTAGTTCTACACCAGTTCTCAGCTCATTTCCCCTAGTTGGCTCCCTCCCCTCACCTTAGCTTGCTTTTTTCTCCAAATGTTTACCTGACCTGTCCTTCCCACCCCCAACACTCATAAACATGCACACATCACTGTTATCGCCTCTGCTGTAAGCCAGCTGCATGGGATTATGGGAAACGCCAAGTGAACCAGCAGCAGGGCATCATGGGAAATGCCAAGTGAACCAGCAGCAGGGGACTGATCATAGAATATGCTAAATAAGCCAGGAGCATGGGATCATGGGATACATCAAGTAAGCCAGCTGCAGGGGATCATGGGAAATACCAAGTAAGCCAGTAGTGTGAGATCATGGGAAATGTTAAGTAAGCCAGCAACAGTACAGGATCATGGGAAACACCAAGTAAGTCAGCAGCAGATCATGGGAAGTATCAAGTAAGCCAGCAGCATGGGATCATGGGAAATGCCAAGTAAACCAGCAGCATGGGATCATGGGAAATGCCAAGTAAGCCAGCAGCAAGAGATCATGGAAAGTACCAACTAAGCCAGCAGCATGGGATCATGGGAAATGCCAAGTACGTCAGCAGCAAGGGATCATGGGAAATGCCAAGTAAGGCAGCAGCAGGACAGGATCATGGGAAACACCAAGTAGGTCAGCAGTAGGGGATCATGGGAAGTACCAAGTAAGCCAACAGCAAGAGATCATGGGAAATGCCAAGTAAGCCAGCAACAGGAAATCATAAGAAATGCCAAGTGGCAGGGGATCATGAGAAATGCCAAGTAAGCCAGCACTGTGGGATCATGGGAAAAGCCAAGTAAGCCAACAGCAGGGGATCATGTGAAATGCCAAGTAAGCCAGCACTGTGGGATCATGGGAAATACCAAGTAATCCAGCAGCAGTACAGGATCATGGGAAACACCAGGTAAGTCAGCAGCAGGAGATCATGGGAAGTACCAAGTAAGCCAACAGCAGGGGATCATAGGAAATGCCAAGTAAGCCAGGAACATGGGATCATGGGAAATGCCAAGTAAGCCAGCAACATGGGATCATAGGGAATGCCAAGTAAACCAGCAGCAGGGGATCATGGGAAATGCCAAGTAAGCCAGCAGTGTGAGATCATGGGAAATACCAAGTAAGCCAGCAACATGGGATCATGGGAAATGCCAAGTAAGCCAGCAACAGGGGATCATGGGAAATGCCAAGTAAGCCAGCAGCAATATAGGATCATGGGAAACACCAAGCAAGCCAGCAGCAAGGGAATATGATAAATGCTAAGTAAGCCAGCAACACAGGATCATGGGAAATGCTAAGTAAACTAGCAGTGTGGGATCATGGGAAATGCTAAGCTGGGCCAATGGACAGGGCAATAGAGATAAATCTTTTCATCTAGGTCATCTCGCTTGTCACAGGTAAAGAATGGGCAAGGGAGAGCTCTTCAGTCTTTAAGATTCACTCCCACAAAAGTATAAGCCTCTGAGGGCTGGCCCTACTGTGCCAAGCACAGAAAGCCCATGATGAATTTTGTTGCATGAAGGAATTAATACATGAATGAGTAACTCCCCAAATAACTAATTAATGAACATGCACATATGTCCCTACAAGTGCCAGGCACTGTGCTAGTCTCCCAGGATATACCTGTGAACCAGACTAGGCCCATGCCCTCATGGCCCTGTGGCCCAATGGAATGAGGACATCTGCCATTTTGTGAGCACCTACTATGTTCTGGGCATTGTGCCAGGCATGTGGCATTTATATTGGTAACCCCCTCAACCACTAAATATTTTTGGCCTCACTCCTTTCTCAGTTGAAGAAACTAAGGCTCAGAGAGTTCATGTGGCTCAAAGTCACACAGAATAAGACACGATGGCACCTGGTTTCACACCCAGATCAGGCTGGTTCCAAAGTCTGCCGTTACCCTCTACACTGAACTGTTTCCTCTCAGAAGAGGGAGAGAGGAACAGGGAGGGAATACCTTTTTTCAGAGGGTTCTGAGATCATCAGGGCTGGTAGATAGGGTTCTGGAAAGAAGATACTAACAGCAACATTGGCAGGAAGGGGGTATTGCAAGGACTAGGGGAGCCATTTAGAGTCCAGACCTGCCCACTTCCACTTCCCCATCACTGCCACCCCACTCTTTTACTCCAGGCTCCCTCAGCTTCTGGGTTATCTCTGGCCTCAGGGCCTTTGCACATGCTGTTTGCTCTTTTTTGTTTAGCTAAGTCTTACTAATCTCCCAGGGTTCTGCAGAGTTGTCACTTTCTCCAGGAAGTGATCTCTGACCTCTCCCCCAGGTGGGTTTAGTTCCTTACCTGTCCCTGTCCCATCATAACACTTAGTATGCAATTAATTGTGCACATCACCCGCCGGACTGAGACTTAGATTCATTTGTGTTGTACTCACTGTACATCAGGCTCTGTCCTAAGCACTTTGCATTCCTCAACTGGCTTAATTCTTGCAACAATTAATTTGATATAAGGAAGGTGCTGTTGAGCTCCCTATCTTACAAATGAGGAAACCGAAGTGCAAAAAGGTTAAAAGACTTGCTCACGGTCCCACGGGTGGTAAGATGTCAGGCTGGGAAGCGAACCCAAGCACAGTGGCTTCCAAGTCTGCACTTTCCACCATCTGGCTGCACGGCCTCTCAGAGAGAGCCTCAATAAATCATTGCCAGGTGGATTAATGGAGAGGTACTTAAACGGTAGTCTGGGCATGACTAAGACCCCTACTCCTCACCCCATGGGGATATCCTAGAATGATAGGAAGTGTTGACCTTTAAGGCACAGGCAGTTCCAACTCTGGGGGACAAGGCAGAGGGCAGGGGGAGCTGGGTCAGGTGGGACAGGTGACTGACTTATGGGCACAGAGAAGCTGTATCCTCCTCCCTCCTTATTGCCAGGTCGTGGTGCTCTTGCATCTTCCCCAAGACTATTTCCTCTGCCTCATGAGAGCACACTTGCAGGTGACCATGATTGCTTGGCTCAGGCCACACACTGTGCATGCTGTTCCCTGGCTCCCAATTTTCCCCCTTTAAACCAGTCAGGCTGATGAGAACCCGGGCTCTTATCTTCCCACTTCACTGCCTATTCTGTCTAATCCAACCCTTTCAACTCCCCTGAACCTGCGGGGCCAAAGTGCCCCTCTAGCTGCCAGGGTGGATCACACATGAAAGAAAGGACACTGGATTTAATGAGCACCTACTCTTATGCCATGCCTTATGTCCCTTCTATGGTATTTAGTGAGAAGGAGTGTGGAGTCTGAAATCAGGCCAGCCATGCCCAAGAGATTAAAGTGATATTCCTGGGATTGCATCTCTAGTGATCAGGATGGACATAATTCACATCCATGGCTGCACATTAGAAAAGGCAAGAAACCTGGACGTCCAATTGTAAATCTCATGTGTGAGATTTTGAGTAACTCCTCTCTCTTCTGAGTAACCCGTTCTCAGGGAATCCACAGCCTTGAGAAGCGGGCAGATCAGCAGTGGGCAATGCTGTTCACAGAAGAAATGAGTTCCAGGAAGCCCAAGTGACCTAGGGAGATGCTACCAGAAAACCGGGCAGGGCTCCAGCCCAACTCACAGGCTACCTGTCTCTTTCTCTGTCTCTCCTCACAGTTCTCCCCAGCCACACATGTGGGAACCCAGGGAGGCTGCCCAATGGCATCCAGCAGGGCTCAACCTTCAACCTCGGTGACAAGGTCCGCTACAGCTGCAACCCTGGCTTCTTCCTGGAGGGCCACGCCGTGCTCACCTGCCACGCTGGCTCTGAGAACAGCGCCACATGGGACTTCCCCTTGCCTTCCTGCAGAGGTAGGTGGCCAGAGAGGGGTGTGACGGAGTGGGGCGGTGGCTGGGAGGGGATGCTGGAGCTTCCAGTGACATCCAGTCTCGAAGGGGAAAGCTACGCCCCAGCAGGGAGGGAGGTGCCGAAGTCTGGACAGCACAGAGGGTCTTCAGGGGCCCCAGATGTTCTAGGGGTGTTTCAGCCTCACCTGACCTCCTCACCCTCAGGTGTGCGCTCCCTCATTTTTTCTCCTGCATCAACAAACTTAGATGTAGCCAGTCTTCCCTCACCTCTAGCCCTCCTGTCTCAGCAGAAACATCATTTCGCTTCCTATTGCAGACCCTCTCTCCTCTTGTGGAAGCCAGATCACTTTCCCAACAGCTTTTGTACTCACCTCACTGTAGGAATTATTCTTTTCTCTTTCCTATAAATTCAGCCTCTCTCCCTATCTAATAGTTTCTTCCTCTCGGCTTCCAAATATGCTCAAAATCTCTTTTCTGCAAGAACCCTCTCCCCTAGAAAAACACCTCTCTCTATGCCTCAGCCTCCCAGCTAGGATGACCAACTTGTCCATATTTGCGTAGGACCTTCCGACTTTCAGTCCTGAAAGTTCCGCATCCTGGAAACCCTCTCAGTTTCAGGCAACAGAGACGTTTGTCACCCTACTCCCAGCCTATTCCTTACACAATCTTTTTTTTTTTTCCTCTTCCTTTTCTTTTCTTTTTTCTTTTTTCTTTTTCTTTTTCTTTTCTTTCTTTCTTTTTTTTTTTTTTTTATTTGAGACAGGATCTTCCTCTGTCCTCCGTGCTGGAGTGCAGTGACATAATCATGGCTCACTGCAGCCTCCAATTCCTGGGATCAGGCGATCCTCCTGCCTTAGCCTCTGGAGTTGCGGGGACCACAGGCATGTATTACCATGCCCGGCTAATTTTTGTTGTTGTTGTTGTTGTTTTCATGGAGACAGTCTCTCTATGTTGCCCAGGCTGGTCTTGAACTCCTGAGCTCAAATAATCTTCAGGCCTTGGCATCCCAAAGTGCTGAGATTATAGGCATAAGTCACCATACCTGGCACATGATCATTTTTAAAAGCTTAGGAAATACAGAAGGAAATAAAGAAGAAAGAAAATTTACCTGTTTTAACCATGATTTTAATGTATTTCCTTTCCATCTTCTTCCAATACATATGGCACATAAGCATATATTACAAATATGTACATAAATTGAGATTATGATGCATGCAGACAATTTTTAGCCACCTTTGAAAAACAATCACATCACACTGTAAGATTTCCCATGCCATCTACATAGCCCAGCATCTTCAAAGCTCCATCCAGCCCTGTCCCTCCTTTTCCCTTCTCATTTGCTCCTCTGCAGACTGGCCTTTGCCCTCAGTATTTGCATCATTTTGCCAAATCAGATGGGAATTGTTTTGGCTCTTATATTTCTTGACCTCTTAAGAAACCTTTGCACTATTGACCGCTCTTTTCTTCTAGTAACGCTCATCTCTAAATTCCATGGATCCTGAACATCCATGTATCAGTCTAGGAGGAACATTTCCAGTAGTTGAGAAGTCATTGGAATAAGTAGGTCCTCCTTAGTTCAAGTTTTACTTTTCTTTTGGAGGAAGGTTTTTCTGTAATTACTATAGAAGGCTAGCTCCAGGGATAAGCAACTCCCTCTTCCTGCCACATGCACACACTTGGTTATTGACACCAAGGATAAAAATTACATGGCATGTATGCCTATTTCCCTTCTTCCCACTCCCATGGCGGACATAATTGGTCATTGCACCCTTTCTGCTTGAGTCCAGACACAGCTGTGAATTCCCTCCCGATAGGCAAGCCACAGCCAATCAATCTGAATTGCCACTTGACTTCACCTTTGTTTCCCTCTCCTCAACCAATAGAATGGGCCTTGGCCATGTTGAGCTTTCTTGGTGGAGGGCAAGGGAACTAGAGTTCCCTTTCCTGATTTCCTAAGCCCCATCTTCCCAGGCTCCATTCCTAACTCAGGGCCTCCCTCTTTCCATGATTGACTTCAGGAATTACCAAACCAATCAGGTGAGACCTTGGCCCCTACACGCAGGTGTGTGGCCTAACCACAGCCTGAAAGCTGCTGTATCTGCCCTTTCTTATAGCATCCTTACCCACCCCCGCCTTGAGGAAGTTACAGTTAACATTCTGATCTTCCAAGGAGGGTGTCAGAGTTGTGAAATGACGATAGAACTGACATATGATAGTAAATAAAATCAAGTGTCTAAGTTATGAAATATAAACTGCAGTTCTTTTTATTTTTGCAGCACTGTAAATGTCATGCTATTTTGTTCAAGATAAAATCCAAAAACAAATGTAATCCAACTATCGGATGCAGTGGGGGTATCGCTCTGCTTAGTGAAGTATAATTTGCAGCAATATCCCATGCTAATATGGTGGAAATCCACTAACCCTCCTAATATCTCCAGGAATCTGTCAGCTTTAGCTTCCTCTGGACCTTGAACTCACTACCATGTCTCCCTTCCCCTGGTTCTGCTCTGCCAACTTAGGTTGGGAACTGGGTCCATTTTTCTTGGATCCCCCGCTTCTCCAAAAGACAAAATACAAGCCAACAAGCAAAAACACCAATGAAGGCGTCTGCATGTAGTTCAGGCTTTATGGAAGCTGTAGCAATGCAAGGAGCTTACATCTTAGCAACGCAGATGACTTAAAATGAAAGTATGAGCAACCAGGAGCCTCACAGTCTTTTGGCCCCTCCTCCCGGGAAGCTTCTCCCTGGCTTCTGTCTTGGCAGACTCCAGGTTCCCCTGTAATGTGCATTGTACCCTCTCTTCTTTCTCCAGCCTCTTCCACCTTGGTGCCACCTGCACCTTGAGCCCATTTCAGAATTTCCACCAACCTCTTAGGCACAAGAGCCTGATTTCCTCTTGGTTTTGTCATCTCCTTGCAGTCTAATGTCTCCCCTCCTCATCCAAGCTATTTAGGTATAGGGTAGTATTTTCCTGAACAAAGAGAACTCTCATTCTATAAGAAACTCTGGGGCTGGAGGTTAACGTATCTTTTTGTTACCCCATCAGCCAGAGATAAGTGATGATGAGGGGCACCTCATGGAGGTCTTCTACCTCTTGGAGGTCTTCTAGGTCTGACCAAGGCTCACAACCCAGTGTCTTTGTGTCCAGGCCCAGCAGGCAGCAAGGGCTGGCCTTTCTGTGGGAAGGAGCAGGGTGGAGAGATACCACTCTTCTAGCATTCACACCACACAGAAATTCATGGGCCTGGGCGGAGGTGGCATGTCTTTTGGTGGCACGACTCTCTGAAGTCTTCCAGTTCTTTTTTCGTCTTCTGAAATGATGATGATTCTTTCCCTCCTTCTCCTTCACTGACTTTCCACCCTCCTTTCCCTTAAATACGGGAGGGCCAAGCGTGGCCTCTTCTCGGGGGACTTCTTCCATCTCTTGGAATTTCTCATCTACTATGTTGCTGTAATTGTTACTAGGGGGCAACTCTCCAATCCCCACCTCCAACCCCATTGTCTGTCCTGAGCTTCAGGCCCGCATGGATAGTGAACTGTGCTGAAGTTCTCCTCAGCTTGTGTTTCAAACTTGGCCCATGAAGACCTCTCTCTTCCTGCTTTCCCCAAACCTGCTCTTTTTGCTGTCTTCTCCAGCTCAGCGAAGAGTGTCCCCCACCAACAGTGGCCAAGCCAGACCCCTCAGGGCATCTTACACTCTTGCTTTTCTTGCTGTTCACATCGCTTCATTGGCCCCCATGTCCCTCTGCACCAGCCCACTCCCTCCACATCTCTGTCGCTCTTCAGATGGTGGTCCAGGCCCTCTTGTCTCTCACTTGCCTCACTGAAGGTTGACCCTCTGTGGGCAGGTGTGCCCCTGTTCTCTCCTGCTCACACCAGCCCATTCCTACCTGTATTGCTAGGGAGAACTTTCTAAGGCACAGATCTGACAAAACTAAGTGGCTCAGTCTCTTAGTAGCTCTTCATCACTGACAGGGTCTAGTTCAGATTCTTTAGCATGGAGCACAAGGCTCTTCCAGAAAGAGTCCCACCCCAATCTTTCTAGTCTGTCTTTTAGACTTATTTTAAGTAGCTTCCACTTTAGCCATACCAGAGAATGCTCCCTTCCAAATGCCCTAGGGAAGCCAGCTGAGGATGTCAAGTCCTGCTTCCAGAAGGGCTTCCAGCCCCCTGCTGCCTGAGGGGACTGAGATGTGGTTCTGCTCAAAGGCTGGGAGAGAATAAAATGGCTCTCCTACTCTCAGACACCCTAGGGCCTCCCCCCACCCCCAGCCACCTCCCTACTTTCAGGTTCATCTCTCTATTCTAATTCCCACAGGCTACAAGAATATCCTAAGAAACATCCTCAATAATGTCAGTGATTTTACGAAAGTGATTTCCCAAACCCTTCTTCCTTAGGAGGCCAAGCTAAACAGGAACAAAGAGTACCCACCATACACCCATCCTGTGCCAGCAGTGGTGGTCATGCCAGAGTGAACGGGTTCATACTTGGGAAGCATTAAAAGCCTTTTGGCCTTTCTTCCTCTCATGTAGAACTCTCAAGAGCTGGCATCTGCGAGCGGATAAACCTCATCCACTGGGCAGTGGTCCGTAAATATTTGCTGAATGACAGACTGTCTGGATGGGTCTAATTCACCATCAGAATCGTGCTGGCATACAAGCCCGAAAGGGAAATTACTAGCCTGGGTTACCCCACCTGCCCAGTAGCTCTGAATGACAATCTCTTTAAGCCCAAAGCTTCCCAGAGCAGACTGGAGAGTCATATGTGTCTGTTTTATCTAGGAAATGTCATGTGCCCAGCTGGAGGGTGGACTTGGTCTGGGGACATAGCACAGACTAGGAGTGGGGGGAATAAGGAACAGCTGGGAACAGAGGGGAGCAGGTGTGAGGCCAACCCCCAAGGAGGCCCATCCCAAAGATCCTGACCCATCAGGACTCGGTCCAGCTGACAGAGGGAAGGAGGTGGGGCCTGTGACCTCCCTTCACTTTGTGTCGCACCGGGCACATTTTCAAAGGCAGAGGTCCCTGGGAGGGGCTGAGCTTTGTGTCATCTCTTTGATCCACAAGAAGGAAGACCATGTGAATTTCAGCAACAGGCCTCTGACTTGTGAAGGCCATTGGCCCTGGATCAAAGAAGGCTGTATGGGGAAGCAACGGAGTTCATATGCGCTGGGGGCTGAGAGGCAGGTGGTAGGGAGAAAGCTGGCCAGAGCAAGAAGTGCTTGGCCTCTGAGGTTCAAGCCAAACATGGCAGACTGCAGCCATACCTGGGGAGGAGGGAATATGGTCTGCAGAAGCTTGGACTGCAAGTGCTGAGCTGTATTCCAAATTTTCTGGCCCCAGGGGAAGAAGCCTGCAGAACATGAAACAGAAGCAGTGGTGTCAGGTATGTACAGTACATAGAGACAGACTGGCCTGGGTTCAGCCCTAGCTAAGCTAGCCCCTAGCTGTGTGGTTGCCAGGGTGCTGCTAAACCCCTCTGAGTTTTAAAGGTGGGACACAAGTAGCAGCCTTACAGGGCTGATTGCATCCTCATTCATTCACTTGGCTACTCAGCAACTTTCTCTTGAGTGCCTGTTAATGAGCCAGCCAGTCATTCATTCAGTTATCATTTATTGACTGCCTATTAAGTACAAAATATTGTTCTAGGCTCAGAATTGCCATGATGAACAAGTCAGACCAAATTCCATGATCTCTTGGAGTTTACATTCTAGCAGCCAGGAGGCAGAAAACAGATACACAAACCAAATAAACAAATTTCAGGTGGTGGTAGGAGCTATGAGGAAATAAAGTCTTAGCCAGTGATGAGGAAGGCTACCTTAGACGGAGCAGTCAAGAGAGGCCTCTCTGGGGAGGTGGCCTCTGAAATGAGTCCTGAATGACAAGAAGGAGCCTGTTGTGTGAAGACCTGGAAAATGGCATTCCTGGCAAAGGCAGCAGCAAGTGCAAAGGCTCTGAGGTGGGGGAAAGTACTGGACATGCTAGAGGAACAGAAAACAGGCCCCTGTGGCAAAAGTAGAGTGAGGGGTGGGCGGAGAGGGCAGGGATGGGGTGAAGCAGGGTAAGAAGGTAGAGGCCGAGGCGGGCAGATCATGAGGTCGGGAGTTTGAGACCAGCCTGACCAACATCGTGAAACCCCGTCTCTACTAAAAATTTAAAAATTAGCTGGGCATGGTGGCACGTGCCTGTAATCCCAGCTACTCAGGGGGCTGAGGCAGGAGAATCTCTTGAACCCAGGAGGTGGAGGTTGCAGTGAGCTGAGAGCATGCCACTGCACTCCAACCTGAGCAACAGAGCGAGACTCCGTCCCTAAAAAAAAAAAAAAAAAAAAAAAAGTATAGGCTTGGTTCTGAGTCCAGGAGGCAACCAGGGGAGAGTTTTAAGCAGAGGTCTAGTTCAATTTAACTTAATTTTTTAAAAAGATCATGCTGGATACTAGCTGAGCAAGAGGCACAATAAGAAGACCAGTTAGGCAGCAGCTATTATGGGCAACCAGGCTGGAGATGCTGCATCTTGGTTGAGGGTGGCTGGAGTAGAGGTGGAGGGACATGCATAGATTGGGGCTGTGCTTTGGGGGTACAGCCAACAGACTTTAGGGATGGATTGGATGGCTGATAGAATAAAGGATCAAAGTTGACTCCTAGGGTTTTTCTGGAGGGCTGGTGGGTGGGGATGCCAATGACCAAGATGGAGATGACTGGCACAGAGGGCAGGAAGTGTGTGCCCTAAAGGGAAGCAAGACAGCTCACTTTGTCCAGGTAAAGTTTGAGATGCCTGTGAGACATCCAAATGGGGGGCATTAATTCTGCATCTGGGAGGAGTCCTATGCTAGAAAGGTATCTGGGAGAGGTATAAGAGGGCAACACTGGGCTGGGCATGTTGGCTCACACCTGTAATCCCAGCACTTTGGGAGGCCGAGGCGGGCAGATCACGAAGTCAGGAGACCGAGACCATTCTGGCTAACACGGTGAAACCCTGTCTCTACTAAAAATACAAAAAATTTTCTGGGTGTGGTGGCAGGTGCCTGTAGTCCCAGCTACTCAGGAGGCTGAGGCAGGAGAATGGTGTGAACCTGGGAGGTGGAGCTTGCAGTGAGCCGAGATCACACCACTGCATTCCAGCCTGGGCGACAGAGCAAGACGCCATCTCAAAAAAAAAAAAAAAAAAAAAAAAAGGCAACACTGTAGATAGCAAAGAGGGTCTGAGCACTCCATGCTGGACACCATTGTGTTGATCAAATTTAACAACACGGAGAAGACACTAAACACTATGCACCTTGAGTGATTCTGAGCACTGGGGCCTTAGCAGGGACCACAGCTACCCAAGGCCACTCTTTACTATAGGTTACCTCTACTACTGCTGGGATCACTAGCCTTCCATCACCTTTGCAATTACTGTTACTATACCAGAACATTTCACAACATGGGCTCTGGAGGCCAGTCACCTGGATTCAAATCCTGTCCTTGCCACTTACACCCACTGGCTGAGTGGCTTTGGACAAGTTACTCAACCTCTCTATGCCCCAGTTTTCTCATTTGTAAATGGGAATAATAATGGTACTTAACTCATAAGTTGGCAGTGAGGTTCACATTGATAAATGCTAAGCACATAGCAGAGGGCCTATTCATGGTTATGACCCAGTGAGGGGTATCGATCATTGCCATTCTCACTGCCACAGCCTCACTGGCCACCATTTATTGAGCCCTAACTAAGTGCCAGGTCCTGCATTACCTGTTTTAATCCTCACAAATCCGAAGGAGGTTAAGGTATTGTCACCTCCTATTACAAATGAGGGAACTGAGGCCCAGAGAGGTGCAGTGCTTTGCCTGTGATTACATAGCTTGAGAGCGGTGGAGCCAGGATTCAGCCCAAGTCCACGTGCCTAACAGCCATGATCTTGACCACCACCCTCCGCTGCAGGCAAGGATGGTGGCCTCTGGCCCACAGCAGGAGACTCACAATGACGCTGTGATTTCCAGAGCTTCTCCAGCCTGGTGGTTCAGGGCCTGAGAGCTTGGCCTGCAGGTGCATGCATTCACTGCATGGCTCCACCAGTCAGGGACTGGCAGTCTCTTGTGGTTTCCCCTTGACCTTCTACTTTAACTTGTTCCATGGATTCCTCAGGAGAGACACCTCTGGAAAAGGGCCTGAGGTTATTCTGCTGGGCAGATGCTGCTTCAGGGTGGGGGTTGGGAACTACTTTTCCATCCTATGAAGAAAGCCAGACCCAAGGTTCACCCACCTCCACTTGAGCACTGGTAGCTGAGCTAACACTTTTGAGGCAGCACAAAGGCCCCTAGGCAGAACAGAAAGGAGCAGGTGGAAGTGTCTCATGCCTGGAAAACCCCATCTCCACGGTCTGGTGCTTCCAGGAGCCTGCTCCTAGCCCATGTCGGGAACAGGATTACAGTGACTGAGGCCCAGGAGGCAGAGAAATAGGTGGGTAATGGTGTGGGCCTGGAGTCACGAGGTCTTGGGTTCAAACCCTAGCTCCAACATTTAGTAGCTATGTGGCCACAGAGAAGTCTTAAAAACTCACTGAGTCTGTTTCCTCATCTGTAAAATGTGCCTGATAATACCTGTGCTCTCGCAGGTTTGAGGATTAAAGGAGAAAATGCAGGTGAAGCATTTTGCACAATGCCTGGCCCATAATGAAAACTCAATAAGAAGTGTCATGTAATCAAATACCATGTCCTGTCTACATTCTTCCCCTCAGGATACCTCAGGTGGCTGTAACTATAGGAGTCTGGGGGCAATAGTGATGTTCTTGGAATTGGTCATTTCTTCATTTTAAGGAGTGTCACTGATAAAGCCAAGGATAAATGGGCAGAGTCCAAAGTCCCCAGGAAGAGGGGACTGAAGAAGTTGAGCAAGTTATGGGGGCCCCAGCATGGAAAGACACACGGAACAATTCACCACAAGAAAAGGGGGCGGGCTGCAGCTTTGGGGCACTCCTGCCCTGGTGCTGTCAGTCTTGCACTGGAATTGCAAGATGGTGGCTTCTCCTTTGGGGCCTGTTGGCATCTTCATTTCCACAGAGGCTGAGGGGTCCTGGGGAAGATGATATGAACAGAAACTAATTCTAAGAACCCCAAATCTTCTAGGCATGCAAGATGGTACCCTAGAGCTGGCCTGAAATGGAGAGGATAATGTCCTGTTTTCTCCGTTTCCCACCTGAAATTTGTCAGTCATTGTAGAGTTAACAGATATCAAAGAGGATTGAGGGATAGTTCTCTAAAATTATGGTTAATTGAAGAGATTTCCGTAGAACTTAAGTCGATCATAAATAAAGTCATAAATTTGGAAAGGCAACTATCAGCATAACACACCTGCACCTCAGAATATGTATGACTTAATGGTGGTGCAAAATGCCCATTGCCAGAGAAGGAGAAAGAGTGTAAATGAATATTTTAGGACTATGGTGTCAGCTGAAGGTTGTATTTTATGACTCTGGAGTTGTAGCCATGAAATATGATGCCTTGTTTAAAGTGTGAGAAAACCTTCAAACAGCTTTTGCAGGATCTTCAATTAAAACAGGATGATGCGAGGGCCAGGGTGTCAGATGAGCCCAAGAGGCAGGGTTGGCCAAAATGGTAAAGGTGCCACCTTAAGGGGAGACTGGTAGCTCTGGCCAGAGGATCTCAAGTTCTCAAGTCCTCAGTTCTAGCACAGTCCAGAAATCATTGCCTACAGTTGGGAAGTTTGAAAATCTCATAATGGCTTACTAAACCACTGTCAAGCAGGGATGTGCCTTATAGCAGAGGAGACTACCATCCTGGTACCAGAGAGACTCAACTGAAATCTTGACTCAGCCACTTCCTATGTGACCTTGGGAAAGCTACTTAACCTCTCTGAGCTTCAGTTTCCTGTTACATTTATTTGTTCAGCAGATATTAGTCAAGTGCCTGCTATATGCCAGAAAATCTCCTAGGTGTTTGGGACAGAACAGACATGGCCTCTGTTCTCATGGAGTTTACTATATACATGTTAACTAAGTAACGACATAATTGATCAATTAATTATGGAAAATAATTATGGCAAAATATGTGGTACTCAGAAAGTATATGATGGGGGAGGGGTTATTCTGTTTCTATAAAGATCCTTGAGGAAGCAGCACTTGGATTGGGACCTAAAGGCTGAGGGCAGGGGGCAGTCAGGCCCAACAGGATAGGGAAGAAGTTTCCAGAAAGAGAAAATAACACTTTCAGAGACCCTGGAGCAAGGCAATGCTTAGTGAATCGGAAGAGCTGCGAGGAGGCCAGGGTGGCTGCAGATAATAGGGAAGGAGAGACCGGCATGAGGCAAGGCCCTGTAAGGTCCTTGTGAATCATCGGGTATTCCACTTTATCCTGAGTGACAATGGGGGTTATTGACGGTTCCAGCAGAGAGAGTGGTGTAATCAGGCCCATGCTTTCCAGTATTACTCTGGCCTCTGTGAAGAATGGATAGAGCCTGCAAAGCAATCTACAGATTCAATGTAATCTGTATCAAAATACCAGTGTCATTTTTCACAGAAATAGAAAAAACAATCCTAAAATTCATATGGAACAACAAAAAAAGCCTGAATAGCCAAAGCAATCTTGAGCAAAAAGAACAAAGCTGGAAGCATCATGCTACCTGGCTTCAAAATATATTACAAGGCTATAATAACCAAAATAGGATGGTGTTGGTGTAAAAACAGACACATAGACCAATGGAACAGAATAGAGTCCAGAAATAAAATCACATACTTATAACCAACTGATTTTCAACAAAAGCACTACGAACATGCATTAGGGGAAGGACACTTGCTTCAATAGTGCTGGGAAAACTGGATAACCATATGCAGAAAAATGAAACTAAACCCCCATCTCTCACCATATACAAAAATCAACTTAAAATAAATTAGAGACCTAAACTTAAGACCTGAAACTATAAAACTACTGGAAGAAGACATAGGGGAGTTATTACAGGATATTGGTCTAGGCAAAGATTTTATGGCTAAGACCTCAAAAGCACAGGCAACAAAAACAAAAATAGACAAATGGGACTATATTAAACTAAAAAGCTTCTACAAAGAAAAAGAAACCATCAACAAAGTGAAAAGACAACCTGTTGAAGATGAGAAAATATTTGCAAACTATTCATGTGACAGGGGACTAATGCCCAGAATGTGCAAGTAACTCAAACAACTCAACAGCAAAATAACAATAATAATAATAATCCCATTAAAAAGTGAGCTAAGGACATGAATAGATGTTTTTTCAAAAGAAGACATAAAAATGTCAAACAGGTATATGAAAAAATGTTCAATATCTCTAATCATCAGGGAAGTATAAGTCAAAATCACTGTGAGATATCATTTTACCCTAATTAGAATGGCCATTATTAAAAAAGCAAAAAACAACAGATGTTGGCAAGGATATGGAGAAAAGGGAGCCCTTATACTTTGTTGGTGGGAATGTAAATTAGTGCAGCTACTATAGAAAACAGTACGGAGATTTCTCAGAAGACTAAAAATAGAACTACCATATGATCAAGCCATTCCACTACCGAGTATTTATCCAAAGGAAAGGAAATCAATATATCAAAGGGATACTTACACCCCCGTGTTTACTGAAACATAATTCATAACAGCAAAGATATGGAATCAACACAAGTGCACATCATTGGATAAATGTATAAGGAAAATGTGATATACATATATACACACACATACATGGTGGAGTACCACTCAGATGTTAAAAAATGAACTTAGCTAGGTGCAGTGGCATGCGCCCATAGACCCAGTTACTTGAGAGGCTGAGGCGAGGGATCTCTTGAGCCCAGGAGTTCAAGTCCAGCCTGGGCAATGTCCAGCACGACTCCATCTCTATTTCTTTTTTTTAGAAGAGTGAAACCCTGTCATCTGCAGGAACATGGATGGAACTGGAGGTCATTATGCTAAGTAAAATAAGCCAGGCACAGAAAGACAAATATCACCTAACACTCATACGAGGAATTAAAAAAGTGGACCTCATGGAGGTTGAGAGTAGAATGATTGATAGTTCCAGAGGCTGGGAAGGCTGTGTGTGTCCAGGATTGCAGGATGTAGGGGATGAAGACAGTTTGGTTAACAGGTGCAAACACACAGGTCAGTGGTCCCCAACCTTTTTGGCACCAGGGACCAGTTTCATGGAAGACAATGTTTCCATGGACAGGAGGTGGGGGATGGTTTCAAGATGAAACTTCCACCTCAGATCATCAGGCATTAGATAACTTGCTCAACACTCACCTCCTGCCATGCAGCCCAGGTTCTAACAGGTCCCAGTCCACGGCCCAGGTGTTGGGGACCCCTGAGTTAGGTAGAAAGAAGAAGAAGTTCTAATGTTCAATAGCAGACTAGGGTGATTATAGTTAAAACAATGATGTATTGTATATTTCAAAATAGCTAGAAGAGAGAACTTGAAATGTTCCAACACATAAAAATGATAAACTCTTGAGGTGATGGATGTCCTAAATACCCTAACTGGATCATTATACCTACCGTGTTAGGCTTTTCTTGCATTGCTGTAAAGAAATACTGGAGACTGGGTAATTTATAAAGAAAGGAGGTTTAATTGGCTCATAGTTCTGCAGGCTGTATAGGAAGCATGGCATCAGCATCTGCTTAGCTTCTGGGGAGGCCTCAGGGAGCTTTTACTCGTGGTGGAAGGTGAAGTGGGAGCAGGCACTTCACATGACCAGAGCAAGAGCAAGAGAGGGAGTGAGGGAGAGGTGTCACACAATTTTAAACAATCGGATCTCGAGATGTCTCACTCACTGTCACAAGGACAGCACCAAGCCATGAGGCATCCCTCCCCATGACCCACACACCTCCCACCAGGTCCCACCTCCAGTGTTGGAGATTACATTTCAACATGAGACTTGGGAGAGACATTCAAATTATATCACCTACTGTGCATGTCAGAAAATAACACACATACCCCATAAAAGTGTACAAATATTTTATAACAATAAAGTTTTTTAAAGGAGTGCTCCAAGATAATGTTCTCAATGCAAAAAAAAAAAAAAGTATGTGAAGTGATTGATATGTTAATTAGCTTGATTTAATCATTCCATAATACATACATATATCAAAACATCACAGTGTATTCCATAAGGACATACAACTATTGCCAATTAAAAATAAAATTTTAGGCCGGGCGCGGTGGCTCAAGCCTGTAATCCCAGCACTTTGGGAGGCCGAGACGGGCGGATCACGAGGTCAGGAGATCGAGACCATCCTGGCTAACACGGTGAAACCCCATCTCTACTAAAAAATACAAAAAAAAAAAAAAACTAGCCGGGCGAGGTGGCGGGCGCCTGTAGTCCCAGCTACTCGGGAGGCTGAGGCAGGAGAATGGCGTAAACCCGGGAGGCGGAGCTTGCAGTGAGCTGAGATCCGGCCACTGCAGTCCAGCCCGGGATACAGAGCAAGACTCCGTCTCAAAAAAAATAAAATAAAATAAAATAAAATTTTAAAAACTGCAAAACCAAAAGAATGGATGGGCTGGAGGAGGAAGGAGGCTTGGAGACCAGGAGGGGGCTTCATGGCTCTGGTTAACTTGGAGTGTGACATGGCTTGGGGTAGAGCAATGGCAGTGATGGCGGGGGACAGAATTGAGAGCCACCTAGATGGACTGCCAGGTGAGTCCCTGGCTGGATGTGGGGGTGCGGGAGGAGTTGAGGATGTCCCCTGAGCCTCTGCCATGAGGAAGTGGGTGAATAGTGCTGACACTCCAAGATGGGAAAGTCTGGAAGAAGGCTAGGCTTCTGGGAGGAAAGGAGGAGAGTGATTTTGGTTGGGTTGGGTTTGAGAGCAATGTGGAATATCTAGTTGAGTTTCTAAGACTGGAGGTAGGCAGAAGGCTCTGGAGTCAGTCTTTCCCCCAAGACCTGCATTTCTTCTGGAATTCTTTGTTGTCCACCTGGTTGTGCAGGCCAGATTAAATGAGACCATGTGGACCAAGGGCCTGATTAGAGACTTGGCCACACAGAGTGGCTGCACCTGCTCTGCAGCTCCTGAGCCACTCCCTCCCTCTAATGTTTCTCTTTGGTCCCTGCTCACTTTCCACCTGAGTGCCCCTCCCTTCCCACCTTCACTTCTTTCAGGTATCTTTGCTTCTGCCTGCTCTGTACATGTCTGTTCAGTCCCCAGCCTTCTCCACTCCTGTGGTGGGAGGTTCCCTCTTTGTCCTGCTGATTCCCTGCCTCACAGTCTCTGGGATCTCAGACCCATAGGTATCCCCATCTGTTTATTCCCCAGGATCTCACACTCAACATGGGAGTAGGGAAGAGCAGGGGAGGAAGGGCCATCACTCTTCCTGCAGAGCTGCGTCTCCTCTAGCGTCCCTGTCTCCGCTCTCTCCTTCACCATCCATTTTCTGTTGGAGACCTCACCCTCATTCCTCCACAGCCTGCCTCCTAAATCGCTTCCTGCTGCTTCTCTTTCCTTCCTCCCTAGTTGCGGCTTTGATAATGGGAACAACCTCTTCTTCGTTCTCTGTCTCTGGTCTCCCCACCGGCCACCTTCCTCGGACACCAAATCATGTCATTCATCCATTACTACAGGACCAAATCATCTTTCTAAAATAGGTCTGGACTTGTACTTCTTGCTGAAAACCCTCTTCTCCACACCTACCATGACTCCCCTGCACCTGCAGAGGAAAGTCCAAACACCTCGGCAGCCCCATCAAGGCCTTCACCCAAGCAGCGTGCCCTTCCAGGCCTTCTTGCCTCTGAGGGCGTTTGCTCTGCCTGGAACCCCTCTATTTCTTCCCTTCCAGCATACTCCTATACCTTTTTGAAGGTTCGGGGTAAAAGGCCCTTCCTTCACCATGATCCCTTTCCCCAGTACAGTCGAGACTCAGCCATTGTGCCCAGGGCTGAAGACAGTTCCACCTGGTGTAGTGAGTGCCAGTGACAGGACTTTCGGGAACCAGTGGGTCCAGTGCTTGCTGGGAACAACATTGACAAATCTCCCGTTTGTTGGCTGGCTCCTGTGGCTTATCTGCCTGGTAATGTTCACGGTGAATTTATTTACATCAGAAGGAGACAAACTCTGCCTCAGATGTCAGACATCATAGCCTCCTGCCAGAGAGATACTCAAGGCAGAAATACTGTGCAACTTGATAAAACAAATCAACAGCACCACTAAACTGGATTTAAAGCCAAGCAAGGCCAATCTTGCTTACCTTCTCTCCCTTCCTGCTTCCCGGGGCCTGGGCAGCTGGGTTGGGGGTAGCAAAGCAGGAAGAGGGGAGGAGAATAGAACCTTAGCTCCTCTACTTGGCATTCAAGGACCTTCACAGTCCAGCTCTTGCCTTCCTGCCCAGCCCAGCTCTGTCATCTCTGCACGTCCCTTTCAGTTCAGATGGTCCTGCCTAATAAGTCCCTAAACATGTCACAATCCCCAACTTCAACTGTCCTTGCTGTTTTTCTACCTAAAACACCCTCTCCTCTGAGGTCTACCAGGCAGGCAGCCCTCAGCTGATGTATGCTGCCAACTCAGTGTTGGAAACGAAGCCAGACTCTGACTATGTCTCACTGTTACCACCTGGTCTAAGCCACCATCGCCTCTCACTGGATTATTGTGATAGCTTCAGGAGGCCCCCAGCTTCTTCCTTTGCCCTCTTTGGTCTGCTATCTACATGGCATCCCAAGGGATCCTGTTAATACACAAATGACATTATATCATCCTTAGCCCAGAACCCTCCACTGGCTTCTCAACTCATTCTGAGTAAAAGTCCACATCCTTACACTGGCCTCTCAGGTCGCCCTGCCTCTTAGCTCGGTAGTCCTGCCTCTGCTAACCTCATCCCCTGCCCCTTTCCTTCTTCTTCCTGCATTCCAGCCCCTTGGGTCTCTCTCTCTCTCTCTCTCTCTCTCTCTCTTTATATACGGAGTTTCTCTCTTATTCCCCAGGCTGGAGTGCAATGGCACAATCTCGGCTCACTGCAACCTCCACCTCCTGGGTTCAAGTGATTCTTCTGCCTTAGCCTCCTGAGTAGCTGGGACTACAGGTGCACACCGCTATGCCCACCTAATTTTTTCTTTTTCTTTTTTTTTTTTTTTTTGTATTTTTAGTAGAGATAGAGTTTCATCATGTTGGCCTAGCTGGTCTCAAACTCCTGACCTCAGTTGATCCACCCGCCTTGGCCTCCCAAAGTGCTGGGATTACAGGCGTGAACCACCGCACCCAGCCCTTGGGTCTCTTGATGCTCTTCAATGGTGCCAGGCCTCTGCACCCTGTGGCCTTTGCATTTGCTGTTCCATCTGCTGTGAATGCTCTTCCCCCAGATAACCACGTGACTCCCTCTCTCATTCCTTTAAGTCTTGGTTCAAATGTCAACCTCTCAGTGGGGTCTTTCCTGATCACCCTTTCTGAAATGTCCATACCCCTACTTCCAACACCAGACACCCCATTTTCCTTTGCACTTACCACTTCATTTACCATAGAGTTAATTATTTATCTTAGAGTTGTCTTTATCCTTCTAATCAGAATGTAAGCTCTGGGAGGACAGGAATTTTTGTTTTATTCACAACTGAATCCTCAGCACCTAGAACAGTGGCTGACACATAGTAGGTGCTCAGTTAGCATTTGTTGAATGAATGAATGAATGAATGAATGAATGAGTGAATGAATATTAATACAAATTCTGTCTCTTCCATAAAGCCCTTCCTACCCATGTGCTATCACTGCACCTTGAGCATCCCCGTCATAACTATTCTGTGTTGCCATTGCTGGCTTGCCTGCCCACCTCCTCTCTCAGAGGAACTTAAGGGCAGAGAGGAAATCAAGCTTTTCACATTGTAGTGCTGGCCCTACCCAGTATTTGGCCCACAGTAGGTGCTCAGTTAATGGGTGTAGGAGGGAAACCTTCATAAGCACCCACTCTGGGAGAGTAGGTGTGTTTCTTAATTTCTGCACTCATACAAACTTAGAAGTTAGCAGTGAGAAATGCTATGAGTTGGCTCATGATTGTCTTGACCCTGTAAAGAACATTAATAAGAATAGTTCAGAACTGCTAAACAAGATCACTTTTATCTCTAGCCCAGATGGCTCCTATAGATCTGTTAATCTGATCTTACCATTGGAGGCCTCACAGACATACCCACTTCTATGTGTCCGAAACTGAACTCCTGGTTGCCTTCCATACCACAAAGAGCTCTCTTCCTGAGTTTTCTGCCTCAAGAAATAGCACCTTTCATCCATCCAGATGTTTATACCAGCAACATGGATTTTATACCTCCTAGTTGCTGATTCCTGGAGATTCTCCTTCCTAAATACCTCTCAAATAAATACTTTCCCACCCTCCACACGACCTTAGCTTGATCTCATCCAGCCTCATCTGGACTTTGGTGATACCAAGAGCATCCCATGTGCTTCCCTGACTCAGACCTCCTTTATACCATAGCCAGTGTTCTTTCTAAAATGCAAGTTTAATCATATTTCTTCACTGCCTTTGATCCTTAAGATGAAATGGAAGGAAAAAGGAGAACCTTGCATTAGCATCTACCACATGTTAGTCACTGGCTAATACTAGTTACTGTCACATTAACTATCTAATTCAGTTATCATAACAGAGAAGCAAACTGAGGCTTAAAAAACTAAATTTCCTAAAGTTATGCAGGTGGCTGGGAAATTGTGGAGCCTAAATTCAAATCTAGACCTTTCTTACCCTAAAATCCATTTCCTTTCCAATGCACTCCCCTGTCTCCAAATCTTTTTGGCTCAGTGCTCTCTGCCTTGTGACTTCTCCTACATGCCATTACTATCTTATATTATTCCTCTTTTTTACCCTGTGATGAGCCATCTAGAGCTGTTTATCTTAGACATGCCTTGCACATTCATATTTCTCTGCTTATGACCATTTAGTTCCTTCTTCCCTGAAATGTCCTTCTCTTTCTTCTCTATCTAGTGAACTCCTACTCATTCATCAAAACCCAGCTGTAATGACACTTCCTCTGTTAAGGCTTCTCGGATGGACTCACCCAAACAAAGTCATTTGCTGCTTTATCTATGTCCACAAACTGTGAATTGTACTCTTGGGAGACAGAAGGATGTATTGCAGGTAAAGCCCATGGTGAGTGCTAGGGGCTTGAAAACCAGACTACTCATGTGAGCTTCTTGTCTCTGTGCCCACAGCTGATGATGCCTGTGGTGGGACCCTGCGGGGCCAGAGTGGCATCATCTCCAGCCCCCACTTCCCCTCGGAGTACCATAACAATGCCGACTGCACATGGACCATCCTGGCTGAGCTGGGAGACACCATCGCCCTGGTCTTTATTGACTTCCAGCTGGAGGATGGTTATGACTTTCTGGAAGTCACTGGGACGGAAGGCTCCTCCCTCTGGTAAGCACAACATCCCCTTCATTTCCTACCCTATTCTCTGCAACTGTGAATTACTAGGATGCTTACAGTCTCCTCAGCGCGAGAGGAGAAAAGGCATTATTTCTCAACTGAGAAAGGCATGTCTCGGTGTCTGAAGGGCTAAAAAGTGCAGGCTCTTCTGTAGTGTGCTCCATGGAGAGTCTTGGTGGTTGATGGGTTAGGGGGAATATGAGTTATTGAAGATTTACAGCCATCGTGTCTTGTCTCCCAGACTTGGGCTTGCAGGATGTGCTCAAACTGAGCATGGCTTAAGGAAGTATCTGGCTTCCTGTTTGGGTGACGAGCATCACAAGTGGTGTTGTGGCATTTGGAACACTCTCTTGTATTGTCATTGTGGCTGTGTTATCAGGAGGACTTTTGTTAGAGCCAATAGAAGGATATGTCCAGGGGTACTTCAGGCAAGGATGGGGCATCATTGGAGCCTTAGTTGCTGCATGGTGTCAGCTGAAGGTGGGGATTCCACTTCCTGGCGTCAGGCGGCGTCACGGCGTTGGCTCCCAGGGGGCGCCTCGGTGGGAATAGCAGTTCTGGTGGAGGCCCTGAGTGAGGGGCTGGGCCAGGCCGGGGCTAGGGGGGCCACGCTCCAGGAGTGGATGGACGGAGGGGATAGGAGTGGGAGGAGGTGTCACTGAGGATTCTGAGCAGAGCAGAAAGTGGGTGTCTACAGGAGTCAAAGAAGACAGAGACGTGGCAGTCAGTGGGAGTAGGGAGGAGGAAGATGGGAGGGAGAGGAGGAAAGGAGGGGAATGGGGCACATTTATTGCACACTTTCCCTGTGCCAGGTTTCATGGTGGTAGGAACACCAGTTGAGTGAGACATGGTTTTTTAAGGAGCTCATTGTCTATTAGGTAAGAAAATCAGACAAACCATGGTAGGAGCCAAGTGTGACTATTAAATATTTAAGAGGGATAAAGGGGGAATGGATTCTTCCCAAATATAGGCTCAGATTTGGGAACTAGTGTAACCAGAAAACTCAAGTTTCCTGGTGCAGTGGAAGGTGAGCCAACATGGGATTCAGAAGACCCTGGTGTCACCGCTAGCTTGTCACAGGAAACTGGCCAGGTCATTTCCTACCCTGGTCAGAGGGCTGAGAGAAGCACAGGTAAACGAGGACAACCTGCTCAGTGGGGGTTGACAGTCTATAAACTAGTCCAAGAGCAAAAGCTGGTGATTTTAAGCTAGGAGTTGGGTTGAAGGTTTAGGTGAGTCTTCACTCAACTGGAATCCTGATGACCTGCCCAGTGTGAAGACCCTTGGACCTCTGCCTCTTTTTGTAAAATACCTGTTTACTGATTGTAAATGTAATGCATATGCTCCTTGTAGAAAACATGGAAAATCGACAAAGGTATGGAAAAATTTTAAATTATTAAAATTTTGATGTACTCCCCCTTGACCTTTTTTCTTGGCCTAGGTCAAGCTAGCTGGCTATTTATATATATTTTAATATTACCAAATTAGGATCGAAAAATATCTGTAGTTATATATTTTTAGCTAATCATGGTGTCATGAAATTTTTTCCTGTACCATCACAGATGCCTCCAAAATATACAAGGTCTGATAGTAATATCATTTGTTGACCTGTCACTACCAATATGTGCCAGACAGGTTATAAGTTCTTTAGAGCTGTAATTTCATTTCATCTTTATAAAAATTCTATGAATAGGTAGCATAGTTTTCCTCCTTTTACAGAAGAGGAAAATGAGGCCCAGAGAGTTTATACTACCTGCTTGAGATCACACTGGTGAGTAAGGAGCAGAGCTGGGATTCAACCCCAGGTTAGTTTGATACTAAAGCCTGTCTTCCAAGCCATGACAGCATACTATTCTGCTATTAACATGCGATATCTGTCATGGGTTTTCCAGGCTATGTAGCATTCCCTTGCAAGTCTGTAGCATAGTTTACTCATCAGACCTCTTGTTAGGTGGTTCCCAGGCTTTCACTTCTATAAACAGGTGCCAAGATGAATATCCTTGCCAGTTCCCTCTCTTCCAGTCCAAAGACCTTTTCGACTCACTTGTTCATCCGTGGGCCAAATGGTCTCCTATAGCTTCTGCCCTCCAGGTGTGAGTCTACACATTGTCCAAACTTTTGGAGTGAAACAAATCTGAAAGAGTTCCTTATCCTATTAAGTCACTCAGTGAGGAAGGAATTAAGCAGAGGAAATTGTTAGGGGAGTCATTCAGAACTCTTTGCTATAAGATTAAATTATAATTATTTACAGGGTTGGTGTCACCACTGCCAGGCAGGATGCATTTGTTGTTCTAATTTATACTTGCATAGCAATTATGGATAAACAAACTTGGAGGCTCAGGACGTATGTGTGGGAAGAATCAGCTCTCTCCCTTGCCCCTCTCCTTTATGGATCCCTGGATTCCTGTAAAAGTTTGATGCTGCTGGTTTATGAGTATACCACTTTTGTAAGCATACATTAAGATTTCAGGCTGTTCTCTTGCATTCTGTGCCAAGGCATATAAAAGCAACAGATCCTGTTAGCAAAGATGGATTTGGACAACTGGGTACCCCCTTTACCTATCAAGAAGACAGGAATTCCTTTGAGAGAAAAAACATCCACTACCTCCGTTACCAGATAACAGGTTCCCACTGATTCAGAAGGGCGAGTGGCATGCAATCTCCCTGACTCCATTTCCCTACTCTTCTCCTCCCCCTAAATGGGATAGCAACAGGAGAGTTTAAATTAGGGCTTCTGGACTAGTAGAATTTCCAAACAATTGGCGAAACATGGGATTGGTCATTTTTTATTTTGCCAAGTAAGGATGTTAGAAGAAAACCTGCCAACTCCTCAGAATATTATTCATAAAACAAAGGACAATTCAAAGCCAAAACTGTGGCAGGAAGTAATCAATTGGAAGTGTTGTGCTGACATCATGAAAGATAAGGTGGGGGGAGCACACATAAATAACAGTGTGTGCCCATCACCGGAGTGTCCAACAGTATATATGCAGCAATCAGTGGACCAATTCTCCCTGTTTTGCTGGTCCCAGACCAGCCTTTGGGAATCCAACAATACATGTTTTGAACAGGAAAAAGCTGTTACTATGGTGAGCACTGGACTCTGTAGCTCTGACATGTTGAGAGATTTGCTAGTATTTTAGACTTAACTCCCCCTAAAAGTTAATTGCATTTTTGTATGTGTGACCATGAGCAAAAGCTGGGCTTGGACTGACTGAGGGTTACAACCCACAGAGAAGAATTGGTATTACACCCTGACTACACATACATGTTTGCAACCCTCACCCCAACACACACACAAACACACACACACACACACACACACACACACACACACACAGGCAAATCATCTCTGACACATACCTTTCCAAGTCACTGCCAAATTCACATTACCAAGTCATCCCCTGCCCCCAGACCACCTTAAGCACATGTACACACCTGCCCCTCCTTACACACAGTTCCATTTCCAGTTCAATATAGGAGTCAGATTTTCTCTCACTGACCCTGCTGGAGGGTGGAGGTGGTGGTTCTTCCTTCTCTGCTCTGCTCTGCTCTGACCCAGTCACTTGGCTCTGACCATCATGGAGCTCCATTCCTTTCCATCATATTCTAAGGAAACACTCTCAGCTTTGCTAAGCTTCCTCCTGAGGCCCCAGGACTTTTCTGAAGGACTGGGACTGGCAATACAGAAGACCCTTTCAACAATATGGGGATGTAGGTCCCTGGAGGATATCAGGATCACGTTATACTGAGTACAAGTAGTCTCCAGCCCATCACAGAACTGGCCTCTCCATTGGTGGAGAAAATCAGCCAAGTGAAGACCCCTGAGAAGCCACTAGATCCAGAATCTGTCTCCTCCTTCCTCTGCCTCATACCCAACGCTCTCCATCTGAATCTCTCCTGAACCCTCCCCAGACTAAAAGAAAGGAGGGAAAGCCAGACATCCTCTCCTAGAATATGGGAGAGGAAGTTTGTGCAGTTTCTCTGGAATTAGATATCGAGCCTGCACCATGGCATCGAACTGGGAAGGGGGCAGGCTTGGGAGTCAGCAGATAGACTTGGGCTCAAAACCCGCTACCTCTCAGTAGTTGTGTCATCTTAGGATATTTACCAGCTTTTCTGAGTCTGTTTCCGCATCTGAAAAATGGGTCTCCGTATACCAACCTACAAAGCATCTTGAGAGTGCACAATGTGGCAACTGCTGCCTGGCTCACCATAGGTACAATACTCCTGGGATGAGGCTTTGAGAAGAAAAGAGTAAGATGAGGCAACCGCAGCAATTCATAGCCTTGTTGACCTCATTTTTGGTGGTCCCACTGAAGTCAACATATGAACTTTCTAGCCCAGTGGCATCTCACCAGCAGAAAGGCACAGCCTGGCTGCCCTGGTTCTATCTAGCTTCCAGGAGAATTGCCTGGAAACTCAAAGAAGGTTAATGTGAGGAGAATCTCTGGGTGAGACTGGAGGATGTCCTTGCAAAAGTCAGAAGAGGGGACAGTGATTTTGTTGGACCTGTCTTCCCAGAGCTGCACTTGGCAAGCACGTTATGGATAGCATCACTTCTGTGCCTACATCTAGCCCCAGACTGGCCGGTTAGCTGCTTTGTTAGAAGAGCAGAAGAGGGCCGGATGTGGTGACTCACACCTGTAATCCCAACACTTTGGGAGGCTGAGGTGGGTGAATCACTTGAGTCTAGGAGTTTAAGATGTGCCTGGGCAACATGCATAAACCCGTCTCTACAAAAAATACAAAAATTAGGTGGATGTGGTGGCATACACCTGTCGTAGCTGCTACTCGGGAGGCTGAGGTGGGAGAATCACCTGAGCCCTGGAGGTAGAGGCTGCAGTGAGCTGAGATTGTGCCACTGTACTCCAGCCCAGGAGACAGAGTAAGACTCTGTCAAGAAAGAAAGAAGGAAAGGAGAGGGGAGGGGAGGGGAGGGGAGGAGAGGGGAGGGGAGGGGAGGGGAGGGGAGGGGATTCTACCAATGCAGCTACCACTAAGAGCTCTGTACAGGACTAGGAAAGCAGAGGCACTCCACAGTGAGTCAGGCACAGCCCCTACACGGGGGTGCTCACAGAGTAGGGGGATGGGGACCATAAGTATGGAGAAGGCATTCAGGAGACAACTGCCAGAGACAGGAGGGGCATCTCTTCCTGGCCCCCCTCGCTCTCTCTGGACCATGTGATTGGAGGGTTCTACTGGGCCTTCTTCTCGCCTTCTTTCCTCTGCCCCTTCCCAAGGGGCAATTTCTTCCTACAACAGGGAAGGCAGGGAGGCAGAGTCTGACCTGCACTCAGAATTGAAGCCACCCTTGTCTTGGGGTCCAGTGGAAGTGCCAGCCTCAGGAATGTTTGTGGGGTGTGTATGGTTTGGGGGACATCCAAAGCTCCTTCCCACTGGTGAGATTTCTGTGTAGATCCTGGAACAAACCTCTGCCCCTCCAATTTCCTTGGCTGTGGCTCTGTGGGTCAGTTTTGGCCAGTGGTTCCCAGCCTCTCTTCCTCACCCTGGCCACTGTACATTGATTTTCCTTTATATCTATTTCACTCTGATCACCCTGAATGGGCTCTGCCTGCCCGTTCTCTATGTCCCCACACTCCCAGGCCCAGTCCCCACAGACTTGTGTGCCAACAAACTCCACCAAACATTCAAAGTAGGAAAAGAGAGGAGGGCACCTTCCAGGGCTCAGAGGAGAACACTGTCCTGGGGCAGGAGACCAAGGCCTCAAGGCAGAGGCTGCACTTGAGACAGGTCGAGAAGGATGCATACCATTTTAATATAGGAGATGAGGTGTTGGGAAGGGCATTCTTCTAGGGCTTCTGCCTAGTCCTTCTGGCCAAAATGTGGGAGTTCCTTGATCCCTGGGAGGCAGTCCAAGAAGAAATGGTCCCAGAAATTCTCTAAGGAAGATGCTCTCCACTGTGCACCCACCCCAGGGCTCTGGCATCTACCTTTGAGCCTAGGCATCTCCCTCCACCTGCAGAGGAATAAAATGCCTGCTCTATCTGTCTGGACTTCCCAGATCCTGGCCCTGTGGCCACTGGGTAGACTTTGGCTGTTTTTGGAAAGAGAGTTTTCCTGGAAACCAGGCTCAACCTACTCTGTAGGTCCAGCGACTAACCCTTTTGAGTTTCATCATTAAATTTCCTTAATTTCATCCCTCCTTTTCATGTCCTTAGAGCTTTGATGGATTTGCTTCACTTTGTTCCCTTCATTTGTTTGCTTTTGTTTTTGTAGGTGGCGATACAAAAACTCCTGTCTATTCTGCAGACATTCACTTTGAAAATTTTGCTAGCAACACTCTTTCTCCTCTTGAACGATCTTGCTTTAGTTATTAGGCATTTTACACATGGAAGTTGAGCCAACTAGAACCATTTGATCTCAGCGACTTTTAACTAGATTATTTCATTTAAGAGCCTTTAGATCCAGATAGAGTTAGAACGAGAATTGCACACCAATGGAGATTTGTTAATAATAACTATCCACTTATTTATTTATTCACATATACTTTATCAAACCATTGGTTTAGCTCATTCACGTTCTTTGTTACTTTTCCCCTATTTATTTTCTGTAATCATTTGTTGAGACTCTTCTATGAACGAGGCTCTCCTAGGTGCCAGAGGGACAAAGCCACAGTCTGGGTTCCTAAGGAGTTATTTATTCCTTCCACAACTGTTTATGTAATAGCCAAGCACCGTGCTGGACCCTGAAGCTCACAGTTGGGGCAAAGAGGCAGAATATAATTAAATGCTTTGCAATATCATGTGTTAGGTGCTTTTCTAAGAGGTATAAAGAAATTCCCCTAGGAAATAAGGAGAAATGTAATGGCCAGGATTCTTTGGGTTTAATAAATAGAAACTCACCTCCAGCTAACTCAAGCTACAAAGGGAATGTGCTAGCCTCTGTAACTGAAAAGTCCAGAACTTGACTTCAGGCGGCACTGGACCGAGGCATGCAAATAATGTTTCTCCCCGTCCCAAGGCTTTGCTCTCTTGTGTGTTAGTTTCATTCTCAGGCAGGCTTTCCCAAGAGATGGCAAAGGTGACCACCCTCAGCTCCCTATAACCTACCTGTCTTGGCAATCCCAGCAGAAAGGGAGCATATCTTTCCTAATGGGTCCTACAAAAGCCCTCAGATAAACCTAGGTGGACCAGCCTGAGTCATGTGCCCACCCCTCAACACCAGTGTAGCCAAGGGATGTCCTCATTGATCTCAGATCATGTGACTGTCCGCCCTCCCCAAAACTCAGGCTGGGAGTGGCAGCCCTGGCAAGACAAAAACTAAGACTGTCCTTCAAACAAGTCATCAGCCTTCATGTAAGAGGGTGGTGATGCTGGAAGGGCTCAGAAAAATTAGTCCCACAGGATGATTTTTTATTTGAACTGAGGGGTAAGATTTTGCCATTGGCATGGAGCCAAAGAGAGCCCGGGTGTGTTTGGGGCATTGCAAGTCAGGTGCAGGAGCAAGGGAGGAAGAGCAGGACATGAGACCCAAAGTGAACACAGGAGGAGCATGGACCAGGAGCAAGAACCCTGCCCCTTGTTCATAAGCCAGAGAGGATTCCATAAGCTATGGAAAGCTATTAAGAGACTTTAAGCAGGGAGGTAAAATAATCATTCTGAATTTTAAGTGGGTTAAACAGGAAGGCCCAGAAATCAGCTGTAAAACTTTTTGTGTGACTCCGCAGGCAAGAGAATCCAGCCTTGAACTGAGGCAGCTGTGAAGGGGTAGAGAGGAGGAGGGGCTGATGATTACCAAGTTTCTGGCCGAATGACTGTGGTGGGGCCATGTACTGAACAGAGGAACGCAAGAGAAGAAGTGGGCTGGGGTGTAGTGGGGAATGGCAATGCCCATTTGTCTGTCCAGCACAAAATGAGCACTAATAGGGAAGTCAAGGCTGCAAGAAGGAAGAAGATAAGGCTGGATGTGCAGGGACACAGCTGCCCTTGGTAACTAATTCACAATCATTGGGATAAGACTGGTGAGGGTGGTCAGATGAAATCAACAGCTACACCTGAAAGCTTGGTGTTCAGTACCCTGGCAGGACCATGAGCAGTCATCTTCACAGGGAGCACCAGCATCATCTTTCATCGGGAAAATCTCCTTCATTATGGTTACTGTCATCTCACCGTTTCATCTTCATTACCAGCATCTCTCTATCATTATTCAGTCATTCAAACAAGCTACTCAGGCCCTTCTCCTGCTTGACATTGAGCTTGGCACTGGGAATGCAATGGTGGAGAAGACAAGGCCTCTGCCTTTGTGGAACTTATGGTCTATTTGGGGGAGACTGAAGTTAGTAAAAGATTCAAACATAAATGTAAAATGTATGACACATGTCATAAAGGAAATGAACAGGATGGAGAATAACAGCAGTGGGGACCCTATTCTGAATCTGACCTCTCTGAGGAGGGTAGGATTTAAGCTGAGACCTGACTTTTGAGAAGGACTCACAGGGAAGAACTCAGGCAGTAGCCTTCCAGGCAGAGGGAACTGCGTATGTAAAGACTTATCATTTCAATGTCCTATTTGCTCCTGAACTTCATACGTGGAAGTAGCATAGATCTGGTACCTGTCCTCCGAGATTTCCTCTTTGAATGTCAGGAGCAAGGCAGAGTCAAGGTCTCAAGCTAGCAGAGACACTCAGAAAACAGCTCAGATGGTGCATGACTAAGGATGCTGAACCCTTGTTGGCTGAGCTGGTAAACAAATAAGGCCCATTCTAACCCAGCCTCAGACCTCCTGCCTTCCTGTGGGCTTGTGACGCCCTTGCTTCTCTCTCCTTCCTTGACACATCGCAACTCTTTAAGTCACAGTAAGTAACTGTCCTTTTTTGATGGAGCCCATGAAATTGCATCTGCTGTATCCATCGGGAGCCAGGCCATAAATAACCAGCCCTTTAAAATCTCATCTCCCGTATCTCTTGGATACAAGCTCTGCAGCAGAGCAGTAGGAAAGGATTAGTGCCTTAGCATGCTGCTGGCACAAATGTGTCCGGAGGGGTGAAGGCCAAGGCTCCAGCACTCTCTATGGAGTATCAGTGTGACTTCCTTGCTTCCACTAGTGAGAACTTGCTCTCAAAAAGAGAACAAAAGCCACAGCTGGGAGGAGCAGGAAGTGAGCTGGTGGTGTCGCAGTAGGCACAGCGGCTCTGCTAAAGCTTGTGACTTGGCAAAGTTCTGTGCATGGGAAGCTGAGGTCGGGCAGCTGGCCTGCCCCCCACGGGTCTGACTGCATGCAACAGGTTTGTACTAAGTGCCTCGTCTGCGAGGAGGCCTGTGCCAGGACTGCGAAGGGCACCAGACAACAAGATGCTGTCCTCGACCTCTCTTGAGGCGCTGCCAGATGCCTGATGGTGCCGCTAAGCCAGATGGAAGGAGTTGTTCTGGGCCCTCCAGAGCCCCTTGTTCTGGCAAGACCTGTCTTCTGGAATGATGATGGTTCATTCCGAATGTTCAAGACCCCCTCCTGGTCTCTGTTTTCATGTTTGGCCCCGAATGTTTGTTCCACTCACTCACTCTCAGCTTAACCTACGTGGCATTTCACGTTGGTTTACCTCTCTCCTGCTGTTGCAGCCACTTCCCAGGTTCCCAAGACTGAGTTAAGTCTTTGGTTCTATCCCTTAGTCTGTTCCTTTTTTTCTTTTCTTTCTTTCCCTTTTTTTTTTTTTTTTGTGTGTGTGTGTGTGTGTGTGTGTGTGTGTGTGAGCTGGAATCTTGCTCTGTCACCCAGGCTGGAGAGCAATGGCATGATCTCGGCTCACTTCAACCTCCGCCTCCCGGGTTCAAGTGATTCTCCTGTCTCAGCTTCCCAAGTAGCTAGGACTACAGGCACATGCCACCACGCCCAGCTAATTTTTGTATTTTTAGTAGAGACGGGGTTTAGTAGAGACCATATTGGTCAGGCTGGTCTCGAACTCCTGACCTCAGGTGAGCCACCACGCCAGCCCAGTCTGTACTTCTTTTCATTCTAGTTTCTCTTTATCTAGTGGCTGATGAGTGACATCCATAGACTCACCAGAGAGGCAGGATTCATACAGAAAACTAGCAATGACCGTCTACAAAAAACTTCACACAAAAACTAACAATGACAGAAATGGCAAAATCACCATTTCACATACGGTGAAACTTCAACAGTTCAGATTCACATATGGTGGATCTCAACAGTTTGGGTCATTTGGGGAGGGAGAGGGCAAAGTTTCTTTGAACAAAATGAGGTGGCTTCATGGAGGAGGTAGATCTCTAGCATCCCTGGGAATTTCTCACCCAAGCTTCTTGAAGAGTGGTCTGCATTGGCTACCTTCAAGTCTTCTCTCCCCATTCATTCCTTACCTACTTCACTCCCACTCTTCAACCCTCCAGCCTCCCCCTGAAATCATTCACATTAAGATAATCATCAAAGGGCCGGGCGCGCTGACTCATGCCTGTAATCCCAGCACTTTGGGAGACTGAGGCGGGCAGATCACGAGGTCAGAAGATCGAGATCATCCTGGCTAACACAGTGAAACCCCATCTCTACTGAAAATACAAAAAAAAAAAAAAAAAAAAAAATTAGCCGGACGTGGTGGCGGACGCCTGTAGTCCCAGCTACTCAGGAGGCTGAGGCAGTAGAATGGGGCAAACCCGGGAGGCAGAGCTTGCAGTGAGCCGAGATCACGCCACTAAACTCCAGCCTGGGCGACATAACGAGACTCTGTCTCAAAAAAAAAAAAAAAAAGATAATCATCAAATAACCATCCCCACCCCTACCCCATTCCAAAGACTACCATTTCCAATTACCAATGCCAGAAGACGTTCTTCAGGTCTCACCTTCTGGACATTTCTGCATTACTTTACACAATCAGTCATTTTCTCCCCTGGGGGCTCTGCTTTCTCCTTGCCTTCATGCCACTCTTTCTGATTCTTCTTGGATCTTTCTGGCCATTCCTTCTGTGTCTCCTTTGATGTCCATTCCTTCTTGCTGTGCTGCTCTGCTCACTCCATGCATCTCCCAGGGTAGTCTTACCTGCTCTCAAGGTTTCAGATACCACCTATTTCCTCCCAAATATGGTTCCCTAGCCCAGCCTACCCACTGAGCCAGTCAAACTGTAGAGCCAGCTACCTGATGGACATTTCCACTTTGATGGACCACCAATATCTCCAACTTAAGTTGTCTCAACTTTGCTCATAATTGACCCACAAAGTCATCAGTCTGTGTCCTTTTGTAGTTTATGGTACCATTCCCTACCTAGTTATCCAGAAATCTGGGAATATCCCTATTTAATCCCTCTCTCTCACCAGCCATATTTAATTAATTGCTAAGTTCTCCCAATATACCGTATCTTTCCATCCTTTCTACCACTTCCTGAATTCAGCCCATCATGTTTTCTTCTTTGAGGGCGGTAATAGGCTCCTTAGTGATCTCCCAGCATCTTGGCACTGTCCAAGTCATTCTCCTCACTCCTACAAGAATGGCTTAATTAAAATGCAGATCTGACATGCTAAGCCCCAGGCAAAAGCTTTCAATCATCTTCTGTTGTCTACAGAATAAAATTCAATCCCTTGATAGGGCACACAAGGCCCATCTGGATCTAACCCTTGCCTCAAGTAATTGCCCCAGCCTCACATCTTGCCACTTCCTTCTTTAAATTTCATTAACCCTAAAACTCAGTGGTATAATATCACAAAGATTTCTTTCTTGCTCATGTTACACATTTGTAATGAGCCAATGGGAGTGGCTCTGATCCACATCGTCACACATGTGGGAACTCACGCTGAAGGGGGTTGCACCATATTCTTTTTTTTTTTTCAAGTTCTAGGGTACATGTACATAACGTGCAGGTTTGTTACATATGTATACTTGTGCCATGTTGGTGTGCTGCACCCATCAACTCATCATTTACATCAGGGATAACTCCGAATGCAATCCCTCCCCACTCCCCCCTCCTCATAATAGGCACTGGTGTGTGATGTTCCCCTTCCCGAGACCAAGTGATCTCATTGTTCAGTTCCCACCTATGAGTGAGAACATGCGGTGTTTGGTTTTCTGTTCTTGTGATAGTTTGCTGAGAATGATGGTTTCCAGCTGCATCCATGTCCCTACAAAGGACACAAACTCATCCTTTTTTATGGCTGCATAGTATTCCATGGTGTATATGTGCCACGTTTTCTTAATCCAGTCTGTCACTGATGGACATTTGGGTTGATTCCAAGTCTTTGCTATTGTGAATAGTGCTGCAATGAACATACATGTGCATGTGTCTTTATAGCAGCATGATTTATAATCCTTTGGGTATATACCCAGTAATGGGATGGCTGAGTCATATGGTACATCTAGTTCTAGATCCTTGAGGAATCACCATACTGTTTTCCATAATGGTTGAACTAGTTTACAGTCCCACCAACAGTGTAAAAGTGTTCCTGTTTCTCCACATCCTCTCCAGCACCTGTTGTTTCCTGACTTTTTAATGATTGCCATTCTAACTGGAGTGACATGGTATCTCATTGTGGTTTTGATTTGCATTTCTCTGATGGCCAGTGATGACGAGCATTTTTTCATGTGTCTGTTGGCTGTATGCATGTCTTCTTTTGAGAAATGTCTGTTCATATCCTTTGCCCACTTTTTGATGGGGTGGTTTGTTTTTTTCTTGTAAATTTGTTTGAGTTCTTTGTAGGTTCTGGATATTAGCCCTTTGTCAGATGAGTAGATTGCAAAAGTTTTCTCCCATTCTGTAGATTGCCTGTTCACTCTGATGGTAGTTTCTTTTGCTGTGCAGAAGCTCTTTAGTTTAATTAGATCCCGTTTGTCAATTTTGGCTTTTGTTGCCATTGCTTTTAGTGTTTTAGACATGAAGTCCTTGCTCATGCCTGTGTCCTGAATGGTATTACCTAGGTTTTCTTCTAGAGTTTTTATGGTCTTAGGTCTAACATTTAAGTCTCGAATCCATCTTGAATTAATTTTCATATAAGGAGTAAGGAAAGGATCCAGTTTCAGCTTTCTGCTTATGGCTAGTCAATTTTCCCAGCACCATTTATTAAATAGGGAATCCTTTCCCCATTTCTTGTTTTTCTCAAGTTTGTGAAAGATCAGATGTCTGTAGATGTGTGGTATTATTTCTGAGGACTCTGTTCTGTTCCATTGGTCTATATCTCTGTTTTGGTACCAGTACCATGCTGTTTTGGTTACTGTAGCCTTGTAGTGTAGTTTGAAGTCAGGTAGCATGATGCCTCCAGCTTTGTTCTTTTGACTTAGGATTGTCTTGGCAATCTGGGCTCTTTTTTGGTTCCATATGAACTTTAAAGCAGTTTTTTCCAATTCTGTGAAGAAACTCATTGGTAGCTTCATGGGGATGGCACTGAATCTATAAATTACCTTGGGCAGTATGGCCATTTTCACAATATTGATTCTTCCTATCCATGAACATGGTATGTTCTTCCATTTGTTTGTGTCCTCTTTTATTTCACTGAGCAGCGGTTTGTAGTTCTCCTCGAGGAGGTCCTTTACATCCCTTGTAAGTTGGATTCCTAGGTATTTTATTCTCTTTGAAGCAATTGTGAATGGGACTTCACTCATGATTTGGCTCTCTGTTTGTCTGTTACTGGTGTATAAGAATGCTTGTGATTTTTGCACATTAATTTTGTATCCTGAGACTTTGCTGAAGTTGCTTATCAGCTTAAGGAGATTTTGGGCTGAGATGATGGGGTTTTCTAAATATACAATCATGTCATCTGTGAACAGGGACAGTTTGACTTCTTCTTTTCCTAACTGAATACCCTTGATTTCTTTCTCTTGCCTGATTACCCTAGCCAAAACTTCCAACACTATATTGAATAAGAGTGGTGAGAGAGGGCATCCCTGTCTTGTGCCAGTTTTCAAAGGGAATGCTTCCAGTTTTTGCTCATTCGATATGATATTGGCTATGGGTTTGTCATAAATAGCTCTTATTATTTTGAGATACGTTCCATCTTGTCCTGGACTCTTTTTGGTTGGTAGGCTATTAATTATTGCCTCAATTTCAGAGCCTGCTATTGGTCTATTCAGGGATTCAACTTCTTCCTGGTTTAGTCTTGGGAGAGTGTAAGTGTCCAGGAAATTATCCATTTCTTCTAGATTTTCTAGTTTATTTGCATAAAAGTGTTTATAGTATTCTCTGATGGTAGTTTGTATTTCTGTGGGGTCGGTGGTGATATCCCCTTTATCATTTTTTTTGTTGCATCTATTTGATTCTTCTCTCTTTTCTTCTTTACTAGTCTTGCTACCAGTCTATCAATTTTGTTGATCTCTTCAAAAAACCAGCTCCTGGATTCATTGATTTTTTGAAGGGTTTTTTGTGTCTCTATCTCCTTCAGTTCTGCTCTGATCTTAGTTATTTCTTGTCTTCTGCTAGCTTTTGAATGTGTTTGCTCTTGCTTCTCCAGTTCTTTTAATTGTGATGTTAGAGTGTCAATTTTAGATCTTTCCTGCTTTCTCTTGTGGGCATTTAGTGCTATACATTTCCCTCTACACACTGCTTTAAATTTGTCCCAGAGATTCTGGTATGTTGTATCTTTGTTCTCATTGGTTTCAAAGAACATCTTTATTTCTGCCTTCATTTCGTTATGTACCCAGTAGTCATTCAGGAGCAGGTTGTTCAGTTTCCATATAGTTGAGCGGTTTTGATTGAGTTTCTTAGTCCTGAGTTCTAGATTGATTGCACTGTGGACTGAGAGACAGTTTGTTATAATTTCTGTTCTTGTACATTTGCTGAGGAGTGCTTTACTTCCAATTATGTGGTCAATTTTGGAATAAGTGCGATGTGGTGCTGGGAAGGATATGTATTCTGTTGATTTGGGGTGGAGAGTTCTGTAGATGTCTATTAGGTCCACTTGGTGCAGAGATGAGTTCAATTCCTGGATATCCTTGTTAACTTTCTGTCTCGTTGATCTGTCTAATGTTGACAGTGGGGCATTGAAGTCTCCCATTATTTTGTATGGGAGTCTAAGTCTCTTTGTAAGTCTCTGAGGACTTGCTTTATGAATCTGGGTGTTTCTGTATTGGGTGCATATATATTTAGGACAGTTAGTTCTTCTTGTTACATTGATCCCTTTAATATTATGTAATGGCCTTCTTTGTCTCTTTTGATCTTTGATGGTTTAAAGTCTGTTTTATCAGAGACTAGGATTGCAACCCCTGCTTTTTTTTATTCTCCATTTGCTTGGTAGATCTTCCTCCATCCCTTTATTTTGAGCCTATGTGTGTCTCTGCATGTGAGATGGGTCTCCTGAATACAGCAAACTGATGGGTCTTGAGTCTTTATCCAGTTTGCCAGTCTGTGTCTTTTAACTGGAGCATTTAGTCCATTTACATTTAAGGTTAATATTGTTATGTGTGAACTTGATCCTGTCATTATGATATCAACTGGTTATTTTGCTCGTTAGTTGATGCAGTTTCTTCCTAGCCTCGATGGTCTTTACATTTTGGCATGTTTTTGCAAAGGCTGGTACCGGTTGTTCTTCTCTGTGTTTAGTGCTTCCTTCAGGGTCTCTTGTAAGGCAGGCCTGGTAGTGACAAAATCTCTAAGCATGTGCTTATCTGTAAAGGATTTTATTTCTCCTTCACTTATGAAACTTAGTCTGGCTGGATATGAAATTCTGGGTTGAAAATTCTTTTCTTTAAGAATGTTGAATATTGGCCCCCACTCTCTTCTGACTTGTAGAGTTTCTGCCGAGAGATCTGCTGTTAGTCTGATGGGCTTCCCTTTGTGGGTAACCCGACCTTTCTCTCTGGCTGCCCTTAACAGTTTTTCCTTCATTTCAACTTTGGTGAATCTGACAATTATGTGTCTTGGAGTTGCTCTTCTCGAGGAGTATCTTTGTGGTGTTCTCTGTATTTCCTGAATTTGAATGTTGGCCTGCCTTGCTAGGTTGGGGATGTTCTCCTGGATGATATCCTGAAGAGTGTTTTCCAACTTGGTTCCATTTTCCCCCTCACTTTCAGGCACCCCAGTCAGATATAGATTTGGTCTTTTCACATAATCCCATACTTCTTGAAGGCTTTGTTCATTTCTTTTTACTCTTTTTTCTTTAGACTTCTCTTCTCACTTCATTTCTTTCATTTGATCCTCAATCGCTGATACTGTTTCTTCCAGTTGATCGAGTTGGTTACTGAAGCTTGTGCATTTGTCACGTATTTCTCGTGTCATGGTTTTTATCTCTGTCAGTTCGTTTATGGCCTTCTCTGCATTGGTTATTCTAGTTATCCATTCTTCCATTCTTTTTTCAAGATTTTTAGTTTCTTTGCGCTGGGTACATAATTCCTCCTTTAGCTCTGAGAAGTTTAATGGACTGAAGCCTTCTTCTCTCAACTCGTCAAAGTCATTCTCCGTCCAGCTTTGATCTGTTGCTGGTGATGAGCTGCGTTCCTTTGGAGGGAGAGATGCGCTCTTATTTTTTGAATTTCCAGCTTTTTTGCCCTGCTTTTTCCCCATCTTTGTGGTTTTATCTGCCTCTGGTCTTTGATGATGGTGACGTACTGATGGGGTTTTGGTGTGGGTGTCCTTCCTGTTTGTTAGTTTTCCTTCTAACAGTCAGGACCCTCAGCTGTAGGTCTTTTGGAGATTTCTTGAGGTCCACTCCAGACCCTGTTTACCTGGGTATCAGCAGCAGAGGCTGCAGAAGATAGAATATTGCTAAACAGCGAGTGTATCCGTCTGATTCTTGCTTTGGAAGCTTTGTCTCAGGGGTGTACCCTACCGTGTGAGGTGTGGGGTGTCAATCTGCTCCTAGTGGGGGATGTCTCCCAGTTAGGCTACTCAGGGGTCAGGGACCCACTTGAGCAGTCAGTCTGTCAGATCTCAGATCTCAACCTCCGTGTTGGGAGATCCACTGCTCTCTTCAAAGCTGTCAGACAGGGTCATTTGCGTCTGCAAAGGTTTCTGCTGCTTTTTTTGTTTGTTTGTTTGTTTAGCTGTGCCCTGTCCCCAGAGGTGGAGTCTACAGAGACAGGCAGGCCTCCCTGAGCTGCTGTGGGCTCCACCCAGTTCGAGCTTCCCAGTGGCTTTGTTTACCTACTTAAGCCTCAGTAATGGTGGGCGCCCCTCCCCCAGCCTCGTTGCTGCCTTGCGGTTAGATTGCAGACTGCTGTGCTAGCACTGAGGGAGGCTCTGTGGGCGTGGGACCCTCCCGGCCAGGTGTGGGATATAATCTCCTGCTATGCCGTTTGCTAAGACCCTTGGTAAAGCGCAGTATTGGGGTGAGAGTTACCCGATTTTCCAGGTGTTGTGTGTCTACGTTCCCCTGGCTAGGAAAAGGGATTCCCTTCCACCTTGCACTTCCCAGGTGAGGCGATGCCTCGCCCTGCCTCAGCTCTCGCTGGTCGGGCTGCAGCTGCTGACCAGCACCGATTGTCCAGCACTCCCTAGTGAGATGAACCCGGTACCTCAGTTGAAAATGCAGAAATCATCCATCTTCTGTGTCGTTTGTGCTGGGAGCTGGAGACTGGAGCTGTTCCTATTCGGCCATCTTGCTCCCTGGACCAGTTTGTACCATATTCTAACCATACCATCTGGAACATGTGGCCTTCACTAATACCATGACAGGGAAAATGAGTGGAGAATCCAGCATGGCTTTCCATCACCCTAGTCCAGATATGCTATACATAATTTCCAACTCATATTTCATTGGCCTAAAACAGTCACATGGTCAAACTTTGCTGCGAGGGAGCCAGGAAATGTGGATGAGCAGATGAGCTGCTTGGTGAGCCAAGTTGTCTGCCACACCTCGTGCTTCTGTAGACAAGATGCCCTGGTTCCTGTCAAAGGCCAGCCTTCTCCTGTGCTCCAGAGCTCATCTTCCTCCAAAACTTCCCTACTATATGTATCTCCTTTTTCTTGCATTCCACAATTGTTCTCTCTATTGAGCACTTCTAATGCCATAAAGTCATGTTTGTTCTAATATCTACCACCTAAAATCAAAATAAAAACAGCACCCATCAGACCCCTATTACTCCATCCCACTCAGCTACCATGGAATGGCTCAGTCACTGCCATTTGCTGAGACAGTTCTTTCTCAGTTTCTGCCCTGCTTTGTCACTAAAACTCACCTTGCTAAAATTGACAGCAACCTCCAAGTTGCCCATTCCAGTGTCGTTTCTCCATCTTTATCTGACTCAGCCTCTTGCAACACATGACACTGGTCACCTGTCCTTCTTGGACTATTTCCTTCTCTTGGCTCCTATGAAACCATGTAACTGGTCACCCTATGGTCATTCTTCTTAGTCTGTTTTGCTGTTTCTTCCAGTGCCCACTCTCTCTCCAGCCTTTATGCTTGGGCTGCCCAGAGGGTCCTGGGACTCTCCTCTTTTTTATTCTCTTTCCCAGCTAGCCCCAACCAATCACACATGGGCTTTCAATATCATCCAGATGCCAGTGGCTCTTGATTTAAATTTTCAGCCCTGAAAGGTCTTCTGGGTTTCATGTATATTAACAGGAATATTAAAATGAACATATCGCCGGGCACGGTGGCATGTGTCTCTAGTTTCACCTACTTGGGAGACTGAGGTGGGAGGATTTTGCTTGCGCTCAGAAGTTCAAGACCAGCCTGAGCAACATAGCGAGACCCTGTCTCTTAAAAAAAAAAAAATGGAAAAACTATCAGCCGGGCACGGTGGCTCATGCCTGTAATCCCAGCACTTTGGGAGGCCAAGGCGGGTGGATCATGAGGTGAGGAGATCGAGACCATCCTGGCTAACACTGTGAAACCCCATCTCTACTAAAAATACAAAATATTAGCCTGGCGTGGTGGTGGGCAACTGTAGTCCCGGCTACTCAGGAGGCTGAGGCAGGAGAATGGCGTGAACCCAGGAGGTGGAGCTTGTAGTGAGATTGCGCCACTGCACTCCAGCCTGGATGACAGAGCGAGACTTGGTCTCAAAAAAAACAAAAACAAAAACAAAAAAAATCTATCATTCCATTTTTTAAGTGTACAATTTAGTAGCATTAAGCACTTTGGCTATTTAGCGGTGGATAACACCACTATCTCTAGTACCGTTTTTGCCTTCCCAAATGGAACTCCATGGCCATTAAAGAAGAATACCCAGAATAGCCAGATTTATAGACAGAAAATGGAAAAGTGGTAGTAACCAGGAGATGGGCCATCATTTCTTTTTAAGGCTGGGTAATATTCCCTTGTATGTGTAAACCACATTTTGTTTATCCATTGATCTATTGATGGACATTTGGGTTGTTTCCATCCAATTCGGACTTCTCATCCCCTCCCCATTCATAATCTGTTCTTCTCCTAGCCTTCCCCACAACCTCCCACATCTATGTTTTCCTAAGAGGAAGCTGCTTCTGCCCATTTGGTGCTGCCAGCACCTCTGGGCTACTCGGGGGCCTTATCTCCCTGCTTCTACCCCTCTGTAATCCATTCTCCAGATGGTACCAAGAGTGACTTGGGTTTATTAATCAAATCATGTCTCCCCTCTTTAAAGCCTCCTGATGGCTTACCATCACATTTAGAATAAAATCCTACAAGACCCTATATTGTCTATCCACTGCCTACCTGTCTGACTTCCCTCCTATCCCTCATTCACACGCATTCTCTGTGCCCTTCATCCTGTCCCTAGGGTGGGCTGAGCAGGTTCCCTCCTCAGACCTCTGCACTAGCTGTCCCCAGGGCTTAGGATCCTCCTCCTTCACAGTCTTCAAATCTTCCTTCTAAGTTAAAAAAAAAAAAAAAAAACTGGCTTTTTTGAAATATAGAGTTCAATGTAAATATCCTATCTTTAGAAAAGCCTTTCCCATCCATGCAGCCTAAAGTAACCGTTGCTCTCTATCTTGTTTTATTTTAAACATTCATCAATACCTGATATTTTCTTGCTGACTTATGTATTTATCTTTCTTCTGTGCCCTTTCCCTCCCCTGCCATTGCCAGCAGAACTGTCACAAGCCCCTAATGTGCGTCTTGGCACTTAGTAGGTATCCAAAGTTGATTTGTTTGGAGGAGAGATCTGCTTCTGCCTTGCCAGTTACAATGTCCTGTGGCTAATTGCAAAGGTTAACATGGAGCCTCTCCACCAAGTATTTTAAGTAATAACCTTCCTGGGGGACATTTGCAAATTAGCACTGACTCTTGCTGATTACTCATCCTAAACTCAGTCTGATTAATAATTAATCAGCAAACTGCTTGGCCAGAGCAGGCTGATCAGTGCTAGAAAGGATCTTAAATTATGCAAGTCACTTGGCCAGTCTTAAAAAAAAAGAAAAAAAAAGCTCAGCAGTCCACAACAGAACTGGAGAGGTTTGATTGCAATGTGAGTGAGGTCTCTCAGTTGTTTGTTTTTCCTTTTTGGCTTTTTTTTTTTTTTTTTTCTTTTGACTAAGAAATCAATTAGGCTCAAACTTGCAACCTCAGAGAGAGACTGTGTAGCACAGAAATAGAAATGTGTTAAATATCACTTTCTTTTTGTTTCTTTCCTTCAAAAGAGTTCTGGTCTGGGAGGCAGAGGTTAAAATTAGCCAATTTGCTAAGCAAATGCCTGTCTGGCACTTGATGTCAATTTCTGCAGCCACGTCAGTTTCAGCTATTCACTCACTTCCTCTGAGCTGCAGTGCACTGTGTCTGGCAGGAAGCAGGTGAGAGATTTGATGGGTACTGTCTGCTTGCCCACCCTGGGGTTGGGGTGGTCAATGTGCCAGCCACCTGTCCCACCAGGAGTCTTTATAGTGTTGTCTCTTGCCTACAAACCCCAGGGAGACAGGAGGAAAGGTGATCAGAGGGTGATAAATAGGCTTCCTACTCAGGAGTGAACTTGGGGGCCACCAGGGACCCCTCTTAAGCCTTGTCTATAGCCTCCAGCCTCCAGAGCCAGTCCTGCATGTGGCTTTATCTTTCTTCTCTAGATACCTCTTCTGGTCACTGGAGATGGCTGAGGGGGATACTCCGTGAAAGCTGAGGGGTCTGTGGACATTGATCTCTGGGCCAGAAAAAAGGTGAAGGGATAAAGGGTTTAGTGCAGTCCATGCAACCCGGATCCTGATTAGAACCAGCAGGGTGACAAGGTGATGCCCCACACCAAATAAGTCAGCATGCCCAGGGAGGGACCCAGGCATCTGTGATTTTTATAGCTCCCCGTGGATTCATGTGCACCAAAGCGGAGAAACTTGATGTGATGGAGCAAGAGAGGCTTTTGGGAAAGAGATTATGAAGGACATCAAAGAGTGAAGTAGAAAATGGGCTTTTCAGGAGTTGATTGTCTTTCTGGAAATAGAGAGACATCTCTCTATGTTGTGTCAGGCAGAGCGAGGGGAGAGGAGGCGACCAGATGGAGCGGCTTCCAGGAGCCCTGCAGTTTCTGATCCATCTCAGTTATACCCCCCACTTTAAAAAAGATACCCTGCATTTCCTTTTAAAAAAAAAATGCTCTCTAGGACTTATCCCATGTCTCTCAAACTGGGTTGCACTGACCAACTCCCTGTTTCAGAAGACTTCCTTGAATGCTCTTTGGAAGAATGCAGATTCCTGGGCCCCACCTCTGTAAAATCATGGATTCCTGAGGATGGAACTCAACTAATTCAGTATTTTTAACCTTCTCCTGGGTATTCTGAAATAGACTTAAGTTTAAGAGCTACCCTGGGCCTGGCGCGGTGGCTTAAGCCTGTAATCCCAGCACTTTGGGAGGCCGAGGCCGGTGGATCACTTGAGGCCAGGAGATCGAGACCATCCTGACTAACACGGTGAAACCCCGTCTCTACTAAAAAATACAAAAAAAAAAAACTAGCCGGGCGAGGTGGCGGGCGCCTGTAGTCCCAACTACTCGGGAGGCTGAGGCAGGAGAATGGCATGAACCGGGGAGGCGGAGCTTGCAGTGAGCCGAGATCCGGCCACTGCACTCCAGCCTGGGCGACAGAGCGAGACTCCGTCTCAAAAAAAAAAAAAAAAAACAAAAAACAAAAAAACAAAGAGCTACCCTGGGCCTAAATAGAATACTTTACTGAGTGATAACATAAAGGAAGTGGATTTTGCCCATTATGAAATGTTTTGTCTTTTAATGAATGGATTCATTATTGAATTTCTTCCCAGTTATGTCTGACGTATAGGTTTGGTTACAGCTTATGCGTGAGTTTGGGCAAGCACATCTATTCCATCAAATGAAGCACATCGACTTCTAATAAACTGTATTAATTTATTTCACAAACATTTTTGCTTGCCTACTCTGTGCCAGTTTCTGTGATAAGCCTTGTGATTATGATACTGAACTAGGAAGTCTCAATCTTTCAAGGAGCTGCTAAAGTTTCGTCTTGAAGTCTAGTCTCACCTCCTTGTCTATATGGTATAAGCCTGTTCAAGGGGTCTCCCTCCTGAAACCTTTAGATGCATTGGTACCTCTGCCCTCCCTCAGCCCCACCCGCACTGGGCCACCCCAGGCTCCTACGCCACTGGCACAAGCCAGACTTTTCTAGAATACAGAATCCTCCTCCCAACATGAACTCTTTCAGAGAATGGACTTGGCCCATCATCTCTGAATCCTCAGGGCTCAGTAGAGTCCTGGCACAGACAGGTGTAAAGATTTTCTGACAATTTGTTGAATAAATATAGCCTCTGAGATCTTAGAGTCTCAGCACCTTCCTCACAGCCAGCCGCATCTCACCAGCATCAAAGGGAAAAGCATATGGCACTTGGCTCACCTTGCCTGGTGTCAGAGCCCTTTGGCAACGGGACCAATGTCAAGATAAATAAACAGGCAGATAGTCATTGTTTGCCTCTATGATTGAATTGAGGCCATCACATGTATGGAATGCCATCTTGTCCCACTGGGTCTTCACCCCCATGTTTGAGTTAGGTGGTGGCATACCCATCTTGCAGATGAAGAAACTGAGCCTTAGAGACGTAGCTTCCTCCTCACCTACACGTGGTCCTTCCCAGCTGGGTTTTCCCATTTTGCTCCCCCTGCAGATCCTAGGCCAGCTACTCCTGGGATCATTTCTCACCCTTAGAGCAGGCTCTGATACAATCTGTCCCCTTTGAGTCTCTATCTGCCTTCCTCCTGCCTTAATATACCTTCCACAGTATAATCACTTTAAGAGCTACCATGTGTCAGGCAGTGTACTAAGGTTTTTATGTGCATTGTCTCATTTAATGCCTACAAAACTTTTTTTTTTTTTTTTTTTTTTGGAGACAGAGTTTTGCTCTTGTTGCCCAGGCTGGAGTACAATGGCCTGATCTTAGCTCACTGCAACCTCTGCCTCCCAAGTTCAAGCAATTCTCCTCACCTCAGCCTCCCCAGTAGCTGGGATTGCAAGCACCTGCCACCATGCCTGGCTAATTTTTTTGTATTTTTAGTAGAGATGAGGTTTCACCATGTTGGCCAGGCTGGTCTCGAACTCCTAACCTCAGGTGAACCACCCACCATGGCCTCCCAAAGTGTTGGGATTACAGGCATGAGCCACTGCGCCCAGCCACAAAACTCTTGTAAAATAATAATATTATCATAAAGAGATTAAGAAACCTGATGTAATATAGCTGTTAAGTGTCTGAGCCAGAAATTAGACCCCCATTCTCTGGACTCTAAATCCTGATCTACCCCTCCTTCTCTTCTGCTCTTCCAGACTCTAATTCATTTTCTTTCCTGACACCAAGGAGGGCAGCATGGAACATAGATAGCACTTGGAGTCAGCGTTGGGTTCAAATACCAATTCTGCTACCAACTAATCATGTGACCTCAGTTAACTTCCTGACCCTCTCAAGGCCTTCCATAGAGTTATAAGAAATAATTGGGCACAGAAGACTTTGAACAACCCCAGATTCCCAGATTGTAAATCCAGCTTGTGTCCTTCCTCTGACCTTGCATGGTTACAGCACCTGGAAGGGCCTTCCTCCCCTCCTCCCCTGCCCCTCTCTCACCCCACTCCCAGAGCCTCCCAGCATGTGCTCCGTGCAGACAGCTGCACACAGCTTCTTTCAGAGATTCAAAGTCCTGTGGGTCTTGGCCTCTGCAGTTGATAAGTCAGGGAGGCAGCTTCAGGCTGACCGAGGCGGAGGCCACAGCAAGAGGTTGTCATGTCTCCTTGGGCCAGGCAGCTCTGAGGTCCCAGGGCCATTTGGCAGTACCCTGAAGGGCACATGGGGAAAGTTGGGGTTGAACAATAATGGCTTTTACTCTTCTCTATAGCAAGTCACTTAGCTTTCTGAACTTCAGTTGCCCTGGTTTTATAAGGCAGATGATGGGTCCTCACCACCTCCACTGTAACCTGCTGGAAACATGCGGCTTGGTACACAGAGACTTCCTAATTCTTCACATATAAATCCAGCCCCACAGGTTCGCTTCCAGTGGGATCTGCCTCCAAAGGTGATTTTTCTGGAACTGAGAGGGTTTTAAGGAAGAAAATACAATTACTATGTGTAGGGTACCAACAACATGCCAGGAATCTACACTGATTATTTCCTTTGCACCTTTAAGCAACTCTGAGAACCCGAGACTCAGTGAGGTCATTTACCCAAGGTCACAGAGCTAGGAAGTTGCAGCCTGAAGCCAGGGTCCTTTGCCTCCCAACCTCTGCTCTTTCTGCCCCTCTGGATTTTGGAGGTTGGGAAGAGACCTTGTATCCTGAAAAGATGGCCCTGGGCCTATGCCATTGGCTTCAACTTCTTCCCCCTGGGGCTGCTTTTATCCCATGGGCTGTGGTTGCTTGAAACTGTGGGCTGGCTTCACAGATAGCCAGGCTCATCAAGGCCTTGGCTCCCACATCCTGCCAGCTCCCTAGATGCCAGCCCTGGTGAGCATAGGACAGACTGCCGTCAGCCTTCCCCTTTCAAGAGAGCCCTGTCAATGCAGATAAATGGCCCGTGTCATTTAGCCACATCCGTCGCGTCCTTCTCATTGCTGGTCTGTGGCCTGGGTTGTCCAGATAACCCTTTTCATTTAGTGTTGTCTTTATGGATGCCACAGAGGTCCCCAGGCAATGACAGCCCAGCCTTTGCCCCGACCAGGAAGAGTCACAGGCAGGCCTGCTTCCTGACTTCTGTTTGCTGTCTGTTCGGCTCCCACAATTATTGGAATCTGTCAAGCTCCATCAAGTGACATTTTTTACATGAGGGCAAGTGTCCTTTAGGCCTCACTCTGAGCTGGAAATGACATCCTGGATGCTGACGTGGCCTCCCTTTTTCCACCAGCAGTTTCCTTCACAGTTGCCAAGCTTCCTTCAGCCCTGGCTCAACAGTGCCCTCCTAAGCTCTCCCCTCAATCCCCCCAATCCCTCTTCTTGTAATTACCCTCCCCCAAGCCCTTTCCCCAGCCCCACATCCCCCTGGTGCCTTAGCAAGTAATTACCTTCACAGGGAAGTTGACAAGTCTCTGGCGACTCCTAGCCCCGGCTGGAAAAGATTCATTATTCTGTATCTGGAAATAACCAGCCCCATCAGCACAGGGGCTGAGATAACACCAGTGTAAAAGTTCCCTATTCAGGGGGATTAATTAGGATTCCTTATTAAAGATCCAATTAGGCAAAAGGGCATTTTTATCTGTGATAGTCAGCTGCTCCTATTTTTCTAAAGCTATAACTCTAAGTTTTTTTAAAAAAGGAAAAAGCAGGGGGTTGTGGTTTTGTCTAAAACAATTCACTCTTTCATTGTCAGCTATGTCTTCATCAGGATGTGAAAATAGATTTTTCTCATTCAATTTGCAATGCTTTATCTTTTTGGAGTCTGGTAATGACTCCATGATGTCCCTTCAACAAGAACTGCAGTTCAGATGGATTGTTTGGGGAGTGGGATGTTTGGTTAGCAAGTGAAATAGTAATAGCATTTTTTAGCAACCTGACTCCATGGGCTAGCAGGAAATGCCATCTCTGCCATGTAATGTCTGTGTGACCTTAGGCAAGTTGCTTCATCTCTCTGAACCTCAACGTTCTCCTCTCTCAATCTAACTCCAAGGATCAGGGTAAGGATTTAACTGGGGCAATATTACAAAGTGACTAGGAACCCAGGCTCTTGACTGAGACCATCTTACACCCACACTCACAAGCCATGTAGACTTCTGAACCTTGGTTTCCTCATCTGCAAAATGGGAGGGAAATACCTCCTCTATCGGGTCTCTGGGAGGATTGAGGGAGATAACATTTGTGGAACTACCTTGCCCATGGAGGGCCCTTGATACCTGTTTACCAAACATGAATCAACTCATTTTGTATTTCCCTCAAAGAAGCTCAGTGAGGTTCCCTGGAGTGAGCTGTTACCACTCCCCACCTTGGGTGAATGGAGCTCATTTTGTCCCTGGTAGTGCCTGGGTGATTCCACAGCACAGTGAGGCTGAGACTCCTGGCTCTGTGTCACCCGGCTGTGTCCTGAGTGGCTCCCTGTGGAAGCAGTACTGGCTCTCGGAGGGGTGACCTCTTGACCTCAGTCATGATGTGGACATACACAGCATGAGCCCACAAGTTTTTACTTGCATTGTTAAAGACAGCAGCAGCAGCTTGTTTACCCCAGGAAAGAGAAGCCCCAGAGAAAAAACATAATCTGACTTCCAGAAAGTTCAATAGAAAGTGTTTTGTCCAATTGTCGGATTCCACAGATGAGGAAACTGAGTCCTAGCATCACTCAGCAAACATGTGGCAGAGCCAGGGCAGAATCCAAGCTCTCCATGTCTGATCCATATCTGTTTCCACCACCTTCAATGTTTCCTGGCCACCGAGCACTGAGCCAGCGTTTGTAGACTTCACATGAGAAGGTCATAGCAGCACCTGGCTCCAGCAGGATCTGAATCCACATAAACCGGATTTTACGTGGTGTTTCTCACCTATCTGCCTTTCCTATCTCCTCAATGCTTGTGCCTCAGTGCCTCAGCTTACCCCACAGAGGAGCCATTTTAGCTTCCGGTTCATCTTCTCACCTTTCCACAATATTGTTTTGGCCTGAACATCCTCTTTTACAGGCCCTGCCCCCTGTAACCCTGCGCCCTCCACCATGGCCTCTCTGACCTTTCCTCCTCCTCTACCCTCCCTCTTATTCACTTCCCCAGCCACAGTGGCTTCCTTGCTGTTCCTTAGACGCCATGCATGCTCTTCCTGCCTCAGGGCCTTTGCCCATGCTTTCCCCTCCACTTGGAATGCTCTCCCGCCGAGATATCCACACATCTCACTCTCTCCCCTCTTTCAGGTGCCACCTTTAAGATCACATTCTCAGTGAGGCCTTCCCCAACCAGCTATTTAAAATGGCAGGTGCCTCCTCCCAGTCAGTAGAGTGTCTGCCCATGTCTGCTCCTTCTCAGCCTGGATCTTCACACCTCAAAGTGTGCCTAGCTCACAGGGAGCCTGGAACTTGGGAATTCAACCCCTCTTCTTGGTTCCAGTCCTGAAAGCTCTGTTGCTCGACAGCCATCATTCTCCTTCGCCAGATGTAGAAACTGAGGCACAGGGAGGTGGCATGTGACTTGCCAAAGTCACCCAGGGAGTTCGTGTCACAGGAGTGACTGCTGGGGTAATCTAAAAACAATGGTAAAAATAGTTGTACTTGTGGGGTTATTTATATCTCTCTCCCTGGTTTGCCCTGGATCTTGGTGTGACCTCACCAGGTGATGTCCTCAAGCTTCACCGAGGCCTCCAATATGTGGCCATCTGTAAGACCCATGTCACAGAAACAAATGGTCCTATTGCAAAAATGTCTTGCTGGAAGAGAACTCAGCCTATGCTGAGAACCAAGAAATCCTCTCCTCCTCACTACTCCCCTCCTTACCCTCCTACCCCCTCTGCCAATTCCCCCATCAAATAATTCCTGATAATGAAGTTAGGATGATTCATTGGTTTTCTGATGAGCATGAATTCATCATCAAAATCTACATATTTCAATCCCCTGATATGTGCTCTCATATTCCTAACCTGATTAATATGTAAAGTGCTTTATCCTGTGACTTAACAAAAGAAAAATCAGCTTAGATTTAGGGACCTGCATGGCTCCCAGACTCTGGGGTTCTGGGAAGTGTAGAGAGATTCCACTGCCTCTGTCTTGGGGGAAACGACAGCATCTCATCAAGGACTGGGTCAAGGTGCCAGCAGGTGCTACAGTGGAGAGGGGAGTTGGTTGCTCAGGACCAGGCCCTGGGATACCTGAGCACTGCAGCTTCAGACCCCTCATCCCATAACCCAGAAAGACCTGGCTACAAAGTTGTTCAACATTCACAACCCCGCAAACTCGTGGGGGCTGGGAACAGCCTGCATCCCATGCCTAGGAATCTGGATGAGATGCAGCATCCCCCTCTAAGCCTTTCTGGAGGACGGCCATTGTGGCCTGCCACCTCTCTGCTGAGGCCACCTAAGCCATATCCCTGCACCAAGTCCCCCTGCCTCTCCAGAGGGCGGGCTCAAGCTCTGCAGGAAAGCCTCAAGCCTCCCTTCCCCAGCCACCACCCCTGGGGTGACCCTGCTGCTGTTAACCTCTTGTCTTATCCATGATTCCCTCAGTATAAGATACAGCCTCCCAAACCTCTGTCACTTCATCCTCCATACATCCCCACCCCTCTACTACCAATTTTGGCCCACACCTCCTTGGACTCAGACCATTTCCCAGTACCCCCATGTAGGGCCAATCCCCGCCTCTTTCACCACTGACCCACAAACCCATAGACCACACAGGCATTCCCACCAGGTGCTCTGTGCCCATATCATGAGAAGCTGTTTGCCTAGAGGGCTTTGGGGTCCGATGTGAATTCAAAGCTCTGCTCCAGGATTTGGAGAAGCTATTTAACCTCTCTGATCCTTGGTTTCTTTAGCTTTAAAACAACGCCATCAGGAATAATAATTTATATTTCTTAGGGCTGCTGTCAATTTCAAATTAGCATTAAGCAGAAAATCTAACATACAACATATAGGTGACACTCAATAATGTAGTGATTATTGATATTCATCCTTATGGCCACTGAAGTGGAAGCTCAAAGATGTTGGGGTTGGATGTGGTTGAGAGGAGCAAGGCAGCACCTCTTCTCCACAGAAGTACCTGGGGCATCTTGGGGGAAGAGGATTTGGGACCCTGTGGAAGACAGGATACGTGAGAGGAGACTTGCCCTGCAGGAGATGGGGACCCAGTCAGTGACCCAGATGCCCCAACAAGACAGAGGTCCCAGAAGAGGGCTGCTCCTAGGCATATTATGTGTCTGATGCCTGAGTTCTTGCCCCTCTGGAACCAGGGTATTTTCTAAGTTTGGGTTCCCCAAAAGCAGGCCTGAGATAAGGGTTCAAGCACAAGTGTTCTATTAGGAAGTACAGGTGACACTAGCAGATAAGAGGGACATAATACAGGGAAGAGACAGTAGCTAATAAAGAGTGGTCATACCAGCTACCACAGTGGGGGCCTGGGCCATAATCCCACAGGGACACTCTGGGAAACCCAGGTCTGCAGAACCCAGATCTTAGAATTATCCCACACAAGGAACGAGGGAGCTGAGGTATTTATACACCAATTCCTGAATGTCATTGAATGAGGACTGCTCTTGAGGGGTTATTAATTCCCTAGCCCTTCCAGCCTGCTGTGCACATGGGCAAAGTGGCCTAGCATTGGGGGAAAAAATCCTTTGAGCACAGGGATACAGACACGGGGAGCTTGCAGTCAGCTGGCCCACTCTGAAAGATGAAGTATTACAGGCAGGACACTGGCAGCACCTGCTACAGGTGTACATGTATGAAAGGGCAGTGTTACTGACAGAGCTGTAACACTGGGGGCCTAGGCAGCCCTGGGGTGAGACCCAGCTCACTAAAAGTGACCTTGGAAGGACCACCTTCCCTTTGGCCTTGGGGAGCCACTGAAATTTGGGCAAATCCACAGAAACCTGTGGAGTAGGCAATGGTCCTAGCAAGCAGGCACAGAGAAAAAGAAGAATTCATTATCCAGGTAGCCCCATTAACAGTAATCCTCCTGTCCCTGTCACCACTGTCAGACAACGGCTGTAGACCCCACATCAGGATATGTTTGATCTCCTGCCCTTCTAGCAGGCTGCAGCCAGTGAGCAAGAGGACTGCCTTAAAGCCCAGTATCACCCACCCCAGCATCCTGGGAAAAGGCATGGCTGCCTGCTAGCTTGGCAATTAGCCATTGAGATTTGGAAAATCAGGGCTATGAAACTTACTTTGTATAGTCACAGAATGGTAAATTCTGTGGATTTAGGTCACACATACACTCATACAAACCAATTATTCACTGGAATGCAAGAGAGTCTGCTGTCAACATTCAAATATTTTTGGAAAGTTTGTATGTTTCTGGCTGTTCTCTGAGTGAAGTCGTGCTTATTTCACAAGTTGTAGGCTGGAGGATGAAGTCACAAAGAGCTCATGCATAGCTGAGCAGGAACGCCCACTTAGGGGCTTTATTTAGATGTGCCCCAGCATTCCCTCCATCGCTCTCTCGAACCGCCAGGAGAAGTTTCAGAGCTCAGCCTGGGGAGGAAGAAAAGGGCTCAGAGTTCAGATACATTTGTCTCTAGAGTATGTAGGTGAAAGCTGCTTTGTGCTCACTTCCCCATCCTTTCTCCTCTCCCATCCTCTGCCTGGGAGGCCCGTGGGAAGAGGCCAGGATCTGGACTCAGATAAACCAAGTTCCACTGGGCAATCTTAGGCAAGTGGACTAATCTTTCAGTGCTCCCAGCTGCAAAATAGGTAGAATAGTGCCAAAAATGGTTCTTATGAGATAAGTAGCCCAGAGTGAGTGCTCCATAATAGCCACTCCCCCTTGTTTCTTATAAGTAATTTTAGCTCCCTCTCTGTTTTAATTTCTTTCCCCTCCTCTGCCATTCAGATTGTACCAGGCAGAGCTGTGACCCAGATGTTTCTCCTGATGTGGGAATCGGATGGATGGAAAGCATGATGATCCATTCACAATCATAATCAAGCATCATCAATTTATTATACACATACCTATTATGCTAGGAAAATCCCATTAATCATTTTTGATAGGATAACATGAACCCTTTCGCCAGACCTGTTTGCTCTTGAGCCTGTCTGCATTTGGTCATTCACCTCCTACAAATGCACTCGAGTCGGTGCTGAGGGCCCAGGGATGCCCAGCCTCACTTTCTGCTTCAAAATCACCCAACCAGACTCAGAGGGAAAGAGAAATTATTTTACTGCATTTGCTTACAGCAAAAAGTAAGCAGAACTTTAAAAGAATAAAGAGTATTAGCAGCACAATTTGCAATTGCAAAAATAAGAAACCAACCTAAGTGCCCATCAGCCAACAGGTGGATAAAGAAAACATGGTATATATACACCATGGAATACTACTCAGCTGTAAAAAGGAATGACTTAGTGTCTTTTGCAGCAACTTGGATGGAGCTGGAGACCATTATTCTAAGAGAAGTAGCTCAGGAGTGGAAAACCGAATAACTTATAAGTGGGAGCTAAGCTATGAGGATGCAAAGGCATAAGAATGATATAATGGACTTTGGGGACTCGGAGGAGAAGATTGAGAGGGGGTTAAGGGATAAAAGACTACATATCGGGTACAGTGTACACTACTCAGGTGATGGGTGCACTAAAATCTCAGAAATCACCACTAAAGAACATGTCCATGTAACCAAAAACCTGTACACCCAAAAACTATTGAGATGAAAAATAATCAATAAAAATTTTTAATTTTAAAAGAATAGGCTGGGCACAGTGGCTTATGCCTGTAATCCCAGCACTTTGAGAGGCCGAGGCGGGCAGATCACGAGGACAGGAGATCGAAACCATCCTGGCTAACACGGTGAAACCCCGTCTCTACTAAAAATACAAAAAATTAGCTGGGTGTGGTGGCAGGCGCCTGTAGTCCCAGCTACTCCGGAGGCTGAGGCAGGAGAATGGCGTGAACCCGGGAGGCGGAGCTTGCAGTGAGCTGAGATTGCACCACTGCACTCCAGTCTGGGCGACAGAGTAAGACTCTGTCTCAAAAAAAAAAAAAAAGAATATATATATTCATATATATATATATATATTTAGGTCCTCACAAAAGCAAATGAGTATTATATTTTTTATTTCCATTGTAAACATAAAGCATGGTCATTAAAGAAAATTTAGAAAACAGAAAAACTGAATAAAGAAGTTCTATGCATGAACATTTTGATTCATTTCTTTCTTTTTTTTTATAGGTATGGCTTTGTTTTGTTTTTAAAGAACTATGTTCATAGTGTGTGTGTGTGTGTGTGTGTGTGTGTGTGTGTGTGTGTGTGTGTTAAATATATATCCATTTTTTATTATAAGAGCAATTTATACTCTTTGTGAAAGACTCAAAACATACCTGAGAGTACAGAATAAAATGTTAAAGTCGTCTATGTGTTAAATCCCTACCCTAATTCCACTGTCTTCCCTAAGCATTATTAAGTTGGTCTATTAGCCTAGGCATTACACACACACTTGCCCACATGCATGTGCACACCCATGCACACACACAAACACACGCACAGGATAGGAGGTGAAACATAAACATACTATTCTACAGCTTGTTTTTATTCTCTTAAATGTCTACGTTAAATATTTTTCAATGTCAGTACGTATATCAGCCCCGTTTTTTAACAATTTCCCTAATAATTGCATTTTTCACTATTTTGAATAATGTTACAGTTAACATCATCATGCATATATCTCAGTGCACATTGGAGCATTAATAGGATAGCTTTCTTTAAAATAGATTCTGGGTCAAAGTATACATTATTTTTAAATTTAGACTCTGCTAAAGTGTACTCCAGAAAGACTGTGCCAATTTAATGTTTCCATTAACTATGTATAAGAGTGGCTATTTCCCTAACTCCTTCCCAGATTAAAGTTTTGTTTTTATCCATCTCAATGGGTGAAACACATTTCTGCAATTATTAGTGTAGTTAATAATCTCTTTATATGTCCATGGTCACTTTTATTTTCTGGATTGCCTGTTCATATTCTTTACCTATTTTTCTACCAGGTCATGTTTGTTTTTCCTATTCATTTATAGGAGCCCTTTGTATATTTTTAACATTAATATTAAAATCAATATATGTTGTTAAAAAGTTTTATCAATCAGTAGCTTGTCTTTTAGCCTTACTTTATTGTCTCTCACAGCATAAATTTTATTTTGTGTGTGTGTGTTCAAATCAGTTGATTTCCTGATTTGATCCCATAAAACTTCTCAGTTTTGTATCTTGGTTAGGAATACCTTCCTGCTTGGAGATTGTAAAAATAGTCTTCTCTGTTTATTCTGGAACTCTCAGAATTTTTATATTTTACATTTAGCTATTTAATCTGTATGGATTATATTTTTGTACCAGGTGTGAGCTATAGATCTAGCTTTATTTTAGTTATAAATGAATAATGAATTAACTCCAAACCTGTCCTTTCTGATTTGAAATAGTCCTTTCATCATAAACTGAGTTCAGCTCTATTCATAGTTCTACGTCTGGACTTTCTCTTGTATTTTATTTCTCTGTTATTCTATTTCTGTGTCATAATTGTACCATTTGAATTTTACCATAGCTTTATAATAATTTTTGTTTTCTAACTGGAAAAGACCTCATTCATTATTATTACTTTGAAAATATTTGTTGGCGATTCTTATGCCTTTACTTTTCCAGATGAATTTTAGAGTAAGTTTTTCAGATTTCCCCCAAAGAAATGTCATTGTGACTTTTGTTGGAATTTCACTGAATTTGTAGATTGATTTGGAAAGAATTAACATTTTTACAGTAGTGAATATTCCTATCCTGGACCATGGTATGCCTCTTATTTTTCAGGCCTTTTTTAATGATCTTGAATGAAATTTTATAGTTTTCATCACATAAGTCTAGTAAATTTCTTGTTAGATGTTTTCCTAGGTCCTTTTATAGTTTTTATTGTTATAGTGAATAGGGCCATTTTGTCATTGCATTTTTTTTCTGGTTGCTCATTGCTGGTAAATAAGAAAGCTATTGATTTCTGTACATTTCTTCTGTAACCAGCCATCTTACTGAACTCTCTCATGAGCCCTAATAGTTTTAAAGTTGATTATTTTAGATTTTCTAGATTAGACAATCATATTAGCTGCAAGTAATGTAATTTTATTTCTTCTTTCCCACATGGATGCCTTTTTTTTTTTTTTTTTTTTTTTGGCTTCTTATATGGCTACTGCCTCCAGAATTATATTATATTAAAGAGGAGATAGGTTTCCAGCTCTAGGATTTCTGAATAAGAGGAAATTAAAGGCAAGCATAGTTTTTACTAAATCCTATATTACAGATCAATAAAAACAGTAAAATTAGTTTTAGAGGTTTTTTTCTCACGTTATATAACATTGAGAAATTATATGTTCTTATTAAGTAGTGTTATTTTTTTTTAAATCTGGAGTGATTTGGAAGGAGCTGAATGGAGGTTGGAGAGGAAAGTGCTCTAAATGGAAACCCCAGTGGCTGTATAACACCATCGCTTGATGAGGCTAAATACAATTTTGTATCCTGATTATTCTGCACTTATAGCATTAGCATTTTCTCTGTTATTATAAACCCTTGACCTCAAAATATTCCATTAAGTGGATATATCACAGCTTACTTAACCATTCCTCTTTCCGTGAACATTTAGACTGTTCCTAGTTGTTTATGTTATAAACATTGCTGCAAGGAATATTTTTGTGTGCAAAGCTTTTTTTTTTCAGAATTTATTATTATTTCTTTAGGAACAATTCCCAGAATGAATGTTTCTTAAGACACTTGATTCTTATTGACAAATTGTTTTCTAAAAGCATTTGATCATTCTACACTGCCACAGTATGTGAATGTCTAAGGAAACAGACCTTTTAAAATTAAGGATTATAAAGTATGTTTTATAATCCAAAGTCCATTCTCATAGAAGAAAGATAATGCACTTTGCAATCAAAGAGATGGGTTTGAATTCTGATTCCTCCACTGAAAAATGTTCATATTTATATAAATTTAAGAGAAAAAACTCTGAGTCTCAGTGTCCTCTTCTGTAAAATGTGCAGCTAATTCTTCTGCAGTCATGCTGAAGGCTAAATGAGAACAAACTGGTGATGGCGCTCAGCACAAAGTAGCTCTAAACAAATATGGGAGCCACTTTCCCTGTATTTGGACTGTTTTCAGAGGTTTTATTTTCTAAACAGCTTTGGAGATTTCCCCTGAAAAACATGCTGCAATTAGGAATGACTTCTGTCCCTTAGCCGAGGCCTGTCTGCCAAGGGGAAACCCTTTCCTGCGGCTGGCTGCTGGCCCCAGCTGTAAGCTCTGAGATCTGTTATGCAGGAGAATTTCCCATTGGCTGCCCACTGTGCCCCACACTGTGGCAGGCCACTCATGAACCTCTGCTCTGTGGTGGGGCAGAGGAATGAGCAGCACTCAACATTCCCAGTGAAAACAGTGGCCGGGGGCTTCCAGAGAGGCCCTCAGCTTCTCCTCTGATTCCCTAACTGGATTCTTCTTTTTTGACATTGCACAGAGCAGGGTGGTTGTCATCTGCTCCCATCTCTTGGTTGCCAAGTCCTGCCAGTTCTGCCTCCTGAGTATCTTTCCAATTTTTCCCTTTCTCTGCAACACCAGTACCCCCGACTTTGCTCAGGTGCTCTCACACTTGGAACACTGAAGCAGCCTCCTGCTTGTCTCCAGAATTTCTCCCTCCTGCCCATCCTCTATCCTGGTCCAGTGTGACCTTTCTCAACCAAATCTGGCCGTGCTGTTTCCTTGCTGAAAACCCTTCGATGGCTCCTGTCACCCATGAAATAGTCCAGAGCCTTAGCTCAGCATCCAGTATCCTCTAGCTGTCTGTCTCTCCTAAGTTGTACATTCCACTCATGTATTCTTTTATTCAGGAGACATTTATTAAGAATCAGTGACCAGACTAGGTATTGGAATTGTAATTATTATCTGTTTCGAGCTAACCAGTGCAGAATAAGAATTGTATTCACTAACACTTTTTGCACTTTTTTCTAGGCACTTTGGGGCCAGCCTAAGCACTTGATATGCATAATCTCTCTTAACCCTTTTAGTAACCCTATGAGGCTGGTTTTATCTTCATTCCCCTTTGACACATGAGGAAATTGAGCCCAGAAAGTTAACCTAGCCTGCCCAAGACGGCTCAGCTAGGAAGTAATAGAGCCAAGACTTTGTCTCCCAAGCCCATGCTCTTAACCACTCATCAATCCCAATTTCTTTCATATATATTAGGCCTGAGAATATCTATTAAACTGGTGACATCTTTCTCCATACACATATTTTGTAAGAAATATGGGCATAGAATTCGTACTAATTAAAAATTACAAAGCTTGCTGCCAACCAGACACTGGCATAGGAATTTGGCAAATTCTTCTCCTAAGTGCTCCAGGGCTGACCACAGTTCTTGCCTTGAACCCCAGATCCCAGAACCCCCATTCCTGCTTCTTCATGTGGTGCCCATGTGGGCACCTGCCTTTCTCTCTGGACCAGTCCTATGGGGTGCATGGTGGGCACTCGATAACTGCACTGAATTAAATCGGATTGAATTGAACCAAATTGAATTCACAGGCAGATATTCTCCAGCAGTGGCTGGGATTTAAGTTCATTGTTGTCTTAATCATCTTGTGGTAGATTGCATTGCTTCCTCCATAAGCCAGGCTAAGCGCTTAGGTTTTTGAGAATAGTATATCTTAAGAGGTTTCCATTCAAGCAGGGTAGCTCTTCTGCATAGGCCACTGGAAATAGGTCTGAGTTGTACGTGTTCTTTGATGTAGTTTTCTGATATGTCTCGGAAGTCAAACAATGTGGGCTTAAGAATCATCTGTACTGCTTACACTGCTGCATGACCTTGGGCAAGCTACTTAACCTCTCTGGGTCTCTGGTTCTTCACCTGTCTGTCCCATCAGGATACTGTGAGAATTAAAATGAGAAATGTAATGCGAACTCTTACTATGCACAATGCATAGTAATGGAACACAGCTTTTGGCAATAATTATAACAGTTGTTTTTCTTTCCCTGTCTCTCCTGTCCATGCTGAATTGAACAGTGAGCTGGACTGAGAGCAGGGACAATAAGGAAGTGACAGGCGGAAATCAGAAAGCATGGTCTTCGGTGGGGGTTGGTCAGCCTAGGGCACTGGAGGACGGGGGAGTTCTTAGCTTCTATGCCTGTGAAAGTAGCTGGAGGATATGGAAAATTGAGAGAGGATGAGCCTGGAGAGATAGATGGAGGCCAGAGAATTCGTATTTTATTCTGAAGGCAATAGGAGCCACTGGAAGGTTTACAGCAGGGAGTAACGTGATGAGCTTTGCATTTTTGAAAGACCACCCTGGCTACTGCTGGAGAGCAGGATGGAAGGATGGATACAGGCACAGACACAAGCTGCTCATTGTTGCAGTTGCCCAGGTGAAATGATGAGGCCTGAATTAGCACAGACAGTATTAGTGGAGACTGAGAGAAGGGAGGGATTTAACAGACTTAAAAACAGCATAATTTGGTTAGCAATGCAATTAACCTGAGGGACAAAGTGGGAGGAGGAATAAGATGGCTGTCAGCCCTTAGTTTGAGTGGCCAGTGTGTGGGATGGCAGGAATTGGCAAAGGGGGTGATGGCATCTTAAGTTTGAGGTGCCCCAGGACACCAGAAGTAGATGGATGTAAGGATCTAAAGTTTTGGGGAGGAGTAAAGGTGGAAAATAGATGTTTGGGAGACATCAGCATAAAATTAGGTGTGAGGATACCTGATTACAACTGGGACACAACAGGAAAAGAGGGAGGATGAGAGGACAAGAGGACAAGCAGAATAAATTAGAGTGTTAGGACTTCCTGGGAGCCTAGACTCATCCACTAGAGAGGGTGGACATGGAGTTGATTGCGCTGACATCCAGCATGTCAGGGAAAGGCCTAGGAATTCCACTGGGTGTCCACTGTGTGTCTGCTATGGTCATGGGAGGCCCTCTAACTTTCTGCCTGGCCTAGAGAGTCCCCTGAATTCCAATCTGTTGCACTGGCCCATGAACCCCAACCCTGCCCTGCCCAGCTTCTCCCCCTTCCAGGGCTGACCCTCTCTGTTGAGTTATGTTGAAGAGCCCTGGTCTTCATTGGCCTTTCCCAATCTCTTCCAAGTTCCACATTCCAAATTCCGTAATAAGACGGAAGGCTTCTATCTGAGAGTGAGCAAAAGAGACACCTTGAAAGTGGGGCCTTGTTTCCCAATTCAAGTCATGTGTCCTGGGGATCATATGGGTCCTTGATTGTAGACTCCCTGAGAAGGCTTAGAGAGTTCCCATATGTGTTAAGGCCTTCTAACTTCTTGGCTCCATGGCTACTTCTCTGAACTAAACAAATGAAAGTGTCTAGATTTCATACTCACAGACTATAACTCAATTGATTAGGAGTTGATTCAGAAATCTACATTTTCAATACTCACCCTAGGCTATCTCAATACAACTAGTCAGAGACCACCTTAGAGAAATACTGACTTAAAAAAAAAAAGGTGGTGGCGGTTCCAAGATGGCCAAATAGGAACAGCTCCAGTCTATAGCTCCCAGCATGAGCAACTCAGAAGACAGGTGATTTCTGCCTTGCCAACTGAGGTACCGGGTTCATCTCACTGGGGCTTGTCAGATAGTGAGTGCAGCCCACCGAGCATGAGCCAAAGCAGGGCGAGGCATCGCCTCACCCGGGAAGTGCAAGGGGTCAGGGAATTCCCTTTCCTAGTCAAGGGAAGCTGCGACAGATGGCATCTGGAAAATTGGGTCATTCCCACCCTAATACCGCACTTTTCCAATGGTCTTAGCAAACGGCACACCAGAAGATTATATCCCACACCTGGCTCAGAGGGTCCCATACCCACGGAGCCTCGCTCATTGCTAGCACAGCAGTCTGAGATCTAACTGCAACGTGGCAGCGAGACTAGGGGAGGGGCGCCCGCCATTGCTGAGGCTTGATTAGGTAAACAAAGCAGCTGGGAAACTCGAACTGGGTGGAGCCCACCTCAGCTCAAGGAGGCCTGCCTGCCTCCCTCTGTAGACTCCACCTCTGGGGGCAGGGCGTAGAAGAATAAAAGGCAGCAGAAACCTCTGCAGACTTAATTGTCCCTGTCTGACAGCTTTGAAGAGAGTAGTGGTTCTCCCAGCATGGAGTTTGAGACCTCAGAACAGACAGATTGCCTCCTCAAGTGGGTCCCTGACCCCCGAGTATCCTAACTGGGAGGCACCCCCAGTAGGGGCAGACTGACACCTCACACAGCTGGGTACCCCTCTGAGACGAAACTTCCAGAGGAACGATCAGGTAGCAACATTTGCTGTTCAGCAATATTTGCTGTTCTGCAGCCTCCGCTGCTGATACCGAGGCAAACAGGATCTGGAGTGGACCTCCAGCAAACTCCAACAGACCTGCAACTGAGGATCCTGACTGTTAGAAGGAAAACTAACAAACAGAAAGGACATCCACACCAAAAACCCATCTGTACATCACCATCATCAAAGACCAAAGGTAGATAAAACCACAAAGATGGGGAAAAAAGCAGAGCAGAAGAGCTGAAAATTCTAAAAATCAGAGCACTTATCCCCCTCCAAAGGAATGCTGCTCCTCACTAGCAGCAGAACAAAGCTGGAAGGAGAATGACTTTGACAAGTTGAGACAAGAAGGCTTCAGATGATCAAACTTCTCTGAGCTAAAGGAGAAAGTTCGAACCCATCACAGAGAAGCTAAAAACCTTGAAAAAAGATTAGACAAATGGCTAACTAGAATAACCAGTGTAGAGAAGTCCTTAAATGACCTGATGGAGCTGAAAACCATGGCAAGAGAACTACGTGACAAATGCACAAGCTTCAGTAGCCGATTTGATCACGTGGAAGAAAGGGTATCAGTGATTGAAGATCAAATGAATGAAATGAAGTGAGAAGAGAAGTTTAGAGAAAAAAGAGTAAAAAGAAACGAACAAAGCCTCTAAGAAATATGGGACTATGTGAAAAGACCAAATCTACATCTGACTGGTGTACCTGAAAGTGATGGGGAAAATGGAACCAAGTTGGAAAACACTCTGCAGGATATTATGCAGGAGAGCTTCCCCAACCTAGCAAGGCAGGCCAACATTCAAATTCAGGAAATACAGAGAATGCTACAAAGATACTCCTCGAGAAGAGCAACTCCAAGACCACATGATTGTCAGATTCACCAAAGTTGAAATGAAGGAAAAAATGTTAAGGGCAGCCAGAGAGAAAGGTCGGGTTACCCACAAAGGGAAGCCCGTCAAACTTAACAGCAGATCTCTCAGCAGAAACTCTACAAGCCAGAAGAGAGTGGAGGTCAATCTTCAACATTCTTAAAGAAAAGAATTTTCAACCCAGAATTTCATATCCAGCCAAACTACGCTTCATAAGTGAAGGAGAAATAAAATCCTTTACAGACAAGCAAATGCTGAGAGATTTTGTCACCACCAGGCCTGCCCTACAAGAGATCCTGAAGGAAGGACTAAACATGAATAAGAATAACTGGTACTAGCCGCTGTAAAAACATGCCAAATTGTAAAGACCATCGATGCTAGGAAGAAACTGCATCAACTAACGAGCAAAATAACCAGATAACGTCATAATGATAGGATCAAGTTCACACATAACAATATTAACCTTAAATGTAAATGTGCTAAATGCTCCAGTTAAAAGACACAGACTGGCAATTGGATAAAGAGTCAAGACCCATCAGTGTGCTGTATTCAGGAGACCCATCTCACATGCAGAGACACATATAGGCTCAAAATAAAGGGATGGAGGAAGATCTACCAAGCAAAGGGAAAACCAAAAAAGTTGGGGGTTGCAATTCTAGTCTCTGATAAAACAGACTTTAAACCATCAAAGATCAAAAGAGACAAAGAAGGCCATTACATAATGGTAAAGGGATCAATTCAACAAGAAGAACTAACTGTCCTAAATATATATGCACCCAATACAGGGGCACCCAGATTCATAAAGCAAGTCCTTAGAGACCGACAAAGAAACTTAGACTCCCACACAATAATAATGGGAGGCTTGCTTTAACACCCCACTGTCAACATTAGACAGATCAACAAGACAGAAAGTTAAAAAGGATATCCAGGAATTGAACTCAGCTCTGTACCAAGCTGACCTAATAGACATCTACAGAACTCTCCACCCCAAATCAACAGAATATACATTCTTCTTAGTACCACATCACACTTACTCCACAATTGACCACATAGTTGGAAGTAAACCACTCCTCAGCAAATGTAAAAGAACAGAAATTATAACAAACTGTCTCTCAGACCACAGGGCAATCAAACTAGAACTGAGGATTAAGAAACTCACTGAAAACCACTCAACTACATGGAAACTGAACAACCCGCTCCCGAATGACAACTGGTTACATAACGAAACGAAGGCAGAAATAAAGATGTTCTTTGAAACCAATGAGAACAAAGATACAACATACCAGAATCTCTGGGACACATTTAAAGCAGTGTGTAGAGGGAAATGTATAGCACTAAATGCCCACAAGAGAAAGCAGGAAAGATCTAAAATTGACACCCTAACATCACAATTAAAAGAACTAGAGAAGCAAGAGCAAACACATTCCAAAGCTAACAGAAGGCAAGAAATAACTAAGATCAGAGCAGAACCGAAGGAGACAGAGACACAAAAAAACCCTTCAAAAAATCAATGAATCCAGGAGCTGGTTTTTTGTTAAAAGATCAGCAAAATTGATAGACTGCTAGCAAGACTAATAAAGAAGAAAAGAGAGAAGAATCAAATAGATGCAATAAAAAATGATAAAGAGGATATCACCACTGATCCCACAGAAATACAAACTACCATCAGAGAATACTATAAACACCTCTATGCAAATAAACTAGAATATCTAGAAGAAATGAATAAATTCCTGCACACATACACCTTCCCAAGACTAAACCAGGAAGAAGTTGAATCCCTGAATAGACCAATAACAGGCTCTGAAATTGAGGCAATAATTAATAGCCTACCAACCAAAAAGAGTCCAGGACAAGATGGATTCACAGCTGAATTCTGCCGGAGGTACAAGGAGGAGCTGGTACCATTCCTTCTGAAACTATTCCAATCAATAGAAAAAGAGGGAATCCTCCCTAACTCATTTTATGAGGCCAACATCATCCTGATACCAAAGCCTGGCAGAGACACAACAAAAAAAGAGAATTTTAGACCAATATCCCCGATGAACATCGATGCAAAAATTCTCAATAAAATACTGGCAAACCGAATCCAGCAGCACATCAAAAAGCTTATCCACCATGATCAAGTGGGCTTCATCCCTGGGATGCAAGGCTGGTTCAACATATGCAAATCAATAAACGTAATCCAGCATATAAACAGAACCAAAGACAAAAACCACATGATTATCTCAATAGATGCAGAAAAGGCCTTTGACAAAATTCAACAGCCCTTCATGCTAAAAACACTCAATAAATTCGGTATTGACGGAATGTATCTCAAAATAATAAGAGCTATTTATGACAAACCCACAGCCAATATCATACTGAATGGGCTAAAACTGGAAGCATTCCCTTTGAAAACTGGCACAAGACAGGGATGCCCTCTCTCACCACTCCTATTCAACATAATGTTGGAAGTTCTGGCCAGGGCAATCAGGCAAGAGAAAGAAATAAAGGGTATTTCAGTTAGGAAAAGAAGAAGTCAAATTGTCCCTGTTTGCAGATGACATGATTGTATATTTAGAAAACCCCATCATCTCAGCCCAAAATCTCCTTAAGCTGATAAGCAACTTCAGCAACGTTTCAGGATACAAAATGAATGTGCAAAAATCCCAAACATTCTTATACACCAATAACAGACAAACAGAGAGCTAAATCATGAGTGAACTCCCATTTACAATTGCTTCAAAGAGAATAAAATACCTAGGAATCCAACTTACAAGGGATGTGAAGGACCTCTTCAAGGATAACTACAAACCACTGCTCAACGAAATAAAAGAGGACACAAACAAATGGAAGAACATTCCATGCTCATGGATAGGAAGAATCAATATCATGAAAATGGCCATACTGCCTAAGGTAATTTATAGATTCAGTGCCATCCACATCAAGCTACCAACGACTTTCTTCACAGAATTGGAAAAAACTAGTTTAAAGTTCATATGGAACCAAAAAAGAGCCAAGACAATTCTAAGCCAAAAGAACAAAGCTGGAGGCATCATGCTACCTGACTTCAAACTATACTACAAGGCTACAGTAACCAAAACAGCATGGTATTGGTACCAAAACAGAGATATAGACCAATGGAACAGAACAGAGCCCTCAGAAATAATACCACTCATCTACCACCATCTGATCTTTGACAAACCTGACAAAAACAAGAAATGGGGAAAATGATTCCCTATTTAGTAAATGGCGCTGGGAAAAAATGGTTCTGGGAAAGGATTCCGTATTTAATAAATGGTGCTGGGAAATATGTAGAAATCTGAAACTGGATCCCTTCCTTACACCTTATACAAAAATTAATTCAAGATGGATTAAAGACTTAAATGTTAGACCTAAAACCATAAAAACCCTAGAAGAAAACCTAGGTAATACCATTCAGGACATAGGCATGGGCAAGGACTTCATCTCTAAAACATCAAAAGCAATGGCAACAAAAGCCAAAATTGACAAATGGAATCTAATTAAACTAAAGAGCTTTTGCATGGCAAAAGAAACTACCATCAGAGTGAACAGGCAACCTATAGAATGGGAGAAAATTTTTACAATGTAGTCATCTGACAAAGCGCTAATATCCAGAATCTACAAATAATTCAAATAAATTTACAAGAAAAAAACAACCCCATCAAAAAGTGGGCAAGGCATATGAACAGACACTTCTCAAAAGAAGACATTTATGCAACCAACAGGCACATGAAAAAATGCTCATCATCACTGACCATCAGAGATATGTGAATCAAAACCACAATGAGATACCATCTCACACCAGTTAGAATGGCGTTCATTAAAAAGTCAGGAAACAACAGGTGCTGGAGAGGATGTATGTTTATTGCAGCACTATTCACAATAGCAAAGATTTGGAACCAACCCAAATGTCCATCAATGATAGATGGGATTAAGAAAATGTGGCACATATACACTGTGGAATACTATGCAGCCACAAAAAAGTATGAGTTCATGTCCTTTGTAGGGACATGGGTGCAGCTGGAAACCATCATTCTCAGTAAACTATCGCAAGGACAAGAAAAAAAAACACTGCATGCTCTCACTCATAGGTGGGAATTGAACAATGAGAACACTTGGACACAGGAAGGGGAACATCACACACCTGGGCCTGACGTGGGGCAGGGAGAGTGGGGAGGGATAGCACTAGGAGATATATCTAATGTAAATGACGAGTTAATGGGTGCAGCACACCAACATGGCACGTGTATACATATGTAACAAACCTGCACGTTGTGCACACGTACCCTAGAACTTAAAGTATAATAATAAAAAAAAGGCAACTGTGAGGGGACCCAGCATCTAACAGCCATCCACAATTTGCCATACTATTGACATTTCATTTTGTCAGTGAAGTGAGGGAAATGTGTCATCATATATTGTCGAGGAAATAATCTAAGGCTCGGAGATACTTAGCAACTTGCCCAACTGCACATAGCTGGTTGGTGGCAGATTCAATATTGGAAGCCCAGGTCTTTTTCACTCCAAAGCCTAAGACATATTCCAATATATCACCTACTGAGAGAAAAATGGCACCTGTTTGGGGGTAGCTAAATGTGTATTCTATGGAAGAAAGTTTGAATAACTGGCAGAAACTGAACCAATGGGTAGTTACAGGAGTCAAACCTTGACTCAGTGCAAAGGCCTTTGTAGTAAATTGGTATAGCTTCCTTGGTGAGACCACTGGAAGAGTCAAGGAGGGGCTGGACAAGCACCAGCTGGAGGCGTGGTAAAGAGAATTTATGAAGTAGGCTGGAGTACATGACTCTGAATCCCTTTCAAACCTGTGATGTCTAAGATATGGAGCTTTGATAACTTGATTCCCTGAATTTGGTACTCCTGTTGGCCCTAGACAGCATCTGTAGCCACGAATGGGAGAAAAGGAGGAAGAGAAAGGAGGGAAAGAAGAATGGAAGAAAGAAAGCAAAGGGGGAAGTTAGCTAGTAAATTCAAGGTATGAGGATTGAGAGAACTCTGGATCCTGAATCTTTCATTTTTTATTGAGTCATTTCTTAATTAAGAAACAACTGGGAAAGCATATGCTGTGACCTCAAAGAGATAGGTACCTCCATTTTCCTTTATGGATGATTGAAGTGTATGCTCAGTGTTGACCTCTGCAGTGAACTCAGGGCATTAATGGGGAATCCTCCTTGAACCAAATTTTAGAGGAGCAGACAAGTTTTCACATGTGCCCTTATCACTAATGCCAGTCTAATGCCAAGATTCTACAAAGGATTAACAGTCAATAGAAAGGTAGATATGTTTCATTTCTCTTTGGTCTGAGCATTCTCAAGTGGGAAGAGTCGTGACATAGGCAGTTTTAGAGAAAGTATGAAATTACAAGTGTTGTCCATTGACGGCCTGTCCTTTGAAGCTGTCTCATTAGACCATCAGTCTTCACCTAAGTCACTTTCAGTCCTCCAGACTCAATTACCTCTGGCCATCCCACTCCCATCTCCCCACAGAAGTTCTGCCGTAGCCCCGTGGATAGCAGTATTCACATTTGATTCCAGTTCTCCATTCACAACTGTTTAATCTTAGGCAAGTCTCTGAACCTCTTAGAGCCTCATGTCCTGTTGGTGGGATTGTGAATGGCACAACTTTTTTGGAAGGTACTTTTCACAGTAGGAATTAAAACGTGAAATGTGGATACCACTTTTAGGGATTTATACCAAGGAACTAGGGAACAGTGAGAGGCTAGTGCAAAATGATATGTGCAAGGATGTTCACTGCAGTGTTATTTATTATAATGGGGAAAAGGAAATAGTATATGTCCAATATTAATGGTTCCATAAACTGTGGCACCTGTGACTGATACAACACGTGGCAATTAAAATTATAATTTCAAAAAATATTCAAATAAATTTGAAAATGCTTAATATAGGATATTAAGTAAAAAAAATCAATATACGAAACTGAATATATAGTTTAAATACACAGTACAAGTTAAAATATATTTTTAGAGCTCCCACCACCTATAGGGTTAGGAACAAACTTTCTAACAGAAGATTTTATAATCGGACTCCATCCCAACTCAGATCCCTCATTTTCTGTCACTTCATCCCCATCATCTCCAGTTCCCCACACCATTCCCTCCCTTGCACCTTGCTTTAGCTACCCCAAGCTGCTTGGCGTTCTATAAACACATCATAACTATGCATACTGCCATGCCTTCATGCTTCCTGCTTTCCCTAGCCAAAACGACCTTCCCCACATTTTTCAAGAACTAATTCAGGCATCACCACTTCTTCCTTGACAGTTAATTATTTCCTGCCCCTTTCTCCTACAGAACAGTTTTTATATACTTAATAATTACTTATTTAGTAGCTGTCATTCTCATTTTACCTTTCTTCAACATTTGTGGGAACCCCAAGGAGGGAAGACTGACTCTGTCTCAGAGGATCAGGAAAGGATTCACAGAGGAGGGTTGCAGGAAAATGAATAGGAGTTTGTCCACTAAACAAAAGACAGTAAATGCCCCGACAGAATTCCAGAGTGAGTTCCCAGCTTGTATCTATTTCTCTCGTAACTCTTTTCTCACTGTGTAGTATGTTGCTTATGGGTACATGTCTCTCCCCTACCAGCGAGGTCATTAAGAGCAGAAAATATGCCTTGTTTGCCTTGAGGTGTTCAGCACATTGCCTGGCACATACTGGGCATCATAAATATATTTTTGTCCCAGAGTATGGAGGTCTGAAAATAACAATACAGTAATTACCTTTCTCCTTGTCTCAGGGTGAATGGGGAAAAATCATATTCTTCTTGTCGCTTATCACTGGTTTCAAGTATGAGCCCAGAGATGCTGAAAATGCTTTATATTTTGCTAATTTGAACCAAATTGAAGAAGTTGTTCCCTTGGTAGGCCTTAAGAGGATATTCTGCAAAATTTGTACTTTTAGTATAAGAATTGTACCAATATGAGCTTTGCTTCCCCTTCAAACAGCATGCCACAAGAATGATGCCTTTGAAATAAATCCTGTTTGAGTAATGTTTCTCTTGGACTCATAAAATCTTTATGGAAATCTTTTCTCATCTCATAGACTATAAGAAGAAAGAGAGAGCCAGAACCACTGAGCTAGAAGTGAAGAGCGAAGTATTTTCTCATATGTGGGTCACACTTTAATGTAAATAGTTTTTAAATGCAAATCCCATACCAACTACACATTAGCTCAAAAATCCTAGCTCTGTCCAAGTGCTGAATCTCTGAGTTAAGATCTCTTAATCTCTGATTAAAGAGTAGGTGGTATGGAAATATATCCATTCAGATAGAAAGTTTGAATGTATTAAAAGATCCAGTAACAGCCATACTAGGGATAAGAACACAAATGCTGGCAGAAATAAAAACAGCTTTATGCCCTCCCTCAAAAAGAGAGAGAGAGAGAGAAGCAGTAAGTTGGCAAAGGTGAACTCTCAACCCAGCTATGCAAAGGGGCACTGACTTGGGAGGCACACACTCATTCAACATATGTTTTTGGGGTGCCTGGTATATAACAGGCATTATACAATCACATTACATTAGATAAATCATCATCTTTGGTCTCCATGAGGTCACAATCAGTGTTTGCTCATTCACTGACTAGCTGTTAACTTTGAGCAATTTACTTAACCTTTCAAACTTCAGGTTTTTCATTTTAAAAATTTGGATAAGAGGATCTTAGTAGATTACTGTGCAGAATAAATAAGATAATGTTTACAAAGCACTTTGCGTAGAACTTAACATATGATAAACTCTCAATAAGTGTTACATATTAGTATGAGGTGTGATGCACTATGCTAAGTTCTTTATATTCATGGTCTCATTTGTTCTCTCATTTGCTCTACACCTGTCACCTTGAGTAGGATTTAATTCACCCTTTACACAGACAAGAAGAAGGAGGCTCAGAAGAATGTGGTTTGCTAACTTGCCAAGTTCATACAGTTAGTAGTGGGAACAGCATTCAAAGTCAGTTCTTTCTTTGTCTAAAACCAATGCTCATGATTATAGTGCTGGTGATTGGAGCAGGAATTGGGGGCAGATACCAGTGCTTGCTATCAGCCACCCAATATTGTAAGACAAAATCTCCTACCCTCATCAGGACTGGCATTTTTGGGAAGGCAAAGTCTAAGGGAATGAGGTAGTCACATGATTCAGGTATATGTGTGACTTTCAGGTCAGGACATTTGTGGGTTAATAGATATGGGGCAGATAAATCCCAGCCCTTGGGAGAGTAGGCCCAAAGTCCATCCATCCAGAAACAGTTTCACAAAACTGCTAGCCCATGGAGGAGCAAGAAACGGGACCAGAGATTGAAGCAGACCAACCAGACAGGTGGGCCACACTTAGGTGGAGTGGTTCATGATCAAGGCTGCAGGGATTCCAGGGACTAAATCCCTGGCTCCTGGAATCTTAGTGGGAGATGGTGGGGAGGATAGCAGACTATATCCAGAATCCACTTGACAAGTGGGAAAGGGGATCATGATGAATTTCCTGCTGGAGACAATTGTCACTGGGACAGGGTAGGTCAACCCTGAATATGTGACCAAGCAAAGGCTGAGCAAAAGCTGGCACCGTAGAAGCCACCAACTCACACACTCCAGTTGGAACCTCCAGCTGAGAGAACTCTTTGATTGTGTTGGTCTGCATCTTGTGGCTTAGGGACAGTGGGAGCTGTGAACTAGTGACCACACATTGTTACCTCGGTGAGAAGAACGTGCTTTTTCTTTTCGTTCAAGAGCTTATGATTCAGTCCTATGGATTCACATAAATATTCTCTTTGCTTTACTCCCTGTGGCAAATAGGACTACAAAGCACAACAGCACCCCCTCCCCCTCCCCAGTGCTGTCCCATAAATAGTGGGAGTTATCTGAGTTCCCTTGATTGAAATTGGAAAGGTCGTATCTCAATAGTATCTTTAGGGCTTGCGTTTCCCATTTGTGACAATCTTGGACTGTCCTCAGGACTCCCTAAGGCGTCCTTCCAACTCTGACCTTCCATGGGTGTCTCTCGGACACAGAGAGTTTGGCCAGCCATCAGGCAGGTAAACGGATCAATGAGGGCTGTTCATTGAATTGTGCTCCTGGGCCTCTACTGCTACTTTCAGCCTCTGCTGCCACTGTCAGATCAATGGGGGAGCAGACAGCTGTGCTGTGTCACAATAATGGCTCCTTTGAAGAGACTTTGTTCAGCCCTTCTCCTGTAGGCTAGGGAGGTCAGGAGCAGCTGCGCCCAACACCTGGCAGCTCAAGGGAGGCCCATGTTGGCTTCTAGTAAAAGCAGCAGGGGTGTCTGGAATGGACCACATGCAGGTCTCTCATTCACCTGTGAGGCTGTCTGTCCCCGTCAGAGGGGAAGTGTGGTTGCTCACATCTCATGTACATCTAGCCCATGTGGTGCCGGTCTCATCGTCTACTGAAGCTGAAGGAAAGCATGTTGTGTCCAAAAAACACAAAGCAGGATTTTCAACTTGTTTGCAGTAATGGCCTCACGGGATGGCTCCTGGCTTAGGAATCAGAGAGATTGCTGAACAAATACATGGGGCAGAAAGTGCTGAAAAGCAACTCTCAGATATTACATGGTCTATTCCCCTTCTCTCTGCTTAGTCCCAAATGGTCACTCAAGCCCCTGAGTCTGCCTGACCGTCAAATCCAGGAACCCGACTCCCAGTTTCCACATCTCTTAATTCAAACTATCAAGAGAGAGAATCTGACTGGCTCTGCTCATCAGTCAAGTGTCCACTCCTTGTCCAGTCAGCTGCAGCTAGAAAGGGGCAAGCTCAGCTCGTACCAGTATAGCTGCAGGAACCCCTCCCTTCAGCAGCGCAATCCTGAGAAGAGGGCAGGGGCTTGGCAGCAACCCTCAGTATATTTTCCGCATTAAATTAACCTCTCTCTTCTCTCTGGTCTCTCTCAGAAAGTAATGGGGAAAAGTATTCTTTTCAATTTGCCCCCTTGAGCTACACAAAATAATACAGACTAAGGGCCTGGCATTCAGTGAAGAGAACTTGAGAGCAATTTCAGGGTGTCTTCACTACTACAGTATTGTCTATCTGCCTTTCACAGTCTGCAAAAGGGAGCTCTGTAAATACCAGGGATTTTGTGATTATTATGAATACTCTAAGCAGCTAAATTTCCCAAATTCTCAGAGTTGTAAATGCCTTGGGATTTGGAGATATAATTAAGAACAGATGAGCCTTACAAAGGTTGATGGTGACGATCTGGGATTGCATCAAGCCGCAGAGAGAATTTTGCTGTGAGTTCTAGGCCCTCATCTCCCCCAATGCGACAAGGGGGACAAGTCCAGTGGAACAAGGACTGGAGGGGGTCATGGCACACAGGACCTCTGTTATCAGAAACACTGGGCCCAGGAATCCTGGCCTCTCATTCTCCCAGAACTTGTGACACAATCTATAAACCCACTCAACAGGTTAGGGAGAGGCAATGCTGAGTCAGCCCTGGGCTGTGTGCCATAGCCATCCTGAACAGCTTTCTGCCATTACAGGATAGAAGAAGACCGGCCAAGTCTGGCCCATTTCCTCTCAGCAGCCATTTGCCTTCTGCCCACACATCAATCTTGCCAAAAGAGGGCTTGTGCTGCAGCATTGAGTCATCCTTCTACCCTCTTTAGTTTATACTCATTTCTCAGGGTTTTCTCTGACTCTACTACTTACTGAAAAGTGTAGAAATACTAATAAGGCAATACTATGTTTTATTTGATCTATGGACTGCAGCAATCTGAATCTATATTATCTGTCATGCCAAGAATGTTTTGACCTTCTAAAAGGAAATGAATGCTCTCCGGACCAGAGCCAAGCAAGCAGCTTAGACCCATTCGCAAGCAAAAGTCTGGGGCCTTGAGAGTTCCAGGGCATTAAATCACCATCAGAATATGACGAGGGTCTTGAAGCTCATGATCTGGAGCACTGAGAGAGGAGAAGGAGCAATGACCCCACAGCTACTGGGACACATGGTAGAGTGAGGGTGCTGCAGCCAGGATGCCTGAGTTCTGCTAGTTGATAGTTGTGTGACCTCCAGCAAGTTGCCTAACCTCTCTGTGTCTCCAATTTCTCACCTGCAAGCCACGGGTTATAAAGGGTTGCTGTAATAGACGAGTAAATACATGCAAGGGACTTAGAAAAGTGTCTGGCGTGCAGTAAATGCTCAGGGTAGCATCTATGTCCCAAGTGGTACATAAGTGCTTTATGCCATGTCTTCTCATTCTATTCCCATATGACCCTGAGAAACAGCTTTTGGTGTTGCCATTATACGTAAGAATAAAGTGAATTTCTCATGTTCGACAAATTGCCCAGGGCCACGTGGCTAGTAGGTGGCAATGACAGATTCCCAAGGTTGACATCTCTGACTACAGACCCTGTGTTTTGTCTCTTGACCAGTTCCCCTCATGGTCAGCCTGGCTTCCTGTAATTACAAACTCTCCCCTTTAGTTCCCTCTGTTGTCTCTTGATGCTCACTTGACTTTCAGGGACTCTGGGATCTCTGCTGCTTCCCAGCTGTGAGACAACTAAGACCAGTTAATCTGTCTTTGCCTCAATTTCTTTATTTCTGTAAACTGGCATAGTAACAGAGCCTGCTGAGAAGGAGAACAGCAGCCCCTGATGGCTGGAAGCTGGCCTGGCACTATCAGTAAGGCCTTGTGCTGCTGAGAGCTGGCCTGGCACCCACACCTAGACCTTGGGGTTCTCCTGTTGACCATAAACAATTTTATTGAATGTCAATGCCAGACAAGGCCACTCTAGGACCCTGATATATTAAGACAAAAACAAGACCATTTCAGCAACATGAACTCAGACAAAAACAAGAACATTATTCAAAATGCAAAGATGACCTAACAGCCCCTCTCCCTCTACCTCTTGACTGATGTGAGTGATGGCTGCTTCTTTACCAATTACAGCTCTCATCTTCCTTCATTCCTCCTGCCTTGTAAATAAAATTTATGAAGTACCCAACCAGAGAATTATACCTACCTCCAGACAGTCTCCAATCCAGGGCAAAGCTCTGCTTCCTTGAACCCTTCCCCCAGATAACTAACACAAGCCAGAATCCTACAGTGAATTATTTCTTACCTTCTTACTGAGACACTGCACATCTCCCTCACTGCCACCAGTCAGCAAGCCCAACTTTGTTCAGCTACAGGGAGGTCCATGGTAGTCATTGGCCGGGGGCTGACACTGCCTCTAGAATTATATGTGATGATGCCTGGAGAACACTTAGAAATAGGGCCTAGTCCATAGTAAACACCCAATACATGTCAGTCATGAGCATGACGTTTATTGTAAGAAATGCCCTTCCTCTTTGGACAGAGCTAAGGAGCATACGTTCGCTCTCACTAACCAGCCCCCTTCTTTTCTAAAGTCCATGCATTCCCCCCCACCCCCTTATGTTTGCCCTGGGCACTGAAGCATTCTCCTTTTGCATTTCACAGATCTTTACACTGCAGACCTCAAACCTAGAAAAATCTGTTTTGCCCATGACATTGGAGGCTGTTGTCTGCCCTGTCTTTGGGATCCCAATGAAGGACATCCTCTCCGGGTATTTCGACAGCATAGATGGGTGGGAGGCAGGGCTAGATGAGCAGTGGACTGATGATCAGGCCTTGGCGGCCCTTTCCCACTTCCTGGCAGAGTAGGTACTTTGCACATGGAAGTTCCCTTACCCACTTGCCAGGGCTGTACAGGCCAGAGGAGCCTGGCCAGATTCTTTATCGCAAATGTACTCGCAGCTGCATCAGCGGGGGACAGCCCCAGGGACCACAGAGTTCTTCCATGCCCACTGCTGCTAATTGCAGATAATACATTAAAAATACAGAGCCGCATCTGTTCATTGTAACATGGGTATCGAGGAATTTACATGGTTTATAATGACAGGGTGTGGGGAGAGGAAAATGCTGATTCTGTCTGGGAGCCAGAGGCACAGCTGTGGGCAAAGAGCTGGAGATGTGATTTCTGGTACCCATCAAACTCTCTGGGTGCTAACCAAGCCCTCCCTTTGAGACACCCAGGGATAGATCCAGGTATTTATCTGGAAATATCAAACTACGTAGCATAACCAGTCAAGCACAAAGTGGATATCCAGATGCCCAGGAGGCCCTCTGGCCCAACTCTGGTATTTGCAAAGAGTTTCTGATAGAAGGGAGACACAGGACAGAAGAAACAACATGCTTCTCATGATTCAGTTGTTCATTTTCAATCAAGCATGAACTGAGCACCTAACCTGCTCTTCAAGTTGTCTGTAAAATGGGGTGTTTAAAGTACTGCTCTCACTGAATGTTTTTCTTGAATAAAATAATTGCATTAAATGGCTTCAAACAGTACCTAAATCATCTAACACAAGCCTAAATCCTGCATTGAATTATTTCTTACCAGGTATGATGTAGGCACTCAATAAAAGTGTGCTATTATCATTCTACTCCATGTGAAGCATTGTGTTAGATTTTAGAGTACTGGGATAAATAAGGCAAGATCCCTTCCCTTTTCTACCAGTTGGGGGGACAGTTGCTATAATGTGTTGTGCATTGGGATAGCATTGTATGGACTTACATAAGCTATCATGGGAACACAAAAGGGAGTTGGAGCGTCAAAGACAGCTCCCTAGAGGAAGGGATACCTGACCTAAGTCCTGTAGAACAGGTTGAAGTCTACCAGACCTAAAAGGTAGGAGAGATGATCCCAGCCATGAGAAGTATGTGCAAAGGCCCTGGGGAGAGGGAGAGAGTGTAGTGTTTCTGGGGAAAATGCAGTGTAGCAGGACCTTAGGGCAGGTGCATTAGGTGTCTGTTGCTGTGTCACATATTACTCCAAAGCTTAGTGGCTTGAAACAACATTTATTAGCTCATATTTTCTGTGTATTAGGAATGTACGTGTGGCTTAATTGGGTTCTCTGGCTTAGGATTTCTCATAAGGCTTCAATCAAGGTGTCCACTAGGGTGGCAGTTATCTCAAAGCTCAACTGGAGGGGAGGACAAGCTTCCAAGTTTCTTCACATAATTGTTTGCTGGATTCCTCCATGCTATTGGCCAGAGACAGCCCTCAGTTCCTCTCCAAAGGGAAGCTTTCAACACAGCTGCTTCATCAGAGAGTAGAGCCAGAGAGAGAGGATAAGACAGAAGTGATAGTCTTTTATAATCTGATATGAGAAGTGACATTCCATCACTTTTTCTGTATTCTATTCTTTAGAGGCAAATCACTAGGTCCAGCCCACACACAAAGGGAGGGGATTGCACCAAGGACATGAATACCAGAAGAGAAAGAACACTTAGAGTCATTTCTGAAGCTGCCTATCACAGTCTACCCTCTGGCTCTCCAATGATTCCTGTCCCTTCCACATGCAAAGTACATGTCCCTTCCACACACAAAATATAATCATTCCTTCTCAAGGTCTCTAAACATCTCCTCCCATGAGAGCACCAACTGAAAGTCCAGGATCTCATCATCTAAATGAGGTGCAGGTGTGGATGAGGCTCTTGGGTATAATTCCTTAAGTATAAGTTCTAGAATACTGTTATTACAGATTTGGTGATTTGAAAAGCTAACGAGATAAATTATCTGCCCCCTATATGCCCAACATACAATGGCAGGTTAGGCATAGAGCAATGGCTATAAACACTGCTACTCAAAGGGAAGAAAATGTGAGGTACGAAGGCATCACTTGTCCATAACAATTTTGAAATCCAGCCAGGAAAAGACTGGAAGTTTCTTGGTTAGGTTTCAAAGCCTGGGGATAATTCTCCATGACTCTTAGCTCCACCTTCTAAGCTCTTAGTTCTTCCTTCTGAGTAATCCTTCCTTTTTCATGAACGGAAACCTGTATTTAAAGCTGACTTGTTTTCTCAGTCTGTTTCCTGCTGCGAATTTTAGGGGTCCAATGGTCTCATTTTATTTTGTTAAGTCTCTGTTCGTTTCTGTCCCAGCTGTGTTTCTTCTTATAGGTTTTCTCGAAAACTTTTTGGTTCTTCTATAAATTGCACTGAGATTCCCTCTATTACACAAAAGCCAAACCCACAAATTTCTTTGAGGACTAAACACTTTTCAACCTGAGCCTCTTGAAAAGATGGCCAAGGGACAGCCATTTCGCTTCCTAGAGTCCCTATTATTTGATCTGGAGGATCTGTGAGGCCTACCCTAATCTCTTTAAAGGGCCTTTGTATGACTGAATAATACCATGATCTTTTGATCTTTCTGAGGTCTTAACCAAAGGCTCCACAGCCACACCCTCAGCTTTATCTCAGACCACCTTTTCTTGACAGTGCTACTCAAAAGCCGTTTCTTAATTTTAGTATGTTTTGCTGACTTGGGAGACTGAGAATTTTCAAAACTGTCAGGTCCTGGCTCACTTTAACTTTTTTTCTCTCTCTTCTCACATAAGCGGTAAGAAGAAATTATTTTCAACACTTTGCCTGGACATCTCCATAGCTAAATCATTAGGTTTATTAGGTACATATTTTGCTTTCCATGTAACTGCAGACAATAGTGGCACTAAGCTTTCTACCACTACCTAACAAGGGTGTCTCTCCTCCATAATACGGTTTGCATGGGTCCCCCAAATGTCATGTGCTGGAAAATTAATCCCCAATGTGGTAGTGTTGAAAGGTGGGGACTTAAAGAGGTGATTGGATTGTGAGACCCCTGTCTTCATGAATGGGTTAATCCATCCATGGATTTATGGGTTATCACAGGAGTGGAACTGGTAGCTTTATAAGAACAGGAAGAGGTCAGGCATGGTGGCTCATGCCGTAATCCCAGCAATTTGGGAGGCCAAGGCAGGTGGATCACTTGAGGTTGGGAGTTCGAGCCCAGCCTGGCCAACATGGTGAAACCCCATCTCTATGAAAAATACAGAAATTAGCCAGGTGTGGTGGCACATGCCTGTAGTCTCAGCTACTTGTGAGGCTGAGTGGGAGAATCACTTGAACCCAGGAGGTAAAGGCTGTAGTGAGCTGAGATCACGCTTCTATACTCCAGCCTGGGCAACAGAGCGAGACTCCATCTCAAAAATAAAAAAAAAGGAAGAAGAGAGACCTGAGCAGGCACATCAACATGCGCAGTCCTCTCTGTAGGCAGTCCTCACGAATAAGAAGGCTGTCACCAGATGCAGCCCTTTGACCTTGGACTCCTCAGCCTCTGTAACTGGTAACCGTCAGAAATAAATTTCTTTTCTTTACAAATTACCCAGCTTCAGATATTCTGTTACAGACAATAGAAAATGGACAAAGACATTCCAGTTTCCAATAATCTGTTCATCACTTCTTTTAAGCCTCCACCAGCTGTATCCTCAAAGTCCAGATTTCTATAGTGTCTTCAGTTGTCTTTGAGGCAATTGAAGATTTCTCTAACAAGCTCCTCGTAATACTCCTCACCTCTGCCCACTGCCTGGTTCCAAAGCTATCTCACATTTGTAGGTATATGTCACGACACTATCCTTCTCTTGATGCCAAAATCTGTACTCATCATTTCAGTTTGTAACAAATTATCGGAAGCCTTAGTGCCATGAAACACCTATTAGTTTCTGTGGGTCAAGAATCAGGTATAGTTTAGCTGAATCTGTGACAAGGCTACAGATAAAGTGTCCACTGGTGCTGCAGGCATCTCAAAATTCAGCAGAGGAGTGGTCCACTTCCAGGCTTACTCATGGTTATCGGCAGAGTTCAGTTCCTTGCAGGCTGTTTGACTGAGGGCCTGAGTTCCTTACTGGGTGTTGGCCAGAAGCTACCCTCCGTTCCTTGCCACTTGAGCCTCTCCACAGGGCAGCTTTCAGCATGTCAGTTTGCTTCAAGTGAGACAGAAGAGCCAGAGACAACAGTCACAGCCTTTCACAGCCTAACATCAGAAGTGAAATCCTATCACTTTGGCCACCAGGTCTAGCCCACACTCAAAGTGAGGGGATTACACAGAGTATGAATTTCAGGAGTTGGGGATCATTGGGAGCCATTTCAGAAACTGCCTTCCGCAGTGAGTATCAGGGACAGCACAACTAGCAAGGCCCCAGTGGCCTGATGATGCCGTGTCAGACTCCCATAAGTGATGGACAACCACTGAAATATTTCACCGTTGAAGAGGAGAAATAGAAATGTCACCCAGCAGCCAGAGCAGAGAAAGCATTAGAAATGGAGCACTGGGTAGGGAGAGCTGTTGCAACGCAATTACTTTAAGGGATGGCCTCATAACGAAATGTTCATTGTGTCATTGGTGATCCAACCCAGAGACCAAGGCCAGCCTGAAGGGTTGTATCCCCTTTGGGCCTTTGGCCAAGCTGTTTCTCCTGCTTGAAACTATCTTTTTGTGTGTTGCTCTTGCCTTTTGAACCCATCCTTTAGAGACCGGGCAGGCACCCCCATTCCTAGGACACTCCTTAGCATCAGACACCACTTATGATGATATCCCAGGCATTTCATTTAGTTCCTAGCACACCTGTGGGGCAGATACTGTTTGGTGGAAGTGTGACAGGTGGTCACATGATAGGACAAAGGGGCATCAATGCCTTTGTGACCTCGTCCTGGTGACCTCACCCCATCCACAGACCTGATTTCCTATCTTAAAGGCCCAGGAACTGGATATTTTTTGCCCCCAAATAATTGATGTTTTAGTGGAGGCTGAAACCAAGATTCCTACGCTGCTATGTGGCCCAGATGCCAGTTGATTGTTTTGCAACTGATATCAACCTTCTCTGTTGGAATTTGAGGGAAACCCAATAAATAAATATACTTATTCCCCCCTCAAGTGCAGAATCAATTGACAGCTGCAAGAGAAAAACAGATGAGGATCAGCATGTCACCTTTATTACTGATGAACTGATTGGAGAGCTGTCTGAATATGCTCTGCAGCTACGTAGATGGGGAGAGAGAGAAAGGGAGAGTGGGGAGGGCTAACTGAGTATGGTCCACTCCTCCTCCCAAACCCACCAGATGAGCCATGCCTCTTACGCAGACTGAATGAGGGGGCTACAAGAAGGAGAATTTGTCTGTGGTCCTGGGTCCAGGAGCATCAGTATCACCTGGGAACTTTCAGAAATGCAAATTATAGATCCAACTACCAGAAATGCTAAATCAAACTCGGGGGTGAGGCCCGGCACTCTGTGTTTTAATAAGCCCTGCAGATGATTCTAACACAGGCTTAAAGCTGAGAACCACTGGCCTGTTGGGAATTGTTCCCCACAAGGCCCAGGAAGAAGTATTCCCCTGGAATATTTTGCCACTCATGCCCACCCATTTCCTCCACTTCCTAAGAAAACATATCCCAGAGAGAGGATTCACAGTTCCCACGTTTAGTTTTTAGCTTCCAGCTGCTCCAAGGCATACCAAGTGGAGGCTTCTCGTTATCTCCCTTCTTTCCTAAGGAAAAAAATGCCATGGATTTGGTGTCTTCTTTCTTGCAGTCCTTTAGAGGGGCAAGGGGTTAATCCCTTTGTTGGCACTTGGTAGTCTCTGAAGACTCTAGAATGATCAGCAACACAAAGTCAAAGATGGAAGCATGTGTCTCTCCGCTACTGAAATCTCTCTGTGGCTCTCAGTTACACTTAGATTTCTACATAAACCCCTTGCCAAGGCCTTCACCCTTCCAACCATGTCTTGCCCATTTGTTCACACCTCCAGTCGCTCTGGCCTCCCTCTGTCCCTCTAATATGCCAAGCTCCCTTCTGCAAGGACCTTTGCACTTGCTTCCCTGTTGCTTGGAGGACTCTTCTCGCACACCTTGGCTTGTATGGCTCCTTCTTGCCCTGTAAATCCAAAACCAAATGCCAGCTCCACAGAAAACTTCTGGCCACCCATTTCAAGTGCCCTCTACCCTATGCATCATCATTTATCTCATTACCCACATTTGTTTTCTAGTGAGTACTTGACACTATCAAAAACTGATCTGATATATTTATTTGTGTTGTTTGTTTGTTAAGATGAAGTCTCACTCTGTCGTCCAGGCCAGAGTGCAATCGTACGATCTCGGCTCACTGCAACCTGCGCCCCCTGGGTTCAAGCAATTCTCCTGCCTCAGCCTCCTGAGTAGCTGAGATTACAGGCACATGCCACCATACCTGGCTAATTATTATATTTTTAGTAGACATGGGGTTTCCCATGTTGATCAGACTGGTCTCGAACTCCTGACCTCATGATCCACCCACCTCGGCCTCCCAAAGTGCTGGGATTATAGGTGTGAGCCACCGCGCCAGGCCTATTTGTTGTTTTTTTAATTCTCTGTCTCTCCTCACCAGAATGTGAGACATGAGGGACCTTGTTGTATTCCCAGCACCAGAATAGTTGCTGTTATATTGCAGGCATAAGATTTACATAAATATCTGTTGAATTAATGAGTAAGTAAATTAATGACTACATGAACACAGGAAAAGGGTTGAGGAGAGAAGGATCAGAGTTGAGTGATTCAGTCATCGAGATGGTGATGGGCCTGCGTTCCTCTTCTCAAGGACAGGAGCACCTGAGGCCAGTTGAGTGGGCCTGGAATGCTGGCACCATACCAGATTGTCTGCCTACTTTTTCTCTTACCCGTTATCTTAGGTCCAGGCTCCCCCAACTTCTCCTCCTCCTTCCCTCCCTCTCTTTCCACTGTCATTACATTACAGTCATTAGAAACCAGCAGATTCAGACCCTCCTGTTGTCTTTTTCATAAAGGACTGTTAATGGAGTTAGTTTTCAGCAGGGGAACTGCAAACTGTTGTCAACTCTGACTTGGCCACCCACATTCACATAATTAATCACACAGGAAATCAGAAAGGGGTGGCATGAGGGCTGGAGCCTAGCTGTGTTGGGGCCCACTTCCCAGAGAGGAGTGTGGTACATCACACAGCTGCTGCCCACCAAGAGCCCACATTTCAGGTTGGAAACAAGACAACCCAACTGGAACCACTACAGGGTAATACAAGTCAGGATCTAATTAGCACTGGAGGGTAGGAGGTGGCCCTCCACCTTCAAGATATTGGTAACAAAGGAAAGGAAATTAAATGGGGAAGGTAGAGGCTGGAGATAGAAACAAGACTAAAGACAATCTCTTCTAGAATTATAAGGAAGAGGGCATTTATTGAGTAATGTATTCTCTATTGCTGTGTAACAAATTACCACAGACTTAGTGGCTTAAAACAAAATACACTCATATGGTTTAAACATTTATAGTTTTAAACTTACATTTGTACAGTTTCTGTGGGGTCAGGAGTTCAGTAACAGCTTAGCTGGGTGCATTGCTTGAGACCTTGGTCAGCCAAGGCCAAGTTCTCATCTGGTGGCTTGACTGGGGAAGGATTCACCTCCCCACTTGTGTGGCTGCTGCAGTATTAAGTTCCTTATGGTTGGTGGACTGAGAACTTCTGTTTCTCACTGGCTGATGGTCTGAGGCCACCCTCAGCTTCTAGACATTTCCCACAGTTCCTTGTCATTCCTTGCTACATGAGCTTCTCAAACTTGACCACTTATTTCATCAAGCAGCAAGGAGAATCCCTAGAGCAGTGGCTAGCAATATGTAGTATTATCATTACATAATCACAGAAGTGACATTCCATCTCCTTTGCCACATTCTATTGGTTAGAAGAAAGTCACATGTCCAGCCCACACTTAATAGGAGGGGATTGATTATACAAGGGTGTGAACACCAGGAAAGGGGGAAAGGATTATGGAACAACCACCCTAGAGTATATCGGCTACATTACCTATTAGGTTTAGGACTACGCCAAATACTTTTACATGTATTACCTCAGTTAATTGCTAAAACAGCCTGTAAGGCAGGCATTATCCTCCTTGCACAGATAAGAACATGAGGCTCAGAGGAATGAGAACTTGCCCTAAGTCCTGCCAACATTAAGATGGGGACCACCATATCATAGCATCAAGTGAACTTGTATGAGTGTACAGGCTGGAGGGTCAGCACCCTTACAGTAAGGAGCAAGGGCCCCAGGGAGGCGAGGAGGAGGCAGCAAGAGCAGGAGGGGGTTAGCTCTCCATGAGGGGTGAGACCAAGAGGAAAGGATGGGTATGGATTACATTTCCAGAATGAAGGAAGCTGAGAGCACTTATATCTGAGGATCTCTATTTTCTCAATGAAGCAGAAAATGAGGGCGTCTCCTGAGAGGGTGGAGGTTGGGCTGGAAGGGAAGCAGAGCCAAGTTGGAATAGCAGCTGTGGGGAATGGGGAACGGGAATTTTGCCAGCATGCCTACAAAGTTGTCAAGTGGAATAAGGCTGCTTCCTTCATGAAGACTGCAGCATAGGCTTGATGGGTGGTCCCCAGTCCCTCCCCTATTACTTTCCATATTCACTTTTATCATCTTGCTTTGCAGTGCTGCAATTTACACCCAAGTCCATCTCTCTTGTCAGAAGGAAAGTTTTTATAGGGCGGGAACTTAACAGTAGTGCGTAACATACCTCTCCATACCCAGCACAGGGCCTGGCACATGAAAATCCTCCACAAATGACCTGTTTGCTTCCAGACCCTGAATTTCTAAATCACTGTATTACCTTTCATCCCCTAAAGGCTCATGCAGTTCTAAAAGACTGTTCAAAAATATGTATTTTTGCTTTTCAGCACAGTAGAGTAGAAAGTGTAGGTCCCTCTATCATGGAATAGGGGTCCTTAGAGGTGGAGTTAGGGGGAGGTCTGTTGCATGTATAAACTGGTGACAAAAAAAGCAGCTTTGCATTTTGGCCCAGTATTTTTGATGTCAAGAAGCCAGAACAACCATTTCAAAATATTCCATTTCAGTCTTTATTGATTGGTATGGAATGTTGCCCACAGTATATTCTTGCCTGAAAAATCTAGTTACCGCACAGACACTTACAGCACAATCCCATTTGTGTCAAATTATAGTCAAGTAGAAAAAAAACCTAAGTCAGACCATCTCAGGGAAAAAATGCAATGTGTTTTTCATCTTCAATGAAAAGTTTCGGAGAGTATTCTGATGCCACAGGGATTCTACCATCTCGGCCTCCTTCTTGGGCCCTATGAGATGGCAAATGGCTGTCCACATTCCCTGGACTGCAGTGTCCCCCAGGACTCCTTACACAGGTCCAGAGATCCACCCTGATAGGACCAACTTGGGTCACATGCCCACCACTGAGCCAGTGACTGTGGCCAAGGCGATCCTGCCCTCTGATCCAGCCTTGGTCACAAAAGGGAGTCAGGGTATTGTGAACAAGAGGAAGAGGAGTGGATGCCACATATTATACCTCTATCCACTGAAAAACAACTGCTCTGGTCCCCAGCCCCCTGCTTTTTTTTGCTTTTTTTTTTTTTTTGTAAAATCTGCCCCTTGCCTCCTCCTGATTAAGGAACACCCCTGGGCCTCACCCTGGCCCCACTGAGCATATCTAAGTGTTGCTGGAAATCCTGGGTCCCCTCAGGCCTATCTCAACTCAGATATCATATGTTTCTCCTGGGGCCTGAAGTGTGAGCTTGAACTCTAGGCCTTCTAGCCCTGGCAGTCTTCCCAGTCCTCCCACTTCTTAGCAGAGTCAGACCTCATGTTCCTGAACCTGACACTTAGTAGGGTCCTCTAACCTGGATCACCACTCAGAACCAGGGTGCTTCTACCTCCGTGACTGCTGCTACTTTACACCTGGAGACTCCCACCCAGTGGTCCAAGTCACACCTTTTGTTTACTGCTGACACTTCTCTCAAAGCTAGCCCTTCCCTCCCTTGCCCTCCCCTCCATTCCCCTCCTTTCTCTTCCCTCCCTCTCCTCTCCCTCTTCCTCTCCTTCCCCTCCTCTCCTTCTCTCTCCCCATCCTCTCCCTCCCCCTCCTCTCCTTCTCTCTCCCCATCCTCTCCCTCCCCCTCCTCTCCCTCTTCCTCTCCTTCCCCTCCTCGCCTTCTCTCTCCCCATCCTCTCCCTCCCCCTCCTCTCCCTCTTCCTCTCCTTCCCCTCCTCTCCTTTTCTCTCCCCATCCTCTCCCTCCCCCTCCTCTCCCTTCTCTCCCCATCCTCTCCCTCCCCCTCCTCTCTCTTCTCTCCCCATCCTCTCCCTCGCCCTCCTCTCCCTTCTCTCCCTCCATCCTACTCCTTCCCCCTCCCTTCCCCTCCCTTCCATTCTCCTCCCTTCCCCTTCTTTCCCTTCCCCTCCTCTCCCTTCCCCTCCTCTCCCTTCCTCTCCTCAGGATCAGTTTCCCTGCCCCAATCTCTCTCTACCAAGCCACTCCCTCCTCCACAAAGCGTCAGTCACAGCTACTCTAATGCCACACATGAGACCAGGAACAGGAAATATGAGTGAATGGCATTTTATTTTTTCAAACTGGATCCATCAGCTCTGCCTGACTCTTTTCCCTCTGCACCGCTTTCTAGCTGACATTCGGTACTTCTTTCTGGCATTACATTGTTTCCGTTGTTTACGGTAGAGTTCAAGTTCCTCGAAGTACTTAGCTCTCAGGAGAGCCGCTCTCTGCTCATAAGGGTGCTTCTCCAGGTCTGTCGTTGCTGACCACATCTTCCCTGTGGCCTTGGCCACCTGCACCACCGACCAGCTCGGGTTCTCCCTCTTCAGCTGAGCATAGTGGTCTTGGCAGAAGAGTAGGAAGGATGATGGAGGCCGTCTGGGTGCCTGGGGATCCCGCTTTCTCCGTTTCTTCCTCTTGCCAACGTAATTCATCATTTCTTCCTGGTATCGGGCTTTGTCGAGTTTGGCCAGGGCTTCATATTTGGCCTTTTCATGCTTTGAGATGGATCTCCATTTTTCCGAACACTTTCTAGAGAACTCTTTAAAGCCAACGTAGGTATTTGGCTGCTGCTCCTTGAATTTGTTTCTGTAATTCAGCAAAAAGTGGATGTAAGAAGAGACATTTGCCTTAGGCTTTAGCTGGATTTCTTTTCCCATGTTCGTAAGTTCATCTTTTTTCTGGATTCAGTAACTTGAGCAGGAGAGACTGTTGTCCCCACACTCCAGGAGCAATCTAGAAGGTGCTCTGCTTGCGGTGAATTTTTCTGTCTGCAAGAGCTGCAGTCAGGGCTCAGCCTTTTCAGTAGTGATGGCATTGTTGAGTCAGAGGAGGGAAACTGTGACATCATCCACAAGCCAGCCAATCCCAGCCAACACCTGTGGGCATTTGTGTACGGGTGTTCTTATTGGTTGGTTACTTGAGGGTCAATTGTTGCCTCTCATGAAAGATGATGGTTCATTCATAGAAGGCTATGAGGCAGCTATGTCCCCCAGAAATAATTTTCCTTGGCTTTCTGGAGGCAGTGGGTTTTGCTGCACTTTGGGGGCTTAAAATCCCTAGGCTGTAGTGACAGGCCATGGGGTCTGCTTTCTTCACTATACGATTGTCAGGATGCCACATCATCCCTTCCAAAGACAGGCTGAGAATAATGAACATAGGGAGGTGGATAGCTCCAGGGCTGTCATGATAAAATGTGAAGTCTTTCTGTTTGCCTTGAACAGTGGCAGCTCATGCCATACAAAGGGTTTAGTAGTAACTCTAAAAGTAATCAGGTATGACAGCTGTGACTTGGTTCCTGTCAGGACAAAGTTGTCTAATTTAAAACCTGAGCGCTTGGGCTGTGAGTTTGAACTCTTCGTTTCTCTGAAGAAATGTGAGGGGAAAGAGGGAGGAGAACCTTGAGATTTTATTAATTAACACTTGAGTCCATGAAAATGAGATGGAATTTGTAGCACATCCAGAAGCCTCCCCACTCTCATGTGAGGGGTCCCCATTTCTTAGGTTTAGAACACAAAGCTGTAACAGCTACGCTCAAACTGGCTGGCTTCTGGCTTTTGGTCAAAGTAGTTGCGGATATTCCACTAGTCTTTTAATTGGAGGGAAGAGAAAAGATGAAAAAGTGTCATTTTTTGGGCCTTTGGACACTGCTAGGTACTTGCCTGTGTGACATTGAGTTTAATGTAACTTAATGGTTGATGATAGCCCCAAATTTATAGGACTAGAAAACCGGGTTTCATTAACATAAAAAGTAACATGTTCAAGGTTGAACAGTCACTCACGGGTGGGAGTGTGGATTTTGACTGCTGATTGCTTGACCTAAGCCTGTACTTCATCCTGTCTGCACAGAGCTGCTGCCAGGGCACTGAGGGTCCAGATGTGTGGTCTCAGCAGCTGAGCCAGACAAGGAAACTTGCCTAAGATGACCATATTTTGAATTTTTCGAGGTTCATTCCCAGGGTTCCAAGACTTCAACGTTCATCTTCTGTAAAAGAAAGATGGAAACTAATAAGAGTCTCCAATCCTGAATTCTGCCCCAGCTCTGCTGCAAGGTGGTGGCCCAAGCCAGCCCCTTCCCCTGTGTGAGCTTATGATCTTTCATAAATTGAGCATTCTGGACTGGCCAGGAAAGCCCCTCCAGGGGACAAGCTGTAGTTGTGTGGCAGGATTTGGGGGCCTATAAGATATCAAGTGCCAGACAAGGAAGTCTGGGCTAGCAGGGGGTCTGGCAAAGGAACAGATTCCTCTGGGGACACTTCTCAGCCGAGGTAGCCTTTTTTCCCCTGGCTCTTTCTCCCAAGGGGCCAGAGGTCGACTCACACATTTGCTGGACATGAGCAGGACTGCATAGAAGAATGGGACACAACTCCTTTCTGAGACCAAAAGATGAGACATGAGGAAGAACTTTAATGAAAATTCACATATTAATCAGACTCTGCTCAGGCTCAGACACACACACACACACACACACACACACACACACACACACACAGTAGCTTATCTGTGTCTCTGTTCATAACCTTCCATCCCTCTCATGATGATAAGATCCAGGAAGATTAACCCACAATAGCTATCGGGAAGCTAACAGATTTAAGAAGAAAAGGCAGTAAAAGGGAAAAGCTATGTCAATCTCCCCTAAAGTCCTTGTTTAGGGGAGCTTAGGAAAGGTAAATAAATCTGGCTTCCTAAATCAATGCTGTGTGCTGGGTATCTAAGATTTGCCATTCCAGATCCCCTTTCCAGCCTTCTCCAACCTTCTCTTTTCAGCCTTCTCTGGCCTGGGAAGCTGGTCTGTATGAGCCACATCAATGGATCCCATACTCTCTGGTTTCCATCTCACTTTGGTCAATGGGGTCCCCCCATAGGAGATCAGAGGTGGAGGAAAATTAGGTCAAGGCATTTATTCTCCTGGATCCCCACCCCAGGGTCAGCTGTAGCTGGTTCTGTGTCCCTGGACTAAAGGTCACTGGTCCTCATAAGATGTTCTCTCTAAGTGACTCTCTCCTTCCAATACAGGCATTGCCCCCTCTCATTATCTCCTTATGCCTAGGGTGGTAAAAGCTCGACGTTTATGAGCCTCTGAGGTCTCTGCTACTTTCCCACACTCTGGCCTCACCAATTATTTTAATTTTGAGTGGCCATCTGTTTCCTGCTGGGACCCTAACCAAAGTACCATGTTTTTAGCCTTTCACCATGTAGGCATCAGTTTCATAGAGAAGAGTAATGAGCTTCTGGAGATCCAAGGGCCCGGCAGTCACATAGCCTGGAGTGGTCTGCAGAGCAAGCATGCCTACAAGGACAGTGGCATGACCAGACCACATGCCCAGGAAGAGGTGTCCAATATTCCCTAGATTATGAGATGACCTCCAGGCAGGAGCATTGGTCTAGAGGGCCAGATAGTAAATATGATAGGCTTGGTGAACCACAGGGTTTCTGTTGCAAGTACCCAGCTCTGCCACTATACCCCGAAAGTAACCATAGAAAATACCTAAACCAATGAGTGTGGCTGTGTTCCAATAAAACCTTATTTTAAAAAAAATAGGCTGCAAGCTGGGGGTCATAAATCTGCCAACTCGTCGTCCACAGATGTGAGTTCAGTATTTTCAAACATCTTGATTGCAGTCTGCAATAAGAAATACATTTTACATCATGACTCATTTACATACATACATACTTAATATTTATATAATACTTAATATGAGCCAGCCTCTCTTCTAAGCACTTTATGTATATCATTCCATTCAATCCTCATAACAAGCCTATGGGAGGGCTATTTCTATCTCCATACAAGGATAAAGGTAGCAAAGCACAGAAGATATAGAGATAAAAATGTTCTACTTGTATGACGTACTCTTACTTTCTACTCTGTTCTAGTCACTTCTACTTTATGTTGTTATTTAAAATGCCACCCACAGACTGACCTTATGACCCACTGATGGGTCACCCTCCAAGGATGGGTTTGAAAAACACCATCCAGACAAGCTGAGAGGGAGCTCCCACCTTGGAGACTGTGAGATCCTCTTTACTTGGTGACAATAACATGAAGTGGAAAGAACATGGCCTTTGAAGCCAGACAGATATAAGGTCAAATTCTAGCTTTACCATTTGTAGCTGAGTAGCTTTGGGCAAGTCTAGCTCATTACAACCATATCTCTAAGAAGTAGTGAGGTGATAATAAAGCCATGAGGATGAAACAAATTGAAATGATAGGAATAAAAACAGCTGGCACTCTCCATCTCCTACAGTGTGGGCTGGACTTAGCCACCCACTCCTATTGAATAGAACATGGAAAAGGACAAACAGTAACTTAACAGTGGGGAAATCTGGCAGACACCACTTTAACCAAGTGATCAAAGTAAGCATCATCAGTAACGGGTCATGCTGAGATCACAGAACCCCCTTCTGTGATGCCATAATAAGAGCATCTCACCCCCATGATATTCTTCCCAAAAATCCATAGCCAAGGTCTATGAAAAATCATTAGACAAACTGAAATAAAGAACATTCTACCAAACACCTGATCAGTACCCTTCAGTAATGTCAAGATCTTAAAAAAACCAATGCAAGACTAAGAAACTAATGCAGATTGGAAGAAACCAAGAAGACAGGACAAATGCAATGAGAGATGCTAGACTGAATCCTGGGACAGAAAAAAAAGTGGGGCACTGGTGGAAATCTGGGAAGATCTGAATAAAATGTTTCATTTAGTTAATAGTACTGTACCATTGCTGATTTCTTAGTTTTTACGCATGTCCCAGGGTTATGTAAGATGCCAACATTAGGGAATCTGGGTGAGGGATATACAGGACATTTCTATACGATCTTTGTACTCGTTTCTTATTTCAAAATAACATTTTTTGGGGAAAAAAAAATCTTCCCTGTTGATAGCAATGTGCACCCAGGGTAAAGACACCCTGTTCTTGATCCATCACCTCCAGGAATCACAGGGCCAGATTTTACCCTCAATTACAGCAGCATATGGTCTTAGCATATCTCTGTCAAAGTATCTCTCAAATTTTGGAGCATGATGGAATCATGTGAGCTTTTCAAAACCCTTCGTACTCAGGCCACAGCAACAATAGCAAAAATACCTGGCATAGGCATGTGTTTGTCAAATGCTTTGAAACTTCCTTCATCCCCCTCCTGCCCCTTCCTCTGTGGAGTGGGACTCACTGGTTGCATTTACCCTCTGAGCAAGGCATCTGCAAGTGGCAGAAGAATGCCTCTTCAAAGATGCCGGCGTCCTAAGCCCTGAAACCTGTGAATTTGTTCCTTACTTGGCAAAAGGGACTTTGTAGCTAAAATTACTCTAAGGATTTAGAGATAGGGAGATGATCCTGGATTATCCAGGTGGGCCTGATAGAATCACATGGCCTTTGTAAGAGGAAGGCAGGAGAGTCACAGTCAGAGGAGATGTGATGAGAGAAGCAGAGGATCAGAGGTGGAGAGAGATTTGAAGATGCTACACTGCTGGTATTGCAGACAAGGGAAAGAGGCCACAAGCCAAGAAATGCAGGTGGTTACTAGCAGCTGGAAAAGGCAAGCAAAAGGATTCTTCCCTGGTGCCACCAGAGGGGCTTAGCCCTCCCCACACCTTGATCTTGGCCTGCTGAAACCCATTTTGGACTTCTGACCTCCAGAATTATAACACAATACATTTGTGTCCTTTAAGCCCCTAAATGTGCCGTTATTTGTAAAGGCAGCAATAGGAAACTAGCACAGTATCTTTCTCCTCCAGCTTCTTGTCTGTAACTTTTCCTCTGCCATTCTTAACCCCTGCTTGTATTAATGCAGAAGACACATTTTAAGGTGAAAGTTTTACACCACCGCATATTCGATTTGTTGAGGGAGGAGAACATGATATATTCAATCCTGCACACTCTTCTTCACTCACTTGCTGATTCATTAAGTCACTAATTCACCCATTCACTTACCAATTAATTCACTCTTATGTTCTTTCAGTTCATTCACTCACTCATGTACTCACACACTCATCTCAATAAATAGCTGTTGAGTTGCTGGAGCAGTGTGGCTGCTGCTTTGATGGCCAGTGATGAACAGTATTTGAGGGATGGATGTGTCTCAGGAAGGAGGGTGGTAATCCAGGAAATCATCTGAATTCACCTGGATCGCTACATAATAAGAAGATAGGGAGGCCAGGCCATAAGCAGTCAGTCCAAGACTCTTTGGCACTGACCTCTTGCCAGGAGCTGTTAATCAGATGTGAGCACAATATTTTAATAAATATGATGATCATACTTTGGGTACATCATCTCTGGAAGCCTGGAAGCATGAAAAGAGAGATTAATTTATCCAAGGCCGCAGAGCAATAAGTGGCAGAGCCAGCCTTCGAACTCAAGCTTGTTTGACCCTTTGGCTCATATGTTTAGCCTCTATGGGTAGTCTAGGATCTCCCTTGGTTGGGGCTAGGGTAAGGAAGCAACCGGGAAGGAACAAGGCCAAGAATTTCAGGAGGAGGGAAGAAGAAAGGAGAAAAAGTTGTCTAAATCTCAATGTTTAAAAAGATTCAGGTGAGTCTTTTCTAATCTGGGTTGATCCTCATTCTGGATGGATCTAGTCAACTTATCTCTAGGTCATGGGATATTCCAAGTCCAGGAGGTCAACTGACCTGGATGACCTGTAGAACCAGCATCTGAAAATAAGCATGGAGCCTGCATCTCCTCCCAAGGGCAGAGGCTTGCCAAAGCCAGGTGAGGTGTCAGCACCCAGACCAATGGACTAGTGGACAGGTGGGCAGGCAGTGGTCAGATGATTAGACACAGAATGGGATCAGCATGGTGGGGGGATGCCTGGCTACCTATGAAAGGATATGGGACAGACCTAGAACAAGATCAACTCTGGGTTGATACCTCACACAGTGATCTATAGACACTCCTCACAGGTCTTTAAAAACCTACTCCTTTATACCACAGAATAGGAGAGTGACTGATCATTCACTCCACCTACTTCTCCTTCATCCACAGTAGACATCTTTTGTTTTGTCTGCCTAGTGCTCCTCCCTTCTTTTGAGCACATTCCTTCTTTTGGAGAATTGTCCCCAAACTAGTCATGGGGTTCTAGTGGGGGCCACCTCCTTGGCCCCAGGAATGGGCACATTCCCCAGCTAAACTAATCAGAGGCCTCTGATGGGCTTTTTCTAATTAGAATCATGGGGAGAGATCATCATCTTCTCTTTAGTGGTGAAGGTGAGAGAGTGAATCACAGAGCTACTAAGGGTGGTCATGGCCCCAGCCTCAAGCAGCCACCATTTGCAATAGAAAGAATGATGCCAGCGGGCAGACCACAACATAGATGGGGCACAGAGAGAGAGGCTTTGTAGCATCGGAGTTCCTGGTTCTGGCCATCCCTGAGGCCAGCTATAACTCTACTCTTCCTATGGTTTAGCGACAATCCATAGCAGCCAATCATTTCTTCTGTAGGTGGATGTGATCTGCATTTCTCCCATCTGAAAGCCAAAGTATAAGGCATTAATCCAGATGGATGGCAGCAAGCAATACAAGAAGAGAGGAATACTCCTCTCCCCCATTTTTGATGCTTTTTGGGCACATGCTATGTGCCAGGCACCTTTTATGTGCATCACCTCACTTAAACCTTTTAACAGCTCAATGAAGTGGGTGCTGTTATTATCCTTACTATATAGATGGGGAAACGAGGCCCAAAGCAGGTCGGTTACTTGCCCAAAGTGAGACAGTATGTTTAGAGCTGATGATACTTGAATCCAGGCAGTCTCCTTCTAGGGCCCATGTGCAAAGTCTCCACCCCAAATTGCTTTCTATTCAGTAAATCTTATTGCCTTTGCCTACGAGCCTACCTTGCTGTACAGAGATATGGCAGGGCCAAGAATTATAGATGTCATGTCTTGAGGCCTTAGAGGGAACTTTGTGAGCATCACTCACAATCGCACTATGAGATATAAACTGGGGAAAGAGGGGCTCAGAGAAGTGAAGCCACCTCTCCAAGGTCACATGGCCAGCAGATGATGAAGGCAGGATTAGAACTCAGCTCCATGGGACTCTAGGACCACTTGCTCGCTAGCCTTGGTGTGTGTGAGATGTTTAACCCACCCATTCTCCAGCTGTTGGGCAGCTCACTCATTCTTCTGGGCATCAGAGCTGCTGATCTCTGGCAGGGCCCACTAGCTGCCTCCTGACAGGGGAAAGAACATCCATGATGCTCAAACTCAGAGTGGCATTTGAGTGGCAGGTACACACTGATGTGGGCAGCTCCTCAAGAAGCCATTTACAGCAGTCCCTCTGCGTGAGAAATAGTACTAATTACAAGCAATGGAGGCTTCTGCAAGGTAAGCGGTGCCACCCTCTATGGCAGGAAGCAGGTTCCTTCTCCAAGTCATGTCTGCCAGTGACAGGTGGAAAGCGGGCAAGGCTGAGGAAGCAGGAGCCAGTGGAGGCCAGGCTGGGGTTCCCCAGAGAAAGAGGGAAGGTGATGGCCAGGTGTACTGGCTGGTCTGGGTACAACAGAGTGCCCTGTCCTTCTACCCCTGCACTGCTCTGTCACCAGAGTAGATGCAGGTGCTTCATTTCCCTGGAGAAAACTAAGCCAGGCTGCTCTGAAGTCTGCTCTGAAGGGAAGGGTTCAAGGCCCTGGTAAGATCCCACCCCCTCTTCTCAAACCCCAGCAAGGCAGGGGGAAAATAGCTCACGTTTGTGAGGCACCTACTGTATGCTAGGCACAGACTTGGTCACATTACACACATGAACAATGCTGCTCAGAGGAATCCCATTGCACAGATGAGGAAACTGAGGCTCAGAGAAGTTATGTCACATGCCTATGTTCACACTAGGAAACAGTGGAACCCAGATTCAAATATAGCACTGTCTGGTTTCGAAGGCCTGGCCCTTAACCCTTAACCTTTTTAAACCTATTGCCTCTGTGGGGAACAAGACAGGTGATGAGCCAGATAGGTGTCATCTTCACTTAGACAGATACTCGAGCCAGGAAGAAGAGGGTTGAGTAGAGTTGAGTGTGAATGTGCTGTAATCACCACACTCTTGAGGGCTGCACCCTGTTCTGGGCCAAGTCTGACGGGGATAGGCTTTAACATCCTAGCGCATGGAGGCTGCCAGTCCTCGGCGCTGCCATCCCGGATCTCAGATCTAATGTGTAATAGAGACTTGGGCTGGGGACAGGGGACAGCCAGCTAAAGGCTCAGCAGCTGGTCAGAGTGGAGACTGCTCTTAGATTCTGTCCAGTCAGACTGGCTTAGGACCTGGAGGATAAATGTACAAGGTTCGGGACATCATATAAGAGTAATAAGGGCAAGTTGGGGAGGCAGCAACAGACATGGGAGAAATGATGCTAGGACACCATTTCCCAAATCTCCCCTGGGAAAGCCGCGCCTGTGGAATCTTTTCCTCATTGAAGTGAGTACGCAGCCCTTCTCTCCATCCAAACCTCAAATGGGGGCCATAGGGACCTACCTTCCTGATAGAAGTTCCATCAGCTGATTGGCCTAGCTTGGGACACATGACCACCAGGATCCAATCACCTGTAGCCTATGAGTCATATGATGTACATGGCTGCCCCTTTCAGGAGCTGTGGGTTGAGGGAAGGAGACTGGTCTTCAAAGGCTTCTAGTCCTCATAAGAAAGTAGAACTGCCTGATTTAGACCTGGAGACAGTAAAGGATGGAGTGGGCAACTCAGAAAAGCTGCTGGGGATCAAGCCTCCTCATCCAGAGCTTGGCATCGGCACCAATTCTGATCTTCAGACCCAACCCTGTTCTGTCACTTCGGCACGATGGGAAGATCCTTTCTATAGAGGCAGGAAACACCTTACCCATCAGCTCTGCTGGCTGAGCAGCTGAGCTAGCAATGGAAGGAAACTGACACACCAAGCTACCCCTAGACCTTCACAATATGCCACCACCCAATGCACAAGGCCCAGCACGTTGGTGAGGAAGCCCTCATCCCGACAACAAACACAGCCAGGCTCCCTGTCCCTCAGCACTCCCAGCCCCAGATGTATGTCCTCCAGAGAGCTGTGCATCTGGAGAAAAAACATTTACCTGATGTGGTTTGTGTGGGTTCCCTAGAGCTAACAATTAGCTGAGCAGGAAAGAGCTCTGATAATTTGTTGAGTTTATTGAGTTGCTTCTGGGGAAAGGGGAACATTTGCCCACATTGATTAGCAGACCCCACTGTTGCTGCTTTGGGGATAGGTCAGCATGGCAAGAATCCCCAGGAAGGTACCAGCAGCTGCTGAGTGAAGCAGGTAGGGGGGCACAGCCAGGGCTGAGGAACTAGGAGTGGGGAAGCATGTCTTGACAGGAGTGGGCAGTGCCATAGGAAACCCGGGTGAAGCCCACATGGCACTGGAGGCCCTCCCTCCTATTCCCTGGCTCACCTGCTCACTGCCTCTTTCTCTGCTTTTCCCCACATGTAACCTCTGCTTTCACCAGCAGGATCTCATTCATTCATTCATTTGGCCAATCATCCCTTCTTCCACTGAGTGATATTTACTGAGCCCTTTCTTTGTGTCAGGCACTCTCCAAGGTACCAAGGAAAGGACTGTGAACAAGAAAGAAACAGCTCCTGTCTTCAGGGAGCTCATAGTTCAGCAATGCATGGTGAGACAAGCACTATGGTAGAGAAAGTGCCGGGTGCCCAGAAGGAACAAAGGAGAAGTAAACCAGACTCAGCAACAATGACAGGTTTCCTGAGCCAGGGGCTGATACACCTGCAGGATGAGTAGGAAGTAACTAGGAAAAGAGTGGGGATGGATCAAGATTGGGAGAGAGAATTTGGCAAGAAGGTAAATTCTTAATTGTTGGGAACATTCAAAATAGATCAAAACTGACCATTTTTCAAGAATGCTGTGGTTGAGATTCCTATATAGCTGGGCATTAGACCTAGAAGACCTCTGAAGTCCTTCTCAAATCTCAGATTTTAAGATTAGCTGGTTCCCACTCTCGTGATAGCAGAGGGGATATAATTTGATATCCCACCACTGAAAGCAAGCCACTGCTGTTTGTTCATCTATTCATTCATTCACAAAGCATGTCTAATGAAAGTGTTCTTAACCCACTCCCCTCCCCGAAAGAAGCCACTTGGACTACCCAGCACTCCCATGGCCTCAGTAGATCTTCCTGACAGGTGCCCATGGCACCCCCAGCACCTGCTGCCTACAGGCCATCTCCCACCCCCACCCTCTATGCCTGTGCACTTCTGCTCCCATCAGCTGAGTCTTGCACTTTCCGAGATTCAGTTGGGTTTGTTGCCAAGTCTCTCAGTGCCAGTCATACTTGTTATTGTAATTATGTGATTTAAATTAAACATCACATAAACTGATGAAATATGAGTGTGAAAGGAAATACAGTTGCATCTATGGAAACTAAATTGAATGCTTTGGAATGATTCCACAAAGGGGAGAGTCTCTTAAAAGAATTGCTTACTAGATATTAGGTGTGAGTGAATGAGACAACTGTACCCCACTGGGTACATTACATGAGGGGAGGGGGATGGGACAAAGCATCCTTTGCACCTTGATGAGAATGGGTGTCAATGCCTGGCACATAGCAGTTGCTCAAGAAATATTTGTTGGCTGGACAATCTGTAGCAACATTGGAAATGGTGAATGATGCATTATGGTTGTAGTTTATATAAGACAGACAACGTGGAGAACAAACTCATGATCAAAGGAAGGGCCTTAGTCCTGCATTTAACTCATTGGCAAATAAATGTAGGTTTAAGTGTTGTACATTATAATTAAATGTTGAAGCTACATCTGTGTCCTTTTTTTATGATTTCCTACTTAGAAATGAAATTTTTATTTACCAACCAACTACATCATCTGTGAGGCTTCTATGGTAGGAATTAGCAAACTTTTTTTTTCTGTAAGAAGCCAGAAAATAAATATTTTGGGCTTTGCAAGCCGTCATCTTGCACAGCTCCTTAACCCTGTCATTGCAATATGGAAGCAGCCACAGACAATATGTAAAAGAACGAATGGGCATGGTTATGATCTGGTAAACTATATTTACAAATACAGGCAGCAAGCTACAGTTTGCCAACCCCTGTTCTATGAAATTTATTTGTTCTGTGTGCCAGGCACTGTGCTGTGCACTGGAGACACTGAGACAAAAAGAAGATTTTATTCCAGCTCCCTTGGAGTTTGCCTGCTAGTTGGAGAGATGGTCAACTCAAAAGATGAGTACAATTTGGTATGCCCAGGACCATGGCAGGGTCAGGTCTATTGGGGGCAGCAAGAGGGAGAGATGGAGGAAAGGAAATATTTAGTTAGGTTTATAGGATCAGTGATATTTTCCCAAGTAGCCAGGTGGGGCAACAGGAAAAGGGCATTCCAAATAGAGGGAATAGCACGTGCAAAGGCATGAAGACATGAAAGTATTAGTCACATTCCAGATGTACAAGCCATTCTGTGTAGCTGGATCTCAAAGTGTGTGTCATTGAAGAGGAAAGACATTAAAAAAACTTGGACTTTATTCTGGAGCCAGTGGGTTCAACCATTGCTGCTGGCTTTCCAGCAATGCAGGGATTTGATCAAATCTCCCCACAAAGTATGGAAGATGGAACAGAGGCAGAGGGCAAATCAGAAGCCCATCTCTGTAGTCCAGGTGAGAAATGATGAGGACATGAAATGGAGAAGACTTGGCCACAACTGGCGATAGGGGTGAAGGAGAGGGGGGAGTTGAGGATGCTGCCTGGGGTAGGTGACCAGGAGGATGGTGTGGATTACGGGGAGCAGTCGCACTAAGGAGTAGGAATGACTGGGGGAAAGCTTTGATTTGTTCAGAGCATAGTAACCGATCCCAAACACTTACTAGGGTAGCCGGAAATTGAATCTTTAAAGGCTGGCTCAGATCTTTCAGAGCTGTCCATACAACCAGGGTGGGCAGGCACTGCTGGGAAAGAAAGTCTTGGGAGGCAGCGGGGGATCTTTTCAAAAATAAGGCCCAGTGGCTCATATTCAAAAGAAACTTCCATTTGTCCCAGGCATTCATTCAGTTCCTGGAAAATATGTAACATCATGGGATTGTCTTGGGGAAAGCATTTATCTTGACATAGCAAGTCCTAGGAATTTAGCTGAAGGAAAACTGATTTTGGAAAGCATTTTGATGAGAACGGGTGTCAAGGCTGAGTCATTAAAGGTTTGCTTAAGGAATGAGAGGTGGCTTAGGTTTGGCAGAGGAGGGATCAGCCTTCTCTTGGCAGAGAAGGGATGATTGGCAGGAGGGATCAGAGGAGGGATCAAACAAGGGTCTTGGGACTATTTGCCCACCACTGACCAAGACATTTTCAAAAGGGTTTCTCTGATTGTATCCTGGTGTCCTCTCCATTTATTAGGGAGGAAAGCAGGTGACAGGTGGGAAGGGAAGAGGGCTTGGGAGTAGGGATGAGGTAGTGAGGACCTCCTATATTTCACACATTCTCCTAGGCCAGCCTTGGGGATGGGGAAGGATGGTTTATGCTTAGTACGGGGATGCAGAAGTGCTTCAACTCTGAATCAGACCAGGGCTGTACACATAGCTTACTTAACAGTTAATGCCCACAGAAGATGCTCTGGGAGGACAGAAGCCAGATGCTATTGATGGAGGAATGGAGACTGAACAGAAAAGAAGACATTGCAGCTGAATCATATACATTACAGGCTTTTCAGGGACTCCCTGTATCTAGGGAACCACAGTGGGAATGGCCCTCACTTGCAAGCACAGTGCCTTGTACACGAGATGTGCTTGGTGATTGCATGAATGAATGTTCTCCTAAAGATGTCAGTTTTCAAGGATACTAAGATTTAAACCATTATCTCCTAACACTCCTCCCCCTCGACTTACAATTAGGCAGCAATTCCTTGCACAGTCACTGTTGTCATCTTGGTGGGGATCTCTCAGCTCCCCAACATCCCGACTGCACAGGAGAAGCTTCTTAAGAAGAAATGCTTCCCACAAAATCGGCTCTGAGCTCTCCTTCATGAAGAGAAGGGCTCAGAGCTTTCTGCAGAGGAGCTCAAAGCCACTTTTCTATAATCAACTACCTGCATTAAAGGGAGTGATTTTTTTTTAATTCTCCCCAAGCCAGATTCCATTAATGAAGCCCCATTTAACAGAAGTCAATTTACCAAAAAGAAAAAAAAAATTGAATGTAATTGCTTAAATACATTTTATGTTGTACTGCTATAGCAATTTTCTGGGCAAACTTGGAATTCCCCAAGCCCCCCGTAGTGAAGTTAATGTGGACAGAAAGGTTTGAAGGGGAGAATCTCTCTTTGTGTTTCTCTCCTTTAATTATGATTCTAAAAGGGAACAAAATTAAAGAGGATCCTGGGGGAAGTCAGGAGGGGGAGAACAGGAGCAGAATGGAATTCAGCCTAAACTGTTCCACTGCCTTCCTTCATGCTTGCATGTACATGTCAGTGTAATGTAGTGGCTGAGTGCATAGGCTCTGGATGGGATGGCTGGATTTAAATCCCACCTCTGCCACTTAATAGCTGTGTGACCATGAACAAGTTTCTTTCCCTCTCTGTGCAGCCAGGTGGTGCAGTGAGAAAAGGCATAAAGAGCATCAAGGGCAAAGGCAGAGAAGCACACAAGAACAATGTGTATTCCTGAATACATGAACTCTTCTGTTTGACTGGAGAACAGTGTGTGTGTGTGTATGTGTGTGAGTGTGTGTGTGTGCGTGCACGCACACACTCAGGGTGAAAGGCAGGCAGGCAGACCAGGAAGGCTTCACTGAGAAGGTGATATTTGTTCAAAGCCTTGGAGGAAGCAAGGGGCTGAGCCAGGTGGAGTTCTGGGAGAAGTGCCAGTGTAGCAGGCAGAGGGGATGTCAACTGCAAAGACTCTGAGGCAGGAGCAGGCCTGGCCAGTTTTGAACAGCGAGGAGACATCTGTGGCTGGAGCATAAAGGATAAAGAGGAGGAGGCAGAAAAAGTAAAGGCACAGTGGCATTTTCAAGGCCTTGTAGGTTATAGTAAGGTCTTTTACCCTGAGGATTAGAGCCACTGAATATTAGTTTTGTTTTGATTTATTTTTCACTAACTCCATTGTAATATAGTTTACATAAAATAAAATTATCATTTAATTTATTTACCTATTTATTTATATTTTGGAGATGCTGTCCAAAATATAATAAATAGGTAAATAAAACGGGGTCTCATTGTCTTGCCCAGGCTGGTCTCTAACTGCTAGCCTCAAGCAGTCCTCCCAACCTGGCTTCTCAAAACCCTGGGAATACAGGCATGAGCCACTGTGACTGGCTGTAAATTACCTATTTTAAATGTACAGTTCCTTGGAGCTTTGACCAATGTGTACGTCTCATCTAATCAACATCTCATTCAATATGTAAGACATTACCATCACCCCCAAATGTTCCCTTGTACTCTTTCCCAGCCAGACAATCCCCAACCTTTATCTCTCGCCCCCAGCTCTGACAACCACTAATCTGTTTTCTCTCACTAAACTCTTTTGCAGAGTTTCATATGAATGAGTTGCTCAGTATATACTCTCAGTATATCTTCTCTGATGGCCCAACATAATGGTTTTAAGAGTCATCCAAGTTGCAGGTATTGGGAGTTGGTTCATTTCATTGGAGAGTTTCTAGCAAGGCACGACACCATCTCAATGGCAGAGTGATGTGATGATTCTGCCGTGTAAGCCCCCGGTTCTTTGATAGATGCCAAGAAAACTCTCAACCGCCCAACATTTATGTCCAGGGAGGCAGGAGCAGAACAGAGTAAAGATGCATGGGCAACACAGGGCCCTGAGAGGTTAAGCCTTGAAAATTAACAATTAACAGGATTTCTAGGAGTGGGTAAAGGTGTGGGAGAAATGGGAGGTGGGAGATGCCTCTTAGGGCTTCTCCTGATCTCACAGGCCAGGGAAGTCTCACTGACTTCCTGCTACAGTCTTGATCATTAATCTCATCCTGCTCTTGAGACCTCAGCACCCTCCCCTCATTCCATTTTGTAATAAAGAGCTTTTGGTCCTGAATTATTCAGGTAAATTCTCCCTACTTCTACTTCCCTTATATAAATAGCCTCCAAGCTTTGTCATTGAGATAGAATTGAATTTGGCCTGGAGAAAAAAAAACCCACAATACGTTTGTGGCTCCTTAGAAAACTTAAATGACTCAGTCTGTAATAAACTATTTTAAATGGGATCTGGTGAAATACAGTAATTGGTTTTTATAATAGTTTTTAGCATAGCAGTATGGGTTATATTCCTGAAGTTTGGTGTGTGTCAGCATTTTCATTATAGTAAGAATTCAGTTTTGCGGTACGTGAAGCTCCTTGGTTAGTTCTTTTGTTTAATGCATATTTATGAAGACCCACTATGCTGGATGTCTTCCATTTGCACCTCCAGATCCTCTCCCTTGCCTTCTCCTTGCTTCATGCCTGAGAAGACTTACCCAAGGGGCTACATCAGTATGCTGTCTTGCTCTCTGGCTTCCAGTTGGGCTAGATCAACAGGAGAATCAGTAGGAGATTAGAGGAGGGGAAGGAGGAGAGTGAGTTCTGGATATTCATTCTTTGTCTCCTCTTGATGGGCTTTTCACGAATTGGCTATAGCCCCAGATCGTGAAAGAAGATCTGGGTCCTATATGGTGTCTTGTTACATGCAGCTCCCTGTTTGGAGATAACTATTTTCTCTCTGCTCCAGGATTGGGAGTGGTAACAAGTCCCCCAGTTGCCAGCCCCAGGATACTGCCCCTCTCTGGTGGTTCCCCCATAGTCAGCCCTCACCTTTATAGTTCCAAGAGTTTGATGAATGACTGTTTCACACAGGGTATAAGGACCTATGTGAAAGAGTGTAGAGAAAGGGTATAAGGACCTATGCAAAAGAGTCATTCATCAAGCTCCTGGGACTCTTCTTATATGACTGTGACACGTGTTTTCTGCTGGAACTCTGACATGCCTACTTTGTGTCCAGTATTGTGTTAGATGCTGGAAATCAAGATGAAGAATGGAACAGCAGCTGCCATCACTGACAGCTTGTTATGGCCAGGGACTGTACTTAGAGCTTTTTTTGTGTATTTTCTCATTTAATCCTTGCAGTCTTTTGAGGGAGGGGTCATTATGATCCCCATGTTGTGGATAAGGTCACTGAGTCTCAGAGGGTTTCTGTAGTTTTCCTGAGATCACACAGCTGATCCCTCCAGAGCTCGTTTCTTCACCACTAGGCCACATTGCCCGCTCTAAGGAGTTATCTTGAGGAAACCACACACTTCTATAACTGAATTATAATTTGAATTAAATGTGGTGGCATCACAGAGGAAGACAAAGGAAAATTATAATTATTAAACTAATATGTGCCAGGGACTGACCTCGATTCTTTGTGCATACGATTTCTTATTTATTCCCACAAACTCTTAGGGCTGGTATTATTCCCGTTCTCAGAGCATTCTCTGAGGTCCAAGGTCACACTGGTGAAACCCGGATAAGAACCCAAATCTGTGCTTCCAAGTCAAGGAGAGTAGGGAACGCTTTACTGCAGATGTGATACTTAAGGGGCTTCCCAAAGTCATCTTGGGGGACGTGGATGGGCAGGAGAAAGGGTCACAGGTGAATATATTCCAAGCAGAAAAGGCAAAGAACTAGAAAAAGGAAAAAGGATGGAATGCTTAGGGAGTTTAAGCAGGGGGTGCTGTGCCTCCTCCCAGCAGCGGAGGGAAAGCCAGCAGTGTGGTGAGGCCCCGGAGGAGCCATCTCACACTGCTCAGGCCTAGGGTACTGGAGGGGGCTGGGGCAACACCACCTTCTCTTCCTGCTCCAGAGCTGGGCTGAGGCCCTGGCACTCAAGGGAAGTGGGGGAACTCCTGAATGCTCATGTAACTCTACTGCCCAGCTCTGGTCCCTGAGCCCATCTGCTTCCTGTTCCCACAGGTTCACCGGAGCCAGCCTCCCAGCCCCCGTTATCAGCAGCAAGAACTGGCTGCGACTGCACTTCACATCGGATGGCAACCACCGGCAGCGCGGATTCAGTGCCCAATACCAAGGTAGGCAGGCCCCAGGACCGTCCGACTTCCTCAGCGGGCAGCGGAGATCACACCTGGAGGGCTCATCGCCTCCCCATACTGGGGTGTGGCTTCAGGCTTCCTTGCCTTCTTTGTATGTTTCTATTTGCAGACTAGAGGTCTGCACATTTGCATTTCTGCATCTGCCCTTGTCTTTTGCCCCAGACAGGGATGTTTCCCAAATTATGTAGCTGGAGCTGCCCCTCACAGGCCAGGCTAATCATAATAGTGAATACCAGGTGCCTGCTAAGAGCCAGGCACAGTGCTAGGCACTTGACGAGTACCATCTCCTTTTATCTTCATCATTACCCTGCAAAGGAAACACGGTCATCACCTCACTTTATGGACAAGGAAGCTAAGGCTCAGAGTGGTTAAGCCAATTTCCCAAACCCCTCCGAACTCCTGCCTTTTGAGTCCAGAGCCCACCCTCTTAATCACCAGCTTTTGCCGACCTCTGCAGCCTACATTTCTACTCTTTTTCATTTTATCTAGAACATGAATATATTCCACAATCACTTTAGGGAGCATGCTAGCTTTGATGCTCAAATCTGTGACGAACTGTCTAGTGGCAACAGATCAGACCAGGAATGGCAGGTGGAGATCGCAGCTAAGCAGATTTCTCCTGCAGTAATGAAGAATTTCCTAACCCAAGAACCGCCTATAAAAAGGAATGGGTTAACCCAGAAGCAAGGAGCTGTCTGTAACTGGAGGAGATCCAAAAATCCAGCTGATAGATGGGAGCGGACCAGCACATTCCTTTTCGACATTGAGTGTATTCAAAGTACTCAGCATTTATAGAGATAAACACCAAGGGTTGGCCTCATAACGTGCTCATTAAGCCTTTAACTATTACCATTCTCAGATTGTTATTGGTTTTAACAGAATAGACAGCAAGCTTATATTGTGCACCTATTAAGTATAAGGACCTGTGTGAACCCTGGGCTCTGAAGCCAAATGCCTGCTGGCCCACCCTTGAGGTAGCATAGGGCAGAGTAGAGCTCCCTCCACAAGGCCCCTGGGGCCAGGCTTTCTGGCTGGAAACTGGGGTGAAAGCAGCCCTGAAGGAAGAAGCGTTACCTTCAAAATCTGAACCTTTTAGGAACGGCCTAATTTACTTAGCCTTGGGTATACACATTTGAAATATCTAGAAAGTAAACAAGAAACCAACTTGGTTCAGTAGTGTAACAAAGCCTTACGCCGAGATCTTTCTTGGAGACGTTATTCCACTGCTGAGGCTGGGTCTTTGTGTGAGTGGAACAGCTGTCTGTATCTTTCTGCTGTGTTGTTCAAAAAACAAAAGCGGAGATGAATGTTATAATTTTATCTGATTAAGTAAGTGCTGGGTGTTTCTAATATCTCAAGTTACTGAGGGCCCATTTGTCAGTTTTTAAGGTTAAGGTTTGATGCCACCAATGGGCAGTAAGAACCCAAGCCAGGCAGTCTCCAGATCACACATGGATTCCACATCTGTGCACACCAGGCCCCGTGCTAGGCACTGTATGTGCATTGCCCCACTCAGTACTCCCCACAGTACAGTGATACTTTTGTTTTTATTTCTGTTTTTTTTTTTCTTTCCTCCAGCTGAGGAAGCTGGAGTTCAGAGAGGTTGTGTAACTAGCTCAAGATCACACAGCCCGTGAGCCGTAAAGCTCTAATTCATTCACAGACCTCTGTGAGTATTTGCAGAATTACAGGGCCTCCTCTTATGGTGCTTTGGGTGTCTTCCCTTTCCTATTAACCAGTAGCTTTCAAACTTTGTTTTGTTCATCTCACCCCACTGTAAAAAAAAAAAAAATCACAACCCAGTATAAGCATACATCTGTAGAACTAAAAGGAAAATATGACCAAGTGGTATTTACTATGTACAATGTGCTCTGAAAATGTCATTTTTATTTTTAAATGCTAGTTGCAGCCTCTAAATTAATTTTACAAGTCTGCTGCAGGGAACAACTCACGATCTAAAAAGCACTGTTTTAGTTGCAAACTTCTTGAAAGCAGGCCCTGTCCTCTGTTCTCTCTATCATCCTTAGCATATCCCAGAATGAAGTTTTGCATGTTAGTGTGTGCCAGTGTATAAAGAGGACTTGCTAGATTTTTAGGCACTTGGCATTTATTACTTTGTTCAACCCTAACAGCAACTGTGTGAAGGAGATACTACTACTCGTCCCATTTTACAGTTGAGGAAAGAGAGTCATAAGGTAACTAGCTGGCTGAGGTCTCATTAATAGTACGTAGGAGCCAGGATTTGAAGCCCAGCAGTGTTAATTAGGGTCTGGCATGCTCAATTATTGTGATTCTGTTAATAAATGATTCTTCCTTGAAACCTGCTTTTTCTAGTGTTTTCCTGACCGAGGCTGCATAGTGCAAGGATATACAGTGATCGTTTAGTAACTCCACTGGTGCCTCTCTGAAGCAATGTTTCTCAGCCTCAGCACTATTGACATTGTGAGCTGGATAAGTCTTTGTTGTGAGGAAGTGTCCTGTGCATAGCAGGATGTTTAGCAGCATGCTTGGCCTCTGCCCATTAGATGCTAGACACAGTGCAGTAGGAGGGAACCACAGGAACCAGCAGCCAATAGCAGCCCCTCCCATACACACACAGTCATGACAACCAAAAAAGTCTCCAGACATTGCCAAATGTCCCTATGTGTATAAGCACCTCCAGTTGACAACTACTACTCTAAAGGAATAAAAACTTTGGAGCCAGTAAAGACCAAGCTAGGCTTTATTATTGCAAATACATCCTAAAACAGTGGCAGAAATGGATTTCAGTCAGGAGTCGAGCGGGAGACAGAAGGAATACTGCACAGCTTTAACGGTAGAGGGTTTAGTGAAGGCACCATGTACAGAGGTGAGGGTGGAGCTAAAGGAGCCCACAAGAGATGGTGAGGCCCCTGAGGACTAAACAGCAGGTGACCTACACCACCACTAGGTGTGCAAAGGGACCAGGGAAGAAGATGGCAAGAGCTGGAACCATAGAAGAGAGGGCTGCCCCTTGGCAGACCTGAAAAGCTATTCCCCACCCACAGTGCAGGAGGAGGAGACCACAGGGATCCCTAGTAGCCAGTGCACAAGGAGGGGATTAGGGGATCAGTAGCTTGACCTGTCTCCTCTCTCCCTCCCATCCACTGTGCTTCCCATCTGCCAATCCAACAGGAAGCCAGGAGCAAGGGAACAGAGGCCCTGCTCTGTCCTGCTCCGTGCCCTGGGATCCTGGCTGGCATTACCACCAGGCTCCCTTACTCTCCAGCAGTCCACAGAGGTCAGCTTTCTGGGGCACAGAGCAGGGCAGAGAGGTTTAAAGAATGGACCTGGAAGGGCAGGGGAAGAATCATTGGCGTTGGATCAGTTTCACCCCCAGTCAGCTTTGTGGCACTAGATTCTTAAGTGATTTATGGCACTTCAGAGCTAGTGATTACCAACTTCTAATGGTATTGACAGATATTTTTTCCCAGATAAACAAAAAGAAGTAAACTTAAAATAAAAGATAACCTACAACATAGTACATTATTTTCTTGTCTCAGTCCAATCAGAATTTAGGATGTTTGTGGCCAAACACAATTTTACCTAATACCACAGGGTATTAGAAGGCCTGAGTTCTAGTTGGGCTCTGCTTCAGACTGGTTATCAGGAGGTAGGCAACAGTGTTCAATGTAACAAGCATTTTGGAGTGACATTACTATGTGACAGCAAAAAAGATGAATGCTACTAGGCCAATCTCTGCTCTTAAGGAGAACAGGTTAAAGAGAGGCACAGACATAAATCTATAACTTCTGTACAGCATGATAAGAGCTGTAACTGAGGCCTGATTAAGAGTTCCAGGGCTAGAGATAAAAGGGCAATTAGTTTTGCCAGAAGGATTTAAGGAAAGCCAAAAAAGAGGCAGTGACTTAAATGTGGGTCTCAGAAAGATGCCAGACAGACCATGGGAAGACGTGTTCCAGGTCACGCAAAGGCAAGAAAGCATGAAACTACCACGTCTAATGAACCACAACTATTTCCATGCATCTAAAGCAGCGGTCACAGACCAAATCCAGCCCTCCACGTGCCTTTGTATGGCCCTCCATCAAAGAATGGGTTTTACATTTTTGAACAGTTAAAGAAAAGAAATTGAAAAAAATAATATTCCATGGCACATGAAAATTGCATGAAATTCACATTTCAGTGTCCATAAAGGTTTATTGAAACACAGCAATGTTCATTCATTTACACCTGGTCTACGGCTGCTTTAGCACTACTAGGGCAGAGCTGAGAAGTTTATGACTGCGACAAGTGGCCCACAGGCCTAATATATTTACTACCAGGCCCTTTACAGAAGAAGTTTGCCAACCTAGAGGTAAGTCTGCCACCTAGAGAAAAGCAAGCAGGAGAGGTAGCAAGCACTGAGGCTGGAAAGTGTGGTAATGGTCAGTAGAGTGGTCAGTACTGTGAAAGCCTCAGTAGAGTTGGGCTTGATTCCATGAGTCATAGACAAGAAGTGATCAGAAGTTGTTAATGAGAGGGGAGACATGATCCCCTTTTCATTTTAGGAAGATCTTTGCCCTAGAATCCAAACTGAGAAAATGGTTAAGAATCTTGGGGAACTGGTGACAAGAGCCAGAGTTTAAACAGGAGTGAAGATGAAAAGGAAGGGACAGACCAAACATATTTCTGGTAAACCTCACTGGACTCATGACTAATTAGATTTGGTGGGAGTGGGAGGGGATGGGGTTGAAGAAGATGAAGGAATCAGGGATGAATCTAGCTTAAGTGGTTTAAAAAAATGATGTTAACAAAGATGGTCTGGGGCAGAGACAGATGGGGAATGAAGTTTGCTTGGGACACATTGATTCTGGGTAATGTTGGGATGTCAGGGATTGGGAGACTAGCGAGCAGTTGACTATTCTGTGGGTCTGTAGCTCAGGGAAGAAGGGTCTGGGCTAGAGATAATGATGTGAAAATTTCAAACCAAAGTAGAGGCTGAGACCACCATTCCCCTCCCTACGTATAACGTGAGAAGATAGGGCCAAAAAAGTGGTTTTCAAAGTGGGTTCCTTGGAGACTAACAGGTCTTCCAGCATGGTTTGATAGGGGCTGAGTGGGTGGGACTTCAGGTTTCCTGAGCAGTTTCTCTTTGAAGTATTTTATGTAGTGGGTATTTACCTAAGAGTATGTTAAAATGATAAGTTCCTGTAGCTAAAGTGTTTGGCAACCACAGGACTTTAAAGTTCCTTAAGAGTTTTTTTTTCAGTTCTGGTGGGCGGGCCTATTGAGATTGTGTAATCAATCCATCTGCTTCCCGGCCAGGAATGTTGCACGTCTATGGAAATGATGGTGAGAAGAGCCTTTCTTAATGTACTCAATGGCTGCTAATCACGACTGGTGAGAGGCTTCCCTTGCTGGGAGGACAGCACCTTCATTATCTCCCTCCTCATCTGTAGAGAGGGGCTCTTATTAACCCTACAGGGCTATTGGAAATGAAAGAAGATCCCGGTATAAAATACCTGGCACTTGGTAGATTCTGAGGAAATGGAACCCTCAGTCCTCATACTCATCAATCACTTTGACTCGCTTGTTAAATGGTGAGACCCTTGCACAGTGAGAAAGAGCTGGCTCCTCTGGCTCTTCCTTAGACACCTGCTCTTTACCTTCCACTCCGACCTAATGATCATCATTTGGCCCCTCCCTTCAGTCAGATCCCAGCCTGCCTTTCCTATACCTGTCACTGCCTCTCTTGCCAAGTCAACCCTGCTGACTGAGAGATGGAAGATATTCCACAGTGAAAACCATTGGCTTCTCTGCCTTCTAGAAGTCCTGCACTGAGTTTCAGTTATCTGCAGAATAAACTTATTCATTTGAAAATGTTTGCATTGACTGAGATGGTTGAGGCTTTTTATAATAACAAGCTGAAGCTTCTGTTTTCCATTGAACATGTTGGGTTCTTGCCTGTGACTTATCTTCAATCTCAGGCCAAAATGAAAGGGCTTCAGGCAGCCCGTGGTCCATGATATGATTCTTTTGTCCTCTTCTTCTCGGCCTGCTGATCTGCCAAACTTTCCAGCCTAATGTCCAGGTTCTGCACCTCCAATGGTCTCTGCAAAAATTGCAGGCTTGTTGCTACTTGGCTCAGGGGCCCAGGGTCCACAAAACTGAGCTTGTGAGTTCAGTCCAGAGGAAGCCTCTTACTGATGCATGAACACAAAATATGGCACCCGTGAACTCACCAGGTTTCAAGTGTAACCCACTCCTTTTGACAGGAAATGAATTTAAAGCACATATTCTTATAACAGTCATTCATTCACTCAGTCATCAAACTGTTATTGGGAAACTTCTGTGTGCCTGGCTCAGTGTCATCACAGAATATAGATGCACAAGCTCATGGGGCAACAGCTAGAAGAACAGGACATGATTTTGCAGTGCAATGGGGTTTCAACAGAGGTCTGAAGGAAGTCTTGAGGAGGGCAGTGACTTCTACCTGAGATGTGTAGACACCCATAGGGAGGCAATAACATTTGAGTGAGGTCCTGGGTACCTACAAGTAAGAGGTTGCCAGGCAGAGAAGGGGAGGAAAGAATGTTCCAGGTAGAGAAAACAGTATTGCTTAGGCCACATAGGCTATCAAAACCAAGAACCAATGGCTAGAGTGATTTCTTAAACATCTCTCCTTTCTCTCATCATTGTCTCCAGCTGAATTCACTGAAGTTAGTGAATAACCCCACATGGCTTATTAATAACGGCAAAGCACTATTCTGGGAACTAGAACATGCTACTCCCAACACCACTTCCCATTTACCATGCCAGATCCTTCTCTTCCTTAGGAATTCCAGTGGTCTCAGTTTTGGTGTGGTTAACCGAGAAACCACCGAAGCAGCATCCAACAAAGCACTTTTTACAACCTTAGTTGAGTTGATGGCCATTTTTTCTACCATTTTCAGAAAATCTCTGAGCATAGTGCATAACCGGCTTCTGGGGAGCTTTGCATAATTTTCTCAGCTGTCGGTGGGTGATCCTTCAACACCTGAATTCTTAGCAACAGCTATTGCCAGAATTTTGAGTGTTCTTTTAATTATTTTTATACTAACTTACTCTTCATTAGCTGGAGCAGTGAATCTAAGGATGAAATGTACCAAGGCAAAGCACCCAAATGATACCTTTTTCAACAGTAACTCCTGTAGCATTCAGTGTATCTGACTCTATTTTTTTTTCATTCTCTTTGACATCATTTTTCCCATCAACCTTCAAGCACAGCTACTGCATCCAAAATTTTGCCAGATGTTCTTCTAGTTTTCCTTTTTCATAGACACTAATAGTAACTAACTGCTGAATTCTTTCTTGCATATTTTTCTCAGTTTGAGTCTTGTCACCTTTTCCTTTGAAGAACATGGCATCATCTTTGGTCACAGTGACTGCTCCAACTTTTCCTAAGTCATGAAACTGAACATCTTCAAGCTTTAAGGTCAAGCTCTCTTTTCCAAACACCATACCATCATAGCAATAGCTTTGTTTGGTCTTTCTGTGTCACCAAAGCCTGGAGCTTTGACTACCGTAGCCCAAATGCCAACTTTTGTCCTATTTTAAATGATTGTACTGAGAGCATCTTCAGCAATTATGACCAAAGACTTTCAATGGACATTGGCAATTTTAAGGGTGGATACAATTGACTGCTTACCGGAAATCCCAAGCATCCTAGAATTCTCCTTTCTGGACTTTTGATATGTTATTCAAGTAGGGAGAGATGTAATCTTGTTCAATCTCTGTTGTCTAATTCATTCAGTGTTTTTCTGTCCTTTACTGTGATGACACCCTTCCAACCTTTGTGATTACATCAGAAGTGATGTTGCTGATTTCTTTGTCTCCATTTGCAGACACTGTGTAAATGGAGATATCTCTTCAGGAGTTGTCACGGGTTTAGGCTGCTTCTTAAGTTTGGTAATTATAGTACCAACACACAACATCACTCCTTTCCTGGTTTCCACTGGATTAACACTTTTGCTAATCTCTACCAAGCCTTGCATGGTGACAGAGCATGCCAGTACAGCAGCAGTGGTGGTACCACCCCAGCCTCTTCATTTGTGTGTTGGCAACATCCTGATCAAATCTGGTGCCAATATTTATCTTGTAAGTCAATTGACCTGCAGCAGACACATCATCCTTTGTTACTTTGAGGCTTCCCTATCTTTGTTCAGGAACCACTGTTCTTCCCTTTGACATCATAGTAATGGCTACAGCACCTGCTAGAAGGTCTGTACCTTGAAGCATTAGGTCTCAAGCATGTGCACTGGATTTTCCATCTTTGGGATAACTCTGAGTGAGATGAGGAACCAGTGTGCCAAACCCTGGCTTCATCCGGCAAAGGAGTGTGGGTAATGAAAGCATTTCTGCAGGACAGGTGGCTACATGACGAGGCACCCTCAGCTATAAGGGAGGGACAGAATGCAGGATGCACACCCAACAATTTTTCAAGTAGGAAAAAGGCAAGGTCAGATTTCAGTTTTTGAAAGATCACCCCCTGCGACTTTTTAAAAGATGGGCTAGAAGGGATGAATCTGCAAAGAAAACTCTAGCAAAAGAGGATGAGTATAGGTAAGAGTGTCTTAGAACATTGAAAGAAGGATACACATTGGAGAAATTGTATAAGGCTGAGCAAATTGGATTTGGTGAAGGAGTAGTGGCAGGAAAGGAAAAGATAGTTCAGCAAGCAAGACTGCCAAGTGGCAGGGCAAGGGGAATGACCAAGTTTAGTGGAGGGGCTCACCCTCACAAAGAGAAGTCTGAATCCATTGGGAAGAAAAGAAGATGCAGATTCCCTCCACTTCTTGACTCCCAGAGCCTTGGAGACAGGTTAGGCCTCCCTTTGCTCTCTCCTCCCCTAACGGGCCCTTGTCTCCCACTAGCTCAGCCCAATAACTCATGCTGCAGACTAGAGAGGCATTTGTATTGCCAGATTCTTCTAGCTAAATGTGTACCATGTGTCCCGCTAACCTTTACAACAGCGGGAAAATGTCTTGTAATTAACCAGAATATAAAGGATGAATGGAGCAGCCTGGCAGTCTCCTGTAGTCATTATCATTCGGAGGAGATGAATGTACCTAGTAAGATTTCCATCAACCAGTTACAGTCAGCGCCCTTCCCTTGGGAGTCCTGACTTTGTTCACATACAGTAAAAACCGTGCACAGTGTATGTGTATGACGTGTATGACTTCTTTTTTGTATGTGAATATTTGTATCCATGTGTTTACGTGTGCATGAATATGTACTTGTGAGTGTGCTTGTTGTAGGCAGAAATGTGCATGTATACATGGGTAAATGCACAGTACAAGAAGCAGCCCAGTGAATATTAAGCATACTATCAGGGAGTGTGCATTCAATTGTAGCCAGACCATGGAGCCAGCCCCAGGCTCCATTTTACCTCCACTGCGTTGATAGTTACAGATTCTTCTTTTCACAGACAAGTGGTTCAGTATAATATCATTGGCACAAAGCTAGTGGGTGCTCCATGAAAAAAATCCATGTACAAACATCATGAATGAGTACATCCCAGAAATCCTCTAGGTTCTTTCTATTTTGTTCATCTTATTGTTTTGACCTTCTTTTCTTACTGGGTCTGCTGGTAGTACACTCCGGAGTTCTGGAGACCTGCCCTTGTTCTCCGACCCTTCACAACCTGGTCTTTCCCAGTCTGTTGAGTTAGCTCTTCAATGAGCTTATTTCATGGCTGATTTCCCATGGTGCTGCACATTCCGTGATCACTCATCACCCCACCCACCTGGGCAGACTGTTACAAAAACAGGATGGCTAAATATAACTCCCTGGGATTGCTCAAAAACTGAGACCCCAGCATCTGGAGGTGATGTCTTAATGCTAATGTTCCTGGTGATGTGGATCTTGCCGAGAGCTTACCCCTCAGTGAAGGAACTTACATGACCCGTCAATCAGCTCCCATATGGTGTGTGCCAGCTGAAGGTTCTACCACCCCAGTGCCTGGGCCCCGGTCAGCTAGGCCTGAATATGTATCTTGTAGAGTTTGTGTTGTTGGTATGCAGAACCCTTGCCCAAAGAGCTGTGACTCCTGTATTTCCCTGGGCTAACATGATGAGGACAAAGACTCTATCTGTGGATTCTAATGTGCATCCGACGACCATGTGGTGGCTACAGGCAACCCTGGTGATGCAACCTCTCAAATCCAGCTCAAAGTGGTAATTACCAAATTCATATGTACATTATGGGGCTCCCTGCAGCTTTTCAGGCTCCTTCTCACTTGGTTCTCACCTCGACAAATGCCATCCTATGCTAAGTAGCAGGAAGTAAAGGAGGAAGAACAGAAGTTAGCTCAAGCTTGGGATGCATGATGACATCATCCATTACTAGAAACAGCCCAGTGAATATTAAACACAGATCCACTAGATAAGGCAGTCTTTCCCTGGGGAGGAACAAGTGAAGAGGGTGGACACAGAAATCAGAAGGATTCCTTCTGGGCCCTTGAGAGAGGCAAGGAGCGGGAGACTTTTCCTCAATGCAACCGTGAGAAGAGAGGAAGGGGAGGCTCCCTCTTAGCCTCGCCTCCCCTCATGGCCATGCATATCTCACAGTCCGCACACATCAGCCCCTACAAGGAGAGGCCAAGCAGCCTTGCCCCTGGGAATGGCCTCTGTGGTGCTGATTCCCTTCCTCTTTCCCCATCCTCTAGTGACACTAGAGCCAGAGACAAAGAGACGACGAAGACTCTTTCTTCACCTCCCACTCGACCAGGTGCCCTGAACCATCTCCACAGATCTGACCACAAATGGGCCGCACCGGGTCATAGAGACCCATCACCCACTGCTGCCCTGATGCTGGGGCACTAGGGGTTTCAGGCTCAAATTGTCGCGGTGCTGAAACTGCTCCTGTTCTCCCAGGGATGGTGAATCAGAGGGCTATCCCCCTGCCGCACTGTATTAGCTGGCTTGAATAATGTATGTTTCCCTACTAATGCCCTCTATTTGATCATGTGTCCACGTTAGTGTTCATTGGAAATTTTCCTGTTGGATACACACGGAGAGTAATGCACATTTATAATAACAGTTTGAATGCATGTTGGGAGGCTATGACTCTGTGGTAATAACTGAATTTTATCAGGCATTCAGATTAGACAGTGAGTTGCCTGCCAGAGAACAAACCCTTGGGGAACTTTTTTGTGTAGCCAGAGTTGGGGGACTGGGAGGCAGCCTTCGTTGCATATCTGATTACTGTGAACTTTGATTTGGGGATTGGCATGTTACCTCAAGTCCAGAGCAAATACCTGAGTTTTCAGAGCCTGAGCTTGGGAGCAGATCCTGGAGAAGGTTGACAGTTTCCTTGGGATTGCTTTGGGTGCAGATCGCAAGAAAAGAGACTGAGGCTCAGTGAAGAACACAGCTGCTTCCTGGTTGTGTGACTTATAGCAAGTCACTTAAACTACTCTGAACCCTTATTTGATTATCTATCGAGTAGGTATAATAACTACCAGTCAAGGTTGTTGAAAGTATAAGGACCAAATGAAATGATTCTAGGCATTGAGGATACACCCATGAATAAAAATTCCTGCCTTTGTAGAGCTTACATTGCAATGTGGAGTGACAAAAATAACTACATAAATGGTATAGTACGTTAGAAAGTTGGGAAGATAAAGTTGGGAAGGAGACAGGGAGAGCTGGGGTTGCAGGTGTCATTTTAATGGAGTGGTCAGGGAAGGCCTCAGTGAAGAAGTGATGTTTGCACAAACACTTAAGGGAAAAGGGGAGCAAGTTGTAGAGATACCTGTGGGAAAGCCTTTTGGGGAATTGGCAGGCTGAAGCAGAAGCATGCCTGGCATATTGTAGGCACATCAGGGATGCCCATGAGGCTGCAGAAGAGTGATCGAGGCCAAGTACAGGGTCAGAGAGGTCACGGGGAGAACAAATTGGTCTTGCAGGCCATCTTAAGGACTTTTACTCTAGAAAAGATCAGTTGCCACTGATGAGTTTTGAGCAGAGATATAATATGGTTTTATTTACATTTTAATAGGATCCCTCTGGTTCTTGTGCTAACAACAGACTATATAGGGACAAGGGTGGAAAATGGGAGGCCGTAGTCATGAAGGGAAAGGTATCACAGACTTGGATCAGGATGATAGACAATGGAAATTGTGAGAAGTGGTTCCCTTTGGGATATATTTGGAAGGATTTGCTGATGGATTGTGCGTGGGTTTGAGAAAGAGGAATCAAGGACGCTACTTTAAGTAAAGAACTTGTAAAGTACCCTGGACCTGGCATATAGGAAGTGCCCAGTTACAGTTATTGTCACCACTGCTGGGTATCAATCTGAGCAGGGCTAAGTCAGCAGGTGAGGCCAGCTGGAAGATGGCACAGCGGGGAGCTGGGATTGAACAGCTGCTCCATGGCACATAACCAGAGACAGGGAGAAGCCGTTAGAGGCCAAGAGAATGCCTTGGGTAATGGGGGTCGTCAGACCAAAGGAGGCTGATGGGTACAGAGGAATGGCCTTTGGAATTATGGAGTTCTGGCTCTGGCACCTTTTGTGTGCTATTTGACAAAGTTCTGATGAACTGAGGACTAGGCTGGACTTAGTGACAGGGTCAAAGCCAGATCTGATCCATCAGGCACCCACTTGAGTCAGGCACCATCTCCCAGTGACCTCCAGGACTCAGCTTCCCCTGCCCGTAAGAGGTTGGCTTATGTTGACTGGGCTTGACTTGGCTAGTTCGCTCTTCCCCCATGTGTCTCTTATCCTCCTGGGAGCAGCTACGTTGTCTCACAATGATGGCAGACATGCAAGAGGCCAAGCCTAATCTGGCAGGTGCTTTTAAGCCTTTGAACACATCAAGGCCTCCAAATTTCCCATGGCCAAAGCAAGTCACAAGGCCAAACCCAGAGTCAACAAGTGGGGGAATGTACTCCACCTCTATAATGGGGGGAGCTAAAAATTATATTGCAAATGGTGAGAATACAAGGAGCAGCAACAATTTGGGCCCATAATCTGATCTACCATACCCTGTCAGGGCTGGCTCAGAATTGAGGTAGGAAAGAAGCTGCAGAGAAGCAGAGGTGGGCTGCAAGACTGCACACGTCAATGCTCATGAAAAGTTTGCTGAGGAGCAGGTTGAATTTGGTAGTTCTAGTGAAATCTCAGACATCTGTGAGAGGCTACCAGGGGAGTCCCAGAGCCCCTCAAAGCCCACCCGGTGGGAAACCACATTTTTGGCCTCCCCTAGAGGGCCAGCCTTGATAGTAACTTTTCCTTCATGTCTGAGGTCCTATTGCACTTGACTGCTACCCTTGGAATGTCCCAACCCAGAGAAGTTCCTGGCTTTGACCCATCATGGAATTTTCCAAGGCACACGAGGGGATCCTTCTGGAGGGACCCTTATCACTGGTCACAGGCAACAACTCACGTTGTTTTTCCTCTTACCTCCTTTCTAGTCAAGAAGCAAATTGAGTTGAAGTCTCGAGGTGTGAAGCTGATGCCCAGCAAAGATAGCAGCCAGAAGACATCTGTGTGTAAGTGTCCGCCCGCCAGCCTGCCTGCCAGGCCACTTGCTCGAGGTCAGACACCCAGGCACTAAACCATGGGGAAGCCAGATGATGCTGGAATGACTTTCCTTCAACCCTGCTTCCTCCATCCTGGGCTCTGGGCTTGGACACCCTGACCCAGCGGCCAAAGAGCAGCCCTAGGGCCTGTCCTTTGCCTTCTCCTCCTCTTCCCATTTTCCTCCTTTTTCCTCTTTCTCCCTCACTTCCCATTCGAACTGCAGTCCAGGGAGTCATTACTGCTACATTTCTCTCTTTATTTTCCTTTTGAATCACTTCCACCTGCTAAGACAGTCCTCCTTCGGCTCCTCTTTTAGGAGTCAATAACCTTGGGCTGGGATCTTGGGGGCTGCAGGGCCCCAGTTCCAGCTCCCAAGGCCAGATTGGGAAATGGAGGCAGGGGAGTGACTAGCAACCTCCTCCAAGGGCCCCTGGACCTGGCTGGGCAAAGAGAGGACTGGGGAAGTGGCGGGGGTCGGGGGGGTGTTCCTGTCTTGGGCCAATGGGGAAGCACTGGGGGCTCTCTTCTTGGGCAAGGGGAGGATGACATCTTTGAGAACATGTTCCTGCTACCAGTGTTGGGAAGGTTAATAGGGGTCTAGTTCTGGGGAATGGTCTGGAATGTGGGTCCCAAAAACACCTGATCAGGGCCTGTGCTAAGGGGCTTTTGAACTAAAGCCCAGGAAGGGCTGGGGAAGGTTCTGGGCACCTCCACAAGACTGGGCTTGAAAGCAGGGGAGGTTTTTCCAGAAACCTTCCACTTTCCTTCTGGGCCGAGTGGTAGGGAGCTTTCCTTGGTCCTCCAAATGACTGACCTGGTTTTCCTTCTCCTTCCCTCCCTTTGCCCTTCTCCTGCATCTCCGGTCCTCTCTCCCTCCACTTTTTCTCCTCTTGCCACTTTCTGCTCCATCATTCTTCTCATCCTTCTGCTCCCCCCTCTTCTCTCCCTGCTTCTCGTCCTGTGCCTGACTTGCTCCTCCCACCCTCCCCATTCCTCCCCTTCCATCTTGCCTCCATGTGCTCACTTTCCTGGAGATGCTAGAAGTACTTATTGAGGAGAGAAGGACACAGAGTGGCACCGGTGGTTTCCGAGCTCTGTGCCGATGTGTGTGGCTGGGAGAACATCAGGGCGAGAGGCACTTTGGTCTCAGGCTCCAACTGAACTGAGCCTGGGTTGGGGATTGTCTGTGGACTTTCGAGTCGTCTGAGTGGAGACAGTTGCCACAGGCTGTTGGGTACAGCTAGGAACCGGCATCTCCAGTCACCCACCCTGAGAGACTGGATGGCAGAGGGCACCGGAAGACCCTTCTTTGTGCTTGACTAGAGGTTTAGGGGAAAGGACAGGGTGCTGGGAGAGCCCAGGGTCAGGCCAGGAATCTGCAGAGGGCTCAAGCCATGTCCCTGACCCTCACAGGCTTTTTCTTTCTGTAGCCACAGGAGACCCAATGAACTGAGGCAGGCACGGTTTAATTTCACAGTTTGCCCCGGAGCCACAGGCAAACTTAAGGAAATGGCCCTGACTTAGGAGATCAAATTGTTTATCCCAATTGTGTCCTCAGGTAGCATGTTACCCCAGACACGAATGTTTCAGTTTTCACATCTGTAGAATGGGGATGCAAAACCCTACCCTGCCTTCCTCCCAAGAGTGTTGCCGGATCTAAGATGGGTCTTGTTGACCTAGGACTTCAGGAGGCCCACAGACTAGCCAAAAAAGTACACGTGATGCTGTGGGGTGCATTTTTCTGGAGACAGGGTTCAGGGTTTTCATTAAGCAGACTAATGAAGATGCCAAAAACTCCCTCAGGAAGATAAAGAGAAACCCTGTTCTAATGAAAGAGTGCAAATGCTCTTTGAAAAATAAATATACATGTCTCTATCAAGAAGATATTAGCCTCCATTCTAAGAGTTCCTCAGAAAGAATGGGTGTGTGACTCCAGCTGCCTCAGACCCAGGTAGCCACGTGTCTGCAGGAGGCTGGCCCTCTGTGTTCTGCCCAAATTCCCTGTGGACAGCTGTCCTGAAGTTCACAGGGAGAGTGGACCCAACTCTCTACCTTTACTCTTGCCATTGGTTCTGACCACCCACCCACCTGTGACTCCCTGCATTGGGTAGAAGGCGTCGCCTTCCTGAGCACGTTGCAGCTTCTCCCTCACCATAGTGGCCCTCCCAGAGTAGAGTAAGGATTACTCCCCGTTCCTGTCCCTCAGTAGCCAACAGGAAAGCCATGCTATAAACACAAGCAGTTGGTTTTGAGTAGGCAGGGAAGGCTGGAATTAAAAAAAAAAAAGAAAGGGAGAAACACCTCATGCCTCCATAATTCAGAGAGTAAACTGATCGCTGAAATTTAAGTTTGCTTGTTTCCTGGAGAAGCTTGAAGATCCTCGTGGGACCACGGTTCCCTGCTCATTCCTCCCTGGAAGGGGGCACTGGCTGGGTGTGAGCCGCGTCACCATTGGGTTTGTGACTTTCTGGATGGTGCCTGGGTTTCATTTGGGACTGGCTGAGGAAAGGGGAGGTGGTAGATTCTGCTCTGTCGGGGGCTTGTGGCTTGGTGGGTGGGCTTTGCCATGGTCTCGCCTCTTGAATCCAGCCCCATCTGGGGCAGCCTTCTGTTCGTTCTGCTTCCTGGGTGGTGTCAATACTGAATGAGAGGGCAAGAGAAGGGGACAGGGAACTGCTCTATGTTCTTCACATGCTGCAAGGGGGCTGTGTGGTTCCCATGAAGTGGTCAGCAGAGACTTTGGGATGGGTGTGACTTGCGGGCCACAGGGTTGACTAGACAGGATCTAAAGAAGGTGGGTGCTTAGCTGGGAAGTCTGCAGTAGGGATGGATCGCTGTGAAGCTGTAGGGGGACCTGGCTTATCAGCAGATAAGGAAGCTCAGGCTTCCTCCTCCTTCCCACCCTCTGGGTGCCTTAGAGGACCCCCTAGTTATCTCCGTTCCATTACTTGCAAAACACCGAGGCTTCCAGGAAGCAGGAGCTTGCTCTGCTTTGGGAATGGCACTTCCATCTTACTTTCCCAGCCTGAGGTGTCTGGACTGGTGGGAATGGTTCAGGATGTGAAAGCTTTGGAGGTAGAGGCTTGGCAAGGAAGCGGATGGGGGTAAGAGACAAGTAGGAGTAGGGGTAACTGGCTTGAACGTGCCGTGTAGAATGTCAGGCAAAGGGAAGCTACCCAAAAGGCTCTGCTCACTGCACACAACCAAGAGGATGCCTGTGTCTGGCTTGAGCATGCAGTCTGTCCAAATCCTCAGGTTCCGTGGCCAGCCATAGCCTGGGCTACCTGGAGGTTTAAACATGGTCTACTCCAGGCCTCTAACTGTAGACTCCCTCAGTAAGTCTGAAATGAGCTCCCCACCTTCCTTACTTCTATGAGACTACCTGCATCATCACAGGTACCCAGGACCTGGAAATGCCCTGCTCCCTCTCCTCATGCCTTAGGTCCCCTGTGAGTCCCAGGGATTTTTTTCTTTGCCACATTCATTCCTGCTGTCTCATGTCTAGCCTCATTCCAGGCTCTTGTCCTCAACCTGAATGATCATAAAACTTCCCAACTCATCTCTAGGTAACTGGCCCACCCTTGAGCCAGCGGGTCTCACCACACCTTCTCCCCACCAGAACTCTCCAGTGGCTCCCCATCATTTTCAGGATCAGGCTCGAACCCTGTAAAAGTCTGATCTCTGAAACCTCACCATCCACTCTTCCTTGTCACTCTTCACCCTCCCTCCTACTCTGGTCACACTGCATAACACTCATTCTCTTTCCAGGTTTCCACGTCACTCCTCGTGCCTGTCTATCTTTGTCATCTCTGTTGCCATGTGTCTAAATCCTATTAGCTCAGAAGGCCCATATTCGATGCCACATCTTCCAGGCAGCCTCACACGTGGGTGCATCCTTCATCCCTCCCCACTGTGGTCCCACAGTCCGCTTCCATGGTTTATGCCCTCACTCAACTGGAAACTCCTTGAGGACAGTGGTCTTATCTGACTACCTTTCACACTTCTCATGGTATTCAAATAAAGCCTTGTATACAGTAGGTGCTCAATGAATACTTGTTGTGTACCTATGTGAGCGAGTGAGTGGGTGAGTAACGGAGTGCTTTGTTCACCTTATGGGACATTGAGTGGGATGGGGGGACATACGCAAAGTCGGAGAATGCCAAATGCTGTCCAGATGCCCTGGAACCCATCTAGAAGTTGCTGTTGGGATCGTGGGATTGGTGAGGCTTTGAGTGGAACTCCTCCGACCAGGCTGTGTGCCTGGCCCCAGCTCCTGGTCATCCTCAAAGCCAGGAATCCAGCCTCTTCAGTACCAGCATCCCGACAAAAAGGAACAGGCAGGGGCCAAAGGGTTGCCTACCCTCCCTACTGTGTGTGTATCTGCTGCCCTGACCAAGCTTCTCCTCTAGCCAAGACAACTGTGCATATGGTTTTTGTAAATAGGACTCTGGCGCTGGCAAGTGTCAGAGCATTGCACCACCTACCAGAACCATCACAGGTGCCATCTCTGCCCGGTGCACTTGATGGGTGGCACTGGGTAGGGGATGCTCTGGTGACTGCTTACTCCGGCTCAAGATGTATCTGATGGAAAGAGGCTTCTCAAAAGAAATGTCTGTGTTTGAGCTAAAGTCCCAGCTTTGAACTTTGACTGCAGCTTTCTCTTACATTCTTTACTGTTTCTGATCATGCAACCACCTTTTATTTAACTTTCTTTGGGTCATTTCTCCATCTGGGGCTGAGGTGGGGGGTTCATTTCATCTAGAGTCTCCACCCCAGATCTGAAGCATAGGCGTGGGTGGGAGGTCACCAGGGTCTGTGGACGGTCCACTTCTGGCTGCTCATGTGGGAAAGGGAAGCAGGTGGTGGCTGGCATGGAGGGCCTGTCTCTGAGCCCACACACTCGTGATGACTTTGCTCACAAAGGACTTTGTCAAAAGCAGCTTCCTATCTTGCACATTCAAGAAACCCCAGGCCAGTAGACTCTGGCCACCCCACACAGCCCCAACAAAGCAGGGCCTCATTCTGTCTCTGCCTCCACCTCCCACCCTGAGACATTGCCCCAACTGGTGCCTCCCTGTGACTGTCCATCTCTGTGTGTGCTGTTTTTTGTGTTTTCTTTGCCTTGTAGTAACTCAGGTTGGTGTGTCCCAAGGACATAATATGTGTCCAGACCCTGGCATACCCGAAAGGGGCAAAAGACTAGGCTCGGATTTCAGGTAAGATCTATTTGGGAATTTTCTGATTGCAAGAAGGGTGGGGTGGCCTGGCTGGGAGGAAGACAGGGGCTGGCCTTCCTGCAGGTGGAAATGGAGAGGATGGCATGGATGTAGGAACAGACAGTTTCCGGAGAAGAGCTATGGCTTTGACATTCCCTCCTGGTTCAGTCCTTGGCACAGTGCTCATGCTTTGGTGGGGGGAGGGAACGTTAGACTGCCCATGTTATCCAGAAAACCTATGCACCCAGGGTACAAAGGGCCGCCATCTCAGCAATGATACGCCAGCAGGCAACTCGTGCCTGCAATAATCTAGGAGACCATTTTCCTTAAAGTTTATGGCTATCATCCACCCACTCTTAGCTGCCCTAACTGGTGCTTATCTCCAAGGATCTCTGTTTTGCTCACAAAGTCACCTTTTAACTCAATCCTAAAACCATTAAACGGTCTAAAAAAAGAAGATGAAGAGCAGATGTTCCTTCCAATGGAGATTTTTAGTGATAAAACAGTGGAGCAGAGATTAAGGGCCCGAAGGAAAAATAACAAGTGGGGCTTCTTTATGGAACCAGGAAGGACTCGGGGTGGGGCTTGGCAGGCCCAGGGATGGAGCTCACAGACACAACTTGTCTCCCAGGTTAGGATCCAGCGTCCAGTTCACCTGCAACGAGGGCTATGACCTGCAAGGGTCCAAGCGGATCACCTGTATGAAAGTGAGCGACATGTTTGCAGCCTGGAGTGACCACAGGCCAGTCTGCCGAGGTGAGGGTGCCCTGGGGAAGGGAGGCTGGCCAGAGAGTTTGGCTGGGCATGGAGGATTGAAGCCCAGCTCCCAGCAGCTGAGGCCCAGGCTCTCAAGCAGACTGGCTTCCCTCCCTCCCTCCCTGCATTTATTTACCAATAAGCATACTTATCTAGCCCTTTCTCAGTATCAAGGCCTGTTCTAGGATCAGGAGATACAGAGGTGGGGAAGATAAGCATTGTGGTGCTTGCCCTGTATGCACCTCACAGTCTAATGGAGGAGGCACATAAGAAACAGCTTGCTGTCTCATTGAACAGATACTGAACTACACCTAGATAGGAAAGGAAGTCAGTCACCTTTTATATAGTCACCTTGAATCCCTCTATTATAACACACACACATCTTGAAACCTCTATCCCATGCCCTTGTTCCTTTCCCCAAATTGCAACGGACAGACTTGTCACTTCTGCAAGAGTGTTTTTACCTGTGTAGTAATGACATGCTTCTAACACCCCACCTGGGTGTTTTGTTCCCCAGGGCCCTGCCACTACATCCCCAGGTATCAAATGAGCCAAGCCTGGGCTGGCCTAACCCCTACCCGCCAAATCATCTTAAAATAACAGAGCCAAGCATATTCCTGCATTGAGGCAGGGCTGCGGCTGCTTCTGTGGTAGAGAAGCCCCTGACCTCATCCCCCAGGGAACCAGCAGAGAGCGCCCCTGTGCACTAGGCTGTTAGACGGTCTTTAAAAGCCAACAGGTGCTCTTTTGAGTGCCCCTTTAGAAGAGAAGATATGTTGCCCACTACAAAGTTACATTCTGGATCCTTCTGATCTAAGAAAGAGATTCTTTGCCTCTCTTTGGCATATGCATCAAGATGAAATTCATGCAGAGTAAGAGGATCTAGGAAAAATAATATCTCCTTATGATACTGAGAAAGGGACAGAGTTGGAGCTGAAACCCATACCCTGTTGTTAAACTGAGTCTATAAGTAATCTGGAAGAGTGTCACTATGCCATCTTTCAAATAAGCCTTACATCCTCATTCAACTTTGAGGTAGCCCTGTTCCACAGTTTATAATGTTCTTTGCATGTTCACTGATTTTAGCTATATTATCTCAAGGATTCTACATATCTACTATGTTTTTAAAAAATCAAACAACAAAAAAGAATTCTTGTCATAACTCAGCAATTGGGCAAATCACCCATTTTCCGTAAGCATTTCTTACCTCTAAATGTTGCTAATAGTACGTACCCTACCCTTCTTCTGTTTAATGTGGAGATTGAATGGAGTTGTGAATGTGTGAGCACTTTATGAATTGAAAAGCACTAGAAGAAAAAAAAAATATCCTCGTGCCAGTAGAATATGAGCTCTACAGGGCAAAGACTTCTGTTTTGTTTACTGCCTAAAATGGGGCGTGGCACATAGTAGGTACTCAGTAACCGATGTTGAGTGGATGATGGAATGAATGACTCATTGAATAGCATACCACTCCAATGCCAGGGAGCCCAGACACCAGCTGTGCAGAGAGGCATAGAATTATCAAGTCTGAGGACCAAGGGACCCCTGCCCATCTGTGGTTTCAGAATTCCTTTTGAGAAGGCAGGATGACAATGCTTTTAGGCAGTGGTGGGATCTGGTCTCTTCTCAAGACCTTTTTACTAGGGTAAGGTTGTTCTCTTAATTCTCAAAAGATGACGACTGTTTACATGAACATGCCAAGGGTGGAGAAGGGCTGGTGTTTTGGCCGGAAGGAAATTTGTAGCTGAAAAAGTGTGTTCATCATTTTCTCCAGTGATTTGGACCGACTGAAGTCTGAATTCTCTGCTGCATTGTCATTAAGCCTTGGGCTGGGCTTTTTCACACGGTCATCTCATTCCATCACCTGCTACTGTAAAACAAGTGGAAATCATGGTACAAATCCAACCATCATCATTTTTAGCTGGGGCCCTTGGGCCAGTTTCTTCACCTCTCTGAATCTCTTTTTTTCCTACCAAAAAGTGGTGATAATAGAACATTACTTTGTGGGGTTACTTTGAGGGCTAGATGAAGCAGTCCTTGTTTAGAAGTGATGCAGCTGGAAACCATCATTCTCAGCAAAGTATCGCAATCAAGAACAGAAAACCAAACACCGCATGTTCTCACTCATAGGTAGGAATTGAACAATGAGAACACTTGGACACAGGAAAGGGAACATCACACACTGGGGCCTGTTGTGGGGTGGGAGTAGTGCGGAGGGGAGAGGGATAGCCTTAGGAGATATACCTAATGTAAACAACAAGTTAATGGGTGGAGCACACCAACATGGCACGTGTATACATATGTAACAAACCTGCACTTTTGTGCACATGTACCCTAGAACATAAAGTATTTAAAAAAAAAAAAAAGTGATGCTAGTACGTCTATGAGGCTTACGTGCGCACATGTTCAGCTTAACCTGCTGGGCACTGTCCGCGTAAGCTTCCTCTAGCGCTGGAGCAAACCTCAGCCTCTGGTTGCTGCGGGCTCTTTTAGAAGCTGTCTTGTCTAATCCTATTGCAATCCTACAGTTTGGGAGTCGCATGGACTTTGATCTAGATCACAACTCTGACACCTTTTAGCTTGCTGGCCCTGGGCGGGTTCCTTCCGTCTTTTTTAGCCACAGGGCCCTCATTTGTGAACAAGGAAAACAAAATCTTCCCCGCCTACTGACGATGAAATTTAAGCAAGGCATTTTCTAGAAAGTGACCAGCCCTGACAGTGGTGGAGGGTACATTCTCAATATGGGTTAACGTTCCTGCCTTCTTCTCTCTTTTTGCCCCCCTCCTATAGGCCATTGTGAAGGAGAAAGAGAGACTGCTGAGTCTCCTGGGTTTGAACTTGGATGATCTGTCCTGGGCTTCCCTGACGGCCCAGGGCTGAGATAGATTATTAGAGTTAAGGCTCTCTTTATTTTGGCAATTTTTAAGGTTTTTATTTTAAAATCTTTTGTTTTTAATTAATTGCAATTACTATTCTGTGATTTTTGGGAGAGTTTAGGTGAACCCCACCTTAAGAATAAAAACAAACAAAACTCTTTCCATTCCAAGAAGTTCCACTAACAAGCAGGTTACCAAAAGATCACATTCTAAAAAGGATTTTACCATAATAATGGTATTATTTTTTCTTTAATGCAGTTAAAATATGATTTGATTAGAAATACTCATTTTCCCACACAATTAATTCTACTAAAACACGGGCCTGGCAAATAATAGGTTCTCAGCTAATGTTTGAAGACCACCTGAATGAATCAGTGATTGAAATGAATGAACAATATGGGACTGTGCCCTCATTTTGAGATATGAAATCAGGCATTCACAGGCCTTTCTTTTCTTTCCCTCCCATCAGAAGAAGTAAGCTTCTGATTTGACTCCTAGAAAATTTTCATCACACAAAGGAGATTGAGGGCAATGTGAAACACTGTTAAACTAATTCTCTTCAGCCCCAGATACAGACAGAGTCCACAGATATAGAGCTTTTCAGACTTATTTTACATATGGAGCCCAATATTTAAAAATAAGTTTTTGCAGAACCCTAATAAATAAAACAGAAACAAGTGGAGCTTCTCTGATTAAAGTTGGGTCAGGGGATTTCTAGTCTCCCCTCCACCACCATTTTCAGTAGCCTTTGAGTCCTGGTACCCCTGGGGTGCCAGGGAACACTGTAAACCACTGGTATAGTGAGAGGACCAAATTAACAACCAGCTCTGATTCCTTCTGATCACAAATTGGTGTTGATGGAGTTTAGGGACTGAGTACCAGGCCCAGATGAAACTCTTACAGTTACTGATTCACAAAGTAAATAATTAACAGAAAATTATATATTATTTTTCCTTTGTGGCTAAATTCATATATATACACATACATATGTGTACATATACACATACATATATGTGTGTGTATACATATACATATATGCATATATGTATATACTCATATACATATTTTATATATGTATATGTACACACACACACACACATATATATATATATGCCTCTGGGTGGCTAGAATACCAAGCTTGGGACTTAGAGACCTAAGTTAAAGTTCCAACTTTGTTATTAACCATGTGGCACGGGGAAAATCACTGAAACACTATGAATCTTTATCCTCATCTGTAAAAGGGGAGTGAAACAGGGGAAATATGGCACAAGCCAGGGTGAATTCAATGCCATGATAATTACAGGTGGCTGTCTTCTTAGTGGATTTCATTAGATCAGCTTTCTGGTTTTACTCCTTAAACATAATTGTTATCCAGAGTTCTATTTTCAAATCTCTTCTCTTCTTTCCTCTCTCCTCTTCTTTCCTCTCTCCTCTCTTCTCCCCTCCACTTATTCTCCCTGGATGACGCACACTGATTGTACTAGAGTACATGCCCCATTATTCCAGCCCTGAGAATGTCCCTGAGTCCCTTACCTATATGTGCTAATGATAAAGCTCTTATTTATTAAATTATGTATACTTGTATATAGCATTGCACTAGGCATTTTTCATAACTTCTTTATGAGTAAAGTGGCAATAACCATATTTTATGTTTAGCTGAAGCTTAGAGTGGGCAGCCAACTTGCCCAAGGGCACAAAGCTACATCTGTTGAGCTGAATTTCAAACCCTGACTCCAAAGGCTGAATCTTACTTCTACTTGAAAATTGTACCTGGACATCCTTCGGAGTCAATATATTGGATGGAACCATGCAGAACAACTCCCCCTCCACTCCCCACTTTTTTTGGGTAATTTTTTATTTTGATATAATTTTAAACTTACAGAAAAGTTGCAATTAATGTGCAAAAAGCTCCCATGTACCCTAGATTTAAACAACTACTTTTTAAAAGTTAGTGGAGAAGAGGAAAGCTAAGAAGAAATTTGGTCAGAAAGGTAGGAGAAAAGCCAAAAAGCATCACTGAAGCCAAAGAATATGAGTTTCACAAAGAGAGAAAGATCAGTAGTGTCAGATACTCCAGAGAGGTGAAGTATAATCACAGTTGAAAAGTAAACATTGGGGTTAGTGACTCAACCAAGTGTTGAATGTTTGAACTTGTTTCTGCAAGGAACTGGTGAAAGAAGACAAGGGAAATGATAGACTTGGGCTAAAGTTTCTATTTTGATGGCAAACCATGAATCTGTGGTGATACCACAGTTCTCCTGGTAGCCCCCCAGCCCCTAGGATTAGAGAGAGAAAAGGTGAGTGGTAGAATTGATGGAAAGCAGGCATTTCACCAAGCAGATGTGAGAGCGTTGAGGAAGATGAAGGTATTGGTGAGTGGTCTTGAGGTCCAGACTGGGTAGTGAGGGAAGAGGGGTCAGGCAAGGATCAATAGATGGGATGAAATGTGGGAGCCAGAAGGCTAGAGAGGCCTATGATGTAGGACAATGGTGCATTGAGACCAAAGTCATTCTGCTGGGAACACAGGCAGTGGGGGAAGGAATGGAATGACTGGGTTTAAAATCTGTGAGTTGGACTTCCCTGGCTCCCAGGATAGCAGGGCCCTGGGTGTGGCTATAAACGTGGTTGATCATGAGTTGGAGGAAGAGCAGGGTGTCAGATCTCATAAGGCGGCAGTGGCCTCCAAAAGAAGGGGCATCTCTCCATTGAAACAGGAGGGAAAAAGGAATTGAGTACATATGCAGATAGGATTGCATTTTTAGAGAGTAGGACAAAGGACCCGCCTGCTAGATGGCTTCTGTTCCCTCCAAACAGAGAGCCAAAGTCATCAGCTAAGAGTAAGGGGAGATAAGAGGAAGAGGAAGGTGTTCAAGGGATGTCTAGAACACATGAAAAAGTCTTTGAGCAGAATGAGAGAGTGAGCTAATAGAGCTAAATGGTAGGGTCACTGGGCAATAGCTAGGATTTTTTTGAGATGAGTAATGAGTTTATAATAGACATTCATCTTCTTCTTTTTTTTTTTTTTTATTTTTTTATTTTTTGAGACGGAGTCTCGCTCTGTCACCCAGGCTGGAGTGCAGTGGCCGGATCTCAGCTCACTGCAAGCTCCGCCTCCCGGGTTCCTGCCATTCTCCTGCCTCAGCCTTCCTTTTCACAGCAAAACTCAACTCTATGGTGACAGGTATGGAGAAAGCAGGTAGAGGGATTCAGTCCAAACTGATGTCTTCTAAGCAACTGACTAAAAGAGGAAGAAGAAAGGGACTTGGGACAAGCAAGAACATGAGCCTAATGGTGGCCCATGGGATCAAAGTTGTGTAAGGACAGAAGAAAAGACAGAAGGAGCTGATGGGTAGAGAGGAGATATTGCTGTCAACAGAGTGGAGGTCTCAGTAGGGAAAGATGAATTCTACTGGAGGTTCAGAAAACAACTGTGAAAGAAATACTTGAGAGTGGGAGCAAGATCTTAACTACAGAAGGCTGCATAGGAGGCAGTAGCATAAGAGGGGAAGATGGGCTTCAGTCAAGGCAGTGGTGGGAGCAGGAGGTTCCAAAAGATGTTGCAGCTACAAGTAGGATTTGTTTTCCTTAGCATTGGTAGTGGGAGGTGGTTCCAGAGGACTGTGGAAAGGGTTGGGAGGAAGGTCAATAGGAGAAGCAAGGGAAGGCAGCATGGAACAGGATAGGAATCAGATCTGGAGAGAAGATATGAGACCAGAGGCACTTGCACCTGGAGCAGTTCCCTTCTTTAGCACCATGTTGTTTCAGTGTCAGAATTGGCTGTGGATCCAGGTGGTAGCTCCCTATGGTCCCTCGGGATACTGTTCCTATTATATGGTAATGTCCAGAGGAAAAATGGGAGTGGCTGCAGAGCTCAGGCATGGAAGATCTCAGAGAAGTCTCTCCTGAAAGCAATCCAGAAGAACATTTGAGGGAAAAAGGCAGAGAAACAAAATGATATGTTCATTCATTTAGTAAGACATTGAGCACCTACCATTTTGCCTGCCCATCTGGGTCACTGTGATGAGCTTTCTATCTGTTGGTGGGATCCCATGGAGCTGGCTGCTCAGGATGATGTCTGTCTGTCTGTCCACAGAACCCCTGACTTCCCAGATAGCAGAGGAAAAAAGCAGCTAATGCTTCATTTTGAACCTAGTTTAAGGTGCTCTATGCTATCTGCAGACTGTAATATTTTAATTAAACCCCTCTAAGCCCTTAAAGTGGTAAATGCCTTTTTGGCCTGTTCTCTCTCATTACCTTCAGCATGTTTCAACAGACTGCAAATATACCATCTAATTCTTGGAAACACATACAAGATAAATTGAGTCTGAAGATGAGGGCTTTTGGCAGCAAAATCTGACTTTCCAGAAGAGGTGTAAGATGGTGCTGGTGGAGCTTTGTAAGGATTCTCTGCAGGGCTAGAGTTCTGAGTCCACAGGTCCTCTTTGCAAAGGTGGGATGGAATCAGGGCTTTGATTATCTTATTCTAATTTGTTTAGTAATATTGTCAGTCTCAAGTGTACTTGTGGGGGAGGGGGGGAAACCTGTGTCAAGAAACTTCAGGAAAGGCAGAAAAAGGATCCTTAGCCTTGAGAGAAATCCTGGGCATAGAGAAACAGAATAGACATGGCGTTGGGAGTCTGATCATCTCTGGTCCCAATGGTTGAATATTGACCACATCCCAGGCCCTGGGCTGAACCTTCACATCCATCATCTCGTATAATTTCATCCTCACCATATCTCAGTGAGGTGGTACCATTTGTCCCATTTTACAGATGAAGAAACAAAATCAGAGAGATTTTCTAACTCATCCGGACTTAAACAACCAGCAAATGAATTTATATCCAGAAGGCTAAGTTCATAAATTTTAAAGCCTGATCTCGCTTTAACCATGCCATATTGCCATAGGGCCCAGTTGTATCAAGTGCAATCTAGGAATCTGTTTCTCAGTACAGAACGAAAGGGGCAATCAGATATACGTGGGGAAATGGAGTGGGGATTCCCCTGGGACTTGTTCAGACTTGATTCAACAGATTCTTGAGCTCAGGATGAAGGAGGAGCAGATCCTTTCAGTGCAGGACTAGAGTGAGAAGACATCTCCTCCCAGGAGGTGATGAGCTAACAAAGAGGAGGTAACAGACCTGACCCAAAAGCCCCTTGCAAATAACCCTCTGACAACACCTGCTCTGCTTGATGGTGAATGTTTTTCCACCTGCTCCCTTCACTTGCCGTGGCCCTTCAGAGAGGGCGGGCTGTGTCAGACACTTTTTTCTCCCCAGACTTTTCCTGGCCCATAATAGGCACTCAATAAATGTTAGAATAAATGAGCTGAGCGCAGGAATGAGCGCATGAAATGAGAAGAGATTCATTATGTCTGGGAGCTGCAGAACCTGCTTCCCAGACCTTCCTAGGAAGGGCGCCCTGGGAAAGGTTTATCATGGCCCTTTCCACACATGGCAAGGAACTCTAGGCTATTTGGCCCCATCAGAGGAAACCAGGTTTGACACCACTTTCATTTTATATAGTTAGGCTTGTTGAGTTTGCTCACTATTTCTTTACTGTTAGGCACTTTGTCTACAATTAGGATAAATTGCCATGTGGGCAGCATGAGAACAGGCTCTTAGAACCTTTTATTAAAATAGCTGAACACTAACGTTAAAGAATGAAGTGGCTAGAACTAAACACACATTTTTAAAGAAAGCAAATACCTAGGTACAATGTAGTACCTTAACTGTTATCAATCACTACTTAATCTAATTAGTTTAGAAGCTATTTTAAAGAGCTTAATTAGATTAAGCTGTGATTGATAACACTTTATATCTACTTGAGTAGAGTACTTCTAATTCACCTTGAATCTTTATGCTTCCAGTCAAAAGCTGGTTTCAGGGATAAGCTGAGTTTGGAGACATATTTGGGAAGCACTGAAATCACTCTGGGTGCTTGGCACTGAGCCAAGTCAGGGTCCTTGGCAGAGCTCTTGGGCACAGACATTCTGTGACCTAATGGAGTGGCCTTGACAAGGATATCCTAAAATTCCTCTTCAGGAGGACTGAGGGGGTCATGGAGGAAGGAACTGAGGGGCAGGAAGAACCTGAAATGAGGTCAGACTCCTAGTTAAGCCGCGTTAGGTCCACACCAGCACTCAGCTGGTTTGGAGAATTGGAGTACAAATTGGGAAACAGGTCAGCAGAGTAAGGTGTGGGCTGCTTAGGTATCCACAGGTACCCGGGATCCACCTGGCTTTGTGTCACCCGACAGGTTCTGGCCCACACCCTCTTGACAAAGAGGAATTGCATGATCATAGTGGAGTTGGGTGTGGGGATAAGTGGGGCATGCAGAGGGGTCACTTAGCCTGCCTTGGAAGTTCATCATTGCCTACAGAACAGCAGTCACAGTGCTCAAGGCACTGCGGCTTCCCTTCAAGCCTCCCAAGAACTGTAGGGGAAGGACCCAGGAAGCAGAAGGTTATGTCCAGGGTGGGAACTGTACAGATGCAGTGTCTTCTGGGCTGGGAGTGGGAGGCAAGAAGGGGAACTGGACCTAGTCTTAACTCAAAGGCTTGTCTTTCATCTCCTCTGCAGCCCGCATGTGTGATGCCCACCTTCGAGGCCCCTCGGGCATCATCACCTCCCCCAATTTCCCCATTCAGTATGACAACAACGCACACTGTGTGTGGATCATCACAGCACTGAACCCCGCCAAGGTAAGGCTCTTGGGGAGCAGGGTGGTGTTCTGTGGGCAGGGCTAGGTTGGGAACAGTTGGCCTACAAGGTTTTTCAAACTCAGAACTTACTGGTGGTAGATTCTCTGCAGACAGTTCTTTTAAGTTTTTAAAATTAGTATCGAGTGGATAAAAAGCAGAATATAAAATATAAGCAAAATATAAGGAACAACAATGCAACAAACACCTGTGCAGCCATCGTCCAGCTTAAGGGGAAAAGAAAATCAGTTACCTTAGTGATGCAGGTTCCTCACCAATCCTGTTTCATTCCCTACACCCTCAGAGGTAACCATTACCTCAATTGTGTGTTTATTATTCCTTTGCTTTTCTTTATACTTAGCACTTAAGTGTGTATCCCTAAAAATACATTGCTTAGTATGCTAACATTTGAACTTCATATAAATGTAATCATGTATGTATTCTTAATCAACCTCACTAAAAATTATGTTCCTAAGATTTATCTAAGTTATTGTATGTAGTTTTGCACTTCTACATACATTTTTTCATATTTATTTCCTGTTTAGTTTTTTTTTTTTTTCCTGCACCCTTTGTTCTCTCTTATAAATTTTACAAGTGTGTTGCCAAGATCCACAAAATAACCTGTTGGAATCTTTATTTTAATTTTATCAAAACTACAGATTAATTGGAGAAGAACTGATAGATTTTTGATACTGAGTCTTCCAGTCCATGAGTATGGTATATCTCTCTGTTTAGGGTTTCTTTAATGGCTTGCAATAAATTTGTATAATTTTTTCCATTACATATTTTATGCATTTCTTAATATATTCACTCGTAAATATCTTATATTTATTGTTGCTATTATAAATCAAATCTTTTAAAATTATACTTTCTACCTGTTTCTTGCTGGTGTTTAGAAATGCGATTGATTTTGTACTTTGATTTTTATATTAGCAACTATCTTGTTAAAATGTATCTTGATTCTTTGGGGTTTTCTATGTGGATAGTCATCATCTGCAAAAAATGTTGGTTTTGTTTCTACTTTCCAATCCTTATACTTTTTCTTTTTTATTTTCTTGCCTGTTCTGGCTGGAACCTCCCAGTATAACATCAAGTCATTATTATGATGGTGACCCCTATGGTCATTGTTTGATATTTAATAGAATGTTTTATTTCTTCACCATCAAGTATGATGTTTGCTGAAGTTTATTTTTCATTTGTAGGTACTCCTTTTATAATAGAATAGGGGAATTTACTTTCTAATCCTACTTTGCTAAGGGCTTTTATCAAGAATGGATATTGAATTTTATGAAGCATCTTCCTATATCTATTGATACAATCATATAATTTTTCTCCTTGATTCTCTTAGCATAGCAAATATTGCCTTTTCTCATGTGGAACCAACCTTGCATTCTTAAGATTAACGTAATTTGGTCATTTAGTATTGTCATTTTTATATATGCCTATATTTGATTTTGTTTAGTAATTTGTTTCTATTTTGTTAGTGAGCTTGGCCTGTTATTTTTTTTCATATTGCCTTTGCCAATTTTTGTGTCAATATGTTGCTAGCTTCAGAAAATGATTTGAAGAGTATTTCCTGTATTTCTATCCTTTGGGGTTATTAGTGGAAGATTGGCATAACTTTTGCCTTGAAAGTTTGGTGAAATTTTTCAGCAAAACTGTCTGCATCTGGTGTCTCCTTTGTTTGAAGATTTTAGACTATAGACTTAATACATGTAACGACTGAAGAATTATTTTGGTCATCTGTTTTTTTTCTTGACTCCATTTTAGTAAATATTAAAATTTATCAGATATAAAGTTATATATACTATCTCTTATTATAGTTATGATACCTGCCATTGTTGTGTTTCAATTTCCTTTTTCATTTCTAATTTATATCATTTTTTAAATTGGTATTGGCAGTAGTTTAACATTTGTTAGTCTTTTCAGAAGATGAATTTTTGTTTTGTTACTATTCCTTTTAATATATTTATTTGCTAATTTATCAGTTTCTGCTCTCATCTTTATTACTTTCTTCCTTCTAATGCACTTGGGTTTATTCTGTTGTTCTTTTTCTAGCATCTTAATTTTGGTGCTTTGTTCATTATTTTTCAATCTGATTTCAGCATCAAAGGCTACAAATTTCCCTCTAAGGACTACTTTGGCTACATACCTACAGATTTTTATAGTTATTTATTTTCTGTTACAGTTTAGTTCTGAATATTTTTTAATTTACATTATTGTTTCATCTTTTAACCATGAACTATTTAGAAGTATTTTTAATTTCCAAAGGATTTTTCTAGCTGTCTCTTTCCTACTGTTTCTAAATCTTGTGGTCAGAGAACATTGATCTTTATTTGAATCAGTTAAAATTTGTGCTTTTAGGACCGGAAATGGTCATTTTTCACATAGATTCTGTGTAGGCTTGAAAAACAAAACCCTGCATTTTGCAGTTTTTGTTTTCTAGTATGCCCATTACATCAAGTTTGTTCATTGTGTTTGTATCTGTTATATCTTCATTGATTTTTCTTGTCTTCGTGATCAATCAATGGCAGATGGAGGAATATTAAAGTCTTCCATTATGATGGTGGGTTTGCCTATTATTCTTTAAAGTTCTGTCAATTTTTGCTTCATGTATTTCGAGACTGTGTTATTGGAGCATGAAAGTTGAAACTCAGAATTATATATCTTCCTGGTAAATTGAACTGTTTCAAAAATAATTATGTAGTAACTGTTTATATCTGTAGTAATGTTTTTAACCTCCATTGCGTCGGTTTTCTCTTGGTCTTTGTCTAATAAATATTTCCTATTCTCTTACTGTTAACTTTTCTACTTCCTTGTGCTTTATATGTGTTTTGTGGATTTTCAAAATCCCCTCTGACCATTTGTCTTTTAACTAAAGAATTTAGACCTTGTGAGTTATACAATCTTTTTATTCTTTGAAATTTGTCCTAAAATACTCTAGAAATAGCAATATGCCTACTTAATAAAGCCTAGCATTAAACAATAATTTTGTGTTCCTGAAAAACCAAGGATCTTAGGACACTATGACTTTAATCATTCCTTCCGATTCATACTCTATGGTGTGTGTGTATTATGTTACCTTAATTTTTCTCAAGTTATTATTGTTATTGTTTAATAAAGCCACTGTCCGGTTAGATTTACTCATATATTTACCGCTCCTTTTTTACCACTCCTTCTTGTACCTCAGTCCTTTTCTTTGGAATATCTTTCAGTGCAAATACATGCTTTGTTTGAAGATTTTAGACTATAGACTTAATACATGTAAATTTATTTTCTTGTCGATAAAAAACTCTATTAGTTCTTGTTTGTCCTTTTAAAAAACAATTTCAACTTTTATTTTAGATTCAGGGGGTCCATGTGCAGGTTTGTTACATGGGTATATTCCATGATGCTAAGGTTGGGGTATGGATCCTGTCACCCAGTTTGTGAGCATAGAACTTAATGTATAATTTTTTCTTTGTCTTAAAATGTCTGCTTACCCTCATTCTTGAAAGAATGCTGGTATTCACCAGACATTTGATTATCAGTTGATAGTTCCATTCTCTCTGCACATGGAAATATTCCGGTGTCTTCTGGGTTTCACTGTCAGTTTATTGTCCTTGCTTTGTGTGACATCCTTTTGGCTGCTCTTACTGTCTTTTACTTTTCTTTAGTGTTACGTAGTTTCACCCTTATGTGTCTAGGTGTGAATTTTTTTTTTTTTTTTTTTTGAGGTGGAGTCTCACTCTGTCGCCCAGGCTGGAGTGCAGTGGTGCGATGTTGGCTCACTGCAAACTCCACCTCCTGGGTTCACGCCATTCTCCTGCCTCAGCCTCCCGAGTAGCTGGGACTACAGGTGCCTGCCACCGCATCCGCCTAAATTTTTGTGTTTTTAATACAGATGGGGTTTCACCGTGTTAGCCAGGATGATCTCAATCTCCCAACCTCGTGATCCGCCCACCTCAGCCTCCCAAAGTGCTGGGATTACAGGCATGAGCCACCGCGCCCAGCCGGTGTGAATATTTTTTTTATTCATCCTGTTTAATTAAGTTTCTTGAATCTATGGATTATGTCTTTCATCAGCTTGGGAAAATAGCCATTATCTTTTCAAATGTTACCTCTTTTATTTTCTTTTTTCATCTTCTAGAAGCCTGACAAGATATGTTCATCTTTCTCACTCCATCATCTGTGTTTCTTAACCTCTCTCATACTTTCTCTCTCTCATTCTGTTCATTAATTCTCTGTTCAGCTGTGTCTAGCCTCTGTTAGATTTTTTCACTGAAGATTTATTTTAATTTCAAATATGGTTTGTACTTTATGAAGCCCTATTTGATTCTTTTTCAAACGTTCTTAGTCATATTGTCATGTTTTATAATCTCTTGCTCCTTACTCATATGTTTAGATCATTCTTGAATTCTTTCAATAATTAAACATGCTTATTTTACACTTTGTGTCTGTTAGTGTCAATATCTGAAGTTTTTGCAAATTTGATTCTGTTGTTTCTCACCTCTTGCTCCCAGAACCGTGTATCCTTCTTTGTTTTATATTGTTTGATTATGTGGTTAGAAGGGTAAATTTTCTCTCTGGTAATTCTTTGAGACCTGGGTAGAAGATGGTTTCTTCCAGAGAGGGTTTGCATCTGCTTCTGCCTAGTGCTGGGGGCATTACCAGCCAGAAACCTCTTCACACAAAATTCTCAGTATGGAGGTTTCAAACCACCCAAGTAGTATGAAGGCTGCAAACCCATGTGAAAACTGACTTACGGTTATGAATTCTTAGCGGAAATATTGTTTCTTGTCTACTCAACATCAAGGTCTAAGATAAACAGTCAGCCTCCAGATCCACCCGGAGGGTGGTAGTGACAGGTGAGGAGGAAGATAGGCTCATTTCTAATTCACCCTCACACTGTGGGTGCACATTTAACTAGCCCTGCTCTATCAGAAGTGTCATATTACAGTCGCCGTCATGCTGGGCCCTGAATTTTGTCTCCTGTTCCCTCTTTTCTATGAGTTGCTGAAAACCGAAGCTATATCGACAAAATTTTTTAAAGGTACTCAAGACCAAAGCCAGCTTCATGTTCTGAATCACATTTTGGGTCCCTACATTCATTGTGTTGAGTATTCCTTATTATGCTAGTGTAGTCTACTCAGACTACTGTAACAAAATACTGCCGACTAGATAGCCTAGACCACGGACATTTGTTTCCTCACCATTCTGGAGGCTAGAAGTCCATGATCAGCGTGCGACTAAATTCGGTTTCTGGTGAGGGCTCTCATCCTAGCTCGTGGATGGCCACCTTCTCACTGTGTCCTCACGTGGCTGTTCCTCTGTGCACACGCCAAGAGAATGCTCTTTGATGGCTCCTCCTCCTGGTAGTAGTAGGACACCACTACCATTGGATTACAGCCCCACCCTTATGACCTTATTTAACCTTAATTACCTCCCTAAAAGTCCCATCTTCAAATATATTGACATTGGGGATTCAACATATGAATTCAGGGGGATATATTATATAATTCAATCCTTAACACTAACTTGGAAAAAGCTGACTTTTTTTTTTTTTTTTTTTTTTTTTGTCCTTTTAAAATTTTACCCAACACTTTAAAATTGTTTGGTCCGGGTGCCTGGAGCCATAGTGCTAGGAACACTGGAAGCAGATTTCCTCTGCACAGCATTTTACGAAGAAAAATTCACATTTAATTAAATTATTTCATGATGTACCTAGTTAATGGGAAAGGACACTTCAGCCACATGGGGTGAGGGTGGAGGCTAGACCATAAAATCATATTAAGTTGTTGACTAGAGGGCTCTTTCTTGGGCACTGTTGCAATCCTTGTCTCCAATATCTTTTGAACCTGAAGGTGAGGTGTCAGGGGAAGTCTAAGTGACATCTGAGAATTTTCTAAGAAACAATTAGATTCACCCCCAGAAGGCCTAGCCTTGGTCAGTGTGTGGAGACTGGTGACCTCCATATTGTCACTCCCCTACATGCCTTGCAAGAGATCCCACCAGCCTGGGTTTCTAAAGATAGCACCTCTGCAGAGCACCCCCTTAGAGTGTGCAGAGCGGTGTTCACAATATCTCTGTAGGGCCTTGGTGGGCTTCAGGTAGTGCTGAGGGAGTCCAGAAAGGCTGAAGGGAACCCTATCCTGATCCAGGTAGGAAGAGAACCAGGGAACATAAATTGCAACAAGGAGAACAAGGAGGGTCTAAGTGTGGAAACTCAAAGTCTAAGACTGAGGAATAGAAGCTGTCTTCTGGGAAACAGCAAGGACAATGGATGCTGTGTTCCTAACCCTGTTCGTGGAACTGGCCCACAGGTGAAATGCAGGTGTGTCCAAGGACTGCCTATCCACTCACCTTCAGATGTCTCCTTCAACAAAAAGCACAGTCTCTAAGCTCACAGTATGTCTTATGAGACGAGCATTCATTCATTCATTGACTGTAGATATGGCCTCTGCCCTTGAGGAATGTGCATATAAGAGTGAAGAACAAGTCTGTAAATAAAAATAAAAACTAGAGTGCATATAAGTGCTGATGGAGGCGTGTCCAGAGCGCTATGGGAAAACTCAAGGAAGAGCTGCTAACTGGGAGATAAGGGAAGTTTTCACAAAGGAAATGACATGTCAGCAGGGTCTTGAAGGCTTGGAAATCAGAATCTCAGGGAGGACACATGTGCAAAGGCACTGAGGTTTGGAACAGCCCCTTAGAAGTAATTCAGCTTGCCTGGATGCAGGTAAGGACAGAAAGGTAAGCAGAATTCAGTTCATGGTGAGCCCACATGCTTGGCCCAGAAGTTTGGGTTTTATCTCAAAACACAGATTGCTAAGGCTAACAGTGTTAGGCTGTTGTTAACAACAATAATAGCTCTTATTGTATGCCTGTCCCGTGACAAGCACTAAGCTAAGCTCTCTATATGAATTATTTTGTTTCATTCTCTTAATAGGACAATGAATTTGATTTTAATGGAACTATTCGATAGATAAAGAAACTGAATCATGGAAAGGTTAAAGGTTAGGAAGCAGCTGCAGTACAGAGCCAGTAAGTGGCAGAACTGGGATTTAAACCTCGTCTTTCTAGATCCAAAGCCCATGCACTTACATAGCTGGGCTGTGCTGCTAGATGGAACAAGGTCTCAGAGTAGATGAAAGGGGCTGGACTTGACCTCAATGGAATGAGTGTGGAAGGACGAGGGTCATTCTATCTCCTGCATTAAAGCAATAGCAGGAAGATCTGAGTTTTTGGAAAATTACTGTAGCAGCAATGGAGAAGTTTAGAGGTGGATACTGGAAGGAGCAAGACCAGTTAGGAGGATGAAGCAGTTACCCAAGTAGGAAAAATGGGGGCATCTATCAAGGCTTTGGAAATGTGGAGGGGAAAACAGATGAGAGAGATTTAGGAGATAGAGTGGGACTTGGTAGCTGATTGGATGTGGGAGCTAAGGGAGGAAGAGAGGTCTTATTCAATATTGTATCCCAGGTGACCAGCATGGTTCCAGGCACATAGTAGGTACTCGGTCTATATTTATTCCATGAACAGATGAATGATGACTTAGTGCTTTCTGACTTGGTCCAGTGGGAGAGTTAAAAAGGAAATACAAATGGAGGAAGATGCTTTGCAGGGGTCAGGAGGGAAACAGTGCATTTGGAATGTCTGTGGTTCATTCAGTGTCATTTGGATATACTGGCTGGAAACTCTGGATAAATCTGGGCTTAAGAGAGAGGTTTGGGTGTTATCTCAGCACGTGGTGAGAATAGAAGCCTAAGGAATGGATGACATTTCTTGGAAAGACTAAAGAGAATAAGAAAATTCAGATTGGGGCTGAGAATACCATCGTGACAGGAGAAAGAGCAAAATCCAGTGAAAGAACAGAGAAGGAGCAGTCTGAGAGGCGGAAGGAGAATCAGGATGCAAACACAGGAAGAGTTTCCAACTAGGGCATGTCTGATCATGGCAACGATGACAAATGTCTTGCTGGAAAAGTGCTAGAAGGAGACATTGGCTTTGGCCTTGGAAGAAGACTTTGCAGTGAAGCTCTAGGGGCAGCAACAGACAGCAGTGGGGTGGGAAGCAAAGGGATGGGAGGTGAGGCTGTGGAGGCCAGGATGGGCAGTAGCCTGCGAGGGACGTAGGATAGAGAGAAAGTTTGGAGTTACTTTGGGGCATCTGTTTAAAATATTGGAACTGGAGTATGTTCGTAGGCTTAGGAAAAAATAAGCAAAGAGGGCGAGAGTGAAGATATAGGAGAAGAGGGATGGTGACAGAAGGGAGATTCTGGAGTGGGAGGGCCGTGGGATTAAGAATGCAAGGCTCCCTTTACAAGGAGCAGGGGGAGAAAGATGCTGTTGTGAGAAGGGGCTGAAAGGTTTGTTTGTGGGACTGTAAGAGGGACATGTGCCCCTTTGGTCTCCTCGTAGTCATGGAATGATTTTGATGCATCCCTGGCACCTGCACAGGAGGATCCTTCCTATAATTCCCTCTCCCTTGTAGGACCTCTGCTACCTGGGCATGGCAAGAAGCTAGGAATGTCCCAGGGACTGGGGCCCTCCAAGGGCAATGAGAAGGCCCAAAGAGAAGCAGGGATGCTGTGGTGTGGGAATGGCCAAGAACCTACATCAAGACACCAGCATTAATTGAGCATCTATGGACTGTGCACCTCTGCACTGTGGGAACAGAACTTACAGTCTTATTGGAGAGGCAAGTTAAGGATATGTCTGTACTCAATAAACTGAGAGTAAGACAAATAAAGACACCCCAATCCATCTTCCTGGAAACTTCATAGATTCAAGGAACAGAGGAAAGAAGGCTCAGAGCAAGTGATGCAGGTCTGCTCCATATGCAGTCTCCATGCCCTCCCTTCGACTGGGATGTCTTGGACAATGCTAACCTTGCCTTGGACATTTGGGTTATCTCAGTCCTTATAATATTAATCTAACATTAATTAACATCTACCTACAATAATTTTTCCCAAATTTCATCAGAAATGCCTTGGAGACACTTTAAAACCACAGATTCGCAAGCTCTTTTCCCCAAAGATCTGAGTCAGTGAGTCTAGGGTAGGTACCATAACTTATTTTTAAAGAGCACCCTGGTGGTTCTGACCAGCTAAACTTCTGTCAACAATGCAACTCCTTCTCCCAGCAAAGCACACAGTGGCATCCTCCCCCACCCCCCGCCCCCCCGCCCCATCTCTGCCTTTGGGCAACTCCAGCTTCAGCCACACTGAACTCAGGTTCAGAGACATGCCTGGCCCTTTAAGACCTGTCTGGGCACATCTGGTTCCAGTGTGCCTTCCCTTTTCCTCCAGGCAAATTCCTATCCTCCTTCGAGACACAGTCCAAACAACCCCTCTTCTGAGAAGCCCTCCTAACTTCATCACGTGTTGCTCCTTCCTGTTCCTACCGCACTTTTTGTTTTCTTGCATTTAGAATCTATTTCCCCCATAGCTCCTGAGCACCCTGAAAGCAGGAATAGCACTTTGTTTATTTCTTCCACAGTTAGCACAGTGCTGGGCCCAGAGAAGCAGCTCAGTGATGTTTGAACATATGAGTGATTGTTGGAGGAGGAGCTCCTCTGGGATGGTTCCACTCATATTGGGCTTGAGATTCAGGCCTTCTTCCTCCAGGGCCTCCTCTTGTTAGGACCCTTCAGCTCAGCCTCATGGAAAAACAAAGACATAGACAGGACTGAAACCCAGACCCGCCTCGTTGCCCCCTACCTACACACATCTGTCTTTCTTTTGCAGCTTCTCAGTATGAACACAAAACATGTGATCCAATTTGCACATGCACCTCACTTGATTTGATCAGGAAAGTTCACCTTTGCTAGATCCACCTTTGCTAGAATGAAATGTGAGACAGGAGAGAGATAGAGAATGAGGATGGGAGGGAGAGGGAGGGAGCAGGGCAGGAAGAGGGTAAGGAAAGCTCATTTCATGAACTTCAAAGCCAAAGATAACAGCGTTTTGATTATTCGGTCCTTGGGGATTATCACTGTCACTCTTCCCTTTGTAGACCTGAAGAATTGAGAAATAATTCTCCAGGCAGGTGATCAGCAGCTAGTGCAAATGTCAGGGACATACTCGTTGGCCCATTTGTTCACTCACTTATTCATTCAGCAAACATTTACTCACACCCTCTCTGTGCCAGGCCCCGTGCAAGACGCCTGCGATCAGAGGTTTCCCGTGTACTTCCACAGCCCCTCCTCACGTCTGGGGGACCATTTAATAACCTCCTCAAGTCCAAAACCTCATTCCTTTCCCTTTGACAGCTGCCTCCACTTCACATCATGTGCTGGTATTTCCCCTCCCCCAGATCTGGCTGTGGCCGTGTGGTATCCCCACGCACCTTCTCTGTTGCTGAAGACAAGCCCTGCCCCCTTGCTAGCCAGGATTTTGTACCCCTCCTGTCTCCCATCCAAGCTTCCCTGGTTTGAGCCCTCATCACACTGTATTGTAGTCTATGTACTCAGGGTCTGCTGTGAAGCTTTCTAGAAACTTTGAGGTCTCTTCGGGCAGTGGCCATGTTATCTTGCCTGCCAATGCCCCTCCAAAGCCCAGCACTTGGCAAGTGTGTAACTGTTGAATGAATCAGTGAATAAATGAATCAGTCAATCAATGAGTGAATGAGTCAGTGAATGAGTAAAAGGACTTACTGCTCTCGAACCACCAAATGAAACCTCAGGTAGTGACCAAAGTTCCAGAACCTCTGACCCTTCTCAGTCCCTGCTGGAGGCCTCTGTTCTTGAACTCCTGGGGGCTCAGGTCTTCAGCCTTCCCACTGGCCTCCCCTCCTCCTCACCCCAGGAGCTAATTCTCTAGCTCTTCCCTGGGGCCTCAGCAAGGCCCTGGAAGGAATCATGGTTCAAGCAGTGCCCAGGAAAAGTGAGTTCCCTTCCTCTCATGGAACTAATAGTTACACTGGCAGCAACATTGTAAACTGAGGCTGGGTGGGCCAAGGTCAGCCTCAGGAGCTTAAAGGAATGCTCTGAGGAGGAATATGGGAGGTAAGGGGCTGGAGCACAGCATTATGGCAGGGCCTCTAGCTAACCAGGAAGTGGCAGGGGCAGGCCTTGCAAAGTCTACAGTTTCCAAGATGCTGAACTCTATCCTGCAGTTTCAGGAATCGGCAAACTCTTCTGTGGTGACGAACACCTGTCTTCAGAACCTATAGCCATTAGGTTGTTATTGACTGGGAGGTGCAGAAAATTCATCTGCAGAAGCTTAAACAACACACCATTTATTTTCTCCACATATTGAAGGTCCAGAGGCAGAAAGTCCAGGGCTGGCTTGGTGGTTCCCTCCGGGTCTCATGCTCCTTGTGTTTTTCCCTCTGCTGTTTTCTATATGGCTCTCATCCTCATGATCATAAGAAGGCTGCTCCCTCTCTGTCCTCACATCTGTATTCCAGGAAAAGCAAGGAGAAGGATGAGGAAATGGTCTGAGGACTCCTCAACCCATGTTTCATTGCCCAGAGCTCTGTCACATAGCCACCTTTAGCTCTGAGGTTGGCTAGATACATTGCCATACTCCCAATACAGTTGGGGTTCTGTTAGGGAGAAACAAATGGAGGAAGGGACATTAAGTAACCCACTATCCATGTTGTTCACAGCATCCCAAAATAGGAACTAGATCAAAATGGAACTGTTTTGGTTTAAGTAGAGGCTTGCCTCCTCTGGCTCCTCTTCCATCCTTGTGGGTTGGCCCTGGAGTACCTTTATGGAACTCTGGGGTACCTGGGAGCCCAGTTTGAAAATAATTGCTCAAGGGAAGCCATCAGCAAACTTTTTCTGTAAAGAGCTAGACAATAAATATTTTAAGCTTTAAAGTCCATGTAAGGTCTCTGTTGCATATTCTTCTATGTTGTAGGTGTTGTTTTTTCACTCATGGAAAGGGTAAAAAAATCATTCTTAACTCTAAGGGCCATATAAAAATAGGCTTTAGGACAGATTTGGTCTGAGAGCTAGTTTTCCAACCCCTGCTGTAGGAGATAGGGAGGTGCTAAGAGTATTCGGTACAGAGTGAAGGACGGACAGCAGAGACAGACAGCCCAGTTAGGAGAGTGTTGTAGCAAAACAGTCCTTAAACAAAACAGCCTCAGTCTACATCTCCCCAGACTCTAGCTTCCCACAAAACTCCCCTGAGCTGGCAGATCCTCTGCAGCCTTGTGCAGGCATTGGGCACAGGCTGGCAGCACCCGGAGTCCTGTCTTTTGGCTGATCCTGGACAGCATGTGGCAAGGGGAGAATGTTCTCCAGGGCCTCTAGTGGGTGTCCTCCAGGGTCCCACTCCATCCCCCATGATTCTCAGGACAAGGTGGCTATGACACCCCCTAATTTCTCCTCATGCTCTTGGACCCTGCATCAGCCTCCCCCTGGTCTCTCTGCCTCTAGTCCTCTCTTCACACTGAATTATAGCTTGCCATCAACTTGACCCTGAAGTCCAGACTGCCTGCTCTGGCTACAGGTAAAATCACCTGCAGACTCAGCCAGGCTCTTCTTCCTGTCCCACCCTCCTTGGCCCTTCACTGCTCACAATGTAGCCTGGGCTGAGCCCACACACACCCTTCTCCATCCCGCCAGGCCCAGACCCACCTCCTCCATGGACCCCCTCCGTCTCTCTCCTCTTTGCACTCCTCCAACACTCACCACTGGCACCATGTCCTCGGCATTTAGATTCTGCTCTAAATTTTCAGGCAGGCAAGATAACTTATGGGAAGCTGCTAGCTCTGGGCTTGGCACATGGCAGGTGCTCAGTAATTATGTCCTAGATGATGGGTTTGTTTATTCATTTATCTAATGGGTTTAAATTGGGTGTCTGAGCTGTATACAAATGTGCCTCTGTGATCATGCCTATTTCATGTGCTGCCATTTCTCCTGCCTCCAAAAGGCGCTTTGTGAGCTTGATTGATCTGCATGTTAGTTAATGAGTCATTATAGGAGCCTGTCTTTAAACAAAAGCCAAAGCAGAGAAGGAAAAAAAGAAAAGAAAAAAAGAGAGCACTAGTACATTGTGCACTAGAGGCTCGTCCCGAAACTGCAGCATTGTGTATGTTGAACAGTCTTCTTGTGTAATTAGCTCCTGCATCAGGGTCGGCACTCTGAAATGTGGTTCACGTCAATGGCAGCTTTAACCAGTGATGTGAATCATTTTATAGCTCTGGGTTCTGGCCTTCAAAGCAATATTTTCCCATTATAGGCCTAATAATCATACACTCCCTTTTTGGAGGTGGCTGGGTGAGCAGTGTTCTCTGCCCCAGGGCTGGCTGGAAGGGGCTGATATGGTGAGAATGTGCAGCCAGGCCCCTCAGTCCCTGCAGAGCCCAGGCCCTTCCTCCAGCAGAAGACACTACCTGCCTTGTGGTGTTTTATATGCAGCAACTGTTTCCTGACCCCCTACTGGGACCCAGAAAAAAGAACTGCAGAGTGACAAAGAGCCTGGCCTCTGACTGCCTGGTGGGAGTCATGGCTCTTCCACTTACCTGTGTGACCCCAGGAAAATTGCCTAAATTCTGTGCTTAGCCTGTCCCATTTGTGAAATGGAGGTACTCAAAGTAGCTATTGTGCTGTACTGGGGGAACCCGCCCCCAATATTTCAGTGTAGGTTCTTTCTATTTTCCATAAGTGTCAGCCAGCTGAGAAATAAAGAGAAAGAGTACAAAGAGAGGAATTTTACAGCTGGGCCTCCGGGGGTGACATCACATATCGGTAGGAGCATGATGCCCACCTGAACCTTAAAGCCAGCAAGTTTTTTTAAGGATTTCAAAAGGGGAGGGGGTGCAAGAACAGGGAATAGGTCACAAGATCTCACATGCTTCAAAGGGCAAAAAGGAGAACAAAGATCACCTGCTTCTGAGGAAACAAGACAAGGGCAAATTCAGAACTACTGATAAGGGTCTATGTTCAGTGGTGCACGTATTGTCTTGATAAATATCTTAAACAATAGAAAACAGTGTCGAGAGCAGATAACTGGTCTGACCTCAAATTTACCAGGGTGGGGTTTTTTCCCCACCCTAATAAGCCTGAGGGTACTGCAGGAGACCAGGTCATATTTCAGTCCTTATCTCAACTGCATAAAACAGACACTCCCAGAGCAGTCATTTATAGACCTCCCCCAAGGAATGCATTCCTTTCCCAGGGTCTTAATTATTAATATTCCTTGTTAGGAAAAGAATTTAGCGATATCTTCCCTACTTGCATGTTCATTTATAGGCTCTCTGCAAGAAGAAATATATGGCTGTATTCTGCCCGACCCTGCAGGCAGTCAGACCTTATGGTTGTCTTCCCTTGTTCCCTGAAAATCGCTGTTACTCTGTTCTTTTTCAAGGTGCACTAATTTCATATTGTTCAAACACACATGTTTTACAATCAATTTGTACATTTAACACAATAGTGGTCCTGAGGTGACATACATTCTCAGCTTACAAAGATAACAGGATTAAGAGATTAAAGACAGGCATAAGAAATTATAAAAGTATTAATTTGGGGAACTGATAAATGTCCATATTAAAATGAAATCTTCACAATTTACGTTCAGAGATTGAAGTAAAGACAGGCGTAAGAAATTATAAAAGTATTATTTGGGTACTGATATATGTCCATATTAAAATGAAATATTTACAATTTATGTTCCTCTGCTGCGGCTCCAGCCAATCCCTCCATTCGGGGTCCCTGACTTCCTGCAATAGTACTGCGTTTCTCATGAGACGATATGTGTAAAGTGTTTGGAACAGAATTGAGCACATTGTAGGTATCAGCTCTTGGAGTGATGAAATCTCATAAGAGAAGATGATCAAAGACTATGATTGTCTTGAAGAATCTCCTAGACCAGGGATCAGCAGATTACAGCCTACAGGCCAAATACAGCTCTTTGCTTTTTTTTGTAAATAAAGTTTTATTGGAACACAGCCACACCCATTCATGTACACGTCGTGTATGGCTATGTTCATGCTACATCAACAGAGCTGAATATCTGTGACACAGATCACATGACACACAAAGGGGGAAATATTTACTATCTGGCCCTTTACAGAAAAAGTTTGCCAGCCTTTGTTCTAGAAGGTAACAACTGTGAGGGGTCTGAAAGCCTAGCAATCCATCCATGCTAGAGAAGTGGGAAAGGTTTGGAAAATGTTCTTCTAGTCAACATTTTGTCAGCCCCTGGCATGGGCCTGGCCCACCGACAGAAACTGGTACAGAGGCAGTGAGGCCTGACCCCTGCCCTCCAAGAGTTCATGGTGTAGTGGAGGAATAAGTGAACAGACCCATCACAGTCCAGCAGGTAAGTGCTAAAACAGATGAGAGGAAGGGGCTGAGCAGGGGCTGCTCCCCTTGTCAAGGTTAGTCAGAGAGAACTGAGACAAGTCAGGCTCACAGATGAGGAGAAATATGCTAGGGCAGTGACAGGGAGCAGGAAGAGCCTGTGTAAGTCAGGGTCATGAATAGGCTGCCCTGGTGTGAATGTCCAGGACCTCAAGTGGCCACACAGACTGTGCAGTGGAGGGCAGTCAGCAGGCAGCAGGTGCAGAGATGCCCTCCTTGTGTTTCATGCTAGGAAATGAGACTCCAAGAAATGTTCTGTAAAGCAGGAGTGTGGAGTGTGAGAGATGGGTAGGAGATCCCAGCCTGAGCAAATGATCCCGTGATGATGCCATTAGCCAACAGGGAACATTCTGGATAGGAAACCCAGAAAGGGCAAGTAATCCCCACTCACTATTGACAAATCTCATCTCCTCTTTACTAACTCACTCCAAATGCTGCTTGCTACAGGCTCACATCCCATCTCACCTAGAACTTCCTACAGGCTCACGTCCCACCTCACCTAGACCTTGCTATGGGCTCACATCCCACCTCACCTAGACCTTGCTACAGGGCCACATCCCACCTCACCTAGAACTTCCTACAGGCCCACATCCCGCCTCACCTAGACCTTGCTACAGGCCCACATCCCGCCTCACCTAGACCTTGCTACAGGCTCATATCCCATCTCACCTAGAACTCCCTATAGGTTCACATCCCGCCTCACCTAGACCTTGCTACAGGGCCACATCCCGCCTCACCTAGACCTTGCTACAGGCTCACATCCCGCCTCACCTAGACCTTGCTACAGGCTCACATCCTACCTCACCTAGACCTTGCTACAGGTCCACATCCCACCTCACCTAGACCTTGCTACAGGCTCACATCCCACCTCACCTAGACCCTGCTACAGGCCCACATCCCACCTCACCTAGACCTTGCTACAGGCTCATATCCCACCTCACCTAGACCTTGCTACAGGCTCACATCCCACCTCACCTAGACCTTGCTACAGGTCCACATCCCACCTCACCTAGACCTTGCTACAGGCTCACATTCTGCCTCACCTAGACCTTGCTACAGGTCCACGTCCCACCTCACCTAGCCCTTGCTATAGGGCCACATCCCGCCTCACCTAGACCTTGCTACAGGCCACATCCCACCTCACCTAGACCTTGCTACAGGTCCACATCCCACCTCATCTAGACCTTGCTACAGGCCCACATCCCGCCTCACCTAGACCTTGCTACAGGCTCACATCCCACCTCACCTAGACCTTACTACAGTCACACATCCCACCTCACCTAGACCTTGCTACAAGTTGGGCTCCTGGATTTCAACTCTCCCTCAATGCTCCTGTTCCTAGATCGAAAATCTCATGTCATGCCTTTGCTGCCAACGCTTCCATAACTCCCCGTTGACTTTAGGACAAAGCCCAAAATTCTCAGCATTACCAGCAGCCTCTCATAATCTGACTCCTCCTATTTCTCTCATGTCGCCACGCTCCACCTCCCCCGCGCTTAAACAACTACACAGTAGTTAGACCTCTCTGGACAAATCACCCTGTTCCACGCCCCTGCCCTTCCCTCTGCCTGGGTTGCTTTCCCTTCCATATCCATTGGTTGAATTCCAGTTCGTCTTCCAAACTCAGCCTGGGTTTCATTTCCTCCTGGAAGCCGCCTTTAACCTTTCTCCCAGTCAAAAGCAATCACTTCCTTCCTCTTCTGTGCCTATCTGTAGACCCACTGATGTGCTCAGATACTATTATCCAGAGATGCATCTTTCTGTGACTCTCAGGCACTTCAGAGGGGCCCTGCATAGACACTACCCAGGCTTATGAATGAGGGCAGTGTCAACTTGCCTCTGGGATACCTGAAAAAGCACCTTGCAGTAACGCTTTGCAGGGTCCCTGGCAGGATGTGGGTGCTGGACTGTTTGGTTTGGATGGAGGAAACCTGCAGAAGGTGTCAGCCACAACTAGGAAAAAATATCCACGAAAATTATATACTCCTTGAGTTGTAGAACAGAAAGCAAAGGAGCAACTTCATTCTCCCTGTTGGGGGAATGAAGATCATCATCAGATTGAAACCAGACTGAAACAGACAAAAAGAGATACAGACTAGACATCAGGAGTGGGTGCCTGTGTGTGTCTTGTTGTTATGAATAGCACCATCCCCCACCCATCCAATTGCACAAGCCAGAAACCTGCAACTTATCCTAGATCTTTCCCTCCCCTCAGCGCCACATGCATCCTGTTGCAAAGTCCTAAATATCACGAGGAACTGCCCTCTTCTCCGTCCACACTGCTACTCTTCCATCGTTCATCTGCACTACCACAAAAGCCTGCAACCATCTTCACCACCAGCCTCACTCCTGCCAATCAGTTCCACATATACTGCCACACTGACATTTTCTCGAACACCTATGTGTCCCTGTCACCCACTATTTAAAACTCTACTGCTCCTCCCCTGGGATAAATTCTAATTTTGGAAGGTAGATGTATGAGACTTTTTAAACCAAGCTCCAGGGAAACTTTTCAAATTCTAGACCTTCCCAAGTCACCTCCTTGCACTGAAGGCCCGGTCACATTATCCCCCAGAGCCAGGCAGCTAGCAGGTATGTTCAGTTTGTAGATCTGCTAGCAACAGACACTGAATAATTTGTTCTGGAATGTTCCATCTCTGCCATAACTCAGGCCCTGTGCACCTGACTCCTTCCTAGAGCATCCCCCTCCCTCCCTTTCCAAGCATCCCCCTTTGGCCTGACAGGGTCATCAGTAGCCTTCAGAATTTCCTCAGACACCCCCATGTCCAGTAGTGCCTGCCCCTGACTCCAGCTGGGTGAGCCATAGGCTCCTCTTCGCTCCCCCAGCCCCCTGTAGCATCCATCGCACCCCAGTGCTGTGGTTATCAGTTTGCATTTCTATCTCCCCTTCTTACCAAGGGCAGGGACCATGTCGTGCTCACTGTGGAAACCCACTGCCCAGCCTGGCATATGGTGAGTGCTTAGTAAATATTTGTGGAAGGCAGGATTAAAACAAGAGGGAGGAATCTTGTTGAAATCTCTTTCTGAGAACATTCATTTATTCAACAAATAAACAAATGAAAAGGATGGAGAAAAGCGGGCAGAGGAGACGATGAGAGAAACTTCTGCAGGTCCCTGGGGGCAAGAGAGCTGAGATTCCACATGTGGCCTGAAAAATTGCCAACAAGCCAGTGGGGATTTCTATGCATTAAGGCGTGAAGAAAGAGTCTAATCATCTCGCTGTTGGCCAGATGTGCCCGGTTGCTGTGACAGCCATCGGAATTGGCCAGATGTGCCATGAACATCTTCAGAAACATCAGGGGGCCCTGGAGACCGCATGGCCTAGAGAGAATAGTTCACTCATTCAAGTGGCACAGAAATGGTCAGTTTGTGTAGGATGGTGTCACCAGTGACTCTGAGCATTGGGACATAACACAGAAAATCCTTCCTCCCCTCAAGGCTTTGGAAGCCTTCCTCACAACCCCTACCCGCTCCTAACCCTGTGCTCCCTCCCCAGGTGATCAAGCTTGCCTTTGAGGAGTTTGATTTGGAGAGGGGCTATGACACCCTGACGGTCGGGGATGGTGGTCAGGATGGGGACCAGAAGACAGTTCTCTACATGTAAGTGCAGTGGGGCGTGTTGTTTGGAAGGTGGAACGGTGGCTGGGGTTGGTGAGGTGGGGTTTGTGGAGTCCTGCCTGGTCCCTAGACCATGCTACAGCAAAGACAGTATCCTGCAGTGTTCCTAGTTTCAGCAATAATCCCTCCACCTCTCTCTATTCTGACCAAGGGGAAAAGAGCACTGGGCACCTTCTCACTGAATTCATATGAAATGTGAACAGAATGAGCAGTCTGTTAGGGGGCAGGGGAGATGGAGGTTTTGTGGATGAACCTGGAGCCTTCCACTGGCTGGCTGCTTCCATGCAGACCCTGGTTCTGCCACCCTGACAGTTTTTACTCCAGGCCACATCCAGCCATGGCAGCCTGACCCCAGACAGAGATAATGCAAATGAGTTGCTGATCTTTCTGTGTGCTCAGAACTCCCTGGGAAATGGATGGTTTCAGAGAATCAGGACCATATAGACATAGTGGCCATACTTCCTGAGCTGAAAAAGACCAGTATGACGTGTTACAGACAAGGGAGAGGAGAATATCAAGCTGTCATGAGATTCCACTGTGTTGAGCCTGTGCTCTTTGGGACCATTTAGCTTCTCTTTTGCCCACCACCAATAGCCTGACTTGAAAACCAGGAAAAAGGCCAAGCGTGGTGGTGCACTGATGTAATCCCAGCACTTTGGGAGGCCAAGGTGAACAGATTGCTTGAGCTCAGGAGGTCGAAATCAGCCTAGGCAACATGGTGAAAACCCATCTCTACAAAAAATACAAAAATTAGCTGGATGTGATGGTGCACGCCTGTAGTCCCAGCTACTCAGGAGGCTGAGGCAGGAGGATAGCTTAAGCCTGGGTGGTTGAGGCTGCAGTGAGCTGAGAGCATTGCATTACACTCTAGCCTGGGTGACAGAGTGAGATCCTGTCTAAAAACAGAAAAAAAAAAAAAAAAGTCAGGAAATGCTTCTGTTCAGGGCATGTGGCTTAGCTTCAGAGACAAACAGGCCTGACCACATCCATCTCCCTTCCAAGAAGGAGGTGGAGGGTCACCAACATTAAACACCTACCATGCTCCCAGGCACTGGGATGGAAACTTTTGCATCAGTTATCTCACTTAAGCCCTGGTGTTATTATTCTTGTTTAACAGATGGGGAGACTAAGGCCCAAAGGTTTCAGAGAAGGTTGATAGCAGAACCAGCACTCAAGTTCATTCTTTTGATTTCAGCCAAGGACAATGTCCCATGCCACACTCCCAACAAGGCTAGCTCCAGGATATCTCTTTCCGGTTCTAATGCTGAATGAGAAATGGCCATTTAGTAACAGCTGGCTTGACCAGAGGCTGTTCTTTTCTGGGTGTTTCTCGCAACTTCCCTGCACCTACCTGGAGATGATGCTATACAGGCAGTTACATGACTCATCTTATCCAATGGTACCCAGTGAATCAGGTGACATGGCTGGGACCTGGGATTTCTCCAGACAAAGGAATGGAACGTGAGCCCACAGGGCATTCTGCCCCATGCCTAATTCACTGTATTAGTGAGGGTTCTCCAGAGAAACAGAACAATAGGAGATAGAGATAGATAGATAGATAGATAGATAGATAGATAGATAGATAGATAGATAGATTGATTATGATAGGTAGAAAATAGATGCTAGATGATTGATTGATAGATGATAGATAGATGATACACAGATAGATGATAAGTAGATGATAGATGATTGATAGATGATAGATAGATAGATAGATAGATAGATAGATAGATAGATAGATAGATAGACTGACAAATAGCAATTAGATGGACGGACAGATAATTTGTTGTATGGAATTGTCTCATGTGATTTCGGGAGACTGACAGGTCCCAAGATCTTCCAGGTGAGTTAAGAAGCTAGAGACCCAGGATAGTCAATAATGTAGTCACAGTCCAAATGCCAGTAGGTTCAAGATCCAGGAAGAGCTGATGTTACAGTTCAAGTTCAAAAGCTGGAAATAAGTTGATGTCTCAGTTTAAAGCCAATTGCACAGGAGGAATTCTCTTATTCAGAGGAGGGTCCATCTTTTTGTTCTGTTTGGCCCTTCAACTGATTGGATGAGGTCCATTCACCTTGGAGAGGGCGATCTGCTTTACTCAGTCTGTTGATTTCAATGTTCATGTCATTCAAATGCACTCTCACAGAAACACCCAGAATAATGTTTGACCAAGTATCTGGGTACCCTGTGGCCTAGTCAAGTTAACACATACAATTCACCATCACACTTACCTCTCCCCCTCACTTGGTGCATCCCCATCACTCATTTTCTGCCCTAGTTTACTGACCCATATGGTGCCTCAGCTCTTTGTGCTGAGACTAGGATCCTAGAGACTAGGATCCTAGCTCTCTTCCTTCCACAATCCCAGTGTGCTTTGACATAGAGAAAACCTTGGAATAGCAGAGCTTTTGAAAAGGCTATTGAGGATCATACCATACAATCCCCTCCTTTAACATAGAGTGAAAAAGCCCAGAGAAGCTCAACTGCTTGCCCAAGGTCCCACAGCAAATGAATGGCAGACTCAGAGCCTGGTGTTGTAATTGGGTCAAACAGAGGAAAAGCAGGGGTCCCAGCCTTTTCCCTTGCTCATCAGCACCCCAGAGTCAGGAGCCAGCACTGGCCTGGCCACAATCCTTACTCAGCTTGTCAGAGCCCAGGCTCAGGGACATCACACAGGCCAAGCTGTTGGATCCCAGGTGCTCCATCCCAGCTCCACTTCCATATCCCCCATGGTGTGATGACCTCTTTGCAGCCGACTTGACAGCCTCCCAAGTTCTGAGACCCTGGGTGAAGCAGAGATAAGGACTCATTAGTTCAGTTGCCCACTCCACAACCCCCTGCCTCCATCTGTGCTGGTAATTTGTCTGATCTCAACAAAATAATGAGGTTGGATTTCTTCTGGAAATCCCAACCTGCACAGGGGACTCCTAGCTCTGCCACTGTATCAGGTTGATCTTGGGGAAGCCACTGCCCATTCTGCACTTCCGTATTCTCATCTGTACTATGGACTGACAACCCCTACCTTCCTGGCAACAGGGCCATTAAATGAGATAATGGGTAGGAAATTGATAAGCACAGTATCTTACATGGGTAGGTGCTTGGGCTTGGGATTCTGAATTGAATCCCCCCTCCCCCCTCACCCATGCTTAAACCCTCTTCTTCAAAAAGAATGTGGCCCTCAGATAATGACTATACTTTAAGCCTTGTTCCTTATCCTGGAGTGGAAGGAGATGGCTCATTGAAAGAATGACTTGGGTTCCAACTGGGGAAATGGGTTTCTGTGAGGGGAAACCCACATAAAGACAGCAAGGAGGTGGGGGTGGGGGAGGTCTTTTCTGCAGTACAGGTCACACAAAAGATCAAAAGTTGCGAGAATGTAGATACCCCCCGATTGGATTTGGCTCTAACTATCCCTGTCCCCTGAGCAAGCAAGGACACAGATCTCCCTTGTGAACCCAAGGGTCTGGGCTAGGGAGTAAACGTTGAGCTTCAACCCATGTGATTCTACCCATGGCTGAGGGAGAGACAGGATGAGTCTTCCCAGCACATGGAGAGCATGCTGCTGGGCTTCAATGTCAGAAACACAGTGGGGCCCAGAATTTGCCCAAGTGAGCCTGGATCCTGGATAGTACTTTAGATATCATTGGTCAGGCAGTCATTCTATTCGGGTGTCATGGTGGAGAGCATACCTCTAAATATCTCTCTCCTGCCAGCCTGACAGGTACATCGGTCCCGGATCTCATTGTCAGCACCAATCATCAAATGTGGCTCCTCTTCCAGACTGATGGCAGTGGCAGCTCCCTGGGATTCAAGGCTTCTTATGAAGGTAACTGCTTTTGGCAAGCCAGATGAACTGTGTCCTGGGAGTCAGAGACTTGGGGTCTGGATTTGGAGTCAGAATTTTTCTTTCTTTTTTTTTTTTTCTTGAGATGGAGCTCACTCTGTTGCCCAGGCTGCAGTGCCATGGCACGATCTCAGCTCACTGCAACCTCTGCCTCCCAGGTTCAAGTGATTCTCCTGCCTCAGCCTCCCGAGTAGCTGGGACTACAGGTGCACACCAACATGCCCGGCTAATTTTTGTATTTTTAGTAGAGACAGGGGCTCACCATGTTGGCCAAGCTGATCTCGAAGTCCTAACGTCAAATGACGTTCCCAGCCTCCCAAAGTGCTGGGATTACAGGCGTGAGCCACCGCTCCCAGCCCTAGGATCCTAGTTCTCCCCTGCACTAGCTTCCTTCCCCTTAGGCATGTTATTCCACTTCTCTGAGCCCCAGCCTTCTCTTTGTTCTGAGGCCCTTCTGGTTGTTTTGAGGATGATCTGGGATAAAACACTTAAAATACTAGGCACCCAGCATCAGATGCACACCTCAGTTCCATCCCCAATTCATACCTGGTTCGTGGAGACTTTTTTTTTCCCCTTTTTAAAATTTATTTATTTATTTATTTATTATTATTATACTTTAAGTTCTAGGGTACATGTGCATAACGTGCAGGTTTGTTACATATGTATACTTGTGCCATGTTGGTGTGCTGCACCCATCAACTCGTCAGGAGGGATTGCATGGGGAGTTATACCTCATGGAGACTTTTAAGAGGCGTCACTTATTTTTAAAATCTTTAGATAGGATAGTAGCTTCCCAAGCTACCCTATTTGGGTAGCATGTGATGAGTGAGTGACTCTGTGCATAGGGCTAGGAACAGATAAACACCACTGCTGGTGACCTGAGAAAGATGCAGACAAGAGTCTTTATCTCTTGCTTAAAATAGGCATTAAGGGAACTGCAAAACCTGGGGCCCAGAAGATACCCTCAACATCATCCTTCTGAACACTTCCAAACCCCCTTTGGCCAATAACAGCTAATGCCAGTCCCTACAAAGATGGAAGGAGAAGCCATCCACAAGTTACTCTTAAGCCCTCTTAGGTACCAGACACTAGACCAGCACAACAGGGACAGACACATCAAGTCTAGGCGTTACCTCAAGGGACTTGTGCTCTAGTGGTAAGATGGACGGGAAAGCAAACGAAATGGCATGCAGAAGAGCTGCCTGGACAGTGCCAGTGGGAGCACAGAGAAGGGAGCAGACATCTTTTCAGGAACGTCTGAAAGGGGATCAGGAAAGGGTTTTGTCACAAAAGTGAGCCTAAAGTCCTCAAAATGACTAGGTGGCTACTAGGGAGACAGGGGCCCAGGGAGCGGGGAGAAGGTGTCCCTTCAGTGTGGCTCACACACCATACCCCCAGTGTACCATAGGTTCCTCCTGCTCCAGGACCTGTACTCTCTTTCCAAACTGGGTACAGGTACACAGGAAGTGTATTCGTGTTCTTGGGCTGGCTGACTTCACACAATGGACATTTATTCTCTCACAGTCTGGAGCCTGGAAGTCTGACATCAAGGCTCAGCAGGGCCATGCTCCGACTCTGGGTAGACTCCTCCCCTGCTCCTTCCTAGCTTCTGGTGGTGGCTGTGAGTCCTTGCTGTTCCTTGGCTGTAGCTGCATCACTCCAATCTCTGCTTTTGTCATCACATACCTTCCTGTGTATCTCTCTGTCCTCTTCTTATAAGGACACCAACATACTAGACTAAGGGCCCTCCCTACTCCAGTATGGTCTCATCTTAACTTCATTACATTTACAGCAACTCTGTTTCCAAATAAGGTCGCATTTGTAAGTACTAGAAGTCAGAACTTCAGCATGTCTTATTGGGGAACACAGCTCACCCCATCACAGGAGGCTAGCCCATCCTACGCTGTCATACAATGATGTCTCCTGGGGTAAAGATGACAGCTATACTGAGATTTTTTAAGAATAGGAGGCTATGTGTCTAGGGAAGGCAGAACAGCAGAAAATACTTAGACTCTGAGTGCAGATCCTGGTTCTTTCACTTTCTAGCTCCATGGCAGATCATGTAACCTTTCTCAAGATCTGTTTCTTCATCTGTGAAATACAGATAATAATACATCCTGGGTCGCAGGGGTCCTGTGAAGATGGTTAGATTAAGAAATGTGAACATAAGAAATGTTGCAAATTGCAAAGCAATTAGTGAGTGACTAATGAGCCAATACACAGGTAGTTCAATGAGTGGGCTGTTCTGGTGCATAAAATTATACATCAGCAGCTGTGGGGCTATGAGAGGAGCGCCAGACAAAACTATCAGGAGACCTTGATTCAGAACCAAGCCCTGTCACTCACTACTTTGAAAAGGGGAGTAGAGATGGATGCGAAGTTTCTAAGTTTTCCCCCATTTCAGAAATTCTATGGATGTTCAGCAGTGAATGTTCCCCAAAGCAGGGAGGAACGATTCCATGTCATCCACATGCCCTTAATCTGTCCATATTTTTCCAATAGTTTGGATAAGCTGTAAACAGCATGAACTTGAAAGGGACGACAATATCAGTCAGCAAACAGACTGCAGAAAGATCTGGGTTGGGTAGAGTCGTTGACTAAATTAGTAGGAAAAGATAAAATGGGAATAAATATCAAGTCATGGTTTAAGACTTAAAAAAAATAGCTGCTGGAATTTATCCCAGGAAGTTAGTTGTGTTTTATCGTGCCCTGAGCAGGCACCAGATAATTGAGCTTAGATGTGGGACCTCAGCTTGGATAGATAAGGAGAGGATTTAAGGCAATTCCTGTAAGAAATGATGATGGCCCCCAAATGTTTATTCAGGGGAGGAAGTGGACTCGGGAGATTTGAGAGCTGTGTCCAGATATTTGAAGGGCTTTCATGTGGGAAAGAGGAATTAGATGTGTTTGGTGTGATTTTGTTGGAAAAGAAAGGGACGTAACACTTGTTGAAACCCTGCTATGTGCCAGAGCTTTGTGTTCATTATCTCGGGGTTTTCACAGTATCCTGCAAAGACCTGGGGTACCCTCCAGGGACCTCTATGGTAGGATAGGGCATGCCCAGGATGGAGGGTTCTGACCACCCTGCCTCTATTTCTTCTCTTTTCTTCTCTTTTGTTCTTTGTAAGCCTTGTTTTAAGACAGGATTCATAGCTAACCACTGGCTTGAAAGACATTACTTCATCTCATTCATTGCTTACAAGGATACAATGGCTGCTATTTTATAGATGAGGAATCTGAGATTCAGAGGGGTGAAGTAATCTGCCTGAGGTCACACAGAAGTGTGGAAAGTAGCAGAGCTGGGATTTGAGCCCATGTCTCCCTGGCTTCAGAAGCCCATGGATTTTCCCCTTGCCCCAGAAGCCTCCCAAGGTTACATAATTTCAATTCTTTATAAAATCTTTATAGAAGCCAAAGCTTTGCCCCAATCAAACAGACCATGTATCATGAACCTGGATTCCATGTCACCAGAGGTTGGGAATTTTGTTCACAAGTTCATTTGTCCATTTCACTCAGCCAGTACTGGCTAAGCTTTTGTTATGTGACCAACACTTTGCTGGGTGCTGTGATTATAATAGCTAGCAGCCTCGATGTGGTATAAAGCATACGCTGTGTGAATGCTGGTCACGGACTAGGTGTCACAGGACTTCTCCTTGGAGCCGTGACAAATTAGGAAGGGGAGTCTGGGTGTTTAGAGATATAGCAAACCCACAGGGACTATGTCAGGTTCTGTGCATAGAGGCAGTGGATTCTAGAAAATGGCACAGACTCCGAAATTGCACCAGACCTAGTAAATCCCAGTGTGGTCCCAGCTGTGTAACCTTGAGGCTGTGGTCTCTCTCAGCCTCAGTTCCCCAACTTGTACAATGGAAATAATAATGCCAATCTTAGAGCATTGTTAAGAGAGTGAAATGAGATCTCAAGGTTCCTTGCACATTGTCTGGCATAGAGATAGTGCCTTCCCCTGGGGATGTCACCAAAGTTTCTCTCCAGCCAAACCTTCCACATTTCCTGTCCTCCAAGCCAGGCACCTGGATCTGCCACCAGGTGCTCTGACAGGCCCTGGGTTTAGGTCACTGCCTTACACCAGCACTCCCCACCTAGGGCCCTCCCTCCCCAGACTGGCAGAGAAGTGAGGTGGCTCTCTAAGGCCTCAGTGCAGGGCGTGGAGCCAGAAGTGGCAGGAGGCAGAATCAGGCTTGCAGGAGCCTGGAGGCCTCACAGTGCGTTGGAACCTGGCCCAGTGAAAATTCAAGGGGCTAAATTGGGTGGGCCACGTTTTTTGTTTTTGCCCCTTCTACCTTTGACTTTTTGTTTGAGGGGTAAAGCCCATCGTTCTCACACTCTCCTGGTGAGGAGCCCCCTCTACTATAAAAAGGTGGGTGGGTTGAGTCCCCAGCACCCTGATGTGATTCCCTGTCCTTGTCCATCCTGCTCCCTGGGTTCCTCTCACTTCCACCTCCTGGTTTTCTTTTACCTCTCTGACTGCTCCTTCACAGCTCCTCCATGGCTCCTCACTGCCCTTCAGAGTCTATCCTTAGCCTTCGGTCCTCTTATTCTAGAACATTCCACAGTTGATCACGTGTACTTCCATGGTTTCAGCCTCAACCCAAACTCTGGTGACTTCTACATCTGTTCTCTACTTGCATTTCGGTCTTCCTGTTAAACATTTTGATATGGCTTCCCTCTCAGCTGTCTCAAACCTACCCACCTGTGTAGTCTGCTGACAACAAAATGCCAAGACTGGGTGGTTTACATTTGCAACAACTCTGTTTTCAAATCAGATCACATGTATAGGTACCAGAGTCAGAACTTCAACAAGTCTTTTTGGGGGACACAGTTCACCCCATAACAGGAGGCCAGCCCATTTTTCCTACATGAACACTGTCATACCACAATGTCCCCTGGGGTAAAGATAACAGTTGTACTGTTTTAAGAATAGGAGGTCATGTGTCTAGAGAAGGCAGAACAGCACCCAGTTTCCTCCCAGTTCTAGGGGCTAGAAGTCCAAGGTTAAGGATTTGGCCAATTTGGTTTTTGATGAGGGATTTCTTCCTGGCTTCTGAGCCACCTTCTCACCATGGCCTTGCATGGGCTTTCCTGGGTGCATGCATACACAGGAGAGAGAAAGAGAGAGAGAGAAAGAGAAAGAGAGAGAGAGAGAGAGAGCGTGTGTGAGCGCATGAGCCTTGTGGTGTTTCTTCTTAGAAAGACATCTATCCTCTCAGATCGGGGCCCTGTCCTTATGATCTCTTTAACCTTAATTACTTCCTTAGAGGCCCCATCTTCAAATACAGTCACACTAGGGGTTAAGAGCCTCAATACAGGAATTTGGGGGAGTTGGGGGAACACACAAGTTCAGTCTGTAACACCATCCAAAACCAAGCTCCCCCTCTCTGCCCCCATGCTCATGACCTACACCTGTGTACCCCATCTTCACGAACAGCACCGCCATCCATTCCATCCCTAGGCCTCATCTCTGCCTCCTCCTTTTCCCTCTTCCCACCTCTGACTCCATTCCCAGATTCTGTCAGTTTTCCACGTCCCACTTCTCTTTCACTGCTGAGTTGAGTCCCTCCCTCAACCCCTCTCACTTGAATAACAGCAGAGTCTTCCTAACCAGCATCTCTGGCTCTAGTCCTCTCGCTCCCATCTGCCACATGGAGCAGTGATCTTCCCAGAATCCAAATCTGGCACAATTCTCTCCTAAAAAAATATGACAACTTCTCATTGATTTTAGGATAAAGTATAACATTTTCTACATGACATCCAAAGTTCTCCATAATAATAATTCCACCAAGTTCTGGTTTCTATGAATCCATTCAAGACAAAAATCTCTCCAGTCGTATAGGGCCTAATTCAGCGCCTGGCACAGAACACATGCTCAGAAAAGCTTGTAGAATTAAATTGCAATGAGGATCTACTCAGTCACAATCAGGTACCCTCCCCAGCACCCTCTTGATTCCCTTTTGGTCCACTTTACCACCGACCTAGTGCACAGATGCCAAGAGCCCATGCATTCTCTATTGTCCTGTAGGATTTGTGGTTGGGCAAACCCAACTTATAATCAGGATCTTCCTTTGACTCCCTGTGTGCCAGTCTCTCCTCATCAATGAGCCTGAATTTCCTAATCTGTGAAGAGGGGCTCATGAATGGTTATCTCTCCAGGGTCTCATGAGGACTCAGTATAGTGAAGCACCCAGCATAGGGCCTGGCATTTAGTAAATGCTCAGTTGGAAGCTTACTCCCTTCTCTGCTTTCCAAGGCCTGCAGCTCTTCTTCCAACCTACGTCATTGCCTGAAGCTTCAGAATTACCTCTTCCTCCTTTTTAGCCCCCTGCTATTCCAACTCCTGGGGAGTTCCACGCAGGATAGACATCTCAACTCAGGAATGGGCAGGGGGTGGGGGGGGGGCGCGTAGCTGGGATACAGGTTTCCCATAGGATGGCATAAGGCATCCAAGGGCAGAGGCCTCCCATATCCATCATTTCCACCCATTCCTTAGGCACACCTGGCTGCATCATCATCATCAATACCCACTCTGTCCCAATTTGAGCAGAGAGATACAACCTTAGGGGCAGGCAGGTGGCACTCCAGTATCATCCTTTCTTCCTTGTTGAAAGTATTAGCCTGGTGGGAAATTTGGGGCATTTGCTTCCCAGAGATTTCTCCAGTTCTGCTTGTCACAATCCCAGGTCTTGGGGTGGAGGAGGGGACTCCTGATCTGTCAATATCTGAGCACTCTGAGCCTGTCTCCCTCCATGGGGGCGACCAGCTGTGGGAAATGCATTCATAGTTGCAATTTCTTTGCTTCCCAGTAGAACAAGAAATATTTAAGGAACAGGCAATTAGCACTTACCAGAAACATTATAAAATTACATACAACTTGCTAACAAGTTTTAGCATCAATCTGGAAGTCTCCTTGCTTCCTTGCTGGAATCTGGAATCTGGCAGCTTCATGCTGAATCTGGGAGGCTGGCCCAGGGGAGGAAGAAGCTGGGACCTGGACCCTGCAGACATGAAGGAGCAGGGCAGTAGAGATTATGCAGAGGGGGTGCCCAACAGTCTGGGGCACTCATGTTAGAAATGAGCTCATCTGTTTGTTCAGCATTTTCTAAGGCCCTCTGATGTGTTGCAGACAATGTTTAGAACACTGAGGCTACAAGGACAGCAAGACAGTCTCTGCCTTCACCTAATTCATAGTCCATTTTCAGTAGCATAGAACAAGTGTTAGAGGACAGAGAAATACAAAGGAGGGGCAGCAAACCTTGCTCAAGGGCATCAGGGGAGTCTCCCTGGAGGAGGTGATGTCTGAAACTGAGACTTGCTTGAAGGATGAAAAGGAGTTTGTCAGACATCCTTGAGAGAGGGAACAGGTGGGCTTAGAAAGGTGACATGCAGATAAGATTGAAGCTAAAACCTCAGTAAAAATAAAGTCTGAGAGCAAGTTGGGGAGAAGAGGGCCAAGACTTGCTCTCTGCAGGCAGTGCCACATCCCCTTCTTCAGAACTTCACTCCGTGGTGGGCACTGCTGAGCCCCTGGAAGAGGTGGTGTTGGAGGCAGACTTCAAAGGAGGCCAAGGGCAGCTGACCAGCATCACTGACCGCTCCCTCTAGGACACCGCCCTTCCTCTTGTCAGATGCCAAGCACATGGCTATTTTCAGCCTCTCTTCTGTTATTTTCGGTACACCTCTACTTCTTGTCTTTTCCACATAAACTGGAAGGCCCAAACATTCCAACTTTGGCCAAAAAATCACTAACATGTTCCTAAGACGCTGAGTTTCCATGATACCTCTAAAAGTTTTTCAGGCACCGGGAGCCAAAGTTGAGCTGGATACAAGCAGCAGCTGCCTCTTCTCAAAAAGTCCCAGTGGGATCCAGCCTGTTCTAGCCCCTGGAGACTGGGCTGGCAAACAGCAGAGGATGTTACCACATTAAAATTTGGCAGGAAGTAATTTGTCAATGAGATGTACTCTCTAAATACATAGCTTTTGCAAATGGTAAGCTTCAGTTTGGGGCTAACGCAGACAGCTTGGAGGCTACCTCCATGTCCATTGTTTCCAGCCTCCTTTGGCTGGTGACAGACCCATGACAGTGTTATGGAGGAAGGAGATGGGGAGGGAAGAATGTCACCCACTTCATCCAGCCATACCTCCATTCCACTTGTGGAAATCATGTGCGGAAGAACACATCAGTCCCCATAGGTACACGTATAGATGTGGGGTCTCTCACCTCCTGGTGCCCTTCGCATCATCAGAAGTAGAAAAGCAGAGTGGAGTGTGGTTCTGAGGCAATCCAGGTGATCTGGGCATGCCCACAGGGTGATCCTAATGCACCGAAGATGTCCTGGTCACTCACTAGGGGTTTGTGCTGATTCAACAATGGGTCTGAGCACTTAGTAGGCATAAGACACTGGGCTTGGTTCTGGAGATACAAAGAGTGGAGGGGATATGACCCTGGCTCTGAGGAGCTGACAACCCACAGGATGGAGCTTAAATGACTTATTGTTCATCAAACCAGGTCCTTCAGGGTCTCCCTCCAACCATTTCTCTGGCCTCTTCTTTCCATCACTTGAGCTTCCCACCACACTGAGCTTCTAGCTCTTCTGTAGACTCTACAGTCTTGTCCTCCGTTTCTCCTTTCCTCCTGTTTTCCTTCCATCCTCTCCTCCATCCTCCCCTCATCATTCCTCAAAAGTTTATTGAATCCCCTCTCTGTGCCCTGCACTTCACTAGAAAAGCTGGGATATAGACATTTCAAAAAACATTGGCTCGGTCTTCAAGAAACTTACCAATTAACAGTGGGAAACACACACCCAAAACTGCAGCACCCGTTGCTATAACAACAAAAATGTCCAAGGGGGCTGGGAGCGAGAGAGAAGGAGCTCCTAAGGCTGCCTGGGCGATTTGAAAGAAGGTCCCAGATGGGAACACACTTGCACCAATGCTGAAAGACAATTCTTTGTCTGGTAGACAAGCAAAGGGTGTTCATTTCAGGAAGAGAGGATGGTAGGTGCCACGTTAGAGCCGTGTGAAGGGCAGTTGGGCTCTGCAAACATCAGCGACAATAACACTGAGGAAATACGGCTAGTCACTGCTTACACACTGCATGCTGGACATTTTGACAATTATCTTGTGTACAGAAGCTCATTTAATCCTCACAACAACCTTGTTATTATTACCCTTTCCATTTTACGGATGACAAAACTAAGGCTCAGAGAAAATAAGTCACATGCCCAAGGTCTGTTCCTTAGTATTGGAGCCAGGATTTAGATCCTGGGCTTTGTGATGCCAGAGCTCTCGCCACTGCACTATTCCACCTCCCTACAGATCACCCAGTATCGTGCTGTGTGCATCTCAAGGTCGCCAATGGCCAAAGAGCAGGCTGGGTGGGAGGGGTAGGCCAGGGCCCTGCCATGCTGAAGAGTTAGGGTTTTAGTCTGTGGACTTGGGGAAGCTGTGAAAGGATCAATGAGCAGGGGATGGTAATCATCAGATTTTTCTTGTGCTGCTTTGTAGAGTATGAAATAGAAGGAAGAGCCAGGGGAACCATAGGCTGCTACTGGCACCCAGATGAGGAGCTGCAAGGGCTGAACTCAGGCAGGGAGAGACGGGGTAGAGAGCAGAGGGTTCTGGGTATGTGGGAGGAGGAGTCAACAGGAGGGGACTAAGGAGAGCTGAGGGAGAAGGACAAGGCAGAATCCAGGCTGACTCCCAGATTTGAACAACCTCTAAGAAACCTGTCCAGTGCTCTCAGCCAGAGGCCTGAGCTACCCCTTCTGCTATCACCCAAGTCATGTGGTCAGGTCTACATCCTCTCTATTGCCCTTGTCATTTGTATTGGAATTACCTACCTGACTATGAGTTCTCCAGGGGCAGGGGCTGTGGGGCAGACAACGCTGTACCTTTAGTGCTTAGTGTGGCATTTGGCAAAGTTTCCATGCAAAATGTTAGCTGAGCTCATACGTTAAACAGAGTATTCTGTGTGTTCCAGGGACTGTGCTAAGTGCTAGGTACACCGTGATCAAAGATACATAATGGATGCCTACCTTCATGGGGCTTACATTCTATGGGGTGGGAGTGAGGGAGGCTGGGTGATGAATCATCTTGTGCCCAATGCTCAGCCAGAGCTCCAGAAGAACAAATTTTCATCCTTTTATTCACTGTTATACCCCCAATGTCTAGAACAGTAACCAATAAAATACTTGTTGAATGAACAGATGGGTAGTTACAAGGGGCATCATTGCTATAAAGGGAAAGAATAGAGTGCCAAAATGGGAGGGTTGCTTGAGCCCAGGAGTTCGAGGCTGCGGTAAGCTGTGATAGCACCACTGCACTCCAGTCTGGGCAACGGAGCAAGACCCTGTCTCAAAAGAAAAAATAAAAAGAATGGGGTGCAAAGAAAGAAAAGTAAAAGGGAAACGTCTAAGATCTAAGATGTATGGTCAAGGAAAATGTCTTGGAGGAGGTAACATTTTAAACCAAAGTCTGTTAGTGCAAGGCGTTAGTCATGCCAACAGAAGAGGAGAGGAAGCTCAGGCTAGGGGAACAATGAGTTAGTGAAGGAGCCAGTGAAGCCTCCCAGCCTCATGTGAAAGGCAGCAAATCCTCATCTTCCTCCAAGCAGTGCCTCCCCTCTTGGAGCACATCAAATAGTGAATTTATAGAACCACATGATACAGTCCATTCTGTACAGACATTTTCATAAAAGATGATTTCAATTGGGTATTAGAAATGGAAAAACCTGGGGAGAAAAGTGAGGTTGATCACAGATAATGGGGATAAAACAGCCGAGAAAGGGGAAAGCAAATATGCTGAGTGGCAGAGCTCAGTCATGATGGACTTCTGAGGCATCTTAGAAGCAATCATCTCGTGTTTTCCAGTTTGCTTTTGGTAGGCAAAAGGGGAGAGACAGGAGCAACGTTCATAAAATGGAATTATATTAAACCAGATAACAGGAAATTGCATGTGTGATTTTTCTGAAGTCAAAATCCATTTATCTATTTGCAATTCTGGGTCCTGACGTCAGACTTGGTCAGCACCTGACCAGAAGTGTCAGATCAAACACCTTTCAGGCAGGCCAGTAGAGCACAGGGTCCCTGTGTTTCCAGCAGGAGTTGACTCTGAGCTTGGAGAGAAGGCTTAGGCCAGGACAGGAGGCGTCAAAGGGACAGAAGCCAGCCAGCAGCCCCGTCTGCCTTCCTGGAAGGAGCTCCCAAACTCTCACCCCACCCTGCTCTGTTCTTCCTCTTCCTTCTACCCAATCTTGGTTCTCTGGGCAACACATCCCCCTATGCCTTGGAACTCTTTGCCAAATGCTCCCTTTAACCTGAGTTCCCATGAGGTCACCACGACCCTGTAGCCCTCTGCAGTGCTAGAAGCTCACTTCCCCACACCGAATGAACTTCACCTTGAGAGGGGCTCATATGCTCGCTCGCCAATGCCGTTCCACCCACATGTAAAGCCCTTCCCCTTTGACCTTATGCTGTCTCCAGCTCTGACACTTTCTATCCCTCCTCATCACTGTCACTGGTCTCCTCCTCTTTATTTGCCATCACCTTGCCTCTCAGGCCTTGACCTTCTCACTTTCTTTCAGTGTACTCCACCCTGGCTACAGCTGGACCTCATCATCAAGCACCTCTGAAATCTCAACTCCACATACTTCAGCTTTTTCACATGACACTCCCTCTACTCCTGCCCATCATCCCTTCCCAACCCCTATTTCCCCTATCGCCCCCTGGTCCCTTCACCTCTTTCCTTCTTCATCCTAAGCCCCTTGGATAACACTTTGGCCATTCTTTTGAACAACGTCTTCAGCTCCTTTGCCCCACTGTCTTCCATTTCTCTAAGCCCAATCCCCCCTCACTCAGTCAATCCTCCTACCCCTTCCTCTACTTCTACAGGAATCGAGTGGTCAAGGGCTGCTGGGACAAGTCATATAGCCCCGCTTGGTGATATCCCTATAAATGAGTCATCTGCACCCTCGGTGGGCCCCAGAGGTACATTTTAATCCATCTAGGCATGATTTCCTCTTCTCCAGAGTGACAGCTTCAGACATTCTCCTCAAGTTGTTTTCCCATGACTTGTCCCTCACCTTCAGCAAAGACTGTGACCTCCTCCACTTAGAAAATAGAGCCTGTGTCATCACAGGATCTCCCTTGGTCTCCTGCCATCCTACTTGAAAACTCACTGCCACCACTTCTTCCCTCTTGACTGTGGTCTTGAGGGAAGGAGCATCCCTTGTGGTCTCTAATGTGTGCTCTCAGTCCCATGCCTCTCTCCTTCTCTGGAGCCCCTGTAGGGGACCCCCTTCTCCTCCAAATCTTCAGCTAACCATTCAGTACATCTTTCCTCCCATCCCTTTATTCTTCTCTAGCATTTCAATATGGTCAAGTTTCCCCTGTACTAAACTACTTTAACCACTCCCACCCAGGCCATATGCCTCATGAGCTGCTACCTAATTTCTCTGGATAGAGTGGTATCACCTTCTCTTCTCCTGTTGGGTGTTGGCCTCATCAGTACACACAATCCTGACAGTATCAATGTGACCTCTTTTTGCTAACCTGTTTTACAATCCTATATAAACTTCCCTGCAGCATTCAATGCTTTTGATCTTCTTGAAACTCATTCTTCTCTAAGCTCCTGTGACCCCACTCTCCCAGTCTAGCATTCTGCTGGTCCCTACATTGTCCCTAACTGTCCTGTCCTGGACCAACATCCCTTCTCACTCTCCTTGGGTCGTTTCATCCTTCTCGTGGCTTCTTTTACAATCTACGAGCTGAATTTCTAGATCAGACTTCTCTCTTGAACTTAAGACCCATGTAGCTACTTCCTACTAGATATTTCTACTTGGAGGTCCCACTAGTACCTTAAAACTCAGCATCTCCTACTGATGATTCCATTCAGACCTATCTATACCTCTTCTTGCATTCTTGTCTCAGTGAGGGTACACCCAAGTGCCAAGACCAGGCACTTAGTTATATAACTAAATGTTAGCTGTGGCAATAACTATTGGGTAATTACTGTCACTCCTATATCACAGTCCTACAAACAGTCTTACCTCTGGAACTTGGCAAGGGTTCTTCCCTCCATCTAAGGCCCTTCCTTCTCTCCTGCTGTTCCTTTTCACCTTCCTGGTTCCACCACAGCCTTAGGGCCTCAGCCTGGACACCACATCCTCCAAGAAGCCTTTCCTGACCCAGGACTGGGACTAGGGTCAGGTGAGCAGGGCACTCATGAGCACGAAATTTAAGTGATGGGGGGAAAAAATGCAACAATTAAGATATATAACACTTAATGCAAATTGTTTTAAAAAATAATATTAATGTGAAATGTCCATGTTAAAACACATCAACATTTGAATCAAAGACAGGCTCTGACAGTGCTGGGACTATGGTGAGACCAGTGAGGTGAGTCATCTGAGCATAGGGTTGGATCCAGGCTTTATTTTAAATGTTGGTATTTTTCTTCATTATGAACTGGATTTATGGCATTAATTGTGATTTTCTAAAAAAAATATTGCACTAAGATATTATTTGTCATGATAACTGAGATTTTGGTGCCCCTCGAAATTTTGGAGATGAGGTTAGTACTTCCACTCTCCACACCCTATTTCCAGACTGATTCTCCAAGTTTGAGTTAGGTGCTTCTCCTATGTGCATCCACAGCACAAATCCCCTGTATCATAAACACCTGTTTCTTTGTCTGTTCATTTCTTGAGGGCAGAGACCATGTCCAGATGTCAAGGATCTAGCACAGCAACTGGCGCACAATAGGTGCTCATTGCATTGTGCTTAAGTGGGTGCCTGTGATTGAATGATGGTAGGAGAAAGTGATGGGTGGGTGGATGTGGGCATGTGCACAGGGCTGTGCCTGCACAATGGGAAGCCTGGGCAGATTCCTTCATCCCCCTTAGTATTCCCTTTCTCTTAAGCCAATCACAGACTAGCTGCTGTGGGCAGGAACACAGGCACACGTACCCCACATGCATATCTCCTACAGCAATGGTGGGGCCTCGCTAGGAAACCTTATATCTGGGTTCTACCCCTGGCAGCAGGAAGGATCCAGCTCTGGCTTCAAATGCTGTGTAACTTTCACCAGGTCTCAAAATGCCTGCAGTGACAGCCCTCACACCCCAGGCTATATCCCAGAAAGCATATCTGGGGACATCTGGAGGCAGGTGGGTCCTGCTGCTTGCTTCTCCACATTGACTTATCACAGGGGCCCCTTCTTTCCTTCAGATGCCCTGGAGCTCTGGGACCTGGAGCAAAGGGACCATGTTCCTGGAATGCCTCAGTGTATCCCCTCCCCCATCCCTGAGCCTGAGCAAAGCCAGCTTCAGAGGGGGTTCAGCTATGTTTTCAGCAGGCGTACTTGTAGAGGGTGAGGCTGGGGCACATGTGAGGTGAGAGGCAAGTGGGCTGACTTACATTTGAGATGCCTCACACGTGGCACATGGTCATACAGACTCCCCTGCACAAAGGGGAGGACCCTTGTTGCTTGACTTAGATGATCACACACACACACACACACACTCTAACACACACACAACCCCAGCCATAGAATGCCTTGTCCTGCCTGCTCTCAGCACAAAGCTGACAGCCTTTGTTTTGCAGTAACATGAATGCAACAGTCAAGAGCCTATCCATAAAAGGCAGTGCCTGGAGCTGATGGCAACTCTGACCAGCCCACAGAAGCCCCACAGTGTGGTAGGAAAGCCTTTGTAGAATCATCCCTGTCAGGATCACACATACCAACTTCAGGGACTGTGGGTGCCTGACAGCCCATGATGGTGTCTACTGAACAGGCAGGGTCCCTTTGTCCTGAGAATCCTGGGTAGGTGTCAAAAAAAAACTCCCCTGATGACTCTGGGCCCCTCTCTCCCAAATCTCAGGACTCATACAGTCCTCACCTCACTGTCTGGCACTGGCTTCATGACTTCCTGTCTGTCCTGCAGGACGCCCTTCTCCCTGGAAACAGAGCTCCTCCCCAGAAACAGAGCTTCTCTCCTTCCCTCTTCTTCCTCCTCCCTTCCACCACCCCCTCCTTGTCCATCTCTCACAGCATTAAGCACAGCATGAGTGGAAGTGGGGGTGACTCCAGAGGAAGCTCTAGAGGCTTGGCCAGGACATACTCCTTTCCAGAAGCGTCTGAGTCCTGACTGCCTCTCCAGTGAGGTAGCCAGCCCATCATGCCCACTGGGTTCAGGACCCCCAGAGCTGTCTCAGAGAACCCACTCCATGTCTGACTCACCACTGTTGACTCAAGTGAACTTTCAAAGCATACTCAGTGAGTCATTTGCTTCATTTTACCTGCTACCATCTCAAATTGAATTAAGGAAACATCTCCATGAAGGTGCTTCCACGTCAGCAGGCAGTGAACATTTATTCTCAATTAATCTCTGGTTTGGGAAAAAGACAGGGAGCAAAGCCTCAACTGCTGTGTCATCTTGCACTTGCCTTTGCTGCTCAGAAATGGACTGTACTTGAGATCTGTCATGTGACATTAGCAGTTCAGATGCAAGATTAGGTTCAGTGGGGAAGTCTCCAAAGACTTCTAATGCTGTGGAATTTGTTGCTCCTGGGACAGGTAACCTGTGAAGAATGTAGACCTATCTTCTCCCTAAAATTGCTTCACCTCATATTGGATTTAGGGAGGGATAAGGGGTCAAAACATCCAAGCATCTAGAACACTTTATGTGGACACAGAGTCTCAGGCACTTGAGAGCTGGAAGCCCATTCATCCTAGGATGCTGCAATGAAACAGGACATTGCAGGATTTCTCACAAACCTCATTCCTTATAAGAACATTGAATCCTACCTGTGTCACTCTGAACACTGACTTATGGCAGAAGAGCAGCAGAGCATGTCATGTGGACCTTCAGCTCCAAGAGAGGTATAAAGTCACCTTTTGTCTCTGTTTTCTCATCTTCCTGTCTTTCAGAGATCGAGCAGGGCAGTTGCGGTGACCCTGGCATACCTGCGTATGGCCGGAGGGAAGGCTCCCGGTTTCGCCACGGTGACACACTCAAGTTTGAGTGCCAGCCCGCCTTCGAGCTGGTGGGACAGAAGGCAATCACATGCCAAAAGAATAACCAATGGTCGGCTAAGAAGCCAGGCTGCGTGTGTAAGTGAGCAGGGAAGAGGCCACGCCAGGGTCTTCACCGAGAGGCAGGGGCCCATTTCCTAGCTAGTCCAGGGGCCCCATCCCTGGGAACCTTGCAGGTTGTAACAACAGCTGCACTCTGGTTGGTTTATTCTACTCCTCAGAACGTTGCTGGTGGGGTCCTCATTTCTGGTAGGCAAAGTCGACTATAGCACTGAGAACAAGTGCTCTTGACATTTGGTGATGTTCTTCAATGCCATCTTACCCTTCTTGGTGATCCTTAAGAGCAAGGAGATACCACTGGGGCTTAGCCCACCAGGCTCAGACCCAGATATTTCCTGCTCATCCTCATTGCCACCACTGGCACCATCTAATCAAGCAAGGTGGAAGGGACTGGCAAGTTTGTAAGATTGTAGACACCACCAACCTTCAGTGCTGTGGGAAACTGGCCTTGCCAGGATATAAACAGTTTCCTAAAATTGCTTCATCTCATATTGGATTTAGGGAAGGATAAGAGATCAAGCTATCTTTGCATTGTTGATCTTTTGGGGAAGGGGTTGGTGTTGAGTGGTCTGTTCTGTAGAGATAACAAAGAAGCCCTTCTTCCTTCCTCTTGGATGACCTGACCATACTTTGCAGCACAAATGACATCTTAAATTTTCAGTCACAGCGGGATTGGCAAGGATGAGGGGCTGTGTGTAGCCAAGGGAGGCCCAGGCATGGTCTCTGTTGGGAAATCAAAATTTCCAGCTTCTCTGGGCTGTCACGTCTTCTCCCATCCCTTGTCACTCCACTTTCTCCATCTCTTTCCATGTGCTTCTCTCAGGGAAAGACAGGCATCCTGATCCTCAGATCCTTCCCCCGGCTCATTGTGTTACTTGGGGTCTTGAGTTCTGCACAGTAGAGATCGGTGATCCCTCGGGGCTGGGAGAGGAATAGCCTGGGAGACTGTCAGGGTCTCTGTGATGACTGAGAGTTTGGTGTATGAGTTGATGAGTTGGGATGTACCATGGTGATTATACTTTCTAAATGAAACAAAAATCACTTTGTCTGACAAAGCATTTTGATGACTTTTGAGTTTATTTATGTAAAAAGTCTTGAGAGGTTTAAAGATCAAATCACCCTTAAATACACATTGAACAAATCACCCTTATTGAAAAAAAAAAATTGAATGATATCTGCCCATCTCTGCTCCCCACTGTGGTTAGAATATAGAGCCCAACAGCATTAGCCGCGTAGCATGCTGGGAGCCACAAGGACCTGGAGGAGCAGGGAGCAGCTCAGGGCAGGCAAACACAAAGGCTCTGTCCATTGCAGAGACCAAGCCCAGGGACGGGTGCACGGGGCAGGGCTCTGTAGAGGCAGGGCCTGAGAAGATAAAGGTACACACAGTGGGAGCCCCAGGTGCCATGGGGGCTTAATCTCTTCAATCTATCTAGATAAAACAAGGCAGGGAGAAATGGAGGAGGATCTAGCTTCTGTGACAAAGAGCTGGGAGGATTGACATGGGAAGCAAAACCAGCCAGCCTCTTAGGACCAGGATAAGGTTCACTGTTTCTCAAGCTGAAAGAGGCAGGTAGCAGAATGCCAGCTGAGGGACTGCTGCTTGACCCCTCCAAGAGTTTACTTGGCTCTTTGGCTCTTAGGAGCAGGTTTAGAACATCCTTGTAAAACCTTTACCAAGGGCAGAAGACCTTGAAGTGCTGCCCAGCAGGCCCTTGGTGTTCACAAGCAGGGCTGGCAGCCTCCAGTGAGCTGGGCACTGCTTGCAAACAGCTGAGAAGGAAAGAGGATAGGGCTGTCTCGACAAGTATGTGTCAGTGCTCCCTGTGGTTTAAAACAAGGATGAGGGGCCTGAGGCTTATGGATGAAAGCTAAGCAGGTACTCTGGGGAGACGACATGGCATTTCTTCTTCTAGACAATTCTGGTTTAGAGCAGGATGACATCCCCGGCACTTCCATCACGCAAGTGTGTATGGACATTGGAGAGTAACGGGACACAGCCTGAATCTCAGGGATGCTGGCTTCCATGAAGGAAGCCAGAGGGAACAAACTGGCCCCATGCCTTTGCAGCATATAGCCAGGTCACACTTGCATTTCAACAAAGTGAGGGACTTCCATCTGCCCACTCTCTACTGAGTACCCAGCAGGCAAGCTGATGCTTTTATAGGTCCTGGGCTTTGCCCTCAGAGAGCTCATAGTTCAAGTGCTGATAAGAAAGTATGGTGATAAGAAAGGCCTGGTGCACTGAGATGACTTTGGTTTCAAAATCTGAAGACCAGGTTCTTAGTTCTAGCTCAGCTTTGTGACTAAAGCCAGGCATCTTCTCTCTGGATTTTCATGTACTGACCTATCCAATAGGGTAGCACTCCATTCTGGCTCCAAAAATTCTAAACCTCTATGATCATATTTATAGAAAAAGATCACTATGACATGAATAGTCCTCACATATTCCACAATAAGTACCTGGAAGCTACTTTGAAAGTGGATCGTTACAGAGCAGGTCATACTTTGGTTGGGGAACAGTGTTAAACTTTGGTGTTCTGCTGTTAACTCTAGATCAAATATATTATAGTGTTATCAATAGAAAAGGGACAATACCTATAAACGTCTATAAAAATATAAAATATAAGGTTGTTCTCTGTGTTTTATAAAGTGCTTATAAATGTACATACAAAAGCTCCTCTGGCAAAAGTCAGCATAAGTGCCCTAAATTTTACAATACATTAGTCACAATAAATATTAATACAATACTTGGCAAACAACATTGCCCTTTCCTTATTGAGAGCTAGAAGGGGATTGGGGATATTAGTTCAATGGCTCAAATTTCTTTGAGAAGTTGTCTGAATAGATGCAAAGTATTATATTGTTCTTCTCTTGAAACATTTTCTTCAAAACAACTCTTTACTAGGGAATTACCCTGCCAAGAATCCACAAATACACTCTTCCTTCATGTTCCAAAACATTTTCTGTAGCAAGCAGAGACTTCAGAATCATTTTGTTGGCTTTCGAGCTGCCCTCACAGTAGTAGATGCTCAATAGATCGTCTTTTGTTAATTTAGGTTTTTAAGAAGATGATTTATCTCACAGTGAAAAACGTTTTGAAAGAAAAGATGGAACCAGCTTCTTTGCTCTTACTCTCTGGTCCTTAGTTAATTCACATCTTCAGGGACCCATGCTCAAAATCAATGGGAAGTAATACCACTTTCCATCCATTCAAGCTATTGACCGCCTGTCTTCCCTGTGCTGAGCACCATGCATTGGATTCAGAGTTGTTCATTCTCTGCCTAGGAAATTTGCTCATCCTGGCTATCATGGTGGGAAAGCTTTGGCCAGGCTGCACATATTCTTTACCTTCCAGAAGCTTTGCCCATTTTACCTCCTTCCTTACAAAAGAATAGAGAGCATTTCCCATACAATCTTGTCCAGTTATTCTTCCACCACAAGAGATACAATGGGAAGGAAGATACAAATAACTGATGGTAGTTTGCACAATACTTCATGCTTTGTTGACAGGCTGGCAGAATGCTTCACACTTCTTAAGGAAGCCAGGGAACCAATTATCAATCCATTAGCAGCCACTTTCAAAAGAAGCTTCAAAACAGCCTTCACCAGAGATATGCCACGAATGCATGAATGCACACTTTCCTTTTCCATTTTGTAAACCACCTTAAGAAGATGTGAATCCTAATTGCTCAGTTCTTAATGTGTATAGTATATGTGTGAAATGTGAAGGCAGGGACTTCTTGGATGTATACGATTTAAGTAACAAATCAGCAATCTAATCTTGAGAGGTCAAGGGAGGGAAAATTGAATCCTTGGGTGCTCAGGAAAAATGTCCCAGAAGATACAAGACTTGAGCTGGGCTTTTGGAGAGTTGGAAGGGAAAGTAGGATTTTCTAAACAGAGATGCTGTGGGAAACAGCCCTCTGCTGGTATCTTCCGGTCCTTTATCCTAACTTCCTCTTACTTCTCCCACCTTCTGTTCTGGTAACACACACACAGACACACACACACACACACACACACACACACACACACATGCTGGAATGAATTGGGTAATGGGATCTGCAAGAAGCTGGTCTCTCCCGTGGACCATTACTCTAGAGTCGAGTTTCTCAAACTTAGCACTATTGCTATTTTGGCCCAGATAATTCTTTTTGTGTGGAGCAGTCTTGTGTATTATAGGATATTTAACACATCTGTGTCCTCTGCCCACTAAATACCAGTAGCACCCGCCCCACACACCAGTTGTGGCAGCCAAAAATATCTCTATACATTGCCAAATATTCCTTGGGGGAAAAAAAATCACAGATGAAGAACCACTAGTCTAGGATAACTTAGTTTTGTCAAATTCCAAATATGAAGAATCCGATGGATTCGTGTTTTAAATGAGGCTATGATTAAAGTCTGTAGCATTATGACAATGGGAAGGTATGGGTTAGAGGAGGATGCAAATTTTATGAAATGTTCTACATTATTGGGAAGATATGAGTCCTCCCTACTATGTTATGGAGTATTTATTCTCTCAATTTATAGATTAAAACAAGGTTCAAAGAAATGTAACTAACACAATGGCCATAGAACCACTAAATAATAGGCTGGAATTTGAGCTATTAATTGACAGAGCAGCAATTTGCACCCAGGTTCTTGCTGCAAGTCCTGCACTCTCCATTGTGCTAGATTTCTAGAAGTTTAGGGATCATCTGAAAAGTAAGGCCAAGGAAGCCTTAGGGCAAAATTCTAGGCCAGAGTACAGAAGCAAACTGCTGGCTGAGTTACCTTCATGAAGTAACAAAGGTTGACAAGAGTTAGATAAATCCAAGAAAGATAGATTTGTGACCCTTATTGGAACTCTGTCAATATTGTATACCCCCAACATATAATATACTAGGGTTGGAACCTCTTCTTAATCTTTACTTTTTCTCCTTTCCTTCTACCCATTCATTTATTTATCCATCTTGATTTATTGAGTACCTGTTATGTACAAAGTCAGCTGCATAAGAGGGTATGGCTGTTTCTGGTCAAATTCTAAACTGAAGGGCCTTTGGGGATGATCCTGCTCAGGTTAAAGAGACAATCTCATGGTGCCATGTTCTATATAATGTGCTGTAACTCTATCTCTAGACGTATCTGGAGCTCAAGGGCCAATAGTTGACATAGACTTTTGGTATGTTCTCATATCTTTAAAGTTTAAGCTAATTTAATGGTTTAAATAAATCTAAAAGTTTAAATAAAGAAAATATTCATATTCTCTCTCCCTTAAACCAAACTGACTTCAAATTTGACCAGTCTTTTTTTATTCTTACCCACCTATACACATATGTTCTGTGGTCTTCATCAGAGTGGGCATACCATTTGGCATTCTATGTTTTAAAGCCCATATTCTGTTGTGAATCTTACCATGTTGCTACATGTATTTCATAGTTATCATTCTTAAAAATCTATGGGTTCTTCTGTCAAGTGAGTAAACCATGACTTATTCAACCAATTATATTCAATTATTTTATATAAGGCTATAATGAACATCTTCAGGCCTATGGCTTTTTCTTCTCTTGAATTATTTCCTTAGAATAAATTTCTAGGAGTGACATTATTGGATCAGGGCATGAATATTTTTATGACTCTTGATGCATACTATTGTGTGGTTCCCCCCATATATTGTGTCGGTTCATAATGCCGTAGCAAAAGCTGTAAGATTAAGAACAAGATTCATAAAATGTGTGATCTTTCCATCTAGAAACATGGCATGCCTCTCTTTCATGTGTATCTGCTTTCACTTTTCTAAAGATAACAACTTTGTGGTTTTCTTCATTTAGGTCACATATATATTGCTTGTAAACTTTATTAGCGTCACTAAATTCCAAATATTTGTGTGGCCTTTTAAAAGCTGCTAATAGCTAGAAGTTGAATCTAATTCTGTAGCACACCTTTGTTGACTACTGTAAAGAGCCCAAGGTTTAGTGCCGCGAGTTCAGAGATGAATTGGGCACAGTCCATGTCCTCAAGGAGCTCTCTTCATGTGGTGATAGACACCATTATATAAATGAAGCAGGCCCTTGTGGCTTATAATTTAGTTTTTCAATGAGAAAACATTGGTGCTGTGAATATTAGGTTCATTCTTTTATTTAACACGTATTTATTGAGTGCCTGCAATGTGGCAGGCATCATAGTCGGTACTGAACAGAAGAGCAACAGCCCCTCTTCTCAAGGGGCATAGACTTGACATCATCTCTGTTAGAATGGTTGGGCCCGAAAGATGAGAGGCCCTGCTCGAAAAGGAGACATCCAAGAGGCAGCAGCGGGTTCTGGGAGAAGCCATAGGGTTTGGGCCTATGCAAAAGGGACACGTTCCATAGATACATTGACGCACACAAAAACACCCATGCACACACGCACGCCCACACTGCAGGACTGGATACTTGGGTTTGCAATGGTTCCTATAGGGGTTGGCTGCTGCCTAATGGATGTGAGTGAAGAAGGGAGGTGGGTTTATGGAAGCACAGTCTGGAGACAGACTGCTGGGTAGCCATGGGCCAGAGACATGTCCCTCCTGGGGTAAGAGGTATAAAAGAGGTGTCTGGAGGACTGCCAAGATTGCCATTGCAGGACACTGGATGGAGACTTCAGTCTTGGCCTTTCTTCAGCCCACCTGGGTCCAGCCCTGTCGAGGAGGGACATGGGACATTTGCTGTTTCCAATCCCTGTATAGCGACTATTGGTACTGACATGTGGCTACTGGGGTGTTGGTATTTTCCTTCCCATTTGAAGGCATTCTTTCTATACTGTCTGTAGAAATTCTTTGTAGTATTTGATATATGTGTTTTCCCAATCATTTTCCCTTTTTGTTTTCTATTTTTCACTGTATAGTTGTCTTACATTTCTGTATAAACAAATCTCTCAGTATTTGTGATTTCTTTTCAAAGCTGACAAAGTTATTCTGCCATGGATCTGAGAAACAGTTCATTTTATTTTTGGTTATTTGTCAGTAACTTGATTTTTTAAAATATAATTTGTTTATCTGGAGTTTACTTAGATGAATGTATAATATTGTCCAAACTATTATGCAGTTTTCCAACACAATTTATTAAGTAATTCATTTCCCTTTTGATTTGAGGGAAATGAATTGTTTTATTACATACTGAATCCTCAAATGTAGTTAAGTCTATTTCTTGAGTCACCACTTTGTTCAGCTGCTCTATTTCTATCTTAGCACTGGTATTGAATAATTTTAATTGTTGTTTTATAATGTGTTCTAATATCTGGCAGAGCTAGAAACAACTCCTTCCTCCCTTAATTATTTTCTCTTTCAGAATATTCATTGTTATTCTCATCTGTTTGTTGTTCAAGATTAATTTTAGAATCATTTTGTCAGCGTAAAAAAAAATTCCTATTGGGATTTTGTATGTGCACTCCTGTTAAAATATAAATTAACTTGAAGAAAATAGGCATTTTTATAATACACAGCCCTCAAATCCAGACACATGTTTTTGTTCGCCTACTTTCGTTTTTCTAAATATAACATCTCCATGGTTTTCTTCATATAGGTCACATACATTGCTTCACATACGTTGCTTGTTACCTTTATTCTTAAATAGGCAGGTCCTTTTTTCACTTCTCCTCCCACTCTGACCTCAATGCCACATGCACAGGTGAAGCATGCTCTATTTTCCCTCCTCTCTATGGCTGAAACCTAATGTTCCCTGTAAACATACAATCCCAGATTTTCCAGGACAAATGTAATTTCAAACATCATTTCCCTTGGCCCAGAAAATATGATCACAATAGCTAGAGTCCTTGGAAATTGCCTTTTTCAAATGATCAGAGCCAGAGTTGGGATCAGCAAAGGTTTAAATGCATCAGCCTCAGCATGGGGGATAATATTCCTGGGAACTGTTTGTGATCAGGCCAGGGACGGTGATCAGTGTGAGCTTCCTCTGCTTAATGTAACATTCTCCTCATTTCCCTAGACTTCCTTCAAGGTTTCATTGACCTACAGATGGCCCCAGAAAATAAGCAGGGAACTTAGGGAGTCCCAGGGCTTCCTCCCTCTGTTATCCAACCCTCGAGAGCCTGAACACTGAAGACCTGCGTTCTCCCTTTGCTAGTGGTGGGCAGAGTGGGGGGTGCCCGCCCTACAGAGTGCGCCCAGTGATATGAAGGAGACGTCGCCTTGAGTGGAAAGACAGGGGTGGTAGCAGGATGGGGGAGGGTCTGTATCTGCTACTGTACTGGAGAATGGGCACTAGTCATAGCTAGTCAAGCATCCCAGGGCCATGGGGCAGCCTGAGAAGGGTATGCCAGAGTTGAGGGAGTCCAGGGCTGAAAGAACTGACCCTGGATGAAGGAATGGGTCACAAAGGAGGCTGCTGGTGTGGCCTCTCAGAATGTACAAGGAGGTGGAGTCCATTCTTGTGCTACCAGGCCAGTATAGGTCACATCATTGCTTGTTACCTTTGTTTTCAAATAGGCAGATACTTTATGGGGGAAGGAAGCTTCTGGATTGAATCAGGTCCTTACCCAAGGGAATAGGGTCTATCCCGGCCGAGTATATCCCTGACCCAGCCAGCGGCTTCAGTCTCCAAAAAGAGACTTCAGTCTCACATCAGAGACTAGAGAGAATAGAAGCCCAGTCCCTGGGCTGGGGCATACATATTGAAGAAGGGTTAGCAGGAGAGGGAGATCCTAAAACTGAGTGAACCTATGGGTATGCTGGGCTTCTCACAAGCCTACCAGTTACCGGCCCTGTGCAGCCACACACACCTCACCCCACCAGTTTGTGGGAATGGACCTTCCCAATGTACCATCATGCTTAGCTGGGCTTGGCTCAGAATCTGGCTGTAAGAACCGAGCCCACGGGATCCAGGTCTTCAGTGTACCTGGCCAGGGTGAGATCACGCAGACTGAAGGGATGGCTCACAAAGGAGGCTCCCAGCATTTCCTGTCAGGATGTCCAAGGAAGTAGTCAACACTTTCCCTGCCAGGCCAGTGTGAGTCACATCACTTGTTTCCTTTATGTCTAAATAGTCAGGTACTTTATAGGAGAAGGAAGTGTCTTTGGTGGCCCTGCCTAGTCTAAAGTAGACCCAAACCCAGCTAACCATTAGAATCACCCATAGGCCTTTTAAAATACAGAATTCTTGACCTTGTCCCCCAAAATTCCAATTCAGTAGGTCCAAAATGGGGCCTAGGAATTGTAGTTCTAAAAAACTCCTAGATGATCTAGACATTAGGTCATATTTCTGAACAACTAGTATGGAACGCATACTGTATGCCAGTTCCTTGGGGGAAGTTTTGTGTCATTTCTGTGAGGTTTGATCCCTTGAATTCCTCCCTTGAGTTCCTTTCTTGAATTCCTCTGGGCTAACAGGAAGGCTTGAGCTCTTGGATTACATCATGCCAAGACACTTTTTTCCTAGGTAATACTTGTGTCATGCCAAGACACATGGGGTTGTGACGCATGTGGTGATATGTTGTGTTCATATGCTGTTGCTATTAAGTTGGCCAGGCTGAGCTGCCATAACTCAGTTGTTAGGATGATTGTAGTCTCCTAGGGTACATGGGATGTTGACCTCCATGTTGGTATCCCATCAAGGAATGAGATGCATGGTCCAGTACTCTGACATTACAACTTGATGTTTTTCATTTAATTTAAATGCAGCAAAATGTGGAAGGGAGTGGGTACTATGTACTGGCCATTACACTCAGCACTGGGCAGGTGATGAAGATGATTCAAACATGGTTCTTGCCCTTGAAGAGCTCATAGTCTAGTGAGTAAGATAAGCATGTACTTTTATTTTAAAGCAGTCTCTGAATTATTGCAGTCATAGTTGTGGTCACAAAGTGCTACCAGAATGTAGAGGAAGAAGAATTCATTCCAACTGGCAGAATTTCAGAAGTCTTCTTGGAAGATTGTAGCACAGGCAAAATTTCAGTCCAATCCAACCCAGGAATCTGTCCAAAACCAAACTGTGAACACAGCTTAATCCAAGGCCCAGTTCAAAGGCCTTATTCCTACAACTAAGAGTCCTGGTCCAAGGTATATTAGGACCACAGCTACCTGTGTGGAATAGGGACTAGGAAAACTGGCCAAGCTTTAGGAGTCTAATCCTGGGCTGTGACCTCTACTTATAGGGGAATGGGGTATCTCTGTCATTCTCACTTCAGCTTCCACCTTTGGGATCAAGCCAACAGGCTCTGTTTTCTCTGTAAAATATGCAAAGCTTGTGTATGTGTTCTCCACTGTTCTCTGCCATGCCTGACTCAGAGAGCTATGGAGGCCAACACAGAGTTTCCCCAACCAGGGTCTGTTTTCACAGCAGCTGGCTCAAAAGCTGGAGCATGAAGTTCTGTCAATACCCCAACCCTGTTCTTTGAGCCTCTTGGTGAATTTGTCATCTTCCTTGAACATATGTGCATTACTATCAGCCCTCAGTGACGTGGGTGTCCTCAGACTCTGTGGTCCTTGGGGAAGGCACTACATACGTTTTCTAGGGTTTGGCTTTCTAAGAGAGCCTTGGGTTACCCCTCTTGTGTTGATTGGCCCTTCCTCTAGGTCTTATGTACAAGAGCAATCTTTTCGGGGACTCAGGGGAGGTGGGTTCAGAGAAAAGGTTCCTGGCCCTAGGCTACCTAATCAACTCTCATCTTGCTCTGGGACTCAGATCAGACTCCCCCATGGTCTTGCAGGGAGCTCTCCCAGGCTACCTGTAAACTCCCTTGGATTATTGTATTTCCCCTGAAGGAAAATCCAAATGTACTTCCTTGTGTTCATGGAGAACAACCAGCATGTATTCTTTTCCAGTCTTCAGTGGGTCGTGGTCTGGGGCATGAATGGACTATGGCAGTTCTAGACTCCCTGAGTGAGGATGCTCTGATGAACAGGCTTAGAATGCATGATGAAGGTCTCTAACAGAGCTCAGGGGCTCAGGTGAAGAGGACAGGCCCTGGGTGCCTCAAAGACCAAGGGACCTGGGCCTATAGTCCTGAGAACATCCCCTGAGTTGTTGAAGATGTGGTCCACACCCTTTCTTGAATTCCTCTGGGCTAATGGGAAGGCTTGAGCTCTTGGATTTCATCATGCCAAGATACTTTTTTCCTAGCTAATAACTGTGTCTGGCTGACCAGGTTAATAAGAGCAGCTGAAGCTAACCTTAGCTGGGCATAGAAACCAGCTGGGATCTACCCATGTAGCAAGGATAAGACCCTATGAGTATCACTCATAGGATCCTGGGGGCTGGGTGCAGGCAGCTGTGGGATCTCACAGGAGATAAGCACTTTTGAGTAGCCTTTGCTTGCGACATGGAAAGACTGGGTCATCTGGACTTCTCTCTGTTTCCCAACATGTCACAGTTCCTCAGAATCTCACAATGAGACTCAGGACTGACAGAATATCCAACACTCAAGTGAAGAGCTGTTCAGTACCAGGTACCCCCGTGCAGCTGATAGTGCCTCTCCTTTCTAAGTGATCTGCCCACAGATCTGCTCACAGAAGGTGCCTCACCAGGTCACAGTTGGCAGCCGAGCAGTCAGTCATTCCTGCAAATGGAGAGTTTTGTCAGAATCTTCTGGACTTGGACTTACCCGTTCATTCCTTGAGGAGAGGAGGGACTGATGATCAAAGAGCAAACCTTTTGGCCTGGAGTCTTGCTGGATTGAGGGCGTGATATGGGAGAAGTGGGGACACACCACTTTTGCTGCCTTAGTAGGCTGGTTAAGACTAGGAGATACACCAAGCAGAAACATGCATGGAAACACCTATCAGCAGCAGAGTGGGGATGTCTCTCTTGTTTCAAATTCAGCCAAAATTGAATGTATACCTTCCCTGAGCCCAGCATGGTGCTGTGCTCCATGCCTTCACAAACTTCATTGCATTGAGTCTTCACAACAAAGCTGTAATTTAGAAGTTATTAATCCCATTTTTATACACGAGGGAAAGGACTCAATGATATAAAGTAACTGCCCTCTTCCTCCCTCCCAAATGTGTACAACTAATAAGTGAAAAATACATGCAAACCCCCAATTTTTAGAAGGATTCATATTTGCTCCAACTTTGGCATGGTGGCTTGGTCTGGCTATATATATTTTCCAAAGAACTTATGGTCTGTTTTCAAGGTAAAAGCTGAGCCCCAGGAGTGTGGACTCAGCTACTTCCCAGTAGCATAGGCAGGGGATCTTTTTCGTGCTTTGTTCCATAAGGTATCAGAATCTTTCCTGTGAGTTGGGAACATGAGTTTCTCAGCCAGCCATTGAGGAATGCATGAAAATCCCAGTGCAGAGCCTGGCCTTGGGAAAGACCTCTAAACATCTCAATGAAAAGGGCCTTAAGGCATGGAATGGTTTGGTGGGGGCATTGCATTATTCCAGAGGTGTGGCAAGAATCAGTCATGGTCACAGGGTAACTCCAGGCAGTGGGTAATTTCCAGAGGTTTTGCTGATAAACAGTCATGTAATTTATACCAAGAACCTAGCCAACCTCTATAGGATACAGGTAACAGGGTTCAGCCATAGAGGGCAAGAACTTAGCAATCATGAATGAGGAACTTAAAGCAAAGCTAGTTTCATGAGTAGTTGCTACCATGAGTAGGGTGACAATATATCCCTATTCGCTTGGGACAATCCCAGTTTACATCTTTTGTTCTAGGTAATTATTCATAGTGCCACCTTTCATTCTCAAAACTAGTTTGGGCACTATGTTATGTGGGCACCCTGATATGCCAAAGACTTCATGCCAAGAAAGGAATTGGGCCTCAGTGAATGATTTGAATGCCAAGAGGGATCTCTGAGTCAAAGGTCTATGAGACTATATGTAGTGGTTTATTTTTTTTTTTCTTACTTGTCACTGACTTGAAACTCAAGCTCTGGGTCGGGCGTGGTGGCTCACGCCTGTAATCCCAGCACTTTGGGAGGCCGAGGCGGGCGGATCACGAGGTCAGGAGATCAAGACCATCCTGGCTAACTCAGTGAAACCCCGTCTCTACTAAAAATACAGAAAAAATTAGCCAGGCATGGTGGTGGGCACCTGTAGTCCCAGCTACTTGGGAGGATGAGGCAGGAGAATGGCGTGAACCTGGGTGGCGGAGCTTGCAGAGAGCAGAGATCGTGCCACTGCACTGTAGCCTGGGCGACAGAGAGAAACTGTTTCAAAAAAAAAAAGGAGCTCAAGCTCTATATGATTAACCCCTTCCTACCTCTCTCCCCCTCATCCCATGCCACTCTTCCATCAAAACTCTTGCCTACCTCAATGCCTTTCCACTTACAGTTCACCATGTTGGAATGTCCTTCACAAGACTGGCTCCAGCTCATCATTCCTTAACTGTCACATTCCCAGAGAGACCATCGCTAACCACCTTATCCAGAAAAGCAATCTTTCAGTTTTTATTTCTGTCATACCCTTTTTTATAAGTGTGTTAGTCAACTTTTGCTGTGACATCAAGAGCCCAAAACTCTCAATGACTTGAAACAATAAATATTTATTTATTACTCTTATCTCAAGAGGGCTGTAAGTCAGCTGCAGCTCTGCAGGGCTCTCCTGGGCTCCACATAACATCTCATTCTGGAACACAGGCTGAAGGACCACGTTGTGCCTAGAGCATGTTGTTCTCATGCCAGAAGGCAAAAGCTTCAGGGAACAGAACCAAACTACCCAAGTACCTTTAAAGTCTCTGCTTGGAAATGCCTATGTCATGTTCACTGACAATTCTGTGGGCTAAAGTAAATTGCAAGACTAAGCCCAAAGTCAGTGGGAATAGGGAAGAAAGCACCACCTCAAGAGAGGTATAGCAAGGGCAAGGAGAGAACAAATGATTGTGAACAGTTAGTATGATCTACCATAATAAGTGATGCTTATTTTATTTGTGGATTACCTGGCACCCTCACTAGACTATAAACTCCCTGAGGGCAGACCTCTATATGTCTGATTCATTGTTGTACCAATCATACAGCAAATTCTTTGTATTATTTTCCTATTTTTGTTATAGTTATTAGTAGCAGCATTATATTGCTGCTATTATATAAACAAAGCCAACACAGCTGGAGTGAAAGAGCATTTGGTTTGGAAGATGCTTGGCCACCCAGGGTCTATGGCAGCAGGATTTTATTCCACAGCCCTCAAGCTAGTATAGTTATAGCCAAGAGTGGCTGAGGCCCTGAGTGCAATAAGCCTGTCATATAGACTCTATCACTGCAGCTAGGAAGTATAAGTGGGGGAGGAGAGAACATTCTAGAAAAAATCACTGGGGTACAAATACAAACATGGATTAGCCTTGCACATTTGGAGAGCTGCAAGTAGTTTAATCTGACTGGAGTGTAGGGTGCAATGGGGGAGGGTGGGGAGAGTGGAAAAATAAAAATAAAAAAGATTGGCAAGGGCCTTAGGTCACTGAGAGTCTTTTGTGCCCCTATGAGGAGTTTAGACTTTATCTTCTGTGCAGCAGGGAGTCTTTAAGAAGTCCTAAGAAAGGATGTAACAGCAAAATAATTTGTGATTTTCAAAATTGACCCTGGAGCTGATATGGAGGATGGATTCAAAATGAGTGAAATTTAAAATAGGACACAAGGTAGACTATGGCAGTAGGAAGAGGGCCTCCACTTAATAGGGATGTGATGAGGATGTGACAAGTACAAGAGATACTGAAGAGATAGAATCAACAAAAGTTAGTTACTGATTGAATATGAGAGCGAGGGAGAAGGAGTTGATATATTTTGCCTAGGCAATTGGGTATTGTCATTCATGGAGATAAGGAATGAAGGAGGCTTAAGAAAATAGATAAAGAGTTCAATTTTGGGCATGCATTTGAGGTGTCAGTAGGATCTCCAGGAGGGATGTACATCAGACAGTTTTGCATCAAGTCTGGAGTGTGGTATGAGGCTTTGGGTTACTAGAATTTATTTTGGAGGCAGTGGCATAAAGGAAGCAAAAGTGGGGAGTGAGAGGAGTGCCTAGGGCAAACCCATACCTGGGTGATGGAAGGGCTGAGTCATTTGTTAATGCCAGGGAACATTCCAGGTCCCAGAGAACCTTGGTTCTCTTGAGAACCAAGTTTGGGGAACGTTGGCCCCTGAGAACCAAGTTTGGGGAGGAAGACAAAAAGTTCAGTTGTAGACATGTTTTGCTTAAGTTGCTGTGATAAAATCCAAACTGACTCTCATGATTTTTAAAAGACCTTGTCATCCTCTTCAGTTCATCTTGTGTTCCTTACTCCATCTATCACCCTGCTTCTACCTACCATGCTGCTCTCCCTTCTGTCCTTCACATGCACCAAGCTCATTCCCACCCCAGGGCCTTTGCCCTTGTAATTCTTTCCCCCTGTGGTGAACCTCCGTTAGAATGATTGGTTCCTTATCATCAGGCCACAGTTCAAAGGCCACCTCCTCAGACAGGCCATTCCTGCTGCCTTATTAAAAGCAACCCACCCCTATGCCATTCATTCTTTTTTTCGTCACCTCTTAGAATGTAAACTTCAGAGGGTCAAAGGACTTGCTTTTCCATCTTGGTGGCTGCTGATCCCATACCTAGAATAGTGACAGGCACACAGCAGGTGCTCCATCACTCCATCAATACTTGAGCTAGGTGAAGACATTTCAAAGACCACTGGATACACAGGTCTGGCATTCAGAAGAAATGTCTTTCCTGCAGGCATGCATTTAGGAGTTATGTGGGGATGAGGTGCCCTAAAGAGGACAAGCAAGTGAGAAGATGACCCTGAAATGGATCTGTTCATGTTTCAAAAGGTAAAAGTCAGGTAGAGGGGAAAGCTTTCAAATGACTGCCAAGGGATGGTCAGAGCTAGAGGTGGGAAACCTGGAGAAGGTGTTATGGAAGAACCAAAGTGTCTTAGGAATGCCCTTCTAATTTGTCTCAGAACACCTATGCTCAAATTCTACCTGTCCAAGAGGTAGAAACTGGGCAGAAAAAAAAGAAACACAAAAACTTGAGTACAAGCTAGGTGTCTAAGACCAGAATGAGCAACATAGTGAGACCCCCTCCCCCTCCTGCACACACACATCTCTTAAAAAAATAAAAATAATTAGCCAGGCATAGTGGCACATACCTATAGTCCCAGCGACTTGGGAAGCTGAGGTGGGAGGATCACTTTTAGCCCAGGAGTTCAGTACTACAGTGAGCTAGGATTGCACCACTGCACTGCAGCCTAAGATAGTGAGACCCCCATCTCTAAAAAATTTTTTAAAGAAAAAATAAATAACTTGGGCACAATGTATGGCTTTTGAACTGGATTATATCAAATATGAATCCAGGGGGACACGCATGTGCTCAGGAAATGCGCAGCCAGTATTGCCCATTTATCCTTCATACTCCTTTTGGAATGTGTGTGTTTCTAGACTGCATCCTCAATACTCTCCTTAGAGAGAACGGAGCCTAGAGTTAACTTAATCTTGTTTATGATAAGGATAAGCCCTACCCAGTAACTAGCTTCGCCCTGATGCAGGTGACCTTGAGAAACTCACACAGTGTCTTTGGAACTAACACAGTTAAATGATAACTTTCACCAAGCTCCAGATATGACATTAAGATGACTGAGACACAACTTTACATACACGGAGCTTCTGAGCAGAAAGAGGTGAAAGAAATTTAAGGTTGGGTTTGTGAAGCCTTTGTTTCCAGCTCAACAATAGCTTCATCAGTAGAGCTGCCTCAGTTTACAGATCTAGATACATACACTGAAGCAAGAACAATCCGATTGGGCCACTTCTGCTTGGGTGAGCATTGCTGGAGAAAATTGCCCAGCCAGGCAAATTGGCACTGCTATAAATTCATGAACACCAATCTTAGTCAGGCTTACAATAGTGCCTGGCAATCCATCTGTGTTTCTCAAGTCATTCTCTTCTCCATTTCTCCATGGAAACTACCCCAAACATTCACTACCCTCCTCGAATCTATGAACAGCCCCTTCTCTTCACTTTACTCCACCTCACAGGCAACACTCTCAATTTTCAAATACTAAAGACGCCAAGCCTATAGACCAACACCCATCCTCACCCTTTCTCTATTCTTCCCACCTTTTATAATAGATGATCAATCCTTTCTCCCATCAAAAAACAATTCCCCTTTAAATTTTTAGCATAACTCCATTTATGCTTTAGATAAGGAACCTTTAAAAACTTTTAACAGAACAGTGAGAAATGTATTTTTACCTTGTGACTTTGTATGCACTTGCACATAATTGAAACATACATTTCACAAACAGTACTTACCTTAACAACCTACATTGAACTCAGATATTTCCTATTCTCTTCCTTTATTAGCCCATTCTTGCATTGTTATAAAGAAATTCCTGAGGCTAGGTAATTTATAAAGAAAAGAGGTTGAATTTGGCTCACAGTTCTGCAGGTTGTACAGGCATGGCACCAAGATCTGCTCAACTCCTGATGAGGGCCTCAGGAAGCTTACAATTATGGCAGAAGGCAAAGGAGAGCCAATGTATCACATGGAAAGAGTGGGAGCAAGATGGGGGAGGGGTGGGTGGTAGGTACCGCATTCTTTTAAACAACCAGATCTTGCATGAACTACCAGAGCGAGGATTCACTTATAACCAACTGGATGATGCTAAGCCACTCATGAAGAATCTAACCCCTTTATCTAAATACCTCCCACCAGGCCCCATGTCCAACACTGAGGATTACATTTCAATGTGCTATTCAGAGGGGACAAATATCCAAACCATATCATTCTCCCCCTGGCTCCCCAAATCTCATGTCCTTTTCACATTGTAAAATACAATTATCCCTTCCCAATAGTCCCCCAAAGTCTTAACTTATTCCAGCATTAACCCAGAAGTCCTAAGTCTAAAGTCTCATCTGAAGATGAATTCCTTCCACCTATAAGCTGGTGAGATCAAAAGCAAGTTGTTTACTTCCTGGATACAATGGTGTACAGACATTTGGCAAACATTCTCATTCCAAAAGGGAGAAATTGGCCAAAAGAAAGGGGTAACAGGCCCCACACAATTCTAAAACCCAGCAGGGCAGAGATTAAATCTTAAAGATCCAACATAATCCTAGACCCCATATCCCACATCCTGGGCACTCTGGTGCATGGAGTGAGCTCCCAAGGCATTGGGCAGCTCTGTCTCTGTAGCTTTTCGGAGTGCAGTCCTTGAGGCTACTCTCATGAGTTGGACTTGAATACCTGCTGCTTTTCCAAGCTCAGGATGCAAGCTTGCCATGACTGTACCATTTTGGAGTCTGGAGGATGTCAGTCCCCTTCCCATAGCTCCACCAGGTACTTCGCTGATGGGACTCTTTGTAGGGGTTCCAACCCCACATTGCCACTCCACACTGCCCTAGTAGAATTTCTCTTTTAAGGCTTAGCCCCTGCAGCAGGCATCTGCCTGGGTACCCAGACTTTCTCATACATCCTCTGAAATCTATGGAGAAATTGCCAAGCCTTCTTCATGCTTGCATGCTGTGCACCCACAGGCTTAACACCACATGGAAGCTGCCAAGGCTTATGGAAGCTTACACTCTCCAGAGCAGCAGCCCAAGCTGTATCTGGAGCCCTTTGAGCTGTGGTTGCAGCTGGAGCAGCCAGGATGCAGGGATTGATGTTCTGAGGCTGCACAGGACAGCGGTGCCCTAGGCCTAGTATCTGAAATCATTCTTTCCTCCTGGGCCTCTGGGCCTATGATGGGAGAGGCTGCTGCAAAGATTTCTGAAATGCCTTCAAGGCCTTTTTTCCATTGTCATGGACATTAGCACGGGGCTCCCTTTCAGTAATGCTAATCTCTCTAGCAAGTGGTTGCTTTACAGACTGCTTAGATTCTTTCTTTACCACAGGGCCAGGCTGCAAATTCTCCAAATTTTCCAAATGTTTATGTTTTTCTTCTCTTCCAAATATAAGTTCCAACTTTAAGTCATCCCTTTGCTCCTGTGTCTGATCATGGGCTGTTAGAAGCAACAATGCTAATTCTTTTTTTTTTTTTTTTTTTTTTTTTGAGACAGAGTCTCGCTCTGTCACCCAGGCTGGAGTGCAGTGGCCAGATCTCAGCTCACTGCAAGCTCTGCCTCCCGGGTTCACACCATTCTCCTGCCTCAGCCTCCTGAGTAGCTGGGACTACAGGTGCCCACCACCTCGCCCAGCTAGTTTTTTGTATTTTTTTAGTAGAGACAGGGTTTCACTGGGTTAGCCAGGATGGTCTCAATCTCCTGACCTTGTGATCCGCTCATCTCTGCCTCCCAAACTGCTGGGATTACAGGCTTGAGCCACCGTGCCCGGCGCCATGCTAATTCTTGAATGCTTCACTGCTTAGAAATTTTTTCCATCAGATACCCTAGGTCATCACTCTTAAGTTCAAACTTGCAAAAAGCCCTAGGATATGGACTTAATGCAGCCAAGTTATTTGCTAGAGAGTAGCAAGGGTGACCTTTACACCAATTCCCAATAAGTTTCTCCTTTCCATCTGAGACCTGTTAGCCTGGTCTTCACTGTCCATATTTCTATCAGCATTTTGGTGACAACCATTTAAACAGTCTCTAAGAAATCACAAACTTTCCCTCATTTTCTTGTCGTCTTCTGAGACCTTCAAACTCTTTCAACCTATCCTTGTTACCCAGTTCCAAAGCTGCTTCCACATCATCGGGTATCTTATAGTAATGTCCCACACCCCTTGTACCAATTTTCTGTGTTAGCCGTTTCTTGTATTTCTATAAATACTTGAGGCTGGGTAACTTATAAAGAAAAGAGGTTTGATTTGGCTCATGGTTCTGCAGGCTGTACAGGCATGGCACCAACATCTGCTCAGCTCCTGGTGAGGGTCTCAGGAGGCTTACAGTCATGGTAGAAGGCAAAAGGAAGTCAGTATATCATATGGTGAAAGGGGGAGCAAGGTAGGGTGGGGGCACCACACTCTTAAGAAACCAGATTTCATGTGAACTACCAGCACAGAAATTCATTTATCACCAAGGGGATGGCACTAAGCCATTCAAGAGGGATCTGCCCCCATGAGTCCCACCAGGCCCCACCTCGAACATTGGGGATTACATTTCAACCTGAGATTTGGAGGAGACAAAAAACCAAACTATATTTTTTGTTGTTGTTTTTTGTTTGTTTTGTTTCTTAACATGAAATTTATGACCAGCTAATAATGGGTTGCAATCCACTGTTTAATACATTTAGCTATAAATTCTTCCTCACCTTTCACCTTTTCAAGAACCTTATGCTTCATATTCTTCCTCCTTCTGCTAACTCTTCAGCCACTTCCCTTCTGCAAGTTGCATTCCATCAACATTGAAATTTTCTCAGGATGCTCTCATCTAAAAACAAAAACAAAAACAAAAAAACATATTGGCTGGGCGCAGTGGCTCAGGCCTGTAATCCCAGCACTTTGGGAGGCCAAGGCAGGCAGATCACGAGGTCAAAAGATCAAGACCATCCTGGCCAACATGGTGAAACCCCATCTCTACTAAAAATACAAAAAAAAAAAAATTAGCTGGGCATGGTAGCACACACCTGTAGTCCCAGCTACTCAGGAGGCTGAGACAGGAGAATCGCTTGAACCCAGGAGGCAGAAGTTACAGTGAGCCAAGATTGTGCCACTGCACTCCAGCATGGCAACAAAGTGAGACTCTGTCTCAGTAATAATAATAAATAAAAAGCATCTTTCTTCACACCCTCATCTCCTTACAGGTTCTCTAAGTCTCTTTCATACCCAAACTTCTGTAGCAGGATGTCCATGTACCCTTGCTATGTTCATTTCTCACCTCCCAGTACCCTGTTACCCCCTCCATTCTGACTTCTGAGTCCACTACATCTCTGAAATTGCTCTTACCAAACTCACCAATGAGTCTCGTGTTGCTGAAACCCAGTGGATCATTTTCAGCCAAGATGATACATGGCACTCAGCAGGCTGTCAAAACAGATGGCCCTTCCTCCTTCTGAAAACCCTCTTTCTTTGTCTGTATGACACCACTCTCCTGTGTTTCCTCCTACCTCTTGACTGCTTGGTCCCTATCTGCTCTGCCAGTTTGTTCTTTTCTCTCAAAAAGTTCCACGCCATCTTTTTTTGTTTTGCCAACTCAATAGCTCTGTTGTTTTAAGTTTTTGTTTTCTAATAACATTATATGTTTTCTCACCTCTTTATTAGCCAATTTCTCACCTCTTTATTTATTCTTTGTTGGTTGCCTCTTAACTTCCTTGGCCAATATTTCTAAGTTGAGTGTACATCTTTCTATCAAATTCCAATTCTTTATCAATGAAGCATAGTAAATATTTAAATGTAGTAACTTGCACATATTTTCTCTCCATTCGTCTCTCATTATTCAGCTTTTGTTTATGGTGATTTTTGAAATCTAAAACCTTCCATTTCTGTAGTTTAACATTTCCCTTACAATTTCTAATTTTAGTGTAATAATAATAAAGTCTTTCCTTACCTCCAACATTGTACAAATATTCCTTATATTTTCTTCTAGGACTTCTCTAGTACATGGAATGAAGTGTGGATCTAAACTTGTCAGTAACTGGCTAGCCATTTGTTCTAGCATCATGCATTGATCAATCAACCCTCTCTCTGCTAATCTGAAAAGCCCCCTTCATCTTGTATTTTTATTTCCTTTTCTGGACTTTCTTTTACAGCTCTGTTGATCTCTCTTTTGAAGTCAATATGGTATAAATTATATTATTACAGCTTTATAATATGTTTTAGTATTTAATATCTGGGTTGGCAAGCTCTTCCTCCACTGGGAGGAAGTAGGTGTCATGGTTGAGAGCTTGGACTCTGGTACTGGCCTGACTGGTTCATCTTCCCGGCTCTATCATCTACAGTGATTGTATGACTATGTGCAGGTTAATTTAACATTTGGACTCAGTGTCTGTCTCTGTGAAGTAGGTTAATAATTGTACCCATCTCAGAGGGTTGCTGTGAGAGTGAATGAGTTAAGATACAGGAAGCTCTCAGAATGCCAACTAGCACCTTATATGCTATTATTCCTTATCTGTCTCAAGGAGAGCTTGGCTGTTTTCATCTGTTTACCAACTGAGGTATCTTACAATGGTTTTAAGTTCCAGAAAAAAAAAGATCTTGCCTGGAATTGTGTTAAATTTGTACCATGATTTAGGACACTTTTCATCTTAGTAATATGAATTTTTCACCCAGGAACATAGTTTATCTCTCCATTAAAAAAATTTTTTTCTGCCTATCAGTACAGTTTTGTTGTTTTTGTTATATTGGTCATGTTGGCTTATTGTTGTAGGGCTGAATTTGATTTTCTAGCACTTTGCATGAATGATTTTTTATACTGTAGATGTGTCATTGTGTTGGTGGATATGATTGTGTATGTATCATACATATCATTGTTATGGGAGTGTTATATCAAAATCAATTTAAATAGCATGGCTATTACAAGTTTGTTTACGGTTTTGAAGCACTGGCCATGAAACTACCTACCCACTAAGTATTTTCCAGTTTCCTCATGTTTTTCCCTTCACGCTAATTTTTGTAATTCAAATTTCTCTAGGAAATTCTCCATCTTATCTGTATTTCATATGTTATGTTTAGTATTCTTTTATAGTTGGATTATCACCTTAGTGTTATTATAGCCTCCTATCTCTATGTACATTTATCTTTTCTATTTCTACTTATTGAGCAGACCAATCAGAAATTTGTAATGATCTCTTCAGAAGCCAATTTTTTTTTCTGTTTTCATCTTTTCTAAGTTTATTATGTCTTCTTAATCATGTTCAGTTATTCTTTTAGTAACTTTTTAAGTATAAACACTAATTGCACTTATTTTATTTCTTTATTGTTTAATCATGAATAAAGCTATGAATTTTCTCCTTACTACAGCTTTGGTCTAGTATCATCATCATTATAAGAAGTCTGTATTGACAGCTTTGTTTCCTCATTGAACTCAGGAACTTATTTGGAAAGAGTTTTAAGAATTTTAAAGTGATTATGGATTTTTCCTTATTCTTTTCTTATTGATGTCTAGTTTATCTGTACTGTGAACAGAAAATGTGGCCCAACAGTTTTTGCATTGTGGTAGAATTTATGGGGATTTTCTTATAGCCTAATGTAAGGTCAATTTTGTAATAGTCCATGGGCACCTGTAAAGAAGGTTGCATTCCTTGTTTGAAGACTACACAGTTTCATATAATATACACACTCATAATATTTTCAGATCCTTTTTATCTTGATCTTGATTTCAGGTTAGTATATTTTATTTTGTCTCTTTTTATGCTTTGAGAATAAAGTATTATAACTGTCATATCTTTATTTCGGAATGGACTCATTATCCATGTTTTAAATATGATATTTGGTTTTTATTTTAGGTCTCTATCAGGACTATTGAAAACTCTCTTTGTTTGGTGACAACACCAAAAGAAAAACACAATAAAAGAGGGGTCTTCAATAAACCCCTTTTATTTTCTACTCAAGCTCATGTTAAAAATAACCTAATATTATGCACAGTAATTACACATCTACTTGTTAATAAGTTTCCCACCTTTATTATTTGTCAACAATCTGAAGCTTCTGACTTAAAAGTTTAGTCAAGGTCAAGATCCATGAGCACAGCCTGGTCACTACTCTGAAGGAGGAAGGTGCCTGATCTCCCTCTTTTAACCTGGGTGATTGATGGTGATGAGATCCAATTACAACTTTTTTTAAGATCCCTCATTTGAGACACTGAGAAGCGGGCTCTTCCTATTCTCTTACAGAAATATTGCAATACAACATGCGTACATAATTTTCCAGAGCAACAAAGATTAGATCTTTGTAGAACAATGCACACTTCCTCTTCCTGCCCTTGTTGTAACAGGTCTGAGTACTCTCTTGAGATGGAAGACAGCTTTATAAGGCCACATTCTTGTTCTAAGAGTGTCAGTTTATCAGCCCTGTCTCCTTCCAGGTATAATAAGAAATGTCTCTTGGTAGCTGTCCAGAAAACTCTTGGCATAAGAAAAGGATCATCCAAGAGTCAGGTGTAATATAATATCCAAGGATCTGATATTAATATTAAAATTCCTTTTCTGTTGTTCACATTTGCCTCCACCTTTAGTTCTCAAACCCTGACTGCAATTTGGGGTCACCTGGGGAACTTTTTAAAATCGGTGATGCCCTGAGCCCAGTCCACCAATTAAATAGGAATATTTGAGACTTGTATTGATAAATCATAACACTCTTCTAATGTAAAGCTTGAGCTATCTTGGCCTATTCCTTTACTTTCGAGTATTCAGAGTCACTTTCTCTTAGCTGTGTGTTTTGTCCCAAAGAGAGAGTTATATATTACTAGGAGTTTAACCTGTATACATTTATTGTCATAAATGATGTTTTATCTTTTTTAAAGCATCTTATGTTACAACCCCCCTACCCCATGCTTCCTTGTTGTTTCCTTTGAATTTCTTTTTTCCTCCCTAAACCGACTGCTTTGCTTTTTCCCCTTTGGTAATTTTGAAGATAAGCTATTTCATATTCTATTACTAATTACACCTAACATCTTTAAAAGCATGCTCCAACCTATATTTCTCTAATTAACTACAGAAACTACAAAACAGGATTGCTCGCAAGATGAGCAAATTAGCATATCTCCTTGCTCCAACTTTACTCTTTGTGTCAGTATAATCTGGAATATTCTACCCTGAGGTTAGGCAGGAATAATGTCTTATATTTTCTGTTTCAAGGAATATTTGTCACACTTGCATTTCATTTTATAACTATGTTTACAGAAATTATTTAAATTCATCACCATATTGCTTTATTTGCTCATTGGCAATCTTTGTTTATGCTTTTTGTTAACCACAACTTTATCCTACTTGAGTTTGTTGTTTAAATTCATCTCTAGGTTGGATAGGAGACGTCTTTGAGTGGATGTGAATAGGACTTTTTTGAGGCCTTTGATATTTAAGAGCAGCTTTCTGTTGCCTCTGCTGTTTAACAGCTTGGCTCATTCATACCCTTTTCCACTGTAAATTATTTCGGGGCACATCTGTACTATGTCTAAGATAAATACATGAAAGATTACAGCACAGTATTTTTCTCTGTTTTCCAGAGTTGACACAGGTATCCATCTATTAATATTTGTACAGACTTTGGTCAATCTGTTGGTTGAGGTTTGGAGTGGGATGGGGTTACGAGGCCCACATGTTCATGTCACCTTCTTCCAGAATGGTTTCAACCATTAGGTACTCATTGATTCATTCAGCAAATATTGGTTGAGCATCTACGATGTGCCAGGCATTGTGGGAGCCACTAGGGAGTCAGCAGAATCAGATGAGATTTCTGCTCCCATGAAAGATCTGTGTATGCATTGGGGAGAGGGAGGGACTGACCATCAACAGCTAAACATGTAAACAAGATAATTTTAGAGAATGATAAGCAGAGCTATCATATATAGCTGCTCAAATTCCAAAATGGTGCCCCTGGAGCTTTGCAACATGGCAATCCTGGTAAAAGGTTCTAGAGAAAAAATAATACACTGATAGAGTGATGGAGAGGGGGAGAGGGGCTCAGGCCTTATTAATCAAATACTCCTCTGCAGCAAATTTATTTGCTCACATACTCACAGTACCCCTGACCATCTTCCCTCTGAAACTGTAGCACCTTTCTTTGTCTTCATCTGCCTTGGACTTGCTCAGCAGGCCCTGTGATTTGCCCCCTCTGTCTTCAAGGTCTTTGCCTTTCGGTTTTGATCCCTCATTATTTGCATTATGCTCCCAACTGAACTCCCACAAAGCTGGAGATAAGATGGCTGTGTGGGGGCATCCATGTCCAGCCTAGAGACCCCCAATTCAGTGCTAATGTAATATTTCAAGTTGACAGATGAATCTTCAGCAGATTTGAGGAACACCTTCTAAGACTCCACAGTCACATAGGCCCAGTGGGAAGTATTATTATCATATTGAGAGACAGCACTGGGGAGTTAGTAAGAACTTGGTCTCTAGAATCAGGCTCATTGATTTGGCCTTGGCGCTACCATTTACTGGCCCTGCATTACTTAACCTCTGTGTGCCTCAGTGTCTTCATCTTTAAATGGGGTTAAAAACAATACCTACCTCGTAGCGTTATAGTGACAGTTACATTGATTAATTGATGAAAGTGCTTAGAATGGTGTCTACTCTTAGTAAACCCTCAATAATCTATAATAATAATTGCCATTAACTAGGTCTTGCATTACCTAAAAGCTTTTTCATGTCCTTCTCTCCCCTTGGCTCGAATTCTTTCTATACTTAAAATATACATGGATTACAGGGATGAGACTGAATGTGTCTTAGGAACCAGGCTTACTTTGCTGAAGTGCATACGAGGGCTTTTACAGCTGCAGACTGGAAAAGAAATACTTCATGCAGAAAAAAAGGGGGAGCTGGGCAGAGTCAGGGAGAATCAGGACTAAACTCATCACAAGGAGTCACCAATTTTTTTGTTTTATGTTTTTTTCCCCCTTTGGCAAACATGATTTTATTATTTTTCATCTTAGCATCATTACATTTAGTAAGTCTAATATTACTCACTTACATATCAATTTAATTAACACCAAACATCTATATAAATGTTATAAATGGACTTCAATGTTTATCCATATATGGAATTACCTTCTTCTTACTTGTATATATTAAAAGATGTTTAGAATGAACCTACAGCATTTTTGCAATCAGCAAAATTAAATGTTGTTTCATTTTGAATGCCTATGACCCTGATACAGTTTTTATTTGGGGACTCATGTCCAGTCTTTATCCATATATAAACAAATATTTAATAGCTATAATCAAAAGCATGCATATAATTTTATGATCTACTGCGTTATTTAAAATTATGTTTAACATTCTTTCTACAGGGTCATATTTATCACTTTAATGATTGCACTCAAACTGCATCACATTAAAGGCTATAATTTACCTCACATTATTGGGCTGACATATAGTTTATTCACATTTTTCCTCTATAATAAAATTATGTCATTGTAAACATCTTTGGCTAGGTTGCTCTTTTTCTTTTGAATTAATTCCTAGAGATTACTGAGTCAGTCTTTGAGTAGTTTTGTGGCTCTGGTTAAGAACTTATATACTCCCTTCAAAAAGGATCATATCAGTTTTGCTCTGCAATTGGCAGTAAATGCATGTATGAGATTCCATGAAGCCTCAACAATACTGGATTGTATATTTTTTTCTATTGAAATGGACTGTGTTGTCATATTAATTATATTTTCTTTCATATGAATCCTCTAAGCACTCTCTTTACTCATCTTGGTGATGTTCTTAGATAAAGATTCTAATTCAATATTGATATTTTTTCCTGTGTCATAGGCATTGCAAATTTTTTTTCCATTTTATTATTTCCTTTTATAATTTTGTGTTAGTATTTGTTTGTTTTCTCATTTATAGCACTTTCTTTGCCTATTCTTATTCCAGGGTCTGCTAGTAGTTGGCATGAAAATGGCTTAAAATAAGGGTTTTTAGAAGGGTGGACCCTTAGGGTGAAATAGGGGAGAGAGAACAGGACGTGGATGGGGATCATAATGGACGCTGTCACCTCCCTCCCCCAGTTTCTTCAGAAGCTTTGGTCTCTGAAAGATGGTGCTCCTGGCATCTCTTCAGCATAGTGTGGTATCTTGGGGTTGTCAGAATCCCATGGCACACCTATCATTTTCCCATCAAAAATGTTTGAAGGAGACAAATGGTCCCGGACTGTCTCTACCCGGTTACCGCCTGGGGAATTAGCATCGCTGTGTCATTAAGCAGTGTCCTTTCCTTCTGCTGCAAACCCAGCTGAAAGAGGTCAGGGACTGTGACTCTGCACTTAGGCTTGAGTTACGGCTTTGTCCCACCCAAGGGACTCAAAGCACAAGGACACTGCCTAGGTGAGCGTGCTGACCAGGGGAGAGGGGCCAAGAGAAGACCAGTTCTGCCATGTCTGCCTTTTGCCAAAGGGGCCCTGTCCATTGCTAAGTCCAGCATGGAGCCCAGCATGTCTCCTCGCCTGGAGCTCAGAGCCCAGCCAGTCCAGCCCAACCCTTGTGCCACTCTTTCTTTCTATTGCTTTTTAGACTAAGATGTTCCCCCTGCCAGCCCTCAATGGCTTAGGCAGAATGTTGGGGATGCTTAGTGACCTCCACTGCTCTTCTCTTGCAGTCTCCTGCTTCTTCAACTTCACCAGCCCATCTGGGATTGTCCTGTCTCCCAACTACCCAGAAGACTACGGCAACCACCTCCACTGCGTCTGGCTTATCCTGGCCAGGCCTGAGAGCCGCATCCACCTGGCCTTCAACGACATTGACGTGGAGCCTCAGTTTGATTTCCTGGTCATCAAGGATGGGGCCACCGCCGAGGCGCCTGTCCTGGGCACCTTCTCAGGAAACCAGCTTCCCTCCTCCATCACAAGCAGTGGCCACGTGGCCCGTCTCGAGTTCCAGACTGACCACTCCACAGGGAAGAGGGGCTTCAACATCACCTTTACCAGTGAGTCCTCCCTCTGTCACCAGCTGGCCCTCCCTCTGAGTATCTGCCTCCGAAGATGATTGAAGGTGCTCCCTTGGAGGGAGGAGGGGATGTGGATGGGGTAGTTCCCAGAGCATTGCAGGGAATGCCCAGGCATGGAGCTCCCAGCATGACCAAGAAAGGGCATAAAGCACTGGCTGCCAGGCAGGGTGCTCTTTTCTGGAAGTCCCTCTCTGAAGGGCATTTATCTCCCATAGTTGTGATATATAATGTAAAAGGAGCCTGGAACCTCATTTTTGCCCCAACCTTCCCCATCCTACAAGACCCAGCCAGAACTAGGGAGAGTCCAAGAGAAAGAAAGCCTCCATCATTCTCATTCGTTCCTGATGCCCTCTCTGAGGTGCTCTCCCAAAACCCTGAATGCCTGCCTGCTGCTGACCTCTGCGTTCCTGGCAGGGCTGCTCACTTTGCTTTGCCCAGTTCCCATTCCCATAGTCAAATCAGAATCACAGCTTTGGAGCAACACTTCTGTTGGGCTCCCAGACTTACTGGGGACAACTCTTAGGGACTTTCCTCATAGCCCCTCTCAGGGCCATCATCTGAAAGTTGCCACCTCCAGTTTCAATCCTGGGCCCCTTCCCTAGAAGCAGCCTAAACTCTGCAGTGATTATTTTTATTTCTGTATCTCGTGGTAACAGAGGGGGTTGGGGCGGGGGGGCAGAAGCTTGGAGACTAGAAATAGCAAGCCACCAAAGATAGCAAGAAGTGGTTATCAGGTGATAAGAAGCTATAAATCCAGTGGACTTGGCTGATGACAGACAGTCAAGTGTGGCTAGAGGTGGGTCCATCTGAGCAATTAACTAGATCCTTTCCCAGAGGCTGCTTGTGAAGGGCAAGTCCCCAGTGCAAGCTGTGCCCCATGCCCACAAACACATACTGATCTCCCAACCCCCATTCCCACCCTTGGCATAAAGGCCTTGCCTCCGTTTTCCACCTATTTCTGGAGTCCAGTTGGACTGAAGACATTAGGTGCTACCTGGTGGGCCATTTGGGATCCCCAGCCAGGTGAAGCCCATTCTATTCCCCTCACCACTCTTCTTTAGGACACAATGAACCTTCTCAGGGCATGTCTCCTCCAGGGGATTCCTGTTTCATCCCCTGTGGGCAGGAAGAAGCAGGGTGAGAGCCTAGTTCTGTCTTTCCTAACCTTCCTAGTCTAGCACTGACCATGCTGCTTCATACTAGAAAGGGGCGAGTATGCATTCCTTATCTTTATATCCCTCAGCCCAGCACAGGGCCTGGTGTGTGCTAAGGATCAACAAATGTTTACGGAATGGAAGGATCCATGAATGAGTAAATGCTTTTTCTTGCCCTGGCGGAGTGAGAAGAACAGGGATAAGAGGTATCCTGGGGAGCACATTTATCCAGGATGGTGAGGGCCGAGAACTCTAGGTTTGCAGCAGGTGTGGAAACTGAGCGGGAACTTGGGAGAGGAGGCAGCTGGTGGCCCAGGGGCTGAGCTTCATCTTGAGAGCAGCAGACTAATCTGAGGATAGCTCTTACTCGTATTTCTTTCCAAGGTTTCTCTACCATTGTAAAAATGATACACACCCAATATGTAAATACTCAAAAAATGGGACAGGTCAAAGGAGAGATGTTAACCACCACCCAAAATCCCCCCAGCCAGAAATGATCCTTACCAACAGTTGATGGATGCTATTACAGATATCAGATAGTTTTCATGCATTTATACAAATAGATAGTTGGATGGATTGATAGAAATAATTTTTAAGAATCTGGGTCGCATCGTAGACCTGCTGAATTAGAATCACTAAAGGGATGGGGCCCCAGAATCTACATTTTTGGTAGGCTTCTGAGGCGATCTGGATGCAGTCAGTGAAACAATCATCCATGGCCAAGTGTCAGGGAATTAGTGTAGTCTCTCCCACAGGACTTTAATCTCCTCCTACATCCCAACTGATGATCACTGAGGCTGAGCTTGAATTTGCCCAGTGTCAGGGAGCTTGCCGCCTCAGACAGCTCTCTCCACAGCTAGCAGGCACTCTAGATTTCAGGTCAACGTAAGACCCCTAGAACTCCTGAGAACAAGACTAATTCTTCTTTCACATGGAACATAATGAACAACGATGACAGTAGCTGCCATTTATTGAGTGCCTACTATGGGCTGAACCTGGTGCTGAGCACTCAACAGTCATCACTGGAAGCCTCACAACAAAAGCTCCATAAAGCAAGATCTACCCCTTTCACATGCCAGAAAACTGAGGTCTGGAAAGGAACACAGGGAGAAGTGGGTCCTTGACTCAGAGCTTTTGCTCCCAGATGTTGGAAATAGCTCCATATTCCTGCTTTGTGCATTTGCGTGTGTGTGTGTGTGTACATGCATGTGTGTGTTCATATGTGGGTGTGTGTATCTATGCCTGCGTGTGTATGACTGATGGGTTTGAAAGAAAAATGCCTGGACTTCTAGGCCCCAGGCATCACTTTTTTTTCCCACACCATATTTCCAAATGTCAGGGTGACTCCATGGTCATAGTTTTCAACGAAGAAAGGTTGGGAGACTCAAGTCTGGGCTGACCTAGGCGTTCAAATGGAAGAGTATTGGGCACTCAGCTGAAGGCCTGCATGGGATCATCACAGTCATTTCCACATCAGAGACTCCATCTGCAATGGGAAGGGTCAGGTTTGCAGGCCTCTTGCCTCTAGCAAGATCCAACAGTCTCCAGGGTCACTGCTGTTTCTGAATGTGCAAGTGTTTCTCTCACTAGGGAATTTCAGAGGCCTAGAAATTTTTTTTCAAGTGGCCTATACCCACGCAGCCTTACATCCTGGTCTCCACTGGAAAGTTGCCATCCTCAGAACAATAGGGGTGCAAATAGAGCCTGGCTTCAGAGACATTTAGTGAGAGAACTGTGACACCCCTGCTGGAGGAAGGCAGGGAACGTGCTTGGTAGAGACCGAGCAGGAAAGAGTATCTTCCCATGCAGAGGAGGGAAGAAGGAAGGGAACTCATCTTCAGTTAGCACTTACAATCTGTCACGTGCTGCACCAAACACTCGCCACTCTCATATTCACATCAACTTTCATTTTATTTCTATCTCAGAATGACCCTGCAGGTGAAGGATGGTCTCCATATTATCAGTCAGGAAACTAAAGCTCATCAGGATTGCATAAGTTGTCCAGGACCATGTAACGAATAAGAGGCAAAGCACGATTAAATCTGCAGCGTTCTGACTCTGTCCTCTCTCCACTCTTTGCATTATCAATTGCCTGGGTACAATGAGAGGCAGCCCTGTCAATAGGCAAAGAAATAAAGGAAATAGCTTCAGACAGGGTTAATTCTAGGGCACCTCCTTTATGATGCTTAGAGTCTATTAGCATCACAGGATTGAGAGTCTGGCTCACCTCAGGCAGAAATGATCCCATAACTGTCTGAAGTTAGGGAAACGTGGAATGGATTTGACATTGAGGAGACAGATCAGCTCATTAACCACACTGAGCCTCAGTTTCTTCATTTGTAAAGTAGGGTAACAAGATCCACTTTATAGAATCATTATATGGTATAAGTGAGCTAACAGCAGAAACACTTAGCTTACTGCCCGATCTATAAATGTCCATTAGAATGCAGTGGTGGGATTAGGTGCTCGGGAAGGCAGGAAATCAAGTTTAATGAGCACCTGCTTGATGGCCAGGTCCTAGGATGTCTAGCTCTCCCTCCAGTGTGGCAAGTTCTTGGGGAAGTGGTGTAGTTCTAGGGTTTACCATCCCAAGGAAGCTTGTTTTCTTTGAGGATTCTTCTCTACTCCAGCAGTGTCTGATCTTGTCCTTGAACTCCATCTACACAGCCTTCCGACACAATGAGTGCCCGGATCCTGGCGTTCCAGTAAATGGCAAACGGTTTGGGGACAGCCTCCAGTTGGGCAGCTCCATCTCCTTCCTCTGTGATGAAGGCTTCCTTGGGACTCAGGGCTCAGAGACCATCACCTGTGTCCTGAAGGAGGGCAGTGTGGTCTGGAACAGCGCTGTGCTGCGGTGTGAAGGTATGTGCCTGCAGGCTGGGGGCAGCAGCTGTTGTCAGTCAGAGAGGCTGGGGAGGGGGAGCAAGAAGTCCAGGCCATGGTGGTTCCTTTCTGTATTTGTCCTTGCTCTTCTCCTGGGACTGAGGGCCACTCTCTCACCCTCATGATGGAATAACAGGGGCTTCATAAGGACACTGTGCACAGGAATTTAAATTATAAACAGAGATTAGAGAAAGAGCTCTAGACGTCAGGCATCAAAAGCACCTCTTCTTTCAAATGAGAACTCTCTCAATATCACGGCCATTAAGAGCCCTGTTTCCAGCTTCTGCCCAGGAGAGCTCCAGCAGCCCGAAGTAGCATTGGCAGTGCTGCGAGTTTTCGGGTCTTTCAAGGTGCCTACCACTCTTCCCTTCTCCACATGTTAATTTTCCCCAATTCCCTGGGATGTCTCCCAGTCTCGGCCTTTGTGCCCTGTTAAATGCTGACTTGATATCCTCGTGGTCAATCTCCAGGAGACTCAGGGCCAACCAGCCAGAAGAAACACAGCTTACAGCAAGCACACGGCTTATGATGGCAGCTCTCAGTCCTGCCTCGCCACACAAGACAGTTTTTGACTCAATTTGCAAGACCAGCCATCTGTTCCACTAAACTACAAACATTTAAAATACAGATAAAGCTTCTTGAGGCAGGAGTCAGGTTAAATTTATGTACCAAGCATGGTGTACCGAGCATTTGTGCACCAGGCAAATTTGTGTGCCAAGCATTGTGTACCAACCATGGTGGCTGGCACAGAATAGGTACTTAATAAATATTTGTGAATAATGGATGAATAGTGAGTATCCCAAGGGCCCCTTGGGGAAACTGACAGTGTCCAAGGAGACGAAGGATGTGATTCTCTCCTTTTAGGAGGCAGAAACCTTCTTCCTCACATTTCATGTAATAGAAAGAGGATAGAGACTTAAGAGACCTCTTGGCTTACCCAATTCCTAAACTCAAATCTGGACATCATGGCCATGAACAGGAAGGACAGGAGAATGCAGAAGGGAGTATGCCTGAGAGAGAGTATTACCCAGAGCTTACAGATGGGTGGGTGGGAGATGAAGGACCACCGAGAACACTGGAGGTGGCAAGGGGTCCAGGTGGGCATTTGAGTGAGAGGGGCCCAGGCTGGGATCCTGGCAATTCACTTTTCCCCTTGAGCCTTTGTATTTTCCAGCTGGAAAAAAAAGAGGGATAATGATAATTATCAGATGTGTATGGAGTAGGCAGTCCTGGTATAAAGTAAGTCCTCATAAGCTGCGCCCTCACTGTCATGTACGCTCCATGAGGTTAGGGAGTCTTCCTCGGCCTCATATTCCCACAGCTGGCATGTTGTTTGACACTTGGTAGTTGCTCAATCAATACTGGTTGATGAATCACTGAATGAATGAATGAATGGCCTTTTAACTAGGCCAGAGCCTCCCTAATGAGAAGCATATAAATGAAATCCCTCCAGAGCCCTGACTTTCACCAGACTGCCTGCTGTCTCCACCCTGCAACATATCATCCAAGCCACCCTGGGGAAGTGACTTGACCTCTCTGTGCCTCAGTTGCCCCACTGTAAAATGCAGGTTGATAATAGGAACCCCCTTGCAGAGTTGTCCTGAGCATGCGCAGTTCTTGGAGCAGTGCCTGGTGAGAGGTAGCACTCAATAAGTGTTGACCATCAGCATTAACTTGATTTTAACTATTTCTTCATTGGACCAATCAGATCAGTATTTGCTCCACTTTGGGGGATCACAGTTGGGGCATTTCCATCCTCCCAGGAACTTGCCCCAACCGTGACATGAATAGACATTTCTTTCTGACTTCCAAGCTTCCCACAGTGTGGTCTATACAACCTCATCTGCCATTCTTCCCCAGTGCAATCAGCACTTTTGGAAAGAACAGAAGCTGTGGAGTTAGAGAAACAACACGAAACTCAGTTGCCATGCTTCCCAGCTGTAGAGCCAACAGGCTTAGGTTAAGTAACTAGACCTAGACCTCAGGTCCCTCATTGGCAACAGGGGAGTAAGTATACATATCTGATGGAGTTATTTGCTGGTGGAACAGGCCACTGTACAAAGCATCCATGCAGAACCCAGTCTGGAGGGTTGTCAATCGGTGGTCTTTCACCTTCCTACAGACCAGCGCCCTCGTTTTCCCTCGCACTCATTGACCACTTATAATTTCTTTAGTTTTCATTGTGTTGGTTCATCTCTCTGAGATCTTCCCTGCTGTCTCTGGCTCACCTGATCTCTTCCTTCTCCTAATTTCTATGATTTTTCGTGTGCCACCACCACTGGACCACTCTGTTGGATACTGGTTCTTACCATTATTACATTTACCAGTTCCACAGGCCTTGGTTCTGTGTCTCCACCAAGACTATGAGCAGTCTCAGGGCAGAAGGCCAGATTCCCATTGCCCCTGAACCTGCAGGGACTTAGTCCCAAATGAGTTGACCCCTCTGAGGAACCCTCAGGACTTAGTAACTGCACAATCCTCCTCTCCACCCCCCACCCTCCTGAATCAAGTGCTCCTAGACTTTAGCTCTGCGATGCATTGAAACTCTCAAGACCATGTATGAACACGTGAGATAATTTGACCTTTGTTAATGGATCTTCAAGTGGCTCACTATTTCATGAGCAAGGTCTTCATTTTAAAGTTAAAAAGGTTGTGTTCATTCTGTCCCTGGAGAGGTAAAGGCTGTAGGTTTGGGGCAGTAGGCCCCAGAAGTAAGGGACAGTCTATTGGAGACCCTGACCCCAGGGAGAGCCTGCTCGGTTTTCTCAGAGTGATGGGCATTTGATGCCAGCATGGTTTTCAGGGATCTGGGGAGTAGCACATCAGGCAGAGTGTGACAGCCTGATGCCACTTAGGGTGGCTGAATCCCAGCCTAAAAACCTTAGACGAGCTGGCTAAAGAAGCCCCTGGGAACCTTTCCCTTCTTGGCTCCTCTCCCTCCTTTTGTCTGAGCCTTGGTAGAGCTCTGCTTTGCAATCAGCATCTTTGTCTTTTCCGTTTTTTTCTAGTTTTGTTTTTGATTAAGTATCTCCACCTTGTGGACAATTAAATGCAGAAGCTAATGGTCTTTTAGAAAATCTTTTAATATATGCTAAGAGCCACTTAGCTTTTGAGAGGCTATAATAGGACAAGAGAGACGATGGCTTCTCCTAAATTTAGAAAGAAGGATGATTATCTGGAGGATCTAAAGCAGGGGTCAGCAAACTTTTTCTTAAAGGGCCAGATAGGAAGTATTTTCGACTGTGTGGGCTCTAACTCTGCTGTCCTAATGCAACAGCAGCCTTAGACAATACGGAAGCGAACGGGCTCGAGTGACCAAGTCTGTGATCTTGAGTTCACAGGACATAGGAGTCCCTCATGTTTAAAATCAGAAATTTCCCAAGAAAGACTTCTGGTTAGTGAAGGCAGCTACACCGGAGTACCTGCTTGCCTTTCTCTCCCCTACACTTACCTCTTCCTTGACTCTTTTAAGGAAAAATAATCAGACCCCACTAGGATAAGTGTCTGACAGAGTCGCCTCATTTCAACCTTGCACCAGTCTAGGAAATAGATGTCGTTATTTCCCTTCTGGGGCACAGAGAGGTTAAGTCACCTGCCTAGGATCTTCCTAGCTTGTAAGTGACAGAGCCAGAATTCAAATCCAGACTCTTGGCTACCCTGTTACTGTATTTTTCTTGAATTATATCACTGGAGAGAATATGGTTTCCAACACATCTATGAAAGACTTAAAAGCATCTCCAAATAGAATGAAAAGCAGGATTTCTACTTTCCACATCCCCATAGAAAATTAAAAGGAAACATATTGCCTAATGCATAAGACAAAGAAGACAGGACATCACATGGAAATGTCGGAAATTGACAGCATGAAACAAAATGACAGCAGTAAGACAAACATATCAGTTATGATAATAAAGGTAATTAAACTCCCTATTAAAAGACAAAGAGCTGAGCTTTAAGAATATTCTGCTTACAAGAAATACACACAAAAAAGATAAATTATCTACAGTGAGTGTGCATTTTCTTCTTTATTTTATTTATTTATTTATTTATTTTGAGATGGAGTCTTGCTCTGTCATCTAGGCTGGAGTGCAGTGGCGTGATCTCAGCTCACTGCAGCCTCCACCTCCTGTGTTCAAGTGATTCTCCTACCTCAGCCTCCCGAGTAGCTAGGACTACAGGTGTATGCCACCACGCCTGGCTAATTTTTGTATTCTTAATAGAGATGGGGTTTCGCTATGTTGGCCAGACTGGTCTCAAACTCCTGACCTCATGATTTGCCAGCCTTGGCCTCCCAAAGTGTGGGCATTACAGGCCTGAGCCACCACACCTGGCCCCTGTATTTTCATTTTTTAATTTTTAAAGAAATACTTGGAGGATTGCTTGAGCCTGGGAATTAAAGGCTGCAGTGTGCTATGACTGTACCACTGCACTCCAGCCTGGGCGACAGAGCTAGACTCTGTCAAATAAATAAATAAAGGAATACTTGGTGGTTGTAAAAATTTCAAATGATGCACAAGTGCAGTACAACTCAAAGTAAAAATGCTTATTTCCCAATCCCACTCCCCAGAGGAAAATGGTTTAACAGTTTGGTATAAACACATCCACATTTATTCTCTATCTACACCAAATGTGTTACTTTTAAAATCAGGAAAAAAAGCAAGTCCTGTAATAAAGAAAGAAGGTCAGTTCTCCTCATGACCACAAAGAAATCTAAGTGGTGGTGGTAGCTCATTTAGGCATCTAAGGAAGAACTGTAAGGGCAGTTATTAGGTTTCTAGCAATCTCTCATTTAATCTTCTTGCCACTCTTGTGAGAAAGATGTAATTATGCTTTATCCATGAGAATCCGGAAAAACAATGAGGTGAGTTGACTTTCCCAAAATCACCCAGCTAGTAATCACTGAGCACGTACTATGCACCAAATACCAGGCCAATTGCTTTACATCTATATTAGTCCATTCTCACATTGCTATGAAGAAATACCCAAGACTGGGTAATTTATAAAGGAAAGAGGTTTAATTGACTCACAGTTTCACATTGCTGGGGAGGCCTCAGGAAACTTACAATCATGGTGAAAAGCAAAAAGAGAAACAGGCACCTTCTTCACAGGGCATCAGGACAGAGGGAGTGCAAGCAGGGGAAATGCCAGACGCTTATAAAACCATCAAATCTCCTGCGACTCGCTATCATGAGAGCAGCATGGGGGAAACTGCCCCTATGATCCACCTGGTCCTGCCCTTGACATGCAGGGATTATGGGAATTACAATTCGAGGTGAGACTTGAGTGGGGACACACAGCCTAACCATATCAACATCCACTGCCCCACTGAATCTTCATGACAACCTCATAAAGGCGGTATTGGTATCCTCACTTCACAAATGAAGAAACTGTTGCTCAAAATGGTTACACAACTTGCTTAAGACCACAGCTAAGTGAATGAGAGCGTCAAGGTTCAAATCCAGATATTCTGATTCCAGAATTATCACTTTTAACCTCAGACCTTAAGTGAGGTCTGAATCCAAGTTCGTTCTGCTTGTATTCTACCACAAAACAGCGGAAGACAGGTGGTGAGGGGCACAGCTGGGTAGTGGGGGGGTAGGGCTGGAGAGTAGGAGGTCACACTTTCAGCTGCAGGGCTGAGTAACTCCAGAGTCACTCCGGTCAGAGGAAAGGACTTCTAACTACTTCTGGTCACTTACACTGGACAACTAGTGTTGTCCAGTTTTTACCCAGTAAAGGGTAAAAAACCCTTTAGCAGCAGCCTGCATTCCGTTACAGAAGCAGTGGTTGAGGTGGGCATTCCCATGTCCACCCATAGTGGTTAAAAATGCAGGCTGTGGAGCTGGACTGCCCAGGTTTAAATCCTGACCCTGCGACTTCCTAGTGTGTGTTCCTGGCCAGTCACCTAAGCTCTTTGTACCTCAGGTATGTTCCCCCAGCTATGAAATGAGGCTAATGTCTGTGCCCGCCTTATAGGTGGCTGTGAAGACTAACACACAGGAAAAGTGAAAGCATATATGAAGGTCAGCGTCTGGCATGTTGTAGAGCTCAATGCTCAATGAGTATTTGTTCTTTGCATTCTATTCTGTCACCATTCCCTATTCCTCTTTGCCTTGCACAACTTTAGCATCAAGGTCAGGAGAAGTGGCTCATCCCTCACAGGGGACAGCAACCCCTCGTTAGAAGCTCAGTGTATCAGTCAGCCTGGGCTGCCATAACATAGTGCCACAGACTGGGTGCCTTAAACAACAGAAATTTATTTTCTCACAGCTCTGAAAGCTGGAAGTTCAAGATCAAGGTACTGGAAGGGTTGGTTTCTCCTGAAGCATCTCTCCTTGGCTTGCAGATGCCCATTTCCTCTCTGTGTTCTCATGTGGCCTGTTTCCTGTGCACATGCACCCAGGGTGTCGTCCTCTTATAATGAGGACACCAGTCCTACTGGACTAGGGCTCTATCCTCATGACCTCATTTAACCTTATTTACCTCCTGAAAGGCTCTCTCTCCAAATGCAGTCACATTGGTGGCTAGGGTTTCAACCTATACATTTGGGGAGGACACAATTCCATCCATAACACCCAGTATCCCTACCTATCAATGAGTATTTCATTCCTTCAACAAATATTGAGCATCTAGTGAGTACCAGGTGCTGACACAGGCACAGAGTCCCTCTTTTGTCTTATTGCTGAGCTCTTCTCCCTATTCAAGGGAGGATCCCCCCTTCTTTTTCCTTCTTTTCTTTGTATGTGTGTGTATGCATGTGCACACACACAGGCTTGTGTGTGCTTCCCTGATTTTGCCTTCACCTTGTTTAAATGAAAAACTTCAAACCCATATCAAAACAGAGAGAATAGTATAATGAACCCCCATGTACCTATCAGTCAACCTCAACAATTATAAACTCATGGCCTATTTTGTTTCCATTTAGACCCCCACCCATTTCCCCACCACCACCCTGCTGGTTCTGGGATTATTTCGCAGCAAATTTCAGGCATCACACTTCATCTATAACATTTTAGTAATGGGTTTCCAACAGATGAAACTGACTCTTTAAAACATAACCACATTGCTATCATTTTAAAAACCTAAAAACAATTACTCAATACAGTCAAATTTTCATGATTGGCTAATACGTTCTTTGATAGTATTTTTAAGTCAGTATCCTTGTTAGCTTCATACATTATAATTGGCTGATATGTCTCAAGTCTTTTCTAATCTATAGATGTCTACTCCCCACCCCCTTGAGATTTTTTTTGTTGTTGCAGAAGTTGGGTCTTTTATCCAGAGATAAATGAGAATTATTCAGAATGAGAAGTCTCCTGCATTCGGAATTTTGCCAGTTGCTTCCCTGGGAGGTTGTTTAACATGATTGTCTCTCTTTTATGTTTCCTTTAATTGGCAGTAAGATCTAGAAACTTAATCAGATTGAGCTTCCATTTTTTTAGCCAGAATATCTTGTAGGCAATGTCTCCAACAGAATCATATAATATTTGGGTATCTCTCTGTTGGGGTCTTTAGGAACCATTAATGATCAGAGCCTAGGGATTACAAAATGGTAACATGCTATCATTTATTTTTTCATAAGCTGAAATGCTATACTTAAAGAAAACTTGTCTTCATCAACTATTTGGTTACTCTGAGATGTAGTTTGTAAAGGAAAAGCAAGGAAATAATTATTTGCATTTACCTGTTTTCATATTAATGAGTTGATTCCCTAACACCTTACAAAGTTACACATTTTTAAATATCATTACAATCCAAACATATTTATGTATTTAAATCCACTGCAGTTTGTTCTAATTAATGCTCAAATTGTGTCACTCGCTAGTGGGAGCCTTTTGAAGTTGGCCTAACATCATCTTGGACGTTTTCTGTCTCTGACCTAGAATCAGTTATTTCTCCTAGAAGCCCTGGTTCCTTTTAGTGGAAACTGATATTTAAAATGTGGGCAGTAGGGGTACTTTTTATTATTGACTTGGTTCCTGTTTCTAAGCCTTTTCAATGAACACAGCTAGAAAGTCGTTTTTAAAAGAAAATTCATCATAGGTTTATTTCATTTCCAATGTAAAAACACTTTTTCTTTTTTACTTAACTTCTTTAATATCATATCCATATCTCCTTTCACTCTTGCTGAAAATCCCAGTCCCCAACACCATTAATATAATTTCCCAATTCATAGCACATGCCTAAGAGTCGCAAAGTAGTAATACCAGTAACTACCAACAATCATATAATTACTGAAAATAGTTTAAGGGTTTTTTTTTTTTTTTCATTTCTTTCTGTATCCTACTAAGGTAGGCTATCAAATTACTGTGTTTTAAAATCTCTTTTACTAGTTTCTTCATGTGGGATTATGCCACCAACTAACCTAGTATTGCATTCATGTATTTACTCTGCTTCTGAGATTTTAGAAATTGCTTATCAGTTTATTGATTTGCTTAGTCTTTCATTTTAATTATTTAAAATATTTATAGTTCTAAAGTTAAATATATAAAAAAGTATATTCTGAGAAAGCCTAGCTTCTATCCCTGTCTTCTCTACCCTGTTCCCTCCATCCTTCCGTGAATAATCTTTTTAGTTTTCGGTTTACCCTTTCATTGATTGTTAATGAGTGAATATGTGTGTATGCCTCTACCTCTTTCTTAGATAAAGATAATCATACTATACCTATTATTCTCTACCATGCTTTTATTCACTTAACAACATAGTCTGGGAACCACTCCATGACATTATATAGAATATCCCTCATTCTTGTTTTATAGCTGCATAAATAGTCCATTTTGTTGATTACCCTAGTTTATTCAGTTAGATCTGTACCACTGAACATTTGGGCTGTTTCCATGCATTTGCTATCACAAATAGTACCACCTTGCATAACCTTGTACACATATGTCATTTCATATTTTTGCCAGTGTATCTTTGGGAGAGTTCTAGAAATAGAATTGCTGGGTCAGAGAGTAAATGCATATGCATTTTGTTGGATATTATCAAATTCCTCTGCATAGCAGTTGTACCGTATTACACGTTCACCAGCAAGGTACTAGAATCCTTAGTTTCTCACGGCCTCATTTGTCATTAAACTTTGGATTTTGCCTATCTGATGGATGAGAAATAATATCTCACTGTGCTTTTAATATGTATTTTTCTTTTTAAGAGTGAGGTTGATCATCTTTTCAAATGTGAAAGAGACATTGCATTTAAGAATCCTCCCCTCCAAATCCCTTCCAGGCAACTACCACTCTGCAATATGAAGATGAACAACAGAGAAAGTGGAGGACAGAATGAATAGAGAGGTCACTGGACAATCACAGGTGCACAGGAAGAGATTAACTAGCCAAACTAATGAAGCAACACAGCAGAGAAAGAAAACAAAGTGGTGACCGCCAAAGGAAGGGATTGAATTTCCCTCTCTGGAGATTGCAGATGGGGTTTCATTGATGTGTATGCACTGAGTGGAGAGTGGCCTAGACAAGCAATGGAGACTGCATGATCTATAGCTCCCCAGGAAGTAAATGAGGAGATCACAGTCCAACAACCAGAGAGGCTGGGCCTGTGCTGAGATGGAGCCAAGAAAGAGTCCCTTCTCACTGCTGAGATGCAAACCTGTATTGTAACAATGGGATATAGCAATAGGCACATCCCTCCCCACCTCCAAGGTCTCACCTGTTCACCAGAGAAGGAGAGGAAAGCATTAGTAGTTGCAGTGAGATGGATGGATGGGTTTTGAAAACGGGTTACCCAGAAAGTGACAATACACATATACAATTTACTCTCCCAATGTTTGATATAGCTCTATGTAATTATTTGGTTTCTCTAAGCCTCAATTTACTGAAAATGGGGTAATAATCCCCGCCTATAAAATGAGGTTAATAATAGTATGTGCCATTTAGCGTGGCTGTTGTCACAAGAATAATCCACATTAAGCCCTGACACGTAGTAAGTTATCGGTACACATGAGCTTATTACTGTCGGCTGTGGTTGTAGCACTATTATGTGTCACAGGGGGATTTAGAGACAGAAGTCTTGAGATTCAATCTCAGCTCTAATTTCATTAGCTCTCTGTCCTTGATCTAGTCTCTTAACCTACTTGGCCTTAGTTTTCTTCTCTATAAAATAGGGATAATAACTTCATAAATGTATGCATTTAAATGAGATAACACGTGTAGCAATTAGCATAGTAAGTCATCAGTAAGAGTTGACTACTACTACCCTTATTATAATCTTCTTTGTTAATACTTCCTAATATAAGTTTCTATTAAGAATACTTGACAACTATTTTAGATAATTCTCGAAGATTATAGCATTAAAAAAAGAAGATGGGGTATATTAGACTATCTTTATGAAACTGATTACCTGTAGAAATCTACAAAACTTTGCAGAGAGAGAAGTGCTGTGTAGCTCTTTATTCCTCCCCAGTCTTGTTTGGGGAATTTTTGGCATCTGATAGCTCCATAGTAAGAGAGTACAAAGGAGCAGAGGTTCCTTTGACATGGGAAGCGGCTTAGCTTAAGATCTTTGGATTTACACTGTCTTGCCTAGGTCTGAATCCAAGCTCTGCAACTTGCTAACCCAAGGCTAGTTACTCAACCTCCATAAGCCTCAGCTTTCCTAGGAGGTAATAATAGCACCAGCCTCACAGGGGATTTTGTTTTGCAAAGAGTGAACATGATTACATATGTAAGCTCAGTGCCTGATGTGGAGTCAGCCCCCAGTCAATGGCAGTGGTGATGGCAGTGACAGAAGCAGTAGTAGTGGATGTCATCATCATCCTCATCATCAGCCTTAGGGAGGTGTGCTAGTCTGAGTGGGCTAGGCCACATGGTGTTAACTTTCAACCTCCACATCCCAGCAGCTTAAAAATCAGGAGCTTATATCTGACACAGACCACTGAAGCTACATATTTAACATGGGTCATCAGGGATATCTGCTCCTTAGAGTCACTTAGGGGCCTAGATAGATGGGACTTCCCTCTTGACACTTGCTTCCACAATTACCAAGGCAGGAAAAGGAAACTGTGCAAGTCACACAAGCAGAGAGGCTGGGCCTGTGCTGAGATGGAGCCAAGAAAGAGTCCCTCCTCACTGCTGAGATGCAAACCTGTATTGTAACAATGGGATGTAGCAGTAGGCACGCCCCTCCCCACTTCCAAGGTCTCACGTGTCCACCAGAGAAACAGAGGAAAGCACACAGTCTTGTAAAGTTTCCACAGAGACATGACGTGCAGCACTTCTGCTCTCATTTTATTGGTCACAGCAGTCACATGGCCTTGCATAACTTCAAAAGGGGTGGGCAATGAAATCCAATCACGTGCCCTTGAAAGAGGAATAGCTCTAATGACTATCTTAGGGGCTGGGGGTCTGGTTGCAGGAAGAGACAGGGGTGGTAGGAAAGAGGCAGCTGAGAGTGGGGAAGCCCAGGATGGGACACGTGGGCAGAGGCATAAATAACAGGGTTTGCCAGACCAGAGACAGCCAGCAGCTGTGCCTAGGCCTCCCAGTGTCCTGTGGCATTCCCTGCCTTGGACTGTATTCATTCATCCTGTCATTAACTCATTTATTCATCCAACCAGCAATCATTGAGGAAGAACTGCGTGCCAAGCACCATGCTAAATGCTGGGGATACCCAGTTGTGTAACACAATTAACACATCCCATGCCCTCCTGGAGTTTACAGTGATGCAGGAAGTACCGGCGCCCTGAGCTGAGCATCTGAATTGTAGGGTCCTGGGGTTCTGACCCTTTCCAGGGCCAGATGTGAGGAGGTTGGCTGGATCTATGCCCCTGTCTCAGGCCTGACAGTTGAGTGAGGAACAAAGGAAAAGCACAGTGTGGCCCAAATATTAGCTGTACTTCAGCCCTTCTAGAATGACAAAGGGACTCTGCTTAAGGGATTCTTTTCATTTCTCCCCTCTGGCCTTTAATAACACTCCACATGATATAACTGGACCTACCCATAAAGGTCCCAGTAGACAAAACTCACAGTTTACAGTTTATGTAATTTTCCATAAAAACAAAAACAATACTTGTTGCCTGACACATTTTATAGAGAGATTTGCTGTTTGTTTACTCATTTATCCCCGAAGAAAGCTACTTCTCTCCCTTCTGTCCCCCCAGCTCCCTGCGGTGGTCACCTGACTTCGCCCAGCGGCACCATCCTCTCTCCGGGCTGGCCTGGGTTCTACAAGGATGCCTTGAGCTGTGCCTGGGTGATTGAGGCCCAGCCAGGCTACCCCATCAAAATCACCTTCGACAGGTGCTTGTGACCACAGCCTTGGGGGAGAGGGCAAGGGGGAGATTTTTACAGAGCCATGTGGGAGGGAATCCAGGGTGGATAGAGGACCAGTACCAATGCTGAAATGTCAGCAAGGTTGGAGAACACTGGACCAGACTGCCCTGGGTGGGGCAGACCTCACTAGCTCTGCCCTTGGGCTTGGTTTGTGCTGTTTAGGGGACTATGGCAGGAGGGGTGAAGAGAAGGCTTGGGTACCATTTGGGATGTTAGAGCACCCCTCCCCAGCCCCCAACGACGGAGAGTGGGCAGACAGACACCGTCAGATGTTAAAGCACGACACTGACATCTGACTAGCATTCTCCTGGAAATGTCCAGTGTGGGAAGGCAGCCCCCGACCTCTGCCCCAAATCCCGCTCATGTGCCCCACTTCTAGCTCCCACCCTGGCTATGCCCCTTGGGTGGAGAACATAGCCACCTAAATGTGAAAACAAACTTCTTCCGGACAAAGTGTTCCTGGCCTGGAATAGCAGTCTGCAAACTTTTGTGTGAAGAGCCAGATGGTAAATATTTTAGGCTTTGTGGGCCACTTGCCTACTTGCATATCTCTGATGCATGTTCTGCTTTGCCTTTTTTTTTTTTTTTTTTAGCATCTCTTTACAAATGTAAAAACCATCCTTAGCTCTCCAGGCTATAGACCAGATCTGGCCCTGAGGCCTAGAATGTGTGTGCTGACCCATGGCCTAGAATGTTCTGATCTCCATGAGGCTAGTCATTGTGCCTCTAGGTCTTAAGCTAGCTCACAGATCAGGCCACAGAGAGGATGAGAGCAGCTTCCAACCATGGAAGGAGGAGGAGGGATGTTAAATAGAGTGGAGAAGGTCCTTCTGCATCGCTAGTGAATGTGTGCAAATTATATTAAAAGATCCCAGCCTGCCAAAATCTGGTTATTCTGAAGCCCTGGGTCAGGCAGGGTTTTTGTCATTTGCAAATTAATAAGGTTGGATTTCTCAAGAAGGCTTCATTTCTGTCATTTGGCAGATTCAAAACCGAGGTCAACTATGACACCCTGGAAGTACGTGATGGGCGGACTTACTCAGCACCCTTGATCGGGGTTTACCATGGGACCCAGGTTCCCCAGTTCCTCATCAGCACCAGCAACTACCTCTACCTCCTCTTCTCTACCGACAAGAGTCACTCAGACATTGGCTTCCAGCTCCGCTATGAGAGTGAGTCTCAGTGGGTGGGCTCAGGAAAAGGGATGACAAGGTCAGCTCAGTTGGGTCAAAGGCCTCAGGACTATGCTCCACCACAGGCCCCTGCTTGGCCCCGTCCCCATGGTGTTCTTGGCTAGGCTGTGCCCTTCAGAAGGCCTGCAGAAGGCACTCTGTTGCTCTCAGCATCCCTCAGGTCATGGGAGCTTAGAGTTGTTCATGACCTTCATACCAGGCCCTTGCGTGCAGACCTCATGGCCTCTTCTGTGTGCAGGTGATTGGGTGTCGCTATGCTGGGCACTCTGGGGTCAGAACATTTGACTGACCATGAAGTTAACCCGAGATGGCATCTCACACCCACACTTGCCCTTCCTCGTCACCTTCCACATTCATCCCCTCAATTTAAAGCATCATTGTCACTTCAGTTCTCTGTAGACCAATATAGAAAGCTGGGGCTGCGAGCACCATGAGGACAAGGTCATTTTCTTACTCCTGTTGTATTCCGAAGCCTTACCATAGCACCTAAGCCACTCTCAGCAAATACTGATGGCCACATTTCATGAGTCAGTAATTGGCAACTTCTGCCTTTAATAAACTAGGGCTCTTTTCCCCCTCTTTGGAGTCAACTGGGGTCCCTCTGTGGTGACAGTGAGCGTCTGTCCCAGCTGTGGCCTCTCTCTTTCAGCTATAACACTGCAGTCAGACCACTGTCTGGATCCAGGAATCCCAGTAAATGGACAACGTCATGGGAATGACTTCTATGTGGGCGCGCTGGTGACCTTCAGCTGTGACTCAGGCTACACATTAAGTGACGGGGAACCTCTGGAGTGCGAGCCCAACTTCCAGTGGAGCCGGGCCCTGCCCAGTTGTGAAGGTGAGGCACACCATGAGGGGGCGCTAAAGTATCAGACTCCTCTCCTGCCACAGAAACACAGGTGCTCAAAAGGCCCCTGACTCCCTACCCCATCAGCGAGGGTTGGGGTTTCGAGAGATGGGGGATGGGGTCTCAGGAGGATGACAGGGGTGCTCCCTGAGGCCCTCTGGTCTTTCACTGCCCTCTTCACTCCTTCTATAGCTCTCTGTGGTGGCTTCATTCAAGGCTCCAGTGGGACCATCTTGTCGCCAGGGTTCCCTGACTTCTACCCTAACAACTTGAACTGCACCTGGATCATCGAAACATCTCATGGGAAGGGTGAGTGTTTCGGCCCATAGCAGGCATTGGGATATGAGTGGTCAGGGACCCAAGTTCCTCAGGTCAAGTTGACCTCAATGGGGCTCTCCCTAGATAGTGACCTCTGGGCTTTGTCTGAACTTTTCTCACCAACAAGAAAACCTCCAGAGTCTTTTCATCTCTTTGAATGGTAGAACTTGTTCAATAAGTATCATTGAGATTCTAAAATCTCCCTGCTGGAAGAGATCTTGGAGGTTACCAGCTATCCAATATCACTCAGTACAGGAACCTTCTCTAAATCACTCCCCCCAAGATGGCAACACACCAGCTCAGCTCACCCTTTGCCTAAACATGCCTGGTGTGGGGAGGCCACCAACCCATTCAACAAATGGTCACCTACTATCATTTTTGCACAGATGCTTTCTTCTCCTAATAATCTATTAGGTGTCTCTGAAAATGGTTTTCTTGTATTGCATCCTGGAGGAGCATCAGATACACCTGCTGCCTCTTCTTCACATTCACCCTTCAGATATTGAACACAGCAATCCCCTTCTTGCATAACTCAGCTCCTCCTCTGATGCCGTCTTTCATATGGGTCACCAGCCTACACTGCTGCCTCAGCTCCCCTAACATGAGTGACCTTTGGGAGTCCAAGTTCAAAGTAAAGGTGCTGGTTATAAATAAATGTTAATTAATATATTAATACTCTTTTCTCAACAAATATGTATTCAGTGCCACCCATGTGGCTGACACTGGGGCTGGGCATCGGCAGTAACCAGGCAGATTTGGCTTCTAGCCTCAGAAGCTTGTTGCCAAGTTCATCCAGAGTCATGGTTCTTGCAGTTTGGCAAATATACTAATGTTTAGGCCCAAGGCTAGAGGTTTTGATTTTCTACGTTGGCGGTGGAAACCAGGCATCTATGTTTTCAGAACACTTTGCCAGTAATTTTGATGCGTGCTTTTAATTAAGAACCTCTGATCTAGAAGAATTAACATGCAGAAGAGCCAAGAAACAAATTTCAAAGGAAGATTAATCCTTCCGGATATTAAAACGTCATTATGAGCTAAATTAATGTTAACAATGTGGTATGAGTATAAGAGTGGACATACAAATAAGATGTGGAGAATAGTTGTCCAGAAATAGATCCCTCCATGTGTGCACATACATGCCCATGTATGTGTGAGAGAGACTTTAGTATATGAGTAAAGTGTCATTTCAGATCCATTGAAGAAAGGATGGATTATGTAATAAATGGTGTTAAAACAGTGGGTTGAACCATTTGGAACAAAAGAAAAAACAACATCTATACCTCAAGCATTTTCAAGCATTTAATCACATAAACTCCAGCACTAGAGGAAAGTGAATCTCTAACCTCAGGTGGACATGTACTTTAAAGAGTAACAACAAAGGTAGAATCCATAAAGGCAAAGACTGCTATTAAAAAAAAAAAAAAAAAAAAAAAAAAAAAAAAAAAAAACTTTGAAAGGATTTAGGTTAAAAAAAAAAAAGAAAAAGAAAACTCCATAAAAATTCAAAGTCAAATACTACATAGAAAAATAAATATTTGCAACATATGATTGACTAAGGATTAGCTACCAGACACACAAAGAGTTCTTAAAAAGTTTCAAGAGACATATGCCTAGCCAAACCAGCCTGCAAAATGAGCAAAGCTATAAAGTAACACTTCGTAACAGAGGAAATACAAATGGAAAATCATTGACCTCATTGATAATGAAACAAGTGTAATTTTAAAAGGGAAATAGCATTTCCCTTTTGAAGTCATCAAAGAAAACTGTAACAGTCTGGGGGATAATGTGGACCCTGGAATACTATTGACTGCTGACACTGTGTGAAATGGTTCAAGCGTTCCAGAGGGTGACTTGGTGATGTGAATCAAAAGCCTTGAAAATATATTGTAAGGGACTTAGGAATCTGCAGATTTGGGTATCCAAGGGTGGTCCTGGAGCTAATCCCCTGCAGATACAGAGGGACAACTGTACCTGCCTTTGCACCCAGCAATTCCACTTTCTGGAATTTATCTGAAGAAAATAAGTAAAACTCTACATCAAGATTTAGCTGCAAAGATTTCCCCTGAAACCTTACGTATTATACTGAAAAATCAGGAACTATTAAAATGTCCATCAATAAGGAAATGTTAAATAAAGATAGGGTATGGCCATAGAATAAAATACTAGGCAGCTGCTAAAAGCAATAACGTGAAAGAATATTTAAAGACCTACAGGGGTGGTTGCAATACTTTGTTAAGTAAAAAAAATAAGTTTGCCACGAGAATATATTTAGTTTAAAAGACATCCTTGTTTGCATAGAAAACAGCCTGAAAAAATATACCCCAAGATGTTGTCTCTTATTTTCATCTTTTAGCTTTTTTCTAATTTTGAGCAATAAACACATTACATCTAAAATATACTATTTGTATAACAAAGAAAATTTGAAAGAAAAGTCATTTATAGTCCCACCACATGTACTTAAGTGTGTCACTTGGCCTTTACTAGAGCTGCCCTAGCCAGGGATAGGATGGCCTGGAGCTTACTGCATCAAGGCAAGACTAGCTGGGTGGTGAGGCTGAGGCCCAGGATTGTCCCCTTCTTCCCACAACATTGTTCCTAAGGAGGGGAGGGATGGGACAGTATCCTTGTTCACCCTGAAGAGCTGTTTCCACCAAGCCTGGTCAGCGGAGACCATTGGAAAGAAAAGCAGCCCGTCACAATCCCTAAAGAAACAACCCCTGTCATTACGGTTTTCTCTGTGTCTGGGCATCTGTGATTATAAAGGTGTATGTTTTTCTATGAGTTTCTATGTGTGTGTTTTTGCCGGGAAGTCAATCAAGCTCACCAACTATTTAGCAAATGCTTATTTGATACTTGCACTATGCAAATTGCTAGGAAAACAGCTGAACAAGCCACTGTGCCATTGCCTGCCTTCAGGAAGTTTATGCTTTAGTGGTAGTAGACAGCCTAAACCAAGATCTCAGTATAGCATGACCAATGTGTGATAGAGCAGAGAGAGGTGTGAAAACTTCCCGAGCCCAACCCAGGGCTTAGGAAGGTGTCCTGGAGTTGAGACTTCAGCTGGTCTTCAAAGACAAACAGTACGTAGCCATGTTGAAAGGTGCTCAGCAGAGAATCAACAAGAAATCATAGATGAATGACCAGATCACTTCTTCCTTAGAACCACTTAAAGCCATCACCGAATTCTTAGCATAGATCCCCAAATTATAAAATCGCTAGGCCAGGCACAGTGGCTCACACCTGTAATCCCAGCACTTTGAGTGGCCAAGGCGGGTGGATCACCTGAGGTTGGGAGTTCGAGGCCAGCCTGACCAACATGGAGAAACCCTGTCTCTACTGAAAATACCAAAAGAATTAGCCAGGCGTGATGGCACATGCCTGTAATCCCAGCTACTCCGGAGGCTGAGGCAGGAGAATTGCTTGAACCCAAGAGGCGGAGGTTATGGTGAGCCGAGATCGCGCCATTGCACTCCAGCCTGGGCAACAAGAGCAAAATTCCATCTCAAAAAATAAAAAATAAAATAAAATAGCTAGCACAGCCTCATAGTCCTTACCTTTCTCAGCCTCATTCTGAGCCCTCTAAACTAAGTTCTAGCTACACAGAACTTCCTTCAGTTTCTAGAACTTGCCAGGCTTCCCTTCTCCTCTAGAGCTTTGCACATTTTTACAATGTTCTTCTCTCTGGAACACTTCCTCTCCCCAAGCAAGGGGAATGGGAATCTCTACCATCGCCCTTGCCTGGCCAGCCCTTCATCCTTCTGAACCCCCTTCCTCTAATAAGCCTTCCCTGACCCCGTCTCCCCAGCTCTGCATCTGGATTGGGCTCTTCTCCCCTGGGCTCCCATAGCATGCATTCTGTACCTCCACGATTTCAGACTTTGCTCCACTATAAAGAACTTGCATTTTCATCATCAGTCTCCCTGACAGACGAGGAGTTCTGTGAGAGATCTGTCTTGTTTCCTGCAGTTTCCCTGGCTTCTGGCTCTATGCCTGGCACATAAGGAACTCAAGAAGCATTTGGTGATATGAATCAAATTGAACTGAGCCCAGGCCCTTCTCCAGAGGGCATTCTTCGTTCTCTGTTTGTAAGAGTATCTCGGGTTAACAGACCTATTAAGCTGCTCTCTGTGATTGCTCCCTAAGAGGCAGCAGTATGGCTCAGGAAACTCAAAACTCTGTGAAATGTGAAATCATTCAACTTGCCACCTGCCCAGTCCAAGGGAACAGCCAATTCAGGAATCCTGAGAATGTGCCCTTGCTGAAACCCTAGAGCTGACACCTTTTAACCCATGAGGCTGTCCAAGAGTTAGATGAGTTGAGCAAAGGGAACACCTTCTGTTGCACCCCTACTGTGTGCCAGCCACTGTGCTGCGTGCTCTGCACATGCTTTCCCAGTTATGCCTCACTTTCAGGGGTAAATGTCACCTGTAAGAGAGATATTATCGCCTACATATTATAGTTAAAGAACCTGGAACTTGGGGTGTTAAGCAACCTTAGCCAAGACCTTTTGATCCAGGTGTGTCTTACCCCCAAGTGCATGACTTTTCCACTGTCCTGCTCTTTCCACTCCTATGTGGTGTTGATGTCATTGGTATGATTCTGCATGGTTCATTCAAGTGAAGTATTTGTTTGTGGGTCCATCTGTCACATCAAATCTGGATTCAAACTCCAACATGGGGCCTCTGTATTTCTGCGGACAATGTCTTCATTTTCACACAATGGCCCAAAAAGCCCCAGGCAATCAGCACAGCTGGGAAACCCAGAGGTTTCATCTCAGATATTTGCTCATCCTTAGAATCCCAGCCAAATATGTACCCCTTTGGAAGGGGTCTATTTGCATGCTAGAATAGAGTGCAAAGTATGGTGCTTAATCAACTTGTTTCCACCTGTGACTGGGTCTCACCCACTCTCCACCCAACTCCATGTCCTAGGTAAGAGGGAAAGGACATATATTTCCTAACCTGTATAGACTGAGAGCAGTTTTCTCATTTGCAGACATGTTTATGTGTCAGGAGTATAGCATGCATGTGGGCACATGCACCCACAAGCCTTTTCACATCAAGGATCTTGACCCCCATGAAGCCTTACCAACCCTTGAGGCATAGTTCCCCACTCTTACTCCATGCTCCACTCTGGATTCTCACTAGTAGTGATTTGTCTGTCTTCTCCACTAAACTGGGAGATCTTTCTCAGTGCTTAGCACAAGGCCTGGCACATGGTAGGTACTTAGGACTTGATGCATCTCAGTTGCCTGGAAACAGGGTATTTACAAGCTGCATTTCTGGTCCCATCACTTCTGTTGGGTTCTGTCTCCTCCATCTCTATCTACAGAAGCCCAAATCCTCCAGGATCACCAGCTTCTATCAACAGGGAGTCAAGGATATAAAAACCTTTAAAATGCTTTAACATTAGAGGCTTGGCTCCAACCATCATTTATAAAAAATGTAGCAGTAATTATCTAGAGAAATATTTCTCAAATTTTAAGTGCCTATAAATCATTTGGGATCTAAAGAGCATGCAGATTCTGATTCAGTAGGTCTTCAGTGGAGGCCAAAGACTCTGCAATTCTAGTAAGTCCTCCCGTTGCTGACCATACTGCTGGTTCATGGACCATACTTTGAGTAGAAAGTGGGATCACACTTGGAGTAGCAGGTGGGTCCTAGTCTAACATGTTCCTGTCCTGGCACCATCCACAACACATAGTCCCATAGGCTACTCACTTGGTTGATTCTGCATGGTTCATTCAAGTTAAATATTTGTATGTGCATCTGTCACATCAAATCTGGATTCAAGCTCCAACATGAGGCGTGCCCATGTGCGTGACCACACACTTACACACATGCCCCACCAAACACAACTGCCACCTGGACAAGTTCTAGAATTGCTTTGGGTGTTAAGACCATACTGCTCTATAACTTCCCTCACTCCCTGATCCTTTACCCTTCCTGGCTATTCTTTACTACCTGCTCTCTTTCTGTAGCCTGAGAGGCCGCACCCTGGAGTAGCTGGGAGCACGGCCTCTGCAGTGGGATTGCCTTAGTTCAGATCCCAGCTCTACCACATACTAGCTGGGTGACCTTGGACAGATGACTTCATCTCTTTGTGCCTCCGTTTTCTTGGGTGTAAACTGGAGATATAATAATGTACCCACGCCACAGGGTTCCTGGTAGAATTAAATGAGTTTTCCTATCTCCCTTCCAAGGGACAAGGGCTGGCTATAGTGCAAGTAAAAGCAGTTAGGACAGCGACACTAAATATTTAGTGCTTGAAATGTTAATGAATATCATTACTTTGATTTTATTTTATGCTCTTAATCTTCCCCATTACTGAAGCTCCCTCCTCCTTCTTTCCAGCTCTCTGACTGCTCTTGGACCATCTCCCCCATCACTCCTCCTTTGCCCAGTCTCCTATTCCCTGTCACTTCTGCCCATGCTTCCATTCACCCCTTCTCCGATTCTCACTCTGCCCTCTCTCTCCTAGCCCTCTTCTCCATGCTTGTGGCTTCAGATATCAACGATTTGCTGGTGACTTCCAGATCTACCTCTGTAGTCCCCACTTAATCCTGAACTTCCAAATCTGTCCTTCCAGTGGCCCACTAGCTCTCACTGCTTGCATGCAGAAAAGGCTAAGTCCATTACACTTTTACAACCCATACCTCCCTCCTGTCTGCCCTTCCCCAGGTAACAGAAGACATCACCTTCCTCCAGGTGGATGTGCCACCAGATGTCATGTCATTTCCCCTTTGCATGAAATGCCTGCTGTCTTGACCACCCTGCCCCGACCCCTGAGGACTCATGACCATCTCCTGCTTTTGCTCTTTCTGCCAAGCCCCATCCTCTCCCAGTGCAGAGCAGCCACCAATATAATCGATCTCCCTACCTCCTCTCCCTCCACTTCATCCTCCTTACAGCCACCAACATCTTGCTAAAACTGAGATCTGGTCCACTCTGGATAGGAAGCCTTCTCATTGCATCCAGAAAAATATTGGGTCTGGCGTCCGTCTACCTATCCAACTTCAATTCCAGGAGTAGCCACACCCAGCTGCTGTTCAACAAACCTGGAATCAACAGTCCCTTTACATATATGGGTCTCCTGCCTAGGACACTCTTTCTCCCCTTACCTGGTTAATTCCTGTGCATCCTTTTAAGATCCATGTCAAATGTTTACTCCTTGGTGAAGCCGTCCTCCACCTGCCTCTTCCTCCTGTCAACTGCTTTCTGTTCTGCCCCCCGTGGCATGCTGAGCTACATTCATTCCAGCATTCAGCACTCTGTATTGCAGCTATTTGTTTAATGCCTGGCATATCCCCTTGCACCTAACCCTGGATCCTAGCCCATAGTAAAGACTCAACAAATACACAAATGCTTGTTGAATTAATTAATGAATGTCTCTAAAGCATTCTCATAGGTGGAGCCATAAATCTCTCTTTTAAATTTTGACAACTGTAAAAAGGTGTTCTTCTCCCTGAATCTTTGGGCACTTGTGTGTTCAGGTTCCTTCATTCAGATTCACCTGTATGGTTTATCGATGCGTGCTTGTAGTCATACACACAGATAGACATTTGCAAACTGGAAATGTTTGTGTAGATCCTGTCTTGCAGCTAAGGTGCTCCGGCCATCTCGCCATCACCAACCTGACCTTCTGGTTTCTCGGCAGGTGTGTTCTTTACTTTCCACACCTTCCACCTGGAAAGTGGCCACGACTACCTCCTCATCACTGAGAACGGCAGCTTCACCCAGCCCCTGAGGCAGCTGACTGGCTCTCGGCTGCCAGCTCCCATCAGCGCTGGGCTCTATGGCAACTTCACTGCCCAGGTCCGCTTCATTTCCGATTTCTCCATGTCATACGAAGGATTCAACATCACTTTCTCAGGTAAAGAGTGTGAGGGTCCCTGAGGGGAAGAGACTATGGAGCTATTCGCTCTCTCCTTCTGCTGCCAGTCTCTGGTTTTCCTAGCAGATGGATGTTACTCCACTCTCTAGTCCCTGGGAAATTGACCTCAGTGTTTCAGCAAAAGATGCTTGGGTTGGACCCAAGTAAGAACTTCCCTATAATGGTCTTGGAAGGAGTTAGCATGATCATTGAGGATTCTCCTTCTATAAAGGTGTTTAGGATTTGCTCTGTACATGGCCCACCTAACTGGATGAACTAGAGGACTTCACAAAAGACCCCTCCTACCTTAGTTATTCCAGATTTTTCTTCTGATTCCACTTCCATATTCCCAACCCCAGCAATATGAAAAAAAAGGGGGTTTGAAATTAACATATTGGAGTGATTTAGTCTCGTTTGGGATCTTTTTCATCAATGCTAATTTTAGAGTAATAGATAGTTATCTCTGTGTTTAGGGATTTGGAAAAGAAAGTGCTTTTATTTGGCATTCAGGGAGAAAAGAGGACCCTTGGCTCCTCTCGTACTGAGCCGTTCGCCATTCTTATCCCATAGTACCCCAGAGTACCTCCCTCCACCTTTCTCAGCCACGGCCAGGGGTATCACATGGATTCCTCCTGGAATGGACAAGAGGTATCCAGCTTCTAGAAACTGGGGTGTGGCCCAGCTTAGTCCCCTGTCAGCCCTCCAATGCAGAAGTCACTTGTCACATCCCTGGGTTTGCTTGGCCAGTGGGACATATCCAGTCAGTGAGACTCAACCCTTATGAGAGAGACCCTCCTTCTTATCACACAGCCCTGGAGGACTGCATCCTGAAGGGAGAAGCCCTTGCAGACAAGGGACTAGTCACTTCTATGCTGTCACTAGAGGCCCCAGGCAGGGCTTTGGCCCATAAATGCCACCGGTCATGCTTGCCGTCTGCCTAAGTGCCAACATAGCCGAGACATGGCTTCTAGTCAGGCATTTGGAGTGTCTTCCCCAGTGGGAGTTGCCTGAGGCTGGGTCATGTACTCTGACCTTCTAGAATCCGCTGGTTGAATTTATCTAGTTTGGTGCCCAGAGAGAAGGAAGCAGGAGAGCCTGTGAGCCCCAAGGTGCAGATTTAAAATGGAGATGAAGGGACAGCACAGAGAAGAGCTGAGTGTTGAGGATCCTCAGAAATCCTCCTGGGAAGCCTATCTAGGAAACACTGTCCCCTTTCCCACTGCTCGCAGGAGTGGGTGCAGACCGCCCACCCTGACCTCCCCATGCTTCTCTCTGCCTCCCTATGCTTCCCCATGCTTCTCTCTGCCTCCCTATGCTTCCCCATGCTTCTCTCTGCCTCGCTATGCTTCCCCATGCTTCTCTCTGCCTCTGCTCCCCTCGGGCTCTCACTTCTCTTTTGTGGGCCAGTGTCACCTTTTGTGGGCCAGTGTGCACATGCCCTCTTCTCTGTCTTTCGTTGTCCCTGGCCCTTTCCCCCTGGCGTTTTGCCCATGCATTCCCATCTCCTCACAATGTGTCTGAGCCCAGATCTCCTGCTGCCTTTCCAGAGTATGACTTGGAGCCCTGTGAGGAGCCTGAGGTCCCAGCCTACAGCATCCGGAAGGGCTTGCAGTTTGGTGTGGGCGACACCTTGACCTTCTCCTGCTTCCCCGGGTACCGTCTGGAGGGCACCGCCCGCATCACGTGCCTGGGGGGCAGACGGCGCCTGTGGAGCTCGCCTCTGCCAAGGTGTGTTGGTAGGTGGTCACGTGCTTTCATTTTGCTTCACTAATGGGGTGGGACAGATTATAGTCAATTGATGTGAGGTGGTGGACGGCACACAGGCCAAGAGGCTGACTTAGCCCACACTTAGCTGCGGTGGGACCCAGGGCAGGGGACCTAACCTCCTTCCGCTCCAGCCTCCTTATCTGTAAAATAGGGATGGCAATCCCTGCTTCATCAGGCAGTTCTGTATACACTAAAGTGACCTTTCCAAAGTAGGTCCACAGTGGGCACTCACATGAAGTTGACTTCAGTACTCTCACCTCCCCACCCTCAGCACACAGACCCATGGCTTAAGGATGCCTCTTGCCAAGGAATCTGGATGGGCACCAGGTGAGCCTGTAGGAGGGAGTGTGACCTTTGCCCAGGGGGAGTCCCCATCTGGTGGAGCAGATAGCTGCTTTTACTAATCCAATGGCGGTGCTCACTCTTACAGACGCCTTAGGAAGACTTCATCCATTCAGCAGGGGAAGACAAAAGGAACAGGGTGGGGTCATGTATAGAGGACCCACTACATGTCAGGCATCTGCTAGGTTCTGAAGATACAAAAGTGGACGAAACAGAGACATTCTCCACTCGTGGCCCACATTCTGGTGGTGGGGACACAGGCTGTGAATATGTAGATGTGTGATGTGTCAGGCAGTGTTGGGGCATACAGAGAAAAATTAAGTCAGCTTAGAAAGTGCTGGAGCTAGGGTTGCTCTTTTATAGTGGTCAGAAAAGGCCTCTCTGATGAGTTGACATTTGGCCAGAGATAGATATCTGGGAGAAGAGGGAGTAGAGGACCGAGACCCAAACCATGAAGATGCTCAGCATTTGGGGAGCAGCTCAGAGGCCAGGCTGGAGCAAGCGGCAGGGAGAACAGGAGATGTGGAGGTTAGAGGCAGCTGTTGGAGGTTGGAACCGGGCCCTGCCTACCTCCTTGCAAGAGCTTTAAAGAAGTCTGTTCAGAGCGCTGTGCCCAGGGAGTAGGGGAAGCAAGTATTGTCCCTGGGGCAGAGTGATTGCTGTCTGTCCCTAATGTATGAGGCTCCTGGGCACCTGTTTGCTCAATCCTTATAATGTAGGGCTGGATAAAACACTAGCTGCATTCATGGAGTATTTTCCATGCTCACTGTTAGCCATGGACCTCACATAAAGTGAAATATTATATAAAACCCCATAAAAATATACAAAACAGATCAAAGCAGCACTGCACTGACTGAAACAGGGACCAGCATCTCAAATGCCGGTGAGGTCAGCTGTGCCTGAGACAAGTCCATTGAGCCCGCAGGCTATGCCAAGGATAGCTTAGACAGGCTGGCAAGATGGGCCGGGCCCAGGCTGTGCACTCATGCAGGCCAAGGTGGGGTCATGGCTCTGCCACTTACCAATGCTTAGATCTCAGGCAGGCCAGCAAACCCCCTCAGCCTCAGCTTCCTCATTTATAAAACAGAGATAACAGCATCCAACTCACAGGCTTTACTCTACATTAGATGACATCATTTACATAAACCAAGAGGTGGCATATAATTATCATTTTGCCAATAACCTTTTAATCTGTATTTATCAATAACCAATTATTGTTATTTTGCCAATAACCTTTTACAATCTCAGAAAGGAAACATTAAAACAAAGCGTGGCAGAATTCTGTTTCTGACCAATCAAATAACCCCAGCGTTTACTCCATCTCCTATAACCATCCCCAAAGGCATCCACCCACCCTGATCTGGCCACACACGCTCAGAAACACATAGAACCCCGCCGCCCACCCCAGGAAGGTTCAGTTCATGTCTGGCTGCTAGCAGCTCCTTTAATCTCTGGGAAAACATCCTCAGCTAAATGGTTCTGGGGGAAATTCTTCTTGAATGGGATTAACCAGGACCACAGATGCACACAGCCCTTAAGCTCTTGCCTCATTGATCTCATTACATAAACTCATTCTTTAACTTATTATTCCAATTACTGTTTGTTCATGACACCTCACAATATTTTCATTATTACATTTGTCTTCTGTTTCACATGTTATTAATAATGCACAGTAATTATAATCACCTCTAATTACCACCAGCCCGGCTGCCGAGGCTCAGGCTGGAGGCATCTCGGCAATGCCCACCGGGGGCTGCTCCCAGTCGCCATGCAAATTGGATGATTTAGTCCACATAGTGCTACCAGGAACATTCCCAGCCGAGAAGGAGATGAACAGCCCTGGGCTTTAATTCATGGTGTGACGTGGGTAGCAGGGAGGGAGGTGACATAGCCCCTGACATCAGGGGCCCCTGAATTTGATGTAGAAGAGACAGTCCTGACCGCAGGGGACCCCAGTCTGCAGCAGGAGACATGGCCCTGTCCTTGGGAATCCCGGTGTGATGGAGAAGACCTAACCCTCTGCCTCAGAAGCCCCAGGCTGATGGATAAGGTATAGCCTCTGCCCTTCACGAGACCCCTTCTGATGGGGGCAACAGAAGTCATAGATGCCAGAATCAGCTGCAGCACTTTCCTGTGGATGTGACTGTTTGTTTCTCTGGAGCATTTATTTGTTTCCATTTGTGCCTGTGTTTGGCTTCTCAGTGCATCTGTTCACCTCCCCTGTTACTCTGGAAACTCTCCCGGAAACAAGCGCCGCATCCCTCTGTCCCTCCTGTCCCCTCCCTGGTGCCCAGGACAAAGGCCTGACAGGGAGTCAGGACCTGGGAATTGGCCAAGGACTGGCCACATCTAAAGCTATCAGCCCCTCCTTGTAAAGGTGTCAGGCGTGTGGGAAAGAGGAGAGGCTCGTGCTGGGGCAGAGATGGGGCATATAGCTCTTATGCAGGAAGCAGGGCCAGGAAGGAGGTCCAGAAACACACCAAAGCCCATGTTTAAGGAAAGCCAGCTGTCGAGAATTAGGCAGAGGGCAAGAGGCATCAGGAACTGTGAGGTTGCTGTGAGCCTCGGGCAGCTAACGCACACTTCCCATAAGCTTCTCAAGCTTTCTGCCAGTCCCAGAATGCAGGCAGTTAGGGCCCCAAATGGAAGAAGGTAAGCCATGTAGATTAACCTGGGACATTGGTGGAGAGGCTACTCTGTGCTAACCATTCCCCTATGTTTACCTATCTTATATATAAAATCTCACGCATTGATTCTACAGTCTTATGAGAATGCTATTATTGTCCAGATGAAGGCAGATGAAGAGACTAAAGTTCAGAGAGTTTACACAATGTGTCTAACTCCAAAGTCCATGATCATCCCACTGCACCACAGGCCTCTGCCTGGATGGAAGGGAAAGGTAGTATCTCAGAGAAAATGGAGAGATGCTTCAGAAGGCTGCGCATGTGATATGACTGAGTAATAAATGTTTACATATGCATGGCCCTAAGCAACTCTCCCTCCCCCCCACAAATCCCCACCCTCATCTGAGATCATCAAAGAAATGTACACATGCTGGAAACATCTGTGTAAATTATCAGCAGCCACTGCCCCCAGGGAGCCTGTCCACCGCTGTCCCTTGAGTTTTATGAGCCATCTCAGCACATTCATCATGGTATCTGGAAGTTTTGCAAACAGACTAAGTTTAAAAGTACTGTAAAGTCAGATTTCTTCTCCAAGAGAAATAAATGAGGCCTTATATAAAGCCTTAGGAAACTGAAGCTGGTCCTGAATTGAGCAGAATGCAGGGAGGAGGGTCCATTGAGAAAAGCCGGGACCTGGTGGTGGGACATATGGCCCCCATCTTCAGAGGACTAAGGAGCAGCCTTGGGGACAAGAGAAAACACAAGACATATAACTAAGCCCATGAGCAGTTCAGCTCTGAAGGTTTCCATGTGCTCCATCTATGCTGCCTCAGTCTAGTATGCTCCCGGCTTAGGGTAATTAGGGTTAACTATAAGGTCCAAGCAATGGTCCCTTGGTCAACCCCAAGGCTTTTCCAGCCACAGACTGTGCCTAGACTAAAGGATACTGGGGATGGTTTAGAGAAAGCAGACTTGCTACCAGCTGCCTGAAAGATTCAAGGCATGCTCCAAATTCCCCATATGTCCACACGAATAACAGGCCTGCCATCTGGACTTGTATTTACATCCTTCCGGAGCCTAATTATTATTTTTAGAACTGTACATCTTCTGAGGTCAGTGTACTCCATATCCATTCATTTATTCATTCATTCATTCATTCAGTAAATATTTATTTTACAGACAATCCAGGCTAAGCCTTGGAAATTCATAGGTTCATCCAGCATGACCCTAGCCCTCAAGTTACTGACAGTTTAGGTGGGGGACACAGACAGGCAGCAAGCCGTCAAGGTGCAATATGGGAAGTGCTCAGATACAGGGAAGAACAGGGAGGGGCCCTCCAATTATTAAAGGTCCCATTCTTCCATGCATGCCCTGAGCCTGCCCTGCCCACGCACTGAGTGGGTGTTAAGGAGACAGTAACATGACCAAGCCCCAGAGGATCCACAGTGCAGTAGAGGACATAGAAATGTTAACAAATAAGTCAAGTGAAATGGGATGACTGCTATAAATAAAGGTATGAGAACAATGGGGAAAGAATGACTAATTCTGGAGGAGGAGAAGCAGGTTTCCAGAGGAGGGTGTGATTTCATTAGCTATTGAATGAAACGGGCTGCAATGAGACTATGCTAAAAACTTTCCCCAGGACCTAGAAGGTTGAATTCTCAGTCCCCTCCTCCTCGTGAATCCACAGAGAGACTTGGTCTCAGTGGCTGAGTACCTGGTTCCTTATCTTTAAACCAGAAATGATAATTGTGCCTACTTATGGGACTGACTGTTGTGACTAATGACTGAAATGGTTCTTGTAAAGTGTCAATCATGCTGTTTTGCACATAAGGGTTAGCGATTATGATGTGATCTTGCCCCCTCTTACTTTCTATTCTGTGATACTGAAAGGTTTCATCTCTCCTCACTTAACTGCCCCCCTCTTCCCCTGACCTCCTCCTTGGTCATTTCTGTTGCTACGCTACTATATGAATAGGTATATGGCACGGCTGCTTTATAGAACTGTGAAATTGTAAAGGGTGCCCGGTGGGTTAGCTTCTGTTTCTGTAGAAGAGAGACAGACAAACAGAACAAGAGACAGAAGCAAACCAGGCAGCACCATAGGTAGAGAAGTATTTTTTTTTTTTTTAACTTTGAGAGGCATTTCTGTAAACAGTCCAACAACTGGACAGACACACAGGCATCTTGGCAGGTAGACAGGCAAATGACTTGTCATCTTTGTCAGGTTCTCCAGAGCTGTGAGTTGCTTTCTGGATGCAGCTGATGGGGGTTAATCTATGGTTATTGTGATTCTCTTTCCAGCTGAGTGTGGGAATTCAGTCACAGGCACTCAGGGTACTTTGCTGTCCCCCAACTTTCCTGTGAACTACAATAACAATCACGAATGCATCTACTCCATCCAGACCCAGCCAGGGAAGGGAATTCAGCTGAAAGCCAGGGCATTCGAACTCTCCGAAGGAGATGTCCTCAAGGTAAAATTGATCAGTTTCAGAGTATGTATGTTACACTATGCAATAGTCTGGTCAATACTCACTCCTTTGTCTCTTTGTGAATGATCCAAACTTTCTCCTTCTTTCCTGAGTCCCAAGATACTGTCCTCACTCATCTGGGAGAAAGAGAGGACCAAAAGCGAGAGGTATATGGGTATCGAAGAATATGGCTTTAGAGTTTGTTTGGAAGCTGCCTGCTATCAAATGTGTGTGTAATTGAGTATGGGTTGACTGCATAATAAAAGATAATAATTCAGCTCAGGGAACACGGCAAAACCCCGTCTCTCCAAAAAATACAAAAATTAGCTGGGTGTGGTGGTGCATGCCTGTAGTCCCAGCTACTGGGGAGGCTGAGATGGGAGGATCACTTGAACCAGGGAGATTGAGGTTACAGTGAGCCGTGATCATGCCACTGCACTCCAGACTGGGTGACAGAGTCAGACGCTGTCTCAAAATAATAATAAGGTTGGAGCAGCCAATGGATCCAGTTTTCCATTTTGAACCCTGACTGTCAACATGGATAATGAAGAGCTCATAGAACATGTGTATATATGCATGTGTGTGTTCATTTGTGTAGCTATGTGTTTATGGCTATGGATGCTTTTTAAAATATGTTTCCACATGTGTGTGAATCAGTGTCCATGTATTTGGTTTTGGGGATCTGTGTCTGTGCACACCTGTGTCAGTATATTGTGTGTATGCGCACTTGGGCATTGCATATGTTTTGGTTGAATAACAGGCTATTGCAGTTGCCTCAGTGTACCACAATGATGGCCTGGTGTGGCAGTGGGGTTAAAGAGAGTGAGTTCAAGACATATGTAAGAGAAAGAAATGGTAAGACTTGGATTACAGAGAGGGTCATAGAGAGGATTTGTTAAGACACTCATCATATATGTCTTGTATTTCTTTGCATAAATACAAAGAATATGGATTGAGTACCTCCAATAATGTGTGGTGTGTGTCTGTGTAATCAAAGAGTTGAGCATGGAGAATTTATTAAAGAGCTGCCTTAATAAAATGAATGACAAGGAAAGCCTCATACAAAGCATGTTCATTTTCATCCTAGGCCAAGGAATTTTTTTAGCTTTTTCTAATATAGTTTTATTCCTTGTAGCCGGAGAAGTCCTTACATTAGAAAAAGTTGAACCAGAGCCCACTACTCTGAAAAATCCAAAGAGAAACCATTAAATTTCCATGCTTTCAGATTATCTCCAGATGTGATAAATGTGCTGTCCTTTTTATATACAGATGATGGATACTCTTGGCCAACCCCCTGACGCATATGTCCTCTAGGGTGTATGGTGTGTGTGTGTGTTTGTGTGTGTGTGTGTGTGTTTGAAATGCATTTCTCACTCTTACCTAATCCTTTTTGAACCCAAGAAGATGCACTCATGAGATCACTGGCTGGAACTGGATGTGCCTGAAATGGGATAGAACAATCCCATTGGCTTCTTAAGCTCTGCTTTCCAACCCCACATAAAAACAGTGTGTGTCTCCCAACAAGAGAAAACAAGACAAGGGTTTTATGCCCTTCTAATAACCATGTCTTTAGGCATCACCCTTGACCTTCGCTTCTCTCCATCCATTTGAGTCTCAGAGGCTGCAATCAGTCCAGCAGTGCCAGAGGGACCTCCTCTCTGTAGAAGTACAGATGGAGCGATGCGAGCTGGGCAATGCAGAGGCTGCAGTCAGTCCAGCAGTGCCAGAGGGACCTCCTCTCTGTAGAAGTACAGATGGAGCGATGTGAGCTGGGCAATGCAGAGGCTTTCTTGGGTGAAGGCCATTAGCACAAAAAGCCAGCTTTGAGGCATAGTTTACAATTTTCAGGTTTTGAAGGGAGTATAAGCAGCGGTTCTGTGCAAGTGACCTGACAGAGCCAGCACAAATGGCTCCTAGGTTGCTGGAGGTCACATGGAGTATGGCCAGTGCCATGCTTCCTCACTAAGGGAGTCTAGACTCAGAATAGCACCTAAGACATAGTCAGCAGGTGTGCACACTCAGCGGCACCGTCAGGGTTCTGGCTTCAGGGTCAGGTGGGCAGCTTAGTAGATAAGCAGAGAGAGTCATTATGAGGTGTTCAGGGTAAAAAAGCAGGAGGGACATGGGGCATAAAACCTAGGTCAGAGTTCAGGGAGGACTAACAGAGGATGCGGGAGCCCAGGTAGTGCACACACGCACACACACATGTACACACAAACACATGCACACACATGCACACGCACACGCACACACTCTTTAGCACCAGGGTAAGAAATGCTCCTGCTACGACCTCTTTGAGTTTAGCTCGTCTACTCTCCCTTAGAGACTGCTGAATGTTTCCATTCCCCATTTCCATTTTCCCTCTGTAACGGTGTACCAACCAGAAAATTAACCGGATATGTGTAAATATTCAGTAGATCAGAAGACGGAGACATGTCTGAGGAATCAGAGCTAATTGCCCCTCTGTAGGCAACAAAGAACAGAAACATACTTTAAAAGCTCCTAATTTGTATTCTTAAGAGAATTTGAGAGAATATTATATTTATGACACAAAACTAGGCAATAATGAAAACAGAGCAATCTGAGATGAGGAGAGATTAAATAGAGATGAAAAACATGATCACCCAATTAAAAAATGGAATAGAGGCAATGAACGGAAGATGGTAAACCACAGAAAAATGAAATCAGTTTATTAAAAGATAAATTTGAGAACTTCTCCCACATCTCATAAGGAAATGAAAAAGAGGATTATTTTATATTAATAAAATGGATAATCAATCCGCAGTAAAACTTTATGTGCCAAATAACACAGCACAAATAAATTAAATAAAAACTGCTGGAAATGTAAAAAAATTTAATAAAGTTACAGTCATCATGGAAGATTTTAATATACCTCTGTAAGTCTGTGATATATCACCTAAGTTAAAGATAAATAAGGATTTGGGTAACTTGGATGATGTAACAGAACAAATCAGAAGAAAGTAGGAGAAAGAGACTTTAAACATAAAGGCAGAAATGACTAGAGAAACAAAACTAAAAAACAAGAGCAATTGTCAACAAAACCAACTGGTTTTTTGAAAAATAATAAAGTAGATAAAACTGGCAGAACTGATCAAGGAATAAAGAAGCCACAAATATGTAATATTAGGAATTGAAAAGGGACATAATCAAAGATAGAGGAGAGATGATGGAAATAAGAAAATGTTTAGGGTTCACGCCACTGCTCTCCAGTCTGGGTAACAGAGTGAGACCCTTTTTCAAGAAAAAGAAGGAAAATGTTTAGAAACAACTGTAAACCAAGAAATCTGAAAGCTCAGATGAAATGGAAATTTTTATAGATAAAAAGTACTAATATGAAAAAAATCTGAAAAAACCAATAATCATTAAAAAATTATAATTCCCCCATATCCTCTCTCAAAAGCCCCAGGCCTTAACTATTTTACAGGTAAGCTTTACCAAAACTTCAAGAAGCAATTAATCCCTGCAATAAACTGTTCAGAAGAGACAAAAATAAAGATCCATCTCCCAACTCATTTTTGTTAATGAGGCAAGTAGAAACTTTGGTATCAAAGAGTAAAATGATGGTTACCAGGGGATTGACGGAATGGGGAGATAATGGTCAAAGTATAGAAAGCACCAATTAGACAGAAGAATTAAGGGTTGTTTTTTCCTTTGAGATGTATTGCACGTTACAGTGAATATAGCAAATAATAATGTACCATACATTTCAAAATCACTAAAAGTAAATTTCAAATGTTCTTGCAACAAAAAAAGATAAGTATTTGAGGTGATTGAGGTGATGGTTATGTTAGTTTGATTTACTAATTCCACATTGTATTCGTAAATCATAACATTACTTCCTACCCCATGAATATATGCAGCTATAATTTATCAATTTATAATTTAAAATAAAAATTTTAAAAAGAACAGAAATCAGAAACTATTAGGGCATCTCACTTTTGATCATAGATCTAAAAATTCTGAGTATAAATCAGATTGAATTTGACTGTGTATTAAAACAAAGATGAGACCATCCTGGCTAATACAGTCAAACCCCGTCTCTACTGAAAATACAAAAAAAAAAAAAATTAGCAGGGTGTGGTGGCGGGCGCCTATAGTCTCAGCAACTTGGGAAGCTGAGGCAGGAGAATGGCGTGACCCCGGGAGACAGAGCTTGCAGTGAGCCGAGATTGCAGCCACTGCACCCCAGCCTGGATGACAGAGCAAGATTCCATCTCAAAAAAAAAAAAAAAAAAAAACAAAGATGACCAAGTAGGTTTGATTCCAGGAATGTGAAGATGTGTCAAAATTAGAAAAGCTCATAATGTTATTTGTTAGACAAACCATTTGAAATTGCTATTTTTGTAGGTCAAAACTGTTAAAATATTGGCAATTTCATGGCTCAACCTAATATCCTATAAACAGATTAGCAAAGAAAAAGACATTATCCTGCTAATACACCCCAAAACATCATGTGATTAAATTCAACACCCACTCATGATTTTTAAAAATATCTCATAAAACTACACGTAGAACTTTCCTAACTTGATAAAAATATTTCTACCAAATGCCTACAGCAAACATTATACTTAATTGCAAAACTTCCTAAAACTTTTCAGTAAAGTCAAGAACAAGATCAGTAGTTCTACTATCACCAATAGAACGCAGCATTGTGCTGAAGAGACAAACCATTACATTTATACCAGAAAAAGAAAAAAAAAAAAAAGGAACTATAAAAATTAGAGAGGAATATAGAAAATTGTGACTTTTGTTTCAAAAATACAAAACAACCAACTAATAAACTCAAAATCAATAAGAAAATTCACAAAGCTTCTGGAGTTTCTATAACCAAATAAAACTTGCAATCAAGAGGGAAAGTCTCATTTATAATAGAAACAAAAACTATAAGACACCTAGAAATAAGCCCTCCAAAATGTGCATAATCTTAAATGAGAGAAGATAAAATTTTATTTTGATATTGATGTAACTAAAATAAATGCCGGGAGATTTCATGCTCATGGATGCACAGAGGGTATGAACAGGCAGCCAATTCACAGAGGAAGTAAGAACTGTTGATAAACATATAAAAAGATGCTCAACTTCAATGACGATCAAGGATTTACATATTAAAATGAGATACCACTTACACTCATCAAATTGGAAAACATCATAATACCCTAAAATACCCAGTATCAGCAAGGATATAAAGCAATGAAAGCTGTCAGATGTTGCTGGTGAGAGAGCAGATTGGTATTCCTTTTCAAAGAGCAATCTAGTAATATCTAACCAAATTGAAGATGTGCCATCCCTGCAACCAGTTTTTCCATGCTAGATGTGTGCGCCAGAGAAACTCAAGCACACGTGTGCAAGCGGACATGAAGGAATATTCTGAAATTATGCTTACGTTGTTTGTAATTGTGTATAGAAAGCTTTCTGCTTAGCATATTCATTTTGAAACCAGCCATCTTGCTGACCTGCTTTATTGGATGTAATGGATGTGCATAGATTCTCTTGGATTTCTCAGGGAGACATTTCCATCACCTGCGCATAATGATGAATTGGACCATCAAGCAATATCCTGTTAGGAAATAAATGTATACAAAGGCCCAATTCCCAATAGCAGTCAAAAATATAAAAATACCCAGGAATAAGAACAGAATGTTAGTGAGAGACATAAAAGACAACCTGATTAAATGGAGCTAGACACCATGTATATGGATCGGAAGACTCAATATCACATAGATACATTTTTCTCAAGTCCATCCATACGTTTAACGTAGCTCAGTCAGAATTACACAAGTTTTGTTTTGGAGGTTTTTGTTTTACTTTTTATAATTCAGGAAAAGTCTTCTTGAGTTTAGAAGAGTACATCTGGGAGAATTTTTTTTAAGTTAAAAGAAGACAAATGAGGACTTTTCCTACTAATTATTTAAATATATTGTAAATCTACAGTAACTGAAACTGTGGATCATTCATAGGAGTAGAAAAATAGGCAAATGCAATAGAATAGAAAGCTGACAAAACCAAATGTATATAATTATATGTTAATTATATATGTGATAAAGATGGATTTAAAATTGGTAGTGTGTGGAATATTTACAAACAGAGTTTGGTTAAATGACTAATCTATCAGGGAGTTAAGGTAGAATTGTATATCATATCCCAAAATAAATTTCAGGTAGATTTAAGGACATGAATTCTAGAGGAAAATACTGGTTTATTTATCATACATTTACTGAGTGAACCTTAAGTACCAGATCACATATTTTGGACACTGATGTGTAAATAATTATATTGCAGATTGGGTTAATTTTTATTATAGAAATTCCTGCTGCCATTTAAATGCCGTTATGGAAAAAATATTTAATAACTTTAAAAATATATACATTATATTAAGTGAAAGAGCAGGTTGCCCTATAGTATCTATAATTTGATCTTATTGTTAAAAAAAATTATAAAAACATAAATTTATACAAGGAAATAAATGCATAGAATAAAGTCTAGAAAGATACTTACCAATATGTTGTAAGTCCTGAAAGTTATTTGCACATTTCTGTTTTATAAGTTTTTCAGCAATTAATATTTTATTGTAATGATACAAGTAACATTTTTGTTCTTGATGAATTAGGATGAATTATGCTTGGAAATTAAGGAAAATATCCTGTTCCCATCTTACTTTTTATTAATTAACCATCGTTTCTGAATAACATCATATATCCAGTGAGTGTTTAAATTTCAATTATCTCATAGATGTCATAACATTTTTTAAATTTATAGTTTATTTGAATCAGGATTCAATAAGGTCCACACATTAGAGTCATTGTCTCATGTGTTTTTTAATCTACAGGTTTCTCCTTCCATCTTTTTTCTTTTCCCCCTTGTAACTTATTTGTTGAGGAAATCAGATCATTTGTTCAGTGGAACTTTCCACTCTGGATTTTGCTGAATGCCCTCACAACGTATCATTTTGTATGTTCCTCTGTCCTCGGTATTTATTGCCCGTAAGTTGGAAATTAGATCCAGTGGCTTGATCTGATCAGGTCTGATTTTTTTGGCAAGGTAACTCCATGGGTGATGGTATATCTTTTATTAAAGAAACACATGTTGTCTGATTGTCTTCCTTACTGCAATTGATGATTATTATTTCTTATTGCAATTGATGATTCTTATTCCATTGATGATAAATGCCTCGGTCCATTGATTTCCATATGTTTTGGTAGTTAAAAATATTTTTGTAACAATTTAGGCTAAACTCTTTGAACTTGTTTTATCTTGATGTCTGTTGGAACCCTGGAATTCACTCAGTCTATCAGTGATATACAGCAATTACACAAGGATCTGGTAACAGATTTCAGGCTCCCAGGAGCCTAAACAAATCTCTATAATATACAACACTGTTAGCTTGAAGGATGGCTTCTTTTAGAAAGCTTTGCTTCATAAATAGTACACTGGAAATATTGTTCCAATTTGCTGGCAGCTGGCATCACATTGTGTGCCATGCACAAATATTCATCACCCACTCATAGATCCCATCTTTGATATTTACAAAAGCACCAGGGGGTCTTTCACTCAATCACAACTTCTGTTGTTATTTGTACAATTATCTGGAAAGGAGCAGCAACCTCGAAACCTGGGGAGCCAGTTCATTATTCTGATGATTGTTGTCTTTGCTGGTACTAAGAAGTTCAGGGGACAGATGGGAGCAAGGGAAGCCAGATGCCTGTACGATTCCACCCTGGGCAAGCCCAGCAGGCTCTAGCTGGAGCCCTCATTTTAGCAGGGAAGGGGCAGAGGCTGAGCTTGGGGAAGAAAAAGTCACCATGACACGCTGGTCATTTTAACTCCATCCCATCTGATTCCCAGGGATGACATCCAGCAGAGTGGTCAAGACAGCCTACTGCCACAGTGGGGTGGGATCATGTGAGAGGATGGCTGTCTCGTGTACTGGAAGGACAGGATTGCGGGTTTAGCAATGTAGAGATGAATGCTTTCAGCCTGTCTATCTGAGGAAACAGGTGGTTTGAGAAGCAGGCAACCCAAACCTGGCCTCCCCAGGCTGCTAAAGAATAAGCTGTTGCTATATGGGGGTTGAGGGAACAAGAGCAGATCTCCACTGGAAAGGTTGGAATAGCAACCAGTTGCCAAAGACCAGATTCACAGTAAAGATGGGCTGAGCGTAGAACTGACATCAAGGGAAAACGAGATAACTTGCTCAGTTGATAGCTTCCCTCTGCCATCTTCCTTGCATCTGATAACTCAATGTGCCTCTGATAGTTGATACCAGTGCTAAACTCCAGGAGTGTGGGTTGTGGGGTAAGAAGGTGTTGTTCAACATAAGGCCATGCTGACGACATTGGGTTGGGGGTCTCTCCCGTGTCCAGGTTTATGACGGCAACAACAACTCCGCCCGTTTGCTGGGAGTATTCAGCCGTTCTGAGATGATGGGGGTGACTTTGAACAGCACATCCAGCAGTCTGTGGCTTGATTTCATCACTGATGCTGAAAACACCAGCAAGGGCTTTGAACTGCAGTTTTCCAGTAAGTCTTTCTTGCATCCGTGTGGTCAAGGAAGTCAGGCTTTCCCATTTTATTCATTTACTTGAGCTTCTGCTTGCCCACAAGATACAAAGAATGTGCTCTTAAGACTGTTTTAAAATCCAATGTGTATCCATCAGTGGATGCATGGGTAAACAAAATGTGATATGTTCATACAATGGAATAGCATTTGGCCATAAGAAGGAGTGAAGTGGCAGGGCACAGTGGCTTATGCCTGTAATCCCAGCACTGGGAGGCCAAGGCAGGTGGATCACGAGGTCAGGAGTTCGAGACCAGCCTGGCCAAGATGGTGAAACCCCCTCTGTACTAAAACTACAAAAATCAGCTGGGCGTGGTGGCGGGCACCTGTAATCCCAGCTACTCGGGAGGCTGAGGCAGGAGAATCACTTGAACCCAGAAGGCAGAGGTTGCAGTGAGCTGAGATTGCACCACCGCACTCTAGCCTGGGTGACAGAGCAAGACTCTGTCTTTAAAAAAAAATAAATGAGTAAAGTACTGATAGGTGCATCAATGTGGATGACCCTTGAAAAGATTGCACTAAGTGAAAGAATCCAATCTCAAAGGCCACATATTGTTTGAGTCCCTTTGTAGGAACTGTCCAGAACAGGCAAATCCATAGAGCCAGAAAGTAAAGGGCAGTTGCCTAAGGCTGAGGGAGTTAGGGGAAAATGTCTATGGAACTTCTTTTTGAGGTGATAAAAATGTTGTAGAGCTGATTATGGCAATAGCTGTACAACTCTGTGAATCTACTAAAAGACATTGGATTGTACACATTAGATGGGAGAATGTATGGTATGTGAATTGTATCTCAATAAAGAAAGCTATTGGGGAAAATAATCCACAGAGTATAGTCAGGCTTCCCCTCGCCTGGGCTCCAGGCTGCCTGGCAGAGGATCCTTGCCTATTACAGCAGGAGGTTCAGTGGAAGAGGATTAGAGACACGTTTGAATTCCATTTCTATCATGTGAAAATTGTGTAAGTTTGGAACAGTTTGTTTAACCTTCCCAAATCAATGCTCTCAGTTGTAAAATGCAGATAATTATACCCACCTGTAAGACTCCTGTGAATAACAAATGAGAGAGAACACATGTATAGCGCCATAGAGTGGGAGCTCTGCATAAATCTGTTTCCTTTTCCAGCCCGTTTCAACAGCATATGTTTAAGCAGGTCATAACTAAGCTTTTAAACATACATTTAAGGTGACTTCTCCATATTACCCCATGTTATCAGAATGTCTCAATGAGCAAAATGAAAAGAACGCTTCTGCTAGCAAAAATGCTATGGGGTCAAACAAAAGAAATAGAAAATGCAGACCTTAGGCCTGAAAACTATTAAAAGCAGAAATCATTTACATTTAGCAACAGAGAAATGGATGTTCCTTAATACACCCTCAACTGAGCATAGAAATGAGGAAATCCTGACTGGTGAATCCATCAGAACCCACGGGCTGTGGCTGAGACAGCTTCGTTGAGGACGTGGGCTTTGAGGGAAGAGAGGAAGCATGGTTTCTGCCACAATAGGTCTTACTCACTCTACCTCTTCTCTCCTCACCAGGTTTCGAACTCATCAAATGTGAGGACCCAGGAACCCCGCAGTTTGGCTACAAGGTTCATGATGAAGGTCATTTTGCAGGGAGCTCCGTGTCCTTCAGCTGTGACCCTGGATACAGCCTGCGGGGTAGTGAGGAGCTGCTGTGTCTGAGTGGAGAGCGCCGGACCTGGGACCGGCCTCTGCCCACCTGTGTTGGTAGGAGGGCTCTTCCTCTGTAGGGAACCCTTGGGTCTCCCATAATACCAAGGTCTAGCCCTGGTCTCATTCCAGTTAGACCCCATGCTCCAGGACCTGGGGGCCATCTACTTGGACTGAATCCTCTTGTTAACAGACATCATGGCTCGCCTGCACCCCTTCTCCACTTCCTCACTCTCACACCTCATTACACCCATGCAGCAGTGCAGTCAGGTGGGTAGCTTGCCTTTGTCGTACATTTAGCAAGTGGGACCACAGCCAAGTCATGCCCTCAAAATTGTAACGCGGGTGATAGCGACGAGGTGGGAGAGTCCATTAGAAAGGGAGAGATGGGGCTTTTGCCTGAGTTCCAGGGCTTATTGTAACACCAAGACTCAGATGAGTCTCCCACCCGCTCTGGGTCTCAGTTTCCCTGCAGGTAAAATGGGACTCATTCTCCCTTTTCTGGAGGAATGTCAAAAGAAAGAGTAAGATAAAGAACAACCATTGTTCTCACTGATAAAGAATGCAATAATGAACTTGCATCTTTAAACCTGTGGTTCTTCCCGAATGTCATCAGAGGCTCTCTAGAATCTTTACACATGTGTCACAGGACAAGAGACAGTCATCTGAGGCAGAAGTGCAAAATAGGCAAAAATGGTCATTCTGTTTGGCCTTTTCATCTCTTACCACCCATCTCCCTGCTAATGTGAATTCCCCCATACTGCTTTGTCCTGCCTCCTACCTTTCCAAAATCAGGCCTTTCTCTCTCTCCACCCCTTTTCTCATGTGCCACAACCTCAATGTGTCTGTGCCAGCACTGGCTAATCTTGTAAGAACAAAACCTCCACTGGAAAAATACTTACATGCCTACCAAGCCCCACATGTGAGAATTGCTGCACATGTATGTCTGGGTATTTGTGGAGGCAGAGAAATAAATGAAGAATAAAACCTGTTCACTGCCCTTGTGGGGGCCCATACTCTAGCATGAAGAACAGACACATAAACAGGTAAGTATAATATAAGAGAAGCACTGTAGAAAGAGTTAAGTGCAAGATGTTGGGAGGATATGAGAATGTTTTGCCTGGGAGGTGATATTTCAATTGAGACTTGGAAGAATGGGTTAGAATTCACCAATAAGAGGGAGAGGAGGCGAGATGGACATTCTAGACTGAGCACGTGCAGGGGTGAAAGTGTGAACTGGCATGGTGGAAAGTGTTAATGGCCACAGATGCTTCTTTTCCCCTAGATGACTATATTTTCATAGGATCTTTAACACTCTTATACAACGGAGGGTCTAAGTGGACCCTCAGCAAGTGGACAGACCAAAACAGTAGCCTTTATGGAGCCTCTAGGGTCTTCTTCTCCCTTTGCCTTTGACCTGGTCATCAAGCATATCTTCCCTTTCGCCCTCCATCTCTCTTTTTATATTTCCCCTCATTCATGTGCCAGGCCCTATGCTAGGCACTAGGAATGCAGAGAAGAGCAGATCTCAGGCCAGGAAGGGTGATGCTTACATAAACACACAACAGTATAATGCCACAGACAAGCAAGCCAGAGCACGCAAAATGAAAAGGAGGGATGATGACTCGCATTACAAGATAATTATTTGCTTTGCAGAAAGGATTCACTGTAAGATTACTTTGAATATCAAATATGCCAGTTGGACTGGACTTACTGGATTCACTCAAGCAGTATAAGAGCATTTAAACTTAGAATTACACTAGAACCTTGGAGGTCTTCCCCATTGAGACTGCCTCTAGCCTGCTAGAGGAGTGAGGCTGTGTATTTGAGATTATGTGCATATTTTTGTATATGTCATGTTGTGGTCGACTTCATCATGGTCTACCACAAATGACTGCTGTAGCTTAAAACATCCAAATGTTTTATCCTTCAGTGACTGGACTCTGCAGCCCAAACAAAGCAGCCAAGGCTCTAGGTTGGAAAGAAGTTGAGAAGACCAGAAAGAGTAGAGTTATATGTTCTCAGTGTTGTTGAATCTGCTACATGCTGGCCCACTCAGCCCCCTCCTGCCCACCTGCCATACCCCAGGTAGGGTATCTAGTTGTCCATGATGACATGCTCCCAGTGCTGCTGCCTCCAAACCCTCACTTCCCAGGAAGCAGGAGGTCCTTCTCTGTCTGGAATATGGAAGAAAGCTTGAACCAAGGACATGGATAATGCCCTCCCACCTTTCTAGCTACTTCCTCTATTTGTGGACCAGTCAAGCCTCCTCCTCACAATTGTAGTCCATCCTCTCACCAGCACCCTATTCCCTGCCATGGCCCCATTCAGCCTGGCATCTTTCAATCAGGTTCACACCTCCCACCCCAACAGCATCTTGGAGAGTGGGCTCACAGTGAAGCTTGAGCAGAGGGTCTGGTAGAGGGCCTCTCCTGCAACCCTTCGTTAGTGGTCCTGTGTGAAACCAAAGGGTCCATGAAATGTTGGATGAGTCCTTTATAGCATCAGGTAGGGGTCAGTCTTCCATCTGTGACCCTGATCCCTTCTTCTATTTCTAGCATCTTGCCTAATCAACTATTCCTTTTCCTAAATAGCTCTGCGATGAATATCCTCCTCTTCATTTGTACTCATTCTCCCTTGATTCAGACGCTTATAGTAATTTGCATGGAAAGCAATAATCTACTTCCATTCATTTGATTGTCCAACCATCCATTCATTCAATAAACATTAAGCATCTATAATGTGCCAAACAGTATACTAGGTACTTGACGTGCAGATATAAGACAAGCTCCCTGCTGCCAAGGAGCTCATAGTCTTGTGGAGGAAATAGACATGATTTTAATAACATGCTACACATGCTACAATAGAAATCTATTCACATTGTAATGGAGACACAAAGGAGGGCAGTGTCAGTTCTACCTGGGGAGGGGAGGTATGCCACAAAAGGTGTCATAGCGAGGATGTTTATTCAGGTCCTCCATCCAAATAGAGCTTGTGGACTTCATCAGGCTGGACCAAAGAGTTCAGAGAGGCCAAAGGGAGCCACTCTGGTGGGCTCAGTAGGCTTTACTGAAAAGCTTAGACTTCATTTGGGGAGTGAATGCAAGCAGTCACTTGTTTGCATTTGATAAAGATCTGTTGATAGCACTGCCTAGAGTGTGGGCAGCAGTGCCAGCCTAGAGATGGTGAGGGCCTGAGTCAAGATTCCAGCAATGTAGGGGGAGTAGAGTCAAACATGAATAATATCACACAGGTTTAACAACTGGGTCTCAGAGGGAGATTAGATGTCGGGGAGAAAGGAGGAGAAGGCCAGGAAGAACCCCCAGCTTCTGTCTTCAGTGATTGCTCTGATGGGGAATGTAGACCTCTTCACTTGCCTCCCTGCCTCCAGTTTCACCCCTGCTGTACCCCCTCATACTGCCACCACAGTGACTTCTAACATGCAAAGGTCACTGATGTGTCACGCAGTCTATTAACTCACGCATATAAACACTGCAGTTCTTTCCTGGAACAGGAAATATATGACAGCCTGGTATCCAAGGTCCTTCAACCTGTGATGCTTCCTCACCTTTCCAGTCCCATCTCCCCCCTCTCCCTATCTCATACCCTGGCCTCCAGCCTGCCATGCTCTTCCTCACTTCCAGGAACTTTGCAGTTACTCTTCTCTGTCTCTCTGCAGTGCCCTCCTTCCCATCCTACCCTTGCTACCCACCCGACCCGGTCAACTCTTTCTTCTCCTTCAAGGTTCATTTGAGACCAGCACCCTCCCTGGCTCTTGCTGTCCTTTGCTCAGGGAGATTGGTCACTTCTGCTACCACTTGCTATTAGGACACATAGCACACAGTGTGGCTGTCTTCTCTACTAGATGGTAAACTCTTCCAGAAGAGGGCAGTATCTTGCTGATCTCTGCTGTCCTGGCAGCTAGCAGAGGTCCTGTTGCTATCAAGAAGCAGGTTGAAGTACTTGCATGTTCCTCCCTAGGAGGCTTTGAGGAGGTTGGTCACAGAATAGGCAATCAGCCCTCCATTCAGGGACTGTTTTTGTTTACCAGTGTACAATTCAGTTGTTTGTAATTATATTAGTCTGTTCTCACACCGCTATAAAGATACTACCTGAGACGAGGTAATTTGTAAAGGAAAGAGGTTTAACTGACTCACAGTTCCTCAGGGCTGGGGAAGCCTCAGGAAACATACAATCATGGTGGAAGGGGAAGCAGGCACCTTTTTTACAAGGCGGCAGGAGAGAGAAAAGTGAGAGAAGGAGGAACTTGTCAAACACTTATAAAACCATCATATCTCGTGAGAGCTCACTCACTATCATGAGAACAGTATGGGGAAAACTGCCCCCATGATCCAGTCACCTCCCACCAGGTTCCTCCCTCAACTCCTAGGGATTACAATTCAAGACGAAATTTGGGTAGGGACACAAAGCCTAACCATGTGAGTAGTATATGCACAGGGTTGTACAGCCATCACCACAATCTAATTTTTGAACATTTTGTCCCCCACAAAAGAAAACCCATGCCTATTAACAGCCACTCCCAGTTGTCCCCTCCCCCAGGCCCTGGCAACCACTAACGTGCCTTCTGTCTCCAAGATTTGCCTATTCTAGGTATTTCATATAAGTGGAATCGCACAATGTGTCTGAATTCCTTCACTTAACTAATGTTTTCAGAGTCCATCTATATTGTAGCATATATCAAGCCTGGATTCCTTGTTGTTGTTGTTGTTGTTGTTGTTATTGTTGTTGTTGTTGTTGTTGTTTTGAGATGGAGTTTCGCATTTGTTGCCCAGGCTGGAGTGCAATGGTGCGATCTCGGCTCACCACAACCTCTGCCTCCTGGGTTCAAGCGATTCTCCTACCTAAGCCTCCTGAGTAGCTGGGATTACAGGCACGTGCCACCATCCTGGCTAAGTTTTTATGTTTTTAGTAGAGATGGGGTTTCTCCATGTTGGTCAGGCTGGTCTGAAACTCCCAACTGCAAGTAATCCACCTACCTCGGCCTCCCAGAATGCTGGGATTACAAGTGTGAGCCACCATGTCTGGCTGCCTTGATTCCTTTTTGTGATTAAATACTATTCCATTGCATGGTTATGCCACATTTTGTTTATTCATTCATCAGTTGATAGACATTTGGGTTGTTTACACTTTTTGATAACTATGACTAACGTTGCTATGAACATTCATGTTCAAGTTTTTATGTGAACATGTTTTCATTTATCTTGGGTATATGCCTAAGAGCAGAATTGCTAGGTCATATGGTGACTATGTTTAACATTTTGAGGAACCACCAACTTGTTTTTGAAAGCAGCTGCACCATTTTACATTTCCATCAGTAACGATGAGAGTTCCAGTTTCTCCACATCCCCACCTACGCTTGTATAGTCTTTCTGAGCATAGACATCCCAGTGGATGTGAAGTGATATCTCATTGTGGGTTTGATTTGTATTTCCCTAATGACTAACAATGTCAAACATGCTTTCATGTATGTATTGGCTATTTATATATCCTCTTTGGAGAAATGTTTATTCAAATCCTTTGCCTTTTTAAAATTGGGTTATTCATCTTTTTGTTGTTGATTTGTAGGGGTTCTTTATAGGTTCTGGATATAAGTCTCATCCAGGGACTTTTTAATATGCTGTGCTCAGTCACTTGGAATGAATGAGAGGGACTCAGGAGCAAACAGGCAAAAGGAGCCGCTGAGTGACTGCTGGCAGCTCAGGGCACCCCGTGAAGCTCACTCTTTTGGGATTTCTTTCAGCCGAGTGTGGAGGGACAGTAAAAGGAGAGGTGTCGGGGCAGGTGCTGTCACCTGGGTATCCAGCTCCCTATGAACACAATCTCAACTGCATCTGGACCATCGAAGCAGAGGCCGGCTGCACCATTGGGTAAGTATCAGGGCTGGCAAAGTAACCATCGTGAGTTGCTCAGGGGAGGCATCATCGGCATCATCACCAGGCCATCCAGCTAGTGCCTGACCCACCTGCCTCACCTGGAGAACCTTGTGATCAATGGTGGTTGCCATGCTGGATGCCTGAAAAAATCTGGAAAGGTCAGTCCCAGCCTCCCAGGGCTTCGTGCCAAGTCCATACACCTCACTGGCCCAGATAGCACAGTTACAGCAGCGTAGCCAAGGGCATGGATTGCAGGCATGCAGACCCCCATTTGAATCCAACCCTTCCATGTACTATTTGCAGGACTTTGGAAAAGTTGCTTATCCTCTCTGCATCTCATTGTCCTCTTCTGTAGAGTATGGATCTCAGGATAAAGCACTTGAATGAGATATTGCATGTAATATGCTCATCATAGTGAATGTTTAATAACAGCTGCTGTGGTTATTTCTGACAGTTAGCAAGCGCTAACTCAGCTTTAGCTGTATGGACCCTGGCAGATTGCTTCCCTTTTTCAGGCTGTTTCCTCATCTTTAAAATGAGGACAGAAATGCTTGTATTTTTGAGTTGTGGAGGAAGTAAATAGCAAAAGACCAGCAGCGGTATGTACTTCTTCAAAAGATAACTTCCTTCGAAATAGGTATGTCATCAAAATGTAACTTCCTTCCAGGAATTCCCTATTGGAATTTCAAGGAGTCAGAGGAGAAAGAACCATCACCGTTTACTGAGCACAGAGCCTGCACTATTAACTCCCCACAATAGCCCTATTGATAATGATAATAATAAGCCCTAATAACAAACAGACATTATTGTACTTCCCATTTTGTAGATGAGAAAACTCAGATTCCAAGAGGATGCATAGCACTACTAAGTTTGCACAGGGAATCACAACTCTGAGATCTGAACCCAGGTCTTTCTGAATCTTCACACTATTGCACTGCTGGCAAAACGGGGCCTTGAGCCGTGGCTCAGGTGAGTTAGGAGGAAAAGAGCAGGTTGGGGTAGCAGTATGAGCAGAGGGATGAAAGGAGGATAGAATACTGGAATTGGAGAGGAAACAGTCCGGCTGCAGTAGGGGAAACACATGGATAAGGAATGGGAGATAGATAGCATTAACGTATGGCCTGGTTATGGAGCATCTTTTTTTTTTTTTTTTTTTTTTAATTTATTTATTATTATTAAACTTCAAGTTGTAGGGTACATGTGCACAACGTGCAGGTTTGCTACATATGTATACTTGTGCCATGTTGGTATGCTGCACCCATCAACTCGTCATTTACATCAGGTATAACTCCCAATGCAATCCCTCCCCCCTTCCCCCTCCCCATGATAGGCCCCGGTGTGTGATGTTCCCCTTCCCAAGTCCAAGTGATCTCATTGTTCAGTTCCCGCCTATGAGTGAGAACATGCGGTGTTTGGTTTTCTGTTCTTGTGATAGTTTGCTGAGAATGATGGTTTCCAGCTGCATCCATGTCCCTACAAAGGACACAAACTCATCCTTTTTTATGGCTGCATAGTATTCCATGGTGTATATGTGCCATATTTTCTTAATCCAATCTGTCACTGATGGACATTTGGGTTGATTCCAAGTCTTTGCTATTGTGAATAGTGCTGCAATAAACATACGTGTGCATGTGTCTTTATAGCAGCATAATTTATAATCCTTTGGGTATATACCTAGTAATGGGATGGCTGGGTCATATGGTACATCTAGTTCTAGATCCTTGAGGAATCGCCATACTGTTTTCCATAATGGTTGAACTAGTTTACAATCCCACCAACAGTGTAAAAGTGTTCCTATTTCTCCACATCCTCTCCAGCACCTGTTGTTTCCTGACTTTTGAATGATCGCCATTCTAACTGGTGTGAGATGGTATCTCATTGTGGTTTTGATTTGCATTTCTCTGATGGCCAGTGATGATGAGCATTTTTTCATGTGTCTGTTGGCTGTATGAATGTCTTCTTTTGAGAAATGTCTGTTCATATCCTTTGCCCACTTTTTGATGGGGTTGTTTGTTTTTTTCTTGTAAATTTGTTTGAGTTCTTTGTAGGTTCTGGATATTAGCCCTTTGTCAGATGAGTAGATTGCAAAAATTTTCTCCCATTCTGTAGGTTGCCTGTTCACTCTGATGGTAGTTTCTTTTGCTGTGCAGAAGCTCTTTAGTTTAATGAGATCCCATTTGTCAATTTTGGCTTTTGCTGCCGTTGCTTTTGGTGTTTTAGACATGAAGTCTTTGCCCATGCCTATGTCCTGAATGGTACTACCTAGGTTTTCCTCTAGGATTTTTATGGTATTAGGTCTAACATTTAAGTCTCTAATCCATCTTGAATTAATTTTCGTATAAGGAGTAAGGAAAGGATCCAGTTTCAGCTTTCTACTTATGGCTAGCCAATTTTCCCAGCACCATTTATTAAATAGGGAATCCTTTCCCCATTTCTTGTTTCTCTCAGGTTTGTCAAAGATCAGATGGCTGTAGATGTGTGGTATTATTTCTGAGGACTCTGTTCTGTTCCATTGGTCTATATCTCTGTTTTGGTACCAGTACCATGCTGTTTTGGTTACTGTAGCCTTGTAGTAGAGTTTGAAGTCAGGTAGCGTGATGCCTCCAGCTTTGTTCTTTTGACTTAGGATTGTCTTGGAGATGCGGGCTCTTTTTTGGTTCCATATGAACTTTAAAGCAGTTTTTTCCAATTCTGTGAAGAAGCTCATTGGTAGCTTGATGGGGATGGCATTGAATCTATAAATTACCTTGGGCAGTATGGCCATTTTCACAATATTGATTCTTCCTATCCATGAGCATGGTATGTTCTTCCATTTGTTTGTGTCCTCTTTTATTTCATTGAGCAGTGGTTTGTAGTTCTCCTTGAAGAGGTCCTTTACATCCCTTGTAAGTTGGATTCCTAGGTATTTTATTCTCTTTGAAGCAATTGTGAATGGAAGTTCATTCCTGATTTGGCTCTCTGTTTGACGGTCACTGGTGTATAAGAATGCTTGTGATTTTTGCACATTAATTTTGTATCCTGAGACTTTGCTGAAGTTGCTTATCAGCTTAAGGAGATTTTGGGCTGAGACAATGGGGTTTTCTAAATATACAATCATGTCGTCTGCAAACAGGGACAATTTGACTTCTTCTTTTCCTAACTGAATCCCCTTGATTTCTTTCTCTTGCCTGATTGCCCTAGCCAGAACTTCCAACACTATGTTGAATAGGAGTGGTGAGAGAGGGCATCCCTGTCTTGTGCCAGTTTTCAAAGGGAATTTTTCCAGTTTTTGCCCATTCAGTATGATATTGGCTGTGGGTTTGTCATAAATAGCTCTTATTATTTTGAGGTACGTTCCATCAATACCGAATTTATTGAGCGTTTTTAGCATGAAGGGCTGTTGAATTTTGTCAAAAGCCTTTTCTGCATCTATTGAGATAATGATGTGGTTCTTGTCTTTGGTTCTGTTTATATGCTGGATTATGTTTATTGATTTGCGAATGTTGAACCAGCCTTGCATCCCAGGGATGAAGCCCACTTGATCATGGTGGATAAGCTTTTTGATGTGCTGCTGAATCCGGTTTGCCAGTATTTTATTGAGGATTTTTGCATCGATGTTCATCAGGGATATTGGTCTAAAATTCTCTTTTTTTGTTGTGTCTCTGCCAGGCTTTGGTATCAGGATGATGTTGGCCTCATAAAATGAGTTAGGGAGGATTCCCTCTTTTTCTATTGATTGGAATAGTTTCAGAAGGAATGGTACCAGCTCCTCCTTGTACCTCTGGTAGAATTCAGCTGTGAATCCATCTGGTCCTGGACTTTTTTTGGTTGGTAGGCTATTAATTATTGCCTCAATTTCAGAGCCTACTATTGGTCTATTCAGGGATTCAACTTCTTCCTGGTTTAGTCTTGGAAGAGTGTAAGTGTCCAGGAAATTATCCATTTCTTCTAGATTTTCCAGTTTATTTGCGTAGAGGTGTTTATAGTATTCTCTGATGGTAGTTTGTATTTCTGTGGGGTCGGTGGTGATATCCCCTTTATCATTTTTAATTGTGTTGATTTGATTCTTCTCTCTTTTCTTCTTTATTAGTCTTGCTAGTGGTCTGTCAATTTTGTTGATCTTTTCAAAAAACCAACTCCTGGATTCATTGATTTTTTGGAGGGTTTTTTGTGTCTCTATCTCCTTCAGTTCTGCTCTGATCTTAGTTATTTCTTGCCTTCTGCTAGCTTTCAAATGTGTTTGCTCTTGCTTCTCTAGTTCTTTTAATTGCAATGTTAGAGTGTCAATTTTAGATCTTTCCTGCTTTCTCTTGTGGGCATTTAGTGCTATAAATTTCCCTCTACACACTGCTTTAAATGTGTCCCAGAGATTCTGGTATGTTGTATCTTTGTTCTCATTGGTTTCAAAGAACATCTTTATTTCTGCCTTCATTTCGTTATGTACCCAGTAGTCATTCAGGAGCAGGTTGTTGAGTTTCCATGTAGTTGAGCGGTTTTGATTGAGTTTCTTAGTCCTGAGTTCTAGTTTGATTGCACTGTGGTCTGAGAGACAGTTTGTTATAATTTCTGTTCTTGTACATTTGCTGAGGAGTGCTTTACTTCCAATTACGTGGTCAATTTTGGAGTAAGTACGATGTGGTGCTGAGAAGAATGTATATTCTGTTGATTTGGGGTGGAGAGTTCTATAGATGTCTATTAGGTCTGCTTGCTGCAGAGATGAGTTCAATTCCTGGATATCCTTGTTAACTTTCTGTCTCGTTGATCTGTCTAATGTTGACAGTGGAGTGTTGAAGTCTCCCATTATTATTGTATGGGAGTCTAAGTCTCTTTGTAAGTCTCTAAGGACTTGCTTTATGAATCTGGATGCTCCTGTATTGGGTGCATATATATTTAGGATAGTTAGCTCTTCCTGTTGAATTGATCCCTTTACCATTATGTAATGGCCTTCTTTGTCTCTTTTGATCTTTGATGGTTTAAAGTCTGTTTTATCAGAGACTAGTATTGCAACCCCCGCTTTTTATTGTTCTCCATTTGCTTGGTAAATCTTCCTCCATCCCTTTATTTTGAGCCTATGTATGTCTCTGCGTGTGAGATGGGTCTCCTGAATACAGCAGACTGATGGATCTTGACTCTTTATCCAGTTTGCCAGTCTGTGTCTTTTAATTGGAGCATTTAGTCCATTTACATTTAAGGTTAAGATTGTTATGTGTGAACTTGATCCTGCCATTATGTATTAACTGGTTATTTTGCTCGTTAGTTGATGCAGTTTCTTCCTAGCCTTGATGGTCTTTACATTTTGGCATGTTTTTGCAATGGCTGGTACCGGTTGTTCCTTTCCATGTTTAGTGCTTCCTTCAGGGTCTCTTGTAAGGCAGGCCTAGTGGTGACAAAATCTCTAAGCATTTGCTTATCTGTAAAGGATTTTATTTCTCCTTCACTTATGAAACTTAGTTTGGCTGGATATCAAATTCTGGGTTTAAAATTCTTTTCTTTAAGAATGTTGAATATTGGCCCCCACTCTCTTCTGGCTTGAAGAGTTTCTGCCGAGAGATCTGCTGTTAGTCTGATGGGCTTCCCTTTGTGGGTAACCCGACCTTTCTCTCTGGCTGCCCTTAAGATTTTTTCCTTCATTTCAACTTTGGTGAATCTGGCAATTATGTGTCTTGGAGTTGCTCTTCTCGAGGAGTATCTTTGTGGCGTTCTCTGTATTTCCTGGATTTGAATGTTGGCCTGCCCTACTAGGTTGGGGAAGTTCTCCTGGATGATATCCTGAAGAGTGTTTTCCAACTTGGTTCCATTTTCCCCCTCACTTTCAGGCACCCCAATCAGACGTAGATTTGGTCTTTTTACATAATCCCATACTTCTTGCAGGCTTTGTTCATGTCTTTTTCTTCTTTTTTCTTTTGGTTTCTCTTCTCGCTTCATTTCATTCATTTGATCCTCCATCGCTGACATTCTTTCTTTATGGAGCATCTTAAATGCCAATAACTAAGAGGGAGCCATGGAAGTTTCTTGAGCAGGGTCAGTCCACCAGGGTTATTTGCAGTGTAGAGAGTTCATGGGGAGGCACCATCAGGAGTCTGTTACAATGATCCAGGAAGTAAGTGCTAAGGATTTGGAACAGTGAGGAGCCAAGAAAAGGAACAGAAGTGTAGCTAGGAGAAGAGTCCTGCATGTAAGAGTTTCCAATTAAGGAGAACTGGCTGACTGGGTGTGTTGCTGCAAGAAATGTAGATATTCACTGGTGTACACAGTTCAATTAATGTTAAAGAAATGTATTAAGTGTTTACTATGTACAGATTTTTTAGCTAAACTCTGAGCAAAATAAGGTCAGCAGCGTACATAGGGACTTTGCATTATTAGGGGGACAAGTTAAATATACACATTCATCCTGCACAGCACTGCTGGGATAACCTTCTGGAAGCATACCTGATCAGTTCACCCTCTGATTAGAAACCTTCCGTGGCCACCCCACACTTACAGAATAAAAGCTAACCATTTTATTCTGGCCTTTGAGGCTACAGCAACTTCAACCTCCCTTCCCAACCTCATTTTCCACCACTTCTCTTCAATGACATTCTGACAAGGCAAAATTATTGGTGACCCCTGTATGTGGCCTAGCTCAGGGCCTAGGTCAGGGCCTTTGTTTCTACTCTGCCCTTCCTCTGGAATGCCCTCCTCCCTCCAAAGGCTTACATCTAAAATTCTCCATCCCTCAAAGTCAAGTGCAAATGTCAGCTCGCCCAGGAGGTCATCCCTCACCCCCTCTCTTACAGGGCTCCTAGGAGTCCTTTCTGCCTCTTCTGAACTTCCATTGCCTGTTGCCTATATTTTCCTGATGACACTGACCACTTTTCTCCTTTATTTATGCTGATGCGTTACCTCCCCTCCTGGAGCTGTGGTCCCTGCCTGATTCATCTTTGCAGGTCTCCCAGCTCTTAGCCCAGTGCCCCTGGCTCAACAGGTGTCAAGTGTTTGATGAATGAAAGAATGAATGAAGCAAGACCCAAGTATAAAGGTAGTTTTATGCCTAGTGGATCTGTGATAGTTCCTCAGTGACTAGTGATTGAACAATGAGTGGATCAAGAACATAATGACTGCTTCACTTTAGTATATACATGTGCAAATCAAGAGGTTTTCTCACTTTCTTCACTTAGAGCATCATTCATTGATGCATTCATTCCCTCATATTCACAAATATCTGTTTGTTTACTACCTGGCTGTGCCTGTGCCGGGTGCTGGCATTATATAAATGAATGAGATGTGGCCATGGTTCACAAAGAGCAGACACACATGTCGGTCCAGAACAAGGTGGTGGCACAAGGAGGAAGGGGAACAGAAAAGCAGGACAGGAGGAGATGGGAGGAGTCATTCTGGAAAAGGTGACCCTAGAGCTGAGTCCTGAAGGAGGGAGAGGAGGTTGCCAGGTAGCCAACGAGGAAGGTGGGTGGGAGGGTTATGAGCTTCTAGGCAGAGAGTGAAGCAGTGTGGTCAGCCTCAGGGAGCTGGAAATGGTTCCCGCAGCTGGATGATCACCTGCGATTTGGTGGGTGGCAGCTTTCATGAGAGATGAAGCTGGTGGCCGAGGCTGTAGGGAGCACAGAGGGCCTTGGGGCTGTGATGCTGCGTTTGGATAGCTCGTGGCAGTTTTGTGGAGAATGGGCAGAGTGGGACAGGCTGGGCCTGTAAGCACAGTGAGGAGGCTGTCTCCAGGAGTGTGGCTGGGGACAGACGAGGAGGCCGGAAGCCGGGCAGTGGCAGTGGAGATGGAGAAGAAGAGAAAATTCAGGGAAAATTCAAGTGATCACACCAACTTTTCTCAACTACTGTTTGTGACAATAGCACACCAAGTACATGCGTACCTACTACCTACACCCAAATGGCGTTCCTATTTTGCCATATATGCTTATGTGCTTTCTTTGTTCTTCTCTTTCCATCCTTTTGTTTTCCTTTTTGCTGAGCCACTGAAAAGTACACCGTCAACATCATCATACTTCATTTCTAGGTGCTTTGGCACACATCCTCTAAAGAGAAGGATGTGTTCATCCATGGCATAGCAGCCGTAACCTACCTAAAAGGCACAGCCTCTGGGAATTAAGGAGAGCAGAGCAGATCTAGGTATGGCTGACACAAGGAAATTACAAGAAGTTGATGAATGGATTTCTGGGCAGTAGTGAGGACCGTTTTCACTGATGAGAATGGTGGCTGTGGGGGTGGAGGGGAGACAGGAGATGCCCTTTCTAGCCCTCAGGAAGACAAGATCAAAACACATGCAGGAAACGTCCTGTCCAGAGTAACATAGCAAGAAATATGAAGTCATGGGGTGTAGGGTCCAGCCCCATAGGGTCGATGGGTTTTTCTCCCCATATGCAGAGACAAGAGATTGTAGAAATAAAGACACAAGACAAAGAGATAAAAGAAAAGGCAGGCCAGGCACGGTGGCTCACGCCTGTAATCCCAGCACTTTGGGAGGCCAAGGCGGGCGGATCACGAGGTCAGGAGATCGAGACCATCCTGGTTGACATGGTGAAACCCTGTCTCTACTAAAAATACAAAAAATTAGTCAGGCGTGGTGGTGGGTGCCTGTAGTCCCAGCTGCTCGGGAGGCTGAGGCAGAAGAATGGCGTGAACCCAGGAGGCGGAGCTTGCAGTGAGCCGAGATCACGCCACTGCACTCCAGCCTGGGAGACAGAGCGAGACTCCGTCTCAAAAAAAAAAGAAAAGGCAGTTGGGCCCGGGGGACCACCACCACCAAGACGCGGAGACCAGTAGTGGCCCCGAATGTGGGGCTGCGCTAATATTTATTGGATACATGACAAAGGGGCAGGGTAAGGAGTGTGAGCCATCTTCAATGATAGATAAGGTCATGTGGGTCACATGTCCATTGGGCAGGGGGCCCTTCCCTGCCTGGCAGCCAAGGCAGAGAGACAGAGGGAGAGAGAGAGAAACAGCTTACACCAATTATTTCTGCATATCAAAGACTTTTAGTACTTTCACTAATTTGCTACTGCTATATAGAAGGCAGAGCCAGGTGTACAGGATGGAACATGAAGGCAGACTAGGAGCATGACCGCTGAAGCACAGCATCACAGGGAGACGGTTAGGCCTCCGGATAACTGGGGGTGGGCCTGACATTAGTCAGGCCCTCCACAGGAGGTGGTGGAGCAGAGTCTTCTCCAAACTCCCCCGGGGAAAGGGAGACACACTTTTCCCATCTTCTAAGTACTTAGTGGGTGTTTTTCCTTGACACTGATGCTACCACTAGACCATGGTCTGCTTGGCAACGGGCATCTTCCCAGACGCTGGCATTACCGCTAGACCAAGGAGCCCTCTGGTGGCCCTGCCCGGGCATAACAGAAGGCTCGCACTCCTGTCTTCTGGTCACTTCTCACTATGTCCCCTCAGCTCCTATCTCTGCATGACCTGGTTCTTCCTAGGTTATGATTGTAAGAGCAAGGATTATTATAATATTGGAATAAAGAGTAATTGCTACAACCTAATGATTAATGATATTCATATATAATCACATCTATGATCTATATCTAGTATAACTATTCTTATTTTATATATTTTATTATACTGGAACAGCTCGTGCCCTCTGTCTCTTGCCTTGGCACCTGGGTGGCTTGCTGCCCACAGTGGGGGGAATGCTGAGGATCCCAAAATGGGAAATAGTCCGAAGAAGGTAAAGATAACATCAGTCCTTAGTCTGGATGGCTTCTTGGAGCCACAGTAACCTCAAAGGAGCTAATGTGAAGTAAGGTCTTCCCAGTTTCATTGAGAACTGCAGAAAGATGGAGATAGAGTGGCAAGACACCATCCCTTCCTCATTCCCCCACCCCAGCCTGCCATCCCAACTAGTGTGCATAGTGTGCACATGTACAGCAGTACTTGTGTGCTTACTCAGTCCTCCCCCTTTCCCTCCCCTTCCCTCCTTCTTTCCCTCTCCCTCTCTCCCTCTCCTACCCTCCCTCTGTCTCTTTCTCCTCTCCCTCCCTCTCCCTCAACCCCCAACACACACACACACACACACACACACACACACACACACCTGTCTTGAATAACCAGCAGCAAAGTTAGGATAACTCACATTCATAATTAGACAAACACAAAAAGCCCCTTTGTGTCTGAGTCCTTATTTAGTTATTATCTTTTTTATTGGAAATATCTTTATAGAATTTTTCTATATACAAATTAGGTACTCTTTTTTGGGAGGGGGTTGGACAGTCTTGTTCTATCGCCCAGGCTGGAATACAGTGGCACTGTCTCAGCTCACTGCAACCTCCACCTCCCAGGCTCCAGCAATTCTCATGCCTCGGCCTCCCAAGTAGCTGGGATTATAGGCGAACGACATCACGCCTGGCTAATTTTTGTAGAGACGGGGTTTCACCATGTTGGCCAGGCTGGTCTCGAACTCCTGGCCTCAAGTGATTCTCCTGCCTCGACCTCCCAAAGTGCTGGGATTATAGGTGTGAGCCACTGCACCCAGCCAGATAATCATTTTTTTAAAATTCAAAATTTAAACAAAGAAATGTATAAACTTGAAATGAAACATTTCTACAGTCTTACTCTGTAATCTTACCCCTCCTCACATCCCACATAAAATAACTATTAATGTCTGTTTGCTCTACTTATTCTTTTGGATATTTTGTGTGCCAATATGTGCGTAAAGCAAATGTAATACACGTGTTTCTAAACCAATTTCATCCACATGCGTGGCTCAGTCACTTGATTTTGTTTTACCACTTGATCGTATGTCACCATCTCATCATGTCAATGTATATAGATCTACCTCATCCTGTTTGATGGGTACAGAGAATTATATTGTATGCATCACCATAATTTATTTAACCATTCACCTGCTGAATAAGTGAATCTTTTCAGCTTTTCACTCCAACATTCTTATTCCTGAATCTTCGAACAGTTGTCCCTTAATTTCCTTAGGATATATTTTTAGGAGGCAAATTTTGATACGTGACCTCAAAATTTCCTCTAGATATTATAGCAATTTACGAGTCCACCAGAAGTCTATGAGAAGGCCTGCTACCCCAGACAGTATCACTAGACATTGCCAATACTTTTTAGTCTTCACCACTTAGATGGACAATAGGATATTTAATTGTCTTTGCTGCTTCTGGTTCTTTGTGTGTTTTTTGTTTGGACAATTTGTCTTTTTCCTATAGAGTGTTCAACTGGGCTCATTTCTAGTCTATAACTCATTTAGATTTCTCTTAAATCCAAGAATATTTAAGAATTTTTTCAGTTACTAAGTGGTTTATAGATTTTGTATGGTTTTCATTATTTTTATTTTGACTGCGTTGTGCCTTTTTTTACTTTTTGAATGTTTTTCTTTTATTTATGTTCCATGGGCATTGAAGAATATGAAAGGAGTACAAGGGGCTATATTTCTTTTACATAAAATGTATTATGCTTTCTTTCAAACAAAATACATTATGCTTCTGTATTGCTTTTTTTATTGTTAACTCTTCCTGTTGTTAGCTGATCTGTTGTAATTGGCTTTTTGTTCTAGTGATTTCAAAGTTCTATATCCCGTTTTTATTCTGCCAGTGATCTTGTGTTTTCGTTAATTCAGTTCTCAACAGTAATTATCCTGTTCTTTACCCTCTTTATTTTGGAAATCTTGCTTTTGTTTTTATTTTGAGGAAACTACTTTTTCTGTTTCTAGACCACTCTTGACAGCCTACTTTTGTTTTTATCAATATGTTATCATCTTGTATCTCTGAGAATACTATTTGTGTTTTGTTTTACAATGTTGTCTGTTTTTTCCTGCGTCAACTGCATTTTGCACTTGAGCCATTTGGTTTGATTATTCAGCTGGATTCTTTATGTCCCGTAAGTTTTATTGTTTATTTACTATCAAGTCATAACTAAGAGCTGGACTCTGGTACCAGCCTACCTGCCACTCTTATTTGCTGTGTTGCTCAGGGAGCTCTTTAAGCCCTCAGTTCCTCAGTTCTCTTATCTTTAAGATGATAATTAAAGAGGGTACCCTCCTTAAGGTTGCTATGAGGATTGAGTGAGCATATATAAAGTACCTAGAACATGACTGGCATGTAATTCCCAAATGATGAGAACTCCCACCTGGAGCTAGGTGGATTGTCAATTTTACCCAAACAGAGTATTCCTAAGCACAGCAGGCTGTAAGTCACCCCTAAAGGATATCAGGTGGTGGGTGCTATACTGTGGGTGGGAGCAGGTGTGCCAGATGGGAAGGGACATGGGCTAGGCAGCAGGCTAGCCCATGAGGTTATTTCCAGGGGCACGGACAGGAGAAGCCTTTCAGGCGCATCTCCCTACACTGCTTCAGCCCTGATCAAGCACTGGGGGTGACCAGAGGGATTTGTAGCCAGGTTTGCTCCAGCAAGCTGGGCAAGGATGGTCCCTTCCCAGGAGTGCCCAAGAGGCGAAGTGGTTGGCTGCAGGAATCTATGGTCAGGCTTACCCTTGGGTGTGGTCCAAGCTGGAACATGGGTCCTGCTTGGATGTGTGTGGCAAGAGTGGAATGGAAGAATGGGGTGGATGGGCCATTGCACTCCATCCAGGCCTGGCAGCTGACAGCAGGAGGGCAGACCCATGAGCTGCTCTCTCCCTATCACCCTTGCCTGTGTCATCCGTACATAGAACACAGAAGTTTCATCCTGTAGGAGTGGAACCTCTTCTCAGCTTCTAGTGTTGAGCTGGAGGGTTTTGTTTTGTTTTGGTTTGGTTTGGTTTGGTTTGGTTTGGTTTGGTTTGGTTTTTAATCATCAGTGGGCCAGCTCAGATAAAACTTGGATAAGAAAGGCAGGGAAAGCCTTTTGCTCTTGGTCCTGTGCCTCTATCTAACATTTATCAAATACCTATAGCACACCAGGTTCTGAATAAGTTATTACTGTCCCCATTTTATAGATCAGATCATCGAGGCCCAGAAAGGATAAATGACCTTCCTTGAGATCTCACAATCACCCCGGATTGTGGATTTTGAATATGTTCTGTCTAACGTCAGTCTTTGCTCTTTCCAGTCTGCCATTCAGGCTGTGGTCTGATTCCATCTAACAAAATATGCATTGAATACCTGCTCTGTGCCAGAGACTGTGTGATGCTGTGCAGTTGGAAACGCAAAGACCAGACCAAGGCCAAGCCTTGTCTGCCAAGAGTTCACATTCTAGTGGGGAAATAGTCAAACAGACAGCTACCTCCAAGATAAAATAAATGCTATAAGTGCAAGCCAAGCAATGGAGTTCAGTAACAGAGAAGAGAGAGAGGAGTTCAGTAACAGAGAAGAGAGAGAGGGACTGTAGAGGCAATCTTTCCAGGTAGGGGTAGGAGAGCAAAGGCATGAACGTAGGGGAAAATATAGGATCTGACCACGAAAGGGCACTCACTTGACGTGGCTGGAGCTGCATGCATGTGGGCAAATAAGGCTGTGTGGGTAAAGAGGAGTCTTTACACACTGAAGGCCAAGACGAGAACTCTGAATGGATTTCTCAGCATAATAAGGAGCTGTTGGAACATTTTAAAGACAGTAACAACGTTCAGTTCAATTTAAAAACTTGGAGCATTTATTCAGTGCTGGGCATGCTGCCAGGCACGGGGGTATAAATATAAATAAGAAACAGCTTTTCCCCTTGAAGGTCTCAGTATTATAGAGAGAAATTATATCAGTTAGGAATGAAAATAGAAAAACGGACTAAAGCTGGCTTCAACAGATGGGGGTTCATTTTTCTCCTGGAACAAGAATCTGAAGGTCCCATCCAGACTTGGTACCACTGCTCAGGAAGCCATAACCTTTCTTCTTGCTCTGCCATCCCGAGATTTTCATCCTCATGGCTACCTAGTTGGCTGCTGCAGCTCCAGACATTATGTCTGTGTTCCAGTCTACAAGACGAGGGAAGAGGAAAGGGCACGGAGCTCTCTCCTAATGAAAGTTTGCTTGTGTATTTGGGAAGGACCACTATCCTTAGAGATATTGTCCTACATCTCATTAGTCAGAACTTGCCACGCCTGGCAGGGGAAAATGGGAAATCATTTTGCTTTGCTTTGCTTTTAGAACCTCAATGGTAAAGAGAAATGAAAAGTTTGGAAATGATGCACAGATCATCCAACCCACAGTTTCTGCTATAGATTCTAAGATAATGTGATAACTGCTATAGTAGAAGTATGCACGAAACACAATAGAAAAGTGTCTGCGAGGACAGATGATAATTCTGTATGGCAGTTGGGAGTGGACTACAGAGAGGAAGCACTTTTACAATTTAAAGAACCATAGGAGCTCACCATGCAGGGCGGAGGTGAGGCCCTCCCAGGCATGTGAAAGGGAGGAAGATAGGAATGTACACAGCTGCTTCTGGAAGAGCTCATTGTCTAGGGGAGATATGAGGGCTTCAGGAAGATCTGTGGCAGCAGTGCAGAGGATAAATTGGCTGGGAAGCCAGGGAGGAGCCTAGGAGCACTGTTTGAGGGATCCTGGTTATATTCAAAAGAACTGAGTCACTTTGTATGTGCACATGTGGTTAGGGTTGAAGCTATAGTTGGCTGGCTTCATGGAGGGGGAAGGAGGAAGGAAGAGGAGACAGTCCTCTGCTGACATGGTTTCCCTACAGAGGTCTGGGACCCATGGAAGGTGGAGAACTTCTCACTCTGGACACTCGGATTTCTGCTCCTGATGCCCATAAAGCTCATATTTGGCTAATAGTCCTTGTTTTTTAACTCTATGGGTACTTCTTAATGATTAACATATAGGGAAAACTGAAAACTCCATTCTTGGATTTTGGTCACCATGCAGCAGGCATTGGGGGGCATGGTTTTGATTAACCAGGACCCCTGCCCAGTGGAACTTGTCTTCCTGGGAGGATGCTGGGCTAGAAAAACATCTGGTTGTGCCTGAAGCCTGGATTCCCTTGCTGTCATTTCAGATCAGTCACAGGGCAGCAATTCCCCACTGTGGTCAGTGTTGCCTCCCTCTAGCCAGCAAGTGGGCAGCTGGCCCAGAGGAGGCAGAAGGCACCAGAAGTGAAGCTTGCATTCACACCTCTTGCCAGGAATTATGACCGCAGGTTCAGTTCCAGAGGGTTTATTTCTGAGCAACTACAGCAAGTTAAACTTTAAACAGAGAAGGTCCATGTACTTACACTGCAAGAGCTGACCTCCTAAAGGAACTGAACAGAGAAGCAAACACACAGTGGGGTATTCCTTTGTCAGATTTAAGGCTTCAACAAATCAGGGAATAGCCAAAAGGAATGTAAACATTTTTTGAAGGAGAGAATGTGGATAGCCTGGTAGGTATAAATGTAGCTTTGAGAATGGTGGCACTCTCTGGCCATTCAGCTTTTCGTGGAACACCTCTAGAGAAAGAAACTCAAACTACTTCAAATCATCCTCATACGATAATCCAACCAAGCTACACTGAGTAGTTGAATTGGCCGGAATGTATCAACTTGACTACCAGTTTAAGATCCTAAAACTGAATTCCAACATCTCTTAGGAGGAGAATAAACCGTTCAACCAAAGAAATGCACATTCCCTGTGGGTTGACCATACTGAACCAGTATAGATCTCTCCCTTTCCAAAAATAAGTAAAGAAATAAGCAAAAAATACATAAAATAAACTTGTGTGATGCCACTTAACACATACCATTCATTAAAAGAGAAACACGTCCCTAAAAAATACAAAATTTTTTTTCTAAAAATGTTTTACTATAATAGACAAGAAAATGTAAATGGGTATAGACATAATAATCTCATTTGAATATAAGAAATATGGATGATCAATAGAAGATAGATGATGGAATGCGGGAGGACAGATTCTGAGATAGACAGACAGTGATGAAGGTGACAAAGGATGCGAAGAAATTAAACACACAGTAACAACTAAAATCCACGACAGCAGCATTTGCCTTGTAAGAAATAAAAGCATTGAAGTAGTAGACAAGCTAGACTCTTAAGTAATGAAAAGTAGACAAACATGGAAGACAGAGTGCCAATCCAGGAAGCACAAACGCAGAACAGCAATGAAACGGAGCAGAAGGAATAATAAAATACAAAAGGCTACCATCTCCCCTGGGGAAAAGGTGGGGGGATTAGGGTGACCAGGGCTAAAATGTTCTCAGTGAAGTGAAAGGATTCATTGAATTTCCAGGCAAAAATTAAATTAGATACAACGTGATGAAAAGTGAAATCATTGCAAGGGGTGGGAGTGTTTACTCCACAGAGTAATTCAGGGCTCTAGGCCTTGGGTGAGGTAGAAGGGAAAGCAGCAGGCAGAGGCAACCTCTGGAGCAGACCAAGAGTATAGGAGCTCAGGATGGATCATAAAAAATCCCTACAAGCATTTGGCAAAACCAGCTCACACAAGCAAGTACACAGTCATCCCTCATTCTATAAAATATTCATTTACAAAACCACCACAACTAATCCAACCCTCCTAAGACTCCTTTTCTTTAACATAATACCAAAGTCCAAAGTCAGTGGTGTTATTGGTCCCAAGAAGTGTTGATTCAGCCCGGAAATATAATTCACTTGCAAAGGTGACATATTATTCTCAGATATGCACAAAAGCCACATAAAATTGGCTCTCATAGGCTTCCTGAGGAACTTACAAAAACATTGTAGTAGGCTGAACGGTGGCCCCCCAAAGATGTCAGGTTCTAATGCATGGAACCTGGAAATATTGCCTTCTTTGGATCAAGGATCTCTGCAGCTGTGATTAAGGATTCTGAAATGAAGGGGCTATCCTGGATTATCTGGGTGAGCCCTAGATGCAACCACATGCAACTTTGTAAGAGAAAGACGGAGGTTTTGTACACGTAAAGGAGAAGGTGATTCAAAGACAGTAGTAGAGGTTAGAGTGATATAGCCATAAGCTAAGGAATGCCAACAGCATCAGAAGTTGGAAGAGGCAAGAATAGAGTCTATTCTGGAGCTTCCAGAGGGGGCATGGCCCTACTGACACATTGACTGAAGCACAGCAATACTGATTTCAGATGTCTGGCCTCCGAAACTATGAAAGAATAAATTTCTGGTTTTGTTTATTTTTGTTTGTTAGTTTGATTGATTGATTTGGATTCTTGCTCTGTTGCCTAGGCTGGAGTGCAGTGGCGTGATCTCGGCTCACTGTAACCTCCATCTCCTGGGTTCAAGTGATTCTCCTGCTTCAACCTCCCAAGTACCTGGGGTTAAAGGCACCCACCACCACACCCAGCTAATTTTTGTACTTTTAGTAGAGACGGGGTTTCACCATGTTTGTCAGGCTGGTCTAGAACTCCTGACCTCAGGTGATCCACTTGCCCCGGCCTCCCAAAGTGCTGGGATTACAGGCATGAGCCACCGTGCCCAGCCAAATTTCTGTTGTTTTAAGCCACCAAGTTTGTTGTAATATGTTACAGCATCCATAGGAAGCTAATACAGACATATAATTTTTAGCCTACTGAGATGTTTAGAAAAACTACTCAGTACTAAGAATTGGTGACCATGAAAGACTGTGTATAACTTGGGCCTGTAGTCCCTACTTATATTGTCAATGGTTTGATGGTTGGGGGAGGGCATAGGGAAAGGTAAAACCTTTTTAAGATTTACTGTCTTACATAAGAAGAAGTAAAATGGCATAATATATTATTTTTCTTAAATTTGATGACTAGGAAAAATACAAGTTTAGGAGTACTTTTGAAAATGCTTAAAAACAAGCACCCATAGAATTTAAAACAAAATGTGTACTTTGCAAATCGATAAAGAAAACTTAAAAACTAAGAAATATAACCCAAAAAAGCAAGAAAATATAATAAACAAAAGCATAAAACACAGCCAGGCATGGTGTCTCATGCCTGTAATCCTGGCACTTTGGGAGGCTGAGGGAGGTGAATCACTTAAGGCCAGGAGTTCGAGACCAGTGTGGTCAACCCGGCTAAACCCCATCTCTACTAAAAATAGAAAAATTAGCCGGGCATGGTGGCACGCACCTGTAGTCCCAGCTACTCAGGAGGCTGAGGCCCAAGAATCACTTGAACTCGGGAGACGGAGCTTATTGTGGGCTGAGATGACTCCACTGCACTCCAGCCTGGGTGCCAGAGTGAGATTCTGTCTCAAAACAAAAAAAAAGCATAAAACAGGATGATGGAAATAAGCTTGTATTATTACCAACAGTAATGGCTAACTGATATAACAGATAATCCCCAAATCTCACAATAAAGGTTAATTTTTCAAACACTTCATAGTCCAGTGCCGCTCTGCGGTGGGAACAGGGTCCTGGGTGGGGCTGGAGGTATCTTTCCCACAAAGTAATTCAAGGCTCCAGGCCTCATGTAGAGAAAAGAGAATGGGGGGAGTGGAGGCAGCCTCTGGAGCAGATCAAGGTTACAGGAGCTCAGGATGGGCAGGAGACTGGGTGGGTGACCGGATCTAAGGCCCAGAGCACAGAAGTGCTATCATCTGAGGCTTCTCTGAAGGATCGGCAAAGAACTAAGGTCAGGTGCCTGAGCAGAGTGCAAAACTCAGATGCTGAGCAAAGGGTCTGCAGAGGGAGCAAACACAGGCTCCCAGAGAGAGGCCCCAAGATGATAGTGCACAGGGAAAGGAAGCCAATACGGTAACGTGTAGAGCAACTACTGACTGACCTGTGGCAGGGAAAGCAGGAGCTGTAAGGAGCTATGAGCTGGGAAACATTCATATTGCAAGGCAAAGATTCTTGGGTTGGATAAAATTTAAAAGAATGCTGCTAAACAGAAGAACAACAAAATTTCAAAAATAAAAGGTTGCTACAAAAGAATAGCATGAGAACACATGGAAGTAAAAAGCAGGGATCACAATATTGCTTTTCTTAAAAAAAAAAAAAAAGTAAAATTCAAAGTTAAGTAACATTAAAAGAGACACAGGGAACGCTTTCATATGATCAAATGCATAGTCCACAGTAATGCTAACAGTCATGAATCTTTCTGCACTAAGTAACCTAATGAGAAAACATAAAGCAAAATCTGTCAGAAATATGAGGAGAAATTGACAATCCTTATAGGAGACTTTAGCACATCTCTCTTAGTCAAGTAAAAAATAAAATAAATTGCACAAAAATGGAATTATTTTAGGTGATTTTACCATTTGATGATTTTTAATACTGTGTGCTAGATGCTTTATATGTAATTTCATTTATGATAATACTCTTAGCAATGCTGCTTGATAGATTGAAATTACAGCCATTTTACGTGGGGTAAACTGAGGCTCTGCAGGGTCACCAAATTAGCTCTCTCAGAACTAGTATTTGAGGCCAGGAGCAGTGGCTCACACCTATAATCCCAACACTTTGGGAGGCCGAGGCAGGCGAATCACAAGGTCAGGAGATTGAGACCATCCTGGCCAACATGGTGAAACCCTGTCTCTACTAAAAATACAAAAATTAGCTGGGTGAGGTGGCATGCGCCTGTAATCCCAGCTACTCAGGAGGCTGAGGCAGGAGAATAGCTTGAACCCAAGAGGCGGAGATTGCAGTGAGCCGAGATGGCACCACTGCACTCCAATCTGGTGACAGAGCAAGGAAAAAAAAAAAAAACTACAATTTGAACCCAGGTCTTTGGCTCCACAACCAGTGTTTTTACTTTATGGAGACATTTCTTCCAAGGACAAAGATACATTGGCCCCTCACAGAATCCCTGACACCTACAGGGCAGACTCTGGACTCTGTCTAGTGATAGGCAGTCTCAGAGCCTCTGGTTACAGGGTGATGAGGAAGAGAGAGCAGCTGGCCGGAGGTCACCCAGCATGTTAGAGGGAAGCACAAGGTCACAGCCTAAGTCCAAGACACCAGTCACTACCCTGGAACATTCTGCGGCGTTTTCAGTGACCTGAAGCCCAGTTTTATTTTTCCACTTTAGAAAATAACCAAAGAATCTTTTATTTCTTTTGAATGCCAGCTGGTCCCTGAAGAGAAAAGCCTTTTATTTTGCTCTAGACACCAATGCTGGATTTAGGCTTTGGGCTGTCTTCTCAGTTTTTGCTCTTTGGATAGCATGATACTTAATTATTATTGTCTGCTATTATGATCATGGTTTAATTGTTAGTTTGCAGCTCGGGCAGCTTAGAAGGGGGCATTTGATAAAACAAGTATTATTTTCTTATTGCCCTTTCCAGTGTCACCAAGGATAATTTCAGCTGCATTCTCATGTGGGGACAGGAGTGATTTCTGACCCCCTTTCCCCTGCAGCAGCTGTTCATTCACATGCCATTTTCCCCTAATGTAAAGATCCACCATCGTGACTCACATCAGTGAAGGGTTTATTGTGTTCCTGCGGTGGTGACTGTTGGTTAGGAGCATCCAAAGCCCTTTCATATTCTGGGGCCCAGTCAGAAGGCAAGTAAAATCAACATGTCAAGGTGCCATGAATTTTTTTTCTTTTCTCATTTTTGCATGCCTTTCCAATTTGCAATGGGCTAGAGATAAACTGCCTATAAGCAGGGAGGTGGGAACCTTTTTTTTTTTTTTTTTTTAATACCTAGTGTGTCCACGTTTCCTTCAGACTAAAAAAACTGAGGACCATAATCCCAGAAGCAAGTTTTGCCTGTGGACAGCACTTGAGAGGGACAGGCCCCTGCAGTGAGAATCCACTGTCCTCCCAACTTCTCAGATCTAGGCTCTGGTAGAAAATCTCCTGTTGCTGAAGCTGAGTGTCATGAACCTTACACTAGCCTCAACAAAGCACAGTGGAGTCTCAGAGGGGGCTGGTGGGAAGAGGTAAGGGAGTGAGGGCCAGGTGGGTGCACCCTTAGCTAGGGCCTGCTGTTGGTTGGTAGGGGGGGAGGGTGGGTATTGCAGTGGGAGGTGGAACTCTGAAAACACCATGAGGAAAGGCATGTGGAGATCTCAGACTTGATCAGGAATATCTGCACATCCCAGGATGTCCCTGCAATCAGCAATGAAGTCAATATCCAGCCCCCGCAGGGCAAGCAGAACTTCAGGGCAGCCCCACCAAAGAATGGAAGGGAGAACCAGGGGCCCAGTGAGACCCAGCTACCTGAGCTGGCATACTTGCTGGAGTTAGACTATCATGAGTGCCCAAGATGCAACCCAGGCAACCAGATACCAGACTTAGGAGACCAACTCAAAAGCCCTTCTTTGGTGGAACCCCTCGCTCGCTGCCCTCAGCCCTGCCCCAGCACCAGGGAAACTGCTCTCACTAGGAGAATGGGGACTATGACTTCCTCGCTTCTCTGCAGCTTGGACGTTATCACCATCCCTGAGCCACCACTTCAGGTCTCAACCACCCGCACCTCATGCTTTGTCTTCCTGAAGAGCTTGTCATTTCCTGGGTGGGCCAACCTCTACATCCCATCTGTGTCTTTGCATACCCTCTTTTCTCTGCCCACATTCTGTCCCCTTCTCACCCTCCTCACCCACTCCCTTCACCTGGACTCATCCTGTTAATCTCTCATCTCTCTTTTCTCTTATAAAGATATCAAGACTCAGCTCAGTAGTTACCTGTCCCAGGAGGCCTGGTCTCATCTCCCTGTCCTAAGTTAGGGGCCTTCTCTGTACATACCTTTACTGTAGATTGTACTACATGCAGGGGTGGAAGCATGCCATATTCCTTTCTGAATCACCAGTGCCTAGTACTTACTATTTATAGATTTAAAGTATGACTATCAGTATCACTATAGGCTCTGGGAACCTACAGGGCTGAATTTAAAAAGTGTGAGACTGTGGTTGCAGTATCCCAGTTTTTCCCAAGTTTAGACTCAGCAGCGAGCTCTGGCCCAGGTTCTGTGTGGCTAGATTCTATGTCTTTGGTAGTGTAGAGCACCAAAGATACAGCTGTAAGATCCAAGGGGCTGGATGTGAGTGGTGAAGGAAGAGCTCAGAACTTCCAGAGAAATAGGAAGTATCTTCCTTAGTATATAGGATTTGTTTGAGTTGCCTCTTGTAGAGTGACAGATGCTTGGCAAGGACAGTGGGTGAGTTTGGATGAACCACAGGGGTCCCTGAAAGCTGGTGAGCCATTCGTTCATCATCAATTCAATCAAACAACATTCACCAAGGGGCTAGTATGGGTCAGGCCGCTTGCTGGGTACCAGAGATATAGAAGTGAGTGAAACACTGGCACAAGAGTTAAGGGATTCAGCAAGACAGGGAAGTCAATGGATGACTCTGATAGAGCAGGAGCCTGTAGAGGGAGCATCTCACCAGACTGCAGGGATGGGGAGGACGAGGAGAAGCCTGTGGAAAAGCTGCCCACTGGGTGTGAGGCACCTACCAGTACACATCAGTCAGTGGGTAGAAGAATTTACTAGGGCTGCTGCAACAAACTGAATAGCTTAAGATAGCAGAAATGTGTTTTGTTCACAGTTCTAGAGGCTAGAAGTCCAAAATCATGTCCTCAATGGGCCAAGGTCCCTCTGGAAATGCTGGGGAAGAATCTGTCTCATGTCTCTCGTAGCTTCTGGTGGTTGCCAGGAACCCTTGGCATTCCTTGTCTTGCAGACACGTTATTTCTATCTGTGCCTCCATCACATGGTCTCCTTCCCTGTGACTCCCTCGTGTCTCTGTATCCAAATCTCCCTCTCTTTTCTCTTATCATGATATCAGTCATTGGATTTAGGGCCCACCCTAATCCAGTATGCCCTTCTTGTCATAACTTGATCACATCTGATTATATTTCCAAATAAGGTCAAAGTCACAGGTACCAGGGGTAAGGACTTGAGCATATCCGATACAGGTGGCATGGGGGCATGTGCAGGGGGAACTTCCAGGCAGAGAGAAGGCTCTGAAGCAAGAGAATAAGAAGGAAATCAGTAAAGGGTGAGAAGAACGGGAGAAGGCAACTGGGGCAGCCCAGGAGGGACTTGGTGTGTCCCCTCAGAAGTCTGACTTTATCCTGTAGAGAAGGAGGAGAGACTGGGTCAGAGGAGTGGTTCAGAAGGATCGCCCTGGTCCTGATGGAAAAGGTGGATTGAAAGGATGGGAGGGAAACTGGATCCCGGAAGTCCAGTTACACTTTCGATGCCTCTGAATATGCTTTTCCCTCTTTTGCCATCTTCCTCTCCCTCAGTTTCTCCACACTTTCCTTTCTTCAAAACTCTTTCAAAGACACTGCCTCCTTGAAGCTTTCCTTGCCTCTTCAAATTAAAAGAAGAAGATGGTGTAAAAGAAAGTCCTTTGGTACCAGACAGACGGTTTGAATACCGGCTCTGACCCTTGCTAGTTGCCTCTGTTAATCCCTTGGAACTTCAGTTCTTCCACAGCAAAATAGTGAGAATTCACTCTCAACTGCAAGGTTTCATGAGGATACTCGGCAATGTACGTAAAGCAGTTGGCACATAGGAGATTTTCTACAAACATTTAGCTCTTTTTCTCCTCTGGTTATTTTGATGGCATCTTATTTATCCCACTCGTTAGCACCTATTGCATATATTATTATGTTTTGGGTGTCTCCTTCAGTAAGTTTCCTCCAGGACAAACGTGGAGCCTTACACATTTCTGCAGCTCTCAACACAGAACTTGACATGCAACATGCTTCGTTCCTCTTCCTTGGAAATGGCCTGTTTTGTGTTTGTGGCCCAAAGAAACGCGCACGCAGACAAGCAGGTCATCAATAGGAAGGCAGATCTTTTCACCTCTTTCCCCCACTTCAGTTTCTCCTACCTGGGGCACAGTGCAAGGGGGAGGGGGCCGAAAACTTCTTTTGGGATATCAAAAGTCAGAAGAAGACCCAGTGTTCACCTACGGGGGAGCTGCTCACACAAACCCCAATGTCTGGTATGGCCTGGAATTCTCTCTATTGATCAGAACTGCTCATTAGCATTTATAGACTCTGATTTCTATAAGATGAGAAAAGTATTCAATAAGAGTCTTAATAAATGTTGTTGGGTTTGGCAAACCAAGTCTTTACTGGCGACCATCAGAGGTTTATAATAAAAGGGGTCACTGGCCCCCTGTGGCAGCCCCTAGCTAATTTCCCTGCATCCACTCTTGCCCTTGTCAATCTTTTCTTACCCAGGCACCAAGAGTGATCTTAAAATGTAAATCGGAACCTGTCAGATCTCAGCTTAAAATATACCAGTGACTTCCCTCAGCTCCTATAGAGCACGCCGAACATCTTCCCCCACCCACAGAGTCCTGCCAGCCCTGACCCTGCCTGCCTCTCCTGGCCCAGCATCAGCCTCCATGGTCTTTCCACTGGGGCCTTTGCACATGCTGTCCTTTATTCACCACAGGCTTCCTCCCACCTCTCGCCCCGCCTGCTGTCCACGTGGCTTGGCATCTTGCTTAAATGCCACCTCCTTAGAAGGTCTTCTCCGGCCACTCTGTCTGAAGTGGATACTCTGCCTCAGCACTCTGCCATGTCCTGCCCTGTGCTGGACACAGCTGATAATTTTTGAGTGAGTTTGTGTCTGGGGGGTTATTGCCCATCTCCAGAAGCTCCCGGAGAATGGCACCCTGTTTGTCATCTTCACTGTTATACTGCAGCACCCCGCATATGGGAGGAGTTTAAGTGAACGAGTGCCGAAAGGGGCTTGAACTTGAGCCTCTGTCCATTCCGTTGCCAACTTGTATTGTTTGTGCACACAGAGAACCCCGCCTCCTCCTCCCCTCTTCTGCACTCCTCTCCACAACATCAATGCCAAGCCTTTCACTTTGTCTGTTTATCAGATCAGCTAAGCCGAATGCAATGAACTGGCATTTTTAATTCATATCAGCTTATGTATGACTCACATGTAAACTGGTGATGACTGATAGAGCCTCTCCAGCCCCTGCCTAGCTCTCAACCACAACCTCTTCCTCCTAGAGATGTGGGCAGCATTGTCAGGAGAAAGAGTAGAAGCACTAAGGTCTGACCTGGATTAGTATTAAATAATAGCGATTCCAGCTTACTGTCTAACCAGCCCATGACCTTGGGCAAGTTACCTACCCTCTCAGAGCCTTAGTATTCTCATTGTTAAAGATGAGACTAGTCCTACCTACAAAATAAAGATGCTTGCATGGACTCCATGGGCTAATGTGAAAGTGCCTTATACATAGTGGTTGTTATGGAAACACATTTTCTTTCATGTCTATTTAGTCCCCATATTCTTGCCTTTTTCAGCTTCCTGTCAGACTGGGGTTTCATTTGTTCATTCATTGATTCACTCACTCATTCATTCAGTTGTTCACCCTCAGGATTTCGCATGGCCTCTAGAGTCAGTCTCTAACTAGAGCACGATAAAGCCCAAACTCCCATAGCTAATTTTGAGACTCTCGTTCTCTTCCCTCTCATAATCCAACTGTATTCTCTATGGCATTCTGATACCACCTGAACTCAAGTATGGAGTTGCCTTTCTTCCCGGACAGCTTCACCTTCTGTCTGCCTCCGGATCTTATCTCATGTTATTAAATTCAAAGAAAGCACTCTCCTTTCACGCCACCCAAACTTCAGGTCTCATTTCCTTTTGCCTTCCCTGATGAGTGTGGCCTACAGCAACCTCTTTTCTGAGAGCACGTACAGCCACACCACACGGCTGGCACTTGGTCTCCTCTTGGCTGCCGATTTCACAGTGCATTGATCACTGCAGAGAAAGCAGAGAAGGCAGGGGGCAGCCTGGCACAGCAGTGAGTATGCATGTTTGTGCTCTGTCCTAGGGATCTCCTTCTCCCTCTTTTCTATCAAATGTGGGGCCCTAGCCTCACACAGGTCTGGGTTTTGAGGAATCCTTTCCTATATCTATAAAAGATTCCACCTAGGAAATCCAAGAGATTCTCTTGGTTTCTAAGAGTACTAACTAGTGACTAAAAGTAAGAAACACACACACACACACACACACACACATATATATACATATATATCTGACAATAAATAACTAGAAAATGTAACTAAACATTAAATCTCATTCACAATAGAACCAAAACCATAAACTTATGGACTGTCAAAGAGGAAATTTAACAAGAGGTGTGCAAAGAAGAAAACCATAACAAAGATGAAAAACATAAAACTTTGCAAAGTATGTAAACTAAGTTATCCACAATGTTCCTGTCAGGGGAAAATTAGTAACATAAAGATATCAATTATCTCCAAATTAATCAATGTGTGTATAATTCCAATCAAAATCTCAATCACATTTTTGGTACTTGGTAACCATAACGTTCATCTAAAAGAGTAAATTTGGGAAATTAGTAAGTTTTAGGTAAAAAAATCAAAATTTGAGAATATGGAAACCCAAGTAAGCTGAGTAGCTGTATTCCTGGTACCACAAGTAGATTCTAGTATAGGGAAAGGAGAGACCACTGGAATTGAGAGAAGAGTCCAGAAACAGCCCACAACCAAGGGGACATTTCAAACCAGTAGGAAGAATCAGGATTCTTCAGCTATGAGCATGTCATCATCCATGGGCATCATGGGCACCATCCAAAATGTCAGACACATCCTAGGAAAGCAAGGCCTGGTTCCACACTCATGAAAATTATGATCTAGTTAGGGAGAGGCATGGTCTACAAATAAGTACACTAAAGATAGACTGGTAGATGCTACGGAGGGAGTAAACAGATGTTTTGGTAGGCAAAGTGTGGAAAAGGCTACTTTAGATAGGTGTTGGGACAATTGAGTGTCAATTTGAAAGAACAATGAACTTATTAGCCTCAAAAAATGAAACTAGCCAGGCGCAGTGAATCACACCTGTAATCCCAGGACTTTTGGAGGCTGAGGCAGGAGGATTGCTTGAATCCCAGCATTCAAGAGCAACCTGAGCAACATAGAAAAACCCCATCCCTACAAAAAATAAAATTAGTCAAACATGGCGGCATGTACCTGTGGTCTCAGCTACTCAGAAGGTTGTAGTGAGCTATGATTGCACCACTGAACTCTAACCTCGGTAACAGACATACCCTGTCTCAAAAAAAAAAAAAAAAAAAAAAGAACAAAAGAAAAAAGAAAAGAAAAAGAAAAGAAAGAAACTATACAAGTCCCAGGAAAGTATTAAAGTTTTGATTAAAGTTTTGTTTGTTTTTGAATCATTGGGTGGGGGAGAGGTTTGCCCAAGTATAACATGACATCCAGTATCCTTAAAGGAAAATATTAACATATTTGATTACATAAAATGAATCACTTCTATACCAAAATGGATACCACAAACCAAAGTTAAATGAGAAAAAGTCACCAGACACTAGGAGAAAAGATTAGCAACAACAATATCATATAAAAGAGAAATCAAAATATATAAGATAAATAAAAGTCATAATATATAAGTAGAATTTTAAAAGTTTGCATCCATCAATTAAGATGGATAAAGAATTTGAAAGATACAAGTGCCCAGTAAATACCCAACCTTACTAAATCATCTAAACTCAAAACTGCCAGCAAGATTCCATTGTGGCCTAGCAGATGGGGGAGCATTTTCATAAAGAATAGATTTACAACATTATAATATCTAATGCTGATGAGGTGAAGTTTAGAGAGAATAGTAACATCAATACTGATTAGTGGGAATATAAATTTAAACAATCACTTGAGAAGATAATTTGGCAGGATTTATTTTAAAATTTTTAAATAGATGCCCTTCTCCCCCGAGAATTACTTTGGCAAGTCAACTGAAATATCCACAGAAATGCAGAAAACTACGTAAATATGGGAATGTTCCTTGCAATTTCATGTGAAATTGTGTTATATAACAATGTCTGTTTCTGCAGAAAAAAGAAAATGAGGGTGATGTTTTGTCCATGATGCAGTATTAAATGAAGAAAGAAAGTTATAGAAAACTACATAAAATATGTCTCATTTTGAGGGAACAATGTATATGTGCGCTCACTGAAAAAAGCTCTGCAAGCATATGTACCAAACCTACTATTAATTGAATAGCTCTGGAGAACAGGTTGGCTGTGTGAAAGAGACTTTTTTTAAATTCAGTACATCTGTGTATTGTTTGCCTTTTCTCTGCCTCGAGTATGTCTTATTTTTAAAATTTAAAAAGATGTTTTTAAAAAGAGATAGTGATAAATGGATTGGATCCTGAAACACAAAAAAAGACATCAGTGGAGAAACTGGTGAAATTCAAATAAAGTCTGGAGTGTAGTTCATAGTAAGTGTGCCAGCATTGCTTTCTTAGCCGTGACAAATGCACCATGGAAATGTAAGACGTTAGCAATAGAAGACACAGTGAAGGGTCTATGGGAACACTGCACTATCTTTTGCAACTTTTCTGTAAGTCTAAAATTGTTCCACAATAATAAAAAATGGATTAAGAGAGAGAATCACACAGGCTTGTAGCCAAGATATCTTTGGCTGTTAGAATCTTTGGTTCCAGAAAATTTCAGGTTACTACTTGAGCTCCCTTGCTCTGAGAGCTCTGTCTGTGTCCTGCAGACCCCCACACAGGGAGACCCCTATCTGGCCTCCTGAGGTCTGCAGAGATTATCTAAGACAGGCCTATATATAGCTAATATCCCCAGAGTTCTGCTCTGGGAAACCGAGGTATGAGGTCACCCCTACCTGCACCGTGGCTGGGCCAGCTTCTCAGAGACTCCACAGTTTCCCCTGCCTTCTAGCCCCAATTATTATTTATTTTACCTATATCCTTTGTCCAAGCCAGATCCTGCCTTTTCAGTATTCCCCTCCCAACCTAGAATGGTAACAATATGGGCTCAGAGAGAGGTCTGCGGGCTATGTAAGGTTGAGGAGAGGGATGCAGTCTGACAATGGCAACATGGAGCTCATAATAAGAAAAGGATGCACAGAAGCTACATTCTCTTGCACCCATTGCTGGAGGCCCCATTGGGAGGAGCTGGCCTGGTGAAATCATAAGGATGCTGCCAGACACTGCCTTCTCTCCCTTCCTGCTGGGCTTCATAGGTTTAGGGCTTTGTAGGTTTAGGGCCAGGCTTCGCAGGTTTACAGCCTTCTGACCAGAAGCCCCTGGAAAGAAGGGGCTGAGCCCAGATGACCGCTGCCTCTTCTCTCCATGCAGGCTGCACTTCCTGGCGTTTGACACAGAGGAGGTTCACGACGTGCTGCGCATCTGGGATGGGCCTGTGGAGAGCGGGGTTCTGCTGAAGGAGCTGAGTGGCCCAGCCCTGCCCAAGGACCTGCACAGCACCTTCAACTCGGTCGTCCTGCAGTTCAGCACTGACTTCTTCACCAGCAAGCAGGGCTTTGCCATTCAATTCTCAGGTCTGTGCGTGCCCTCTGCCAGCCCCACTCCACATATCCTGACACATGGCACCCACCTCCCTCTGGCCCTCACTTTCCTTCACCCCTCAGTCCATGTAAGGATAGTTATTGAGCATCTGCTATGTGCCTGCTACATAGTTAGCACCTGTTCAAATGTCTGTGCTGAGCTCACTCTGGTAGGGAAGACAGGTGGGTTAATAGATACTTACATGCAAATAGATAAGCATCTGGATGGAGACATACGGACTATAATGGTCACCTTGGAGCATCAAGGAAGATGTTCCAGAAAAGATGATGTCCAAGCTCAGACCCGAAGGACAAGCAGAAGTTACTCAAGAAAAGAAAGTGTTTCAAGGAGCAAGTAGTCATCTATGACAAGGAAAGGTGCCACTGAAATGGACCTTGGAGGACTTGTGCATCCCTATTACATGGAAAACAGAGAAAAGGGCATCTTAGGTGCAAAGAACACATGAACAAGTGTAGATGCAGGAATGTGGGTTCCGGAAGTGGAGGGCTACCCCATGTGACTGAAGCACAGGGAATGAGGAGGGATGTGGGAGGTACAAGTAGATGGTGGCTTGGGGCACAGTTATGAATGAGCTGATGGGACATGCTGCACGCTCGGGTTCTTAGTTGAGTGCAGGTTTCAGCAAAGACTGGAAGCCAACATGAGTCATCTACATTTTATTAATTAGGCACTGCAATAGCCAATTATGGAGGAGCATGACAAAGAGCTACCCAAAATGGCCAATGCTCAAACATCCAAATCCCAGTATGAGATAATTTATATGACTGGTCCTGCCTCTCCCTGGAATGCATCATCTCATCTCCTCTGAAGTGCCTCTTCCATCATTCCTCTCCCTGAACAAGTGACTCTGCCTCGGTTTCTGCTCGTGTTTATTATACAGCAGCTGTCTTCATTACCATCTCCTTACTCCACCGTGTGTGTGGTGGGAGGGAGGGGGGAGTTTCCATGGTGATTCCAGAGCGATTTCTTGTGGCACCTGTGCCACGGCTTTGCCCCCGAGCTCTTTCCCAGTTGGTGTATCAGCTAAGGGTGGTTGGGGTATATCCCTGGCACCACTGAGATTGTTACAGAGTTGCAAATCCTGCTTCTAGCTCTTTTCTTCTACGTCTGTCATCTCCGTGGAAATGAGCATTTAGCAGCGTGGGGAGCAGATGAGAGTCTCCAGCATCACATTGCTTTATACTTATTAATTTGTTCATTTAACACTCATGCATGCTTCCAGTCTAGCATTTTCTGTCTATTCCTAAGAGTTCCGTGGAATACTAATTGATATTGCAAGGAAAAAGAAGTTTGCATGATCAAGTGATGCTGGGGAGGTGCTCAGGCTGATGCAGACCTAAGGAAATGTTCTGCAATATGGGACCTCTGAGAACGTTTGCTATACTAATGCACTTAAATTCAAAAGATGTCTGGTAGGTCACAATTTCCAAACATACTCCATCATGGATGACTTTTTTCAAGGCCATCTCAAGAGACTAACGTTTCGTGGAACAAACTTGGGAAATTGCTGGGATAAGCAATGGAAGGATCTCCTAGCAGTAAGGAGGGTAGAATGCTAAAGAGATGGCTCAATCCACTCTCTGGGGAAAGGAGTATTATGCATAATTAAAACCAGACATATTTTCTCCAACTGTGCCCAAGCTGATGGGTATGGCTTAAAAAAAAAAAAAAAAAAAAGGTCCATAATTGTGCTGACAAATTCCCTCACAGATTTGCATTATCTGACCTCTACTGCGTCCTCAGTGTAGCCACGCGGGACAGAGTCCCTGGGTGCTCTCCTATGCTGTATGCAGGCTGCTTTCCCATGCACTGCCCAGCTCATAGAAGTCCTATTCATCCTTCAAGGTTCATCTCAGATGCCACTGCCTCCTAATCTCCCCATTCAGAGTAAAATTGCTGTAGCCCACGGCACCCCGGCACTTTACTTCTATTTATTCAGCACATTGTCAATACCAGACATTCTGTCTCGTCTTGAAGCTGGGCACGTACTTGACATCCCACTAAAAGCTCTTAGAAGACAGGGTCATGCCATGCCTCCCGACTGTCTCATAGTGTATGTATACAATAGGTGCCCACTCACTGCTTAGTAAGCAAATGGGCACATGAAGATATGAACACATGAATGGATGGTTTTCTCTAATATAAGAATTTCCTTGGGCAAGCTGCCCTTAGCATTGCTTAGGCAGAGTAGCATGGTCAAAGCTACCTAGCTTGGGCTCCAGAAAGGTCATGACAGCATGGCCCAGTGTTATGGACATAACCAAGGTTTGGGAAAGGTCACCTTCCCTGTTGCTGTCATCAGTTAGCAAATACCAGGACTACTCTAGGGAAGAGAGAACGGCTCACCCCATGTTAACTTTATAGTGTGTATTTGACAGGGGATTGTACAGAAATGCCAGGGACGATTAGTGCAGGCTTGGCTTTATTAAGTAAACATGACTGTGTAACATCTAACATCCTGTCTGTACCACGTGGATCCAGCCTTTCCCGAGGTGCTTCGCCAAGCAGCTCCAATTCAGGAGCATTAAAGAGAGAAAGTGAGAACAGAAAAAAAAGGTGAGCGGGAAGCATAATCGCAGCCATCTATTGAGTAGGTGCCACATTAAGCTCTCCACTACATCAACTCTTATAATTTTCACAAGACCCTTACAGTATGGGCACCATTATTACTCCATGTTGCAGATGTGGGCTCTGAGGCTTCTCATACAAGGTCATCCAGTTAATAGCAAAACCCATGTGTGTGAGTCTTAAACCTAAGCTCTTAATCATTGTACTCTATTCCCTCCCATATAAATAATCCTTCCAAGTATGGCCAGAACAATGAGCTATTTTTCTTCTAGGGGATTATTTACATGTGTACAGTGCACTATAAAGCTAGAGATGAAAGCTAAGTCTGATTTTAACTGGGAAGGAAAAAGATTGATGCATGTTTGACTTTATAAATAAGTTCAGTAGCTGTCAGATGTTGATATGTAAACAAATGAGTGTGCCTGTGTTCCAGTAAAACTTTATTTACAAAAACAGGCATAGGCCCAGATATGGCTGTGGGCCATAGTTTGCTGTATGCTTCTTTAGGTGTTATTGAATAGAAGGTATCAGATTGTGTAACTCAAGACTCGTATACAATCCTAGAGGTTATAATTAGTGACATCAGTGTATACAGTTGCCCTAGGCTGCTGCTTCTCAAACTTTTCCACTGACATCCTCCTGATAGCAGAAGAGGATGGGTGTGTATCCCCAGGAGGTCTGGAGGGTGTAGCAAGCACAAAATATCTTTAAGGCTTCACATTTTTGCTTAAAAACTAATGTGAATTTTACCTTGTAATCCAGAATAAATTCTTTTGTTTTAGTATAAAAGTAGTTTTTCTTTAAAATGTTGAGAAAACTGATATTCCAATCAAATGAGTATTATTTGTCCTGTGGTTTCAAGAACCTCCTTGCCCTGGAGTCTGCTGAGCACAGTCTATGAGGGATGACATAGCTGGGGACTGGGACCAGGCCCCGCTGTTAGCTCTGGGCCGTGGAGGCAGCCAGGGTTGTTCCAACTCTTGAGATTCCTTTCTCTGGACTAACTCTTGCACCTGTTCCTCTGGTGTGTTTTCTCATGCCACATTTGTTCATTCATTCACCCACTCATTCTTCTATTTATGTATTCTTTCCATCTAGCATTCATTCAGTATTCACTTATAAAACACCTGCTCTATGTTAAACTAGGTTAGATACTAGATAAGAAGATCTCCCAAATTCCTGAGTATTTTGGATTTTTAATATATCTCAGCTATTTTTGAACTCTTCTCTGCCCACTTGCTACAAATACCTGACGTTTCTTCAAATATGGTTTCAGTCTGATGGATCCTTGGTTGTCTGCCATTGCAAGAGAGAGCATGATCTTGACCTAACTTCAGTAACTTCCTGTAACCTCACAAGCGCTGCTCAGCATTTAGACAGGCCAACTCCCAAAGTCCTTTGCAAACCCTTCCAATTGAATATATGGAGTTTATGTGTTTGTTTGTTCATTTGTTTGTGAGATGAGATCTTACTCTGTCGCCCACACTCGAGTGCAGTGACATGATCATAGCTCACTGCAGCCTTAAACTCCTGGGCTTAAAGGATCCTCCCACCTCAGCCTCCAGAGTAGCTAGGACAACAGGCAACCACCACCACACCCAGCTAATTTTTTTATTTTTTTTGTAGAGTCAGGGTCTTGCTGTGTTGCTCAGGCTGGTCTCCAGCTCCTGACCTCAAGTGACCCTCCTGCCTTGACTTCCCAAAGTGCTAGGATTACAACCGTGAGCCACCACACCTGACAACATGGAGTTTAGACTTGATTATCTTGTCACTTCCTCCTTCTGATCATGTTAGTTACGTTATACAAACTTGCAATGCTTTGTTTGTGTAACAATGCTTGTATTCTTAAGCTGAATTCAGATCTATAATGATAACAGTACAATCATGCTTAACTCATAGCATCTCATGACAGGCAGATGACAGTAATGGTGAAGTACTGGAAGAATGGTGGTGGTGATATCAGTGAGAGTGACAAATGTGATCACAAGTGGTGGTAGAGGCGGTGATAGTAACGGGAGTGAGAATAGTGGCACTGTGGCCACAGCTGCTGCTGATGGTGGGGAGGTGATGCTGGTTGTGGCAGTGCACGAATGGGGCAGTCAGTGAGGGTGATGAGCTGGGAGCCTCCTGAGTGGCAGACACCCAGGCAACCTTACCCTCTCTTCTATTTCCTTGCCCCAGTGTCCACAGCAACGTCCTGCAATGACCCTGGGATCCCGCAGAATGGGAGCCGGAGTGGTGACAGTTGGGAAGCCGGCGACTCCACGGTGTTCCAATGTGACCCTGGCTACGCGCTGCAGGGAAGTGCAGAGATCAGCTGTGTGAAGATCGAGAACAGGTTCTTCTGGCAGCCCAGCCCGCCAACATGCATCGGTACAAAGCAGCTGCAGGGTGCACTCTGCCCTTGGGGCTCACAGTTGTGTGCTCCAGAACTTTCCATGCTCTGCAGCTGCATCTTGGGCCTGGGGCCAAGAGAATTGAAACAGATGAAAGTTGCAGAAAGCCCATCATCTACCCTGCTTTGCATGCATGTGTCCCCACACGCACTCACTCACATTCACACTCTACACACAAAGCACTACAAATTCCTCACTTGCTAAAATGGTCCCAGAGATTTCCAAGTTAGACAAGTCTGTCCCTTTCTCTCTGGCCCAGGCTGTATAGGTCAGGAGGAGGAATGGGTCATCTTGGGTAGTAAAGGCTAACAGGTTCCAAAATGACCCTTCTATTACCTGAAGCAATAGAAGGGCACCCACAGGCTCAGAATGTAAAGAAAAGAACCTTGCTTTTCCTGTTCTCAAGGAAATTATTGGTTACCTGGCTTTTGGTTCTTTTCAGTCTTAGAGACAAGGTCTCACTGGAGTGCAAGTGGCACTGTCACAACTCACTGCCGCCTTGACCTCCTGGGCTCAAGTGATCCTCCCACCTCAGCCTCCCAAGTAGCTGGGCCTGCAGGCCTACACCACCACACCCAGCAAATTTTTGTATTTTTGTTGTTGTTGTTGAGATGGAGTCTCACTATGTTGCCTAGGCTGGTCTCAAATTCCTGGGCTCAAGTGATCCTCCTACCTTGGCCTCCCAAATGCTGGGATTACAGGGTTTTCTTTCTTCGGACTTAAAACCTTCCTGTATGAGAGATGAAGACATAAAGGACCTGAGATTTGTCTAAGGTCCCATCACTTAAAAGGGGTGGGGCCTGAAAAATCCTACCTCTAACTACTTGAGACTGAGAGGAGAAGTGAACTTGAAGGGAGGCTGGGATGGGAAAGAAAGGTAAATAGAAACAAACACTCCAGGTGCCCACTTCCACATGGCTATTTTGCTCAGGTGAAATAATGAGTGTTTATCTCCCCTGTCAATGCTGGCTGTTAGAAGAGAAGAGAACCCATGGTCACTGAGTCCTTACTGTGTACTTGCCCCATACTGGACATTTACTTAGATAACCTCATTTAACTTTCCCGGCAGCTCTCTGAAATTAGCACCATTTCCTCATTTACACTTGAAACTGAAACTTAGACAAATTTGGATATCTTGTCCCAAATCACAGAGCTAGGATATAGCAGAGCCAAGATTTACACCCACGCCAGTCTGAATGCAAAGCCTCTCATTTTCCTACCTCCCACACCTCCTCCCCTGCTGGAGATGGGTGCGAGGGACTTCCTGAGACAGCTCCTGCAGGAGCGTCTGCCCTGGCCTGCACCCGCAGGCTTAATGGGAAGCAGTGCACTGTCCAGTCATCTGAGGACTGGCCTATTCCAGGCCTGGCTCTGAGGCCTGGCCCTGAAGGTGAGACACTAAATCCTGCTCCTCAGTGGGAATTAGGAGCCACATAGGTGTGTGGGGCAGGAGGTTGAGACCCTGGTTTCAGATCCAGCTGAGTTCTTCACTACGTATTCTGCTGTGTAGGGAACAGTATGGGATATTGAAGTAGACACAATCAGATTTAGTTTCTAGCTCTGCCATTTACTACTTTGATGACCTTGGGAAATTACTTCAACTCTCTGAGCCTGGGTTTCCTCATCTGTGAGGGTAAATACACTTCCCTTATGGCATTGTGGGGTGAGGACATGCCTAACCCCAATCTCAAGAAATACTAATTTCCTTCCTTTCTATCTTCCTTCCTTCTTTTCATCCTTCGCTTCTTTGAATCCTTCTTTCAAATCTTCAGACTTACTTCCCTTCCCTAAGCCAAGATTCCATCTGCTAAGGGAATTCCGCTGAGGCCCAGGAGAGAATCTGGGAACCTCTGAGGCTCCTTCCAAATTCAGCCTTCTACAAGGCTGTGATTCCTTAGACTCATTTTACAGAAAAGCAGGTCCTGAGATGAGATTGTCCCAAGTGGAGAAGGAGGATTGTGCTAAGCTGAGGAGAGCAATAAATGTGCAGTGGGCAGGGTGGAGAGGTTAATTCAGTTTTCATCACCCGTTCTTCTACACTCGGCTTTGGGAAATGTTTCTCAGGCAACAGAATAAATGCCTTTGCCTCTTCTCTCAAACGAACTGGAAATCCCAGTGACATGCTTCTAATTTCCAGCTCCCTGGGCGTTCTGCCATGAGCGGGTCTAGCTGGCCTTGATAACCCTTCATTACAGGGAGGAAGCAAAGGAAGAAAACAAATACTCATTGGATGCTGTCCCCGTGATAGGCACCAAGCTAAACATTTTAGCTGCATTATTGCAGCTGAAATCACTCTGTGGTGAGGTTAGAGCTCGGGATTCCACTCCCTGGCTCAGGTCTGGCTTCACGACAGCAAGCTGTGTGGCCTTAGACAAATTGCTCAACTTCCCTGTGCCTTCATTTCCTTGCCAGTAAAATAGAGAAAATGATAGTACTTACCTTCTAGCATTGTTTTGAGAATTAAAAAAGAAAATACTATAAAGCAATAAGAACTGTGCATGGCTCATAGTTAGCACTGTGTATATTAGAAGCCATTATTATCATTATTCTTTTACTTTCGAGATGAGGAAGTAGAGGCTCAGAGGGGTGGACAGTTAGCCCAAACTCACACAGCCAATGAGTGGCATTGTCAGAATTTGAGCCCAGGATTGTATGACTTCCAAATCAATGCCCTTTCCACAAATCTTGCCCTCAGTCCAACCTGCCCATTTCTTGGCTGTCTAGAAGGATCTGCAGCTTGCACCCACTCCCATCTGGGCAACCATGGTTTAGTAAGCTCAATAGGACCCCACAACTAACCCTGAGCAGTGGGAGCATTCCTGTTGGTGAGGCAGCCCAGGGATCCATGCAAGGCCTTGGGGCACAACTGGCAGCAGCCAGTGAAGCCCATGCTGGGGTTCTGAGTGGGAAGCACATGCCCGATGACATGGAGCCATCTAGAAGAGAGCTGTGCCCAGACAGCAGCCTAGAACCCAGAGACACTGACAGTACTTTGGGGGTTGGTGGGAGAGTAACAGGCGCAGTTTCAGAAATGCAGACACTCACCCCATCTGTGGCAAACTTAAGGGAAGAAGCCCCTGAGCTGGCAGAGGGAGGTGGAGACTGGGAACCCAGAATAGAAGCCTCGTTGTGCCCCCTTGGGAAGATTTCCCCAGAGTTGGGACTTCTGATAACGACACTCACTTTCCACTCTCACTGGCCATATCAGGCTCTGTTTCTAGGCTGGCCTGGGCAAGGCCACACTCCATGGGCTGGACATTACAGTCTTGCTTTGTTAAGCTCCAGGGTCTAGCCTGATTGTACTGGCCTCTGGTTGGCCCTATTCATCTCGCCCTCTGCTCCCAAAGGATTCAGTGGTGGAGACACAAGTGAGACATAAGCAGACCCAACTTAAGGCACCATCCTCGTTCAGAAGCTCCTGCAACAGCTGTGCTCTCCCCTGCTGGCCTGTGGGGAGAAGCACTTCTCTTCTACTCTGGTTACTGCCACCAACCATATGGAAGTAGAAGAGGGAAAACAACAGACTTTGGAGCCAGTCCTGTGTGAGTCTGAGTCTCAGAGTGACTCTGGGCAAGTTACTTAGGCTTTCTGAGACTCACTTTCCTCCTTTATAAATCAGGAAGAATAATCCATTGCTCGTTGAGTTGTTAATGAGACATAAATGAGATAGTGCATCTAAAATGTGATTTGTTAAGTCTGATACGTAATAGATGCCTATTTGAGTGTTTCTGAAACTCAGGATGGTTCTTGGGATATATTTTCCCATGGAACAAAAAGCAAACTACTCACAACCACTCCAATTTTATGTTCAGCCACATTAGGGCTCTTGTGGCCTGACCTGAAGATCTACCATTTGTTTGAGACCCTGTTAGGGATTGACCCAGCCCTTTAAGCCTCACCCTGAGTAAAACCCACAGCCGGAGGTGGCTCCACGACACAGCCAAAGCAGCAGTGCTCAGCTCTATGACAAGCCGATGGCTGCTCCCAACTTTGGAGTCAGGTATACCCTTTTGCTCTCCCCACAAAGACTCATCTTGGATTTTCTAGCCAGCCCCTAAATGGCTCTCTGTGTTCCTATGGGCTCAGTGTTTACAACCTCTGATGGTGCCCTGTGGTTTCCATACCAAACTACACCTATAATCTTGGCCATCCTGCTAATGACCTCACACACTTCCCAGCTTTTACTCTATCCAGTCCTCAAGCCACGGTACAGCAGCCCCAGCCATGGAGGAAGAGACCTGAGCCAGGCTCTGGGGAAGCTGCCCAGAAGGTCCCGAGGTAAATAGGTTGCTGTGTTACCTGGCCACTTTCTCCCTCCCCACCTGCTTGAGAGACCTGTCATCTCAGGGGAGGGCGACCATGTAGACTGATTGGGGATTAATAGTAGCTCCATACAACTGAGGTACACACATACTCTTGGACAAGGCCTTTTGGAAAGTTGGAAGGTATCTGCAGCCGTGAGCAGATGCCAGGAGCACTGGTAGCGTAGGAGACCAGCTGCGCTTGGCAGGCAAACATGAGCCTGTTTCCCACTCCTCCTGACATCGAGTGCACAGGAACTCACAGTCAGTACCCACAAAGCTCGCCTGGAAGCCGATATGAGACAGTGAAGGAAGGCCATGTACTTCATAGGTGTGCAGACAGTGCCGGCTCCATCTATCAACCATTCACTCTCTACCAAATGCTTTAGCAGACATGTCCCATAATCTTTACAACCACCCCACAAAGAAGATATTGTCTCTTTTTATGACAGGAAAGACATCAAGGGCCAGAGAGGCTAGATGAGTTCCCTAAGTTCACAGGAACTCTGTTGCTAGGAAGCAACAGGGCCAGGTATTTTTAAAAATAATTTATTATGCACCTAACATAAAATTACCCATTTTTCAATGAACAGTTCAGTGGCATCGGGTACTTTCAAAATGTTGTGCACCACCACCACTATCTCCAAAACATTCCCACCACTCCAAAGTAGAACTCCATCATTTCACCTTCCCCTGAGTCCCTAAGCCAGGTTAACTTCAGCCTGTCAGCTTCAGCTCCTCCTCTCTCAATAGTGCATTAGCAACACCCATGAAAATGAGCCCAGGGTGAAGAGGCAGCCTCACCCTCGTCTTCTTCTCTCCTCAGCTCCCTGCGGGGGAGACCTGACAGGACCATCTGGAGTCATCCTGTCACCAAATTACCCAGAACCCTACCCACCAGGGAAGGAGTGTGACTGGAAAGTGACCGTCTCGCCAGACTACGTCATCGCCCTGGTATTTAACATGTATGTACCTTTCCCCCGGGTGGGAGACGAAGGGTTCAGAGCAGCTAGGGGCTCTGGGACCTGGGTCTCCAGGTGAGTATTCACAGGTGTGTGAGCAGAGTTCTCAGCTCCATGGGAGGTGAAAAAGCCGAGAGAGAGAAACTAGCATTTATTGAACATCTATGTGCCAGGCACCGCGCTCAGTGGTCTCATGCATATCATCACATCTAATCCTTGTAGTAATCAGTGAGGAAGCAATTAGTATTTCCTCTTTACCTCTGAAGATACTGGGACTCGGAAAGGAGGCCTTTGTTGGACGCCCTTGCCCTGCCCTCTGCATTCCCAGTCTGCTTCCCTGGCCCCTTCCACCCCACCCCAGAGGTATAAACGGGCCGGCTTGGGTCCCAGGCACCTCCGCATCTAGTACCTGCACTTGCTCTCCCATTCCTGCTACAGGAAAGCTCTTCAAAAGAACTGCTCTGCCTTCATCTACTTCCTCACCTCCCATTCACTCTCAACCCACTGGAACCTGGTTTCTGCCTCCACGGTTCTACTGGAAACTCCTCTGATAAAAGCCACCCACAAACTCCTGGTTCCAAACAAAAGGCCTTTCCATGTTTTATCCCACTCCACCTCTTGATCGCCCTTTCCATCCTTAGGCTGCTTTTTCGCTTGGTTTGCATGAAGTTACTCTTTCCAGTTCTCCAAGCTCTTCTGTGACGTCATGTGAACTTCTTGTTAACCCATCTTCCTTTGCCGGGCTTTGTCAAACCTCCTCTTCTTACCCTACACCCCTTTCCTGGACAAATTCAGTCATTCCTGTGTCTCCACTCTCCTCTTATAAATGGAAGACTCCATTCTGCCGCCCACCCTGGCTTTATTCTGAGCGTCAGCCTCGCTATCCAGCTGTTGGACATCTCTGTCTGCGGCCTGCAGGCACTGCAAATGAGCATGTACAAAATCAAGCATATTTTTCTCCCCCAGAAGAGCTCTGTTCTAAGCCTTGGGGCTGGCGTTGACACCTGCTCTCACGGCTTCTTCCACTAGCAGCAACCGAGGCGTGCAGCCTCTACCGCCTTCACTCTCCTCATGTATTTTCCTCTTCTCCATCCTCCCAGCTCCTGTCCTGGTTTGAGTCCTATCATCTCCCATCTGAATTACTGCCCTCATCGCCTAGTTGGTTCCTCTGCCCCATCTTGCCTCCCATGCCAATCTCTCCCCTAGCTAGCTGTCAGAGTGATCGTGTCACTCAAAAATGCTGAAATAACCACCCTACTTTCCATTTTAACATCCTCTAATGACAGTGCTCAGCAATAAAAAAGAATGAACTACTGATACATGCAACAACGTGGATGAGTCCCAAAAATATTATGCTGAGTGAAAGAAGACAGACATAAAAAAGTACATAATGTATGATTCAACTCGTATAAAATTGTAGGATCAGCAAAACTAATCCCTGGTGAAGAATTCTGATCAGTGCTGGCATCTGAGGGTAGGGAAGGTTGAATGGGAAGGGGCACTTGGAACTCTCTGGAGTGGTGGGACAGTTCTGGATCTTGATATGCATATGTCAAAACTGATAGAGTGGCACACCTTAGAGCTGATCATTTCACACGGTATAAATCATACCTCAATTCAAAAACAAAGAAACAAACAGATCCTTTATTTTTAAATCCTAACATGGTCCTCTATTGCTTATAAATAAAGGCCCGAAGTTCGGAGTTTCATTCCAAACAAACTGGTCTCTGCCTACCTCTCCAGTCAGCCCCCCCCATCCCATCCTAAGCCCACCCCATCCTAAGCCCTGAGCTCCAGCGAGATGGAACTCCTTGCAGTTCCAGGGCCTCTTGGATTCTTTCATGCCCTTATGACTTTGCCTCTGTTTCTGCCTTCACAGCAACTTCCTGTTCTCTCCTTGTCCTATCTCTAAGGGTCTTCTCATCTCCCAAGACTCAGTTCAGGCTTGATTTCCTCCATAAACGTTTGATTTTTCATCCTCCCCAAGGAACCTTGCTTTGTGTTTCTGCTCTGCCTCGGGCTGACTTTATACATTATTTTGTTGTTGACATGTCTGTCACTTCCTAAAGCACCATCAATTTTTGAAGGCAGAAGTGGTGTCTGACATGTCCCCATGTCCTTGGCACCTTGCACAGTGCCTGGAATATCGAGGGTGCTCAAAATTTGATGATGGAAGGAAGGGAGGGACAGAAAGAAGGCAGTTAGTTAGGAAGTGGTGATGCCATCATTTGTGACCAAGACTGACTCCCTCCAAAACCCTTCACTGGTGACTTTCATAAAAGCAGATGTCAAGAAGCTGAATTACAGGGGCAAGAAAACCACGTCACCCAGCAGTAGTGTGGTGAGCCCGCAACTGACACCAGTGTGACAGGGTGCCAGGTGGGAAGGAGGCCAGTGCACATCTGGCTCTGCGCCCCCTGCCTCCCATTCCTCCATCCTGTCTCTTAGCCTGCCTTATCTCCTTTGTCCTAGAGATGCTTGGCCTCCTCCCCCTGCTATATATCTTAGCCAAAGGGTAGAGCAGTCATTTTACTCTCAATCTCAAATAGAATACAATAAGTCCTCAATGTCATCAACAGGTTCTTGGAAACTGTGACTTTAAGTAAAATAAAGTACAGCAGGTCCTCAAATGTTTCCTTCAATGTCATTTCATTATATTGGTTTGTGTGGTTTGGTTTGGTTTGGTTTGGTTTGGTTTGGTTTCTGAGACAGAGTTTCATTCTGTTACCCAGGCTGGAGTACAGTGGCATAATCTTGGCTCACACAATCTCTCCCTCCCGAGTTCAAGCAATTCTCATGCCTCAGCCTCCCGAGTAGCTGGGATTACAGGTGCATGCCACCACACCCAGCTAATTTTTGTATTTTTAGTAGAGACAGGGTTTCGCCATTTTGGCCAGACTGGTCTCGAACTCCTGGCCTCAAGTGATCTGCCCACCTTGGCCTCCCAAAATGCTGGGATTACAGACATGAGCCACCGTGCCCAGCCTGTGTGTTGATGAGAAACAAACAGTTGCTTTTGTTTTATGTCATTTCACTTAAAGTCATGGTTTCTGAGAGCCTGTGGACAATGCTAAGGACTTGCTGTACCTGAGTATCCCAGTCCGTGACTGGGCATGAGCAAATTTGCATCTGAAATCTATTCTCTGCAAGCTCATTTACTTATCTATTGTTTTCATCTTTGCACACTTGATTGGTATCAATTGCCTTTGTTAGATATATACTTAAGAGTGGAATTGCTGCACCAGAGCGCAAGCATATGGGGGACTTCAAAAAGTTTGTGGAAAAATTGAATTTAAGATAAAAATAAAAAATATAAACTTTATTACTCAACATAAACTCCACCAAGTTCAGGACACTTTTGTAAACAACAATACCAGTAATTTCGTCCATCCCTGAAGAACTGAGGGTCCTGGTAATTTAACTATGTCAGTGTAGTCTTTTTTACTTTGTTAACCGAAGAAAAAATGGGTGCCCTTTAAAGATGTTTTAAGATTAGGAAACAAAAAGCAATAAGAAGGAGCCAAATCAGGACTGTAAAGTGGATGCCTAATGATTTCCCATTGAAACTCTTGAAAAATTACCCTTGTTTGATGAGAGAAATGATCAAGAGCATTGTTGTCAGGGAGAAGGACTCTCTCCTGAAGCATTTTTCTGCTAAAGCTTTAGCTAACTTTCTCAAAACAAACTCCTAAGAAGCAGATGTTATCATTCTTTGGCCCTTCAGAAAATCAACTGCAAAATGCCTGGAGCATCAAAAAAAAAAAAATTACCTTGACCTTTGCTCCACTTTTGCTTCGACTGGACACTTCCATTCCCTGGTAGCCATTGCTTTGATTGTGCTTTGTCTTCAAGATTGTACTGGTAAATCCATGTTCCATCTCCTGTTCTTGGGAGAAATGTTTCAGGATCTTGATCCCACATTTTTAAAATTTCCATTGAAAGCTCTGCCTTTGTCTGTAGCTGACCTAGGCACAATGGTTTTGACACCCATCAAGTAGAAATTTGGTCAACTTTAATTTTTTAGTCAAAATTGTGTAATCTGAACCAGTCAAGATGTCTATGGTGTTGGCTCTCATTTGTGCTATTAATTATTGGTCCTATTCAATTAGGATACAAACAAGATTAATTGTTTTCCTCTCCAATTGATGTGGAGATCCGCCTTGGCAGGCTTCATCTTCATTATCATCCCCTCCCTACTTGAAACAAGTTATCCATTTGTAAACTGCTGATTTCTTTGAGGCATTGTCCTCATAAACCTTTTGTAAAGCATCAGCGACATCACCGTCCTTCTACCCAAGCATCACCATAAATTTGATGTTTTTTCTTGCTTCAATTTTAGCAGAATTCATGTTGCTCTGATAGAGGCTTTTTTTAAGCTGATATCTTGTCCTTTTTAATGCTTCACATTAGATCCTATGCAGACATGTTAACAAGTTAGTGTGAGTTGATTTTGATACAAAAAACTTTTGAACTCCATGCATAATTTTTTCATAATATGCATTTTCCATCATTTTCACTTGAGCCATTCCAGTGGGATAAATTACATTCATGAACTCAAATATTCAATTTGCTCATCTAAGTTTTTAAAATGGATTTTTCCCTCACACCAGGGTCAGAATAGCTAAGGGTGAGGACATTTGTGGGTCCTAGGAGTGGGGCAATAGCAGACCCTGAGGAGAGCTGGAGCACTGGCTTGGGATGAAGGCACGAAGCTAGGGTCCTTCATGGTAACAGGCCCCTTCCTCCCTGAGAATGGCTCCCTAGTTGGTTCATTCTCTCTTAGAAAATGAGGTTCAGAACAGCACAGTATAAGGACATTAGTGTCAGGTAAGAGACCTGGGTTTTGGACCTACTTTGGTTGACAACTTGGTGTCTAGAGTTGGCAACTCATTTTCCCTTCTGTATAAGGAGGATGTTAGGTTTTCAGCTCCAGATTTTTGGACACTGACTGGAATCTGGCTCCTCTGCCCCTGAGCCTACCTCTTCCATCTTCTCACCTGACTGAGGTCATCAGGGCCTCATCTTCTCCCTTCCCACCAGCCAGTCTTCAGGGGTTGGGCACCAGTGGGATGGTGGGCTTGCTCCCCGGGAGGCCCCATGCTTTGGTTGAGCCTAAGACCCCAGCAAAAGCCTTTATTTGACCTTAGTGGGGTGGGGGTGGGATGTTTTTGTTCCCCAGCTTTAACTTGGAGCCTGGCTATGACTTCCTCCATATCTACGACGGACGGGACTCTCTCAGCCCTCTCATAGGAAGCTTCTATGGCTCCCAGCTCCCAGGCCGCATCGAAAGCAGCAGCAACAGCCTCTTCCTCGCCTTCCGCAGCGATGCATCTGTGAGCAATGCTGGCTTCGTCATTGACTATACAGGTAAGGGCCCTGGTGCCAGAGAGTACTAAGGATAGGTCCAGCCAACATGGCAGAGGGTAAGTAGTGTAGCGTAGTGAGGAGAGCCTGGACTGGACCACGGCAAACCCACACCAACCCTAGCACTGCTGCCGCCTGCAGAAACCTGCCTTTCCTGAGGCCCCCCAGATGGCTTAGTCTTTCACGCCTGTATTCTCCAGGGGTGGGAAAAAGGGGACCAGCATTATTTTTGCACCCCATCTATTTCCAACCACTACTCTTCTTCTCCTCTTTTTTAATGAGGGTCATTCCTAACTCTACTTCAGCCTCATACCCTCACTTCATAGCTATCAGCTGATATCTTCCTGGGTACTCCACTTCACTAAAGAGGGTTCTGATATGAGGCTCAATCTTCCTCTCCACCCAGAGCTTTTCACCATCCTGGGTAACTTCAGCATCCCTATGGACAGCCCACCTAATCCTAGGGTCACGGTGCTTAGACCTGTGTCCCAAGGACACTCCTTGGCCATACTCTGACACCTCGTCATAGATTGGTCACTTTCTGATACCTCCTGATCACATTTGTTCATCCTTCCAGCTGTGCTAATTAAGGCATGTCTGTGCTAATTAAGGCAAGTTCAACAGTGTTGTGGTCGAAAGAGTCAAAAATTTTTCTCTTAAAAATAGTAAATATTGTAGGTTTACCTATCACAACTACTCAGCCCTACTACTGTAGTGCTAAAGCAGCCACAGATATAAACAAATGAGCGTGGCTGCATTCTAAGAAAAATTCACTTACAAAAACAGGCTGTCCCTGCCCGGTTAAGAGCATTGACTGTCAAATTAATTGGATTGAAAGTTCATGTTTACGACTTAACATGTGCGTGACCTTGGATAAAATATTGAACCTCTTGAAGCCTCGGGCATTTCTTCCTTTATAAAACCATGGTAGGAAAATTCCTGCTTCATAGTGATGGAAAGATCAGTGAGTGCATGCATGAAAGTCCGTGGTACAGTTCCTGGCACATATCACGCATTCTGTAATGTTCAAATATTATTAGTGTAGTAAGAGGAGTTCCAGGCTCTCGAGCACTCCACTGTCTTCTACGCTATTATCTCTTTTTGACCTTTTAGTCTTCACTAATTATCTCAAATCCCATTATCTAAATCCCAGCTCCCTTCCTTGCTTGATTTGTGAGCTGGGCAAGTTATTATCTCTTGGAACATCATCTACAAAGTGTTGCTAGTAATAATTATGTTGCAGGAGGTTAAGATTAAAAGCTATTTTATACATGCATATTTTATATATATATAATATATATGTGTGTGTGTGTGTGTGTATATATGTATAATGCTCCATATATACTAAACACTCTACAGATGCTCTGGGAATGATAAATTTTGTTATTGTAACTATAACCCAGGTTCACCCAGGCCTCATCAGCCTGAGCATACAAATGGGGTCACATTACCAGTTAAAATTAAAAATTTTCTGGCTCATGTTCCCCACTTGCATAACATAGGACCTCAGATACCTTTTAAAGTGTCCCCTAATTAAATATTTCTGGCCACCCCTGGGAATATCTCACATAAGCTCACATAACACTAATTAGAACAATGGCAGACTTAGTGTTTGCCCGCTGCCAGCACCATCCTAAGTGCTCCATATCCATCAACTCATTGAACTCCTCATAGTTCTCGATTATCTCCTGTTTGCCAGGTACAGTTCTAGAAGACTGGTGCGCAAAATGGAGAATGTTTTACTTGTAGTCTTCTTGCCTCATGGGGCTGGCCTAGGGAATGGATATTCTGGCATCCTCTCTGCCTGCAGGCACCTGCCATTTGGTAAACCTCCTGGGCCCAAACCCTCTTCCACACACTGATATCAGCACAGTCAGACACTTTGGAATTCTAACAGAAGCCATGACTTAGACCCAGTCTGGGACCTCCATTGCTCCCACCACCACCATCCCCACTCCCATGTCATCACCATTTCTTATTATTCATCTCTTCCTTCATATTCTCATCAGTACCCTCAATTGCCTGCCCCCTAGTCCTCCAAGTGCATACACCTTGCAAAACTGTACCCTTTGTTGAACCCACACCCACATGGCTGAGGACACCCAGACGAAGCTGCACAAACATGATACTTAGAGTCACTACAGGTGATGTCGTTTCCCCCAGCCAAGTCTTAGCAACCACCAGAGAAGCCTCTGACTTGACCCAACTGAGTTCTTCTTGGCAGAGATTCCAAACTTCACCCCAAATGTCACCCCTGTCAGCCTCATTTTTTATAAGATGATTTCATTTCAGCTTCCCTGGATACAGTAAGCTACTGGGTAGAAACCCCCTCAGCTTCCTCTCCAGTCACCTTGTTCATGGCTACCTGACTGTGGCCATCTCTCCCCAGGTCTTCTTCAGGGAAATTCATGGTCTGAGAGCCATACTTTCAAATCCTCTTTCCACTTTTACCTGTTGATCCAAGGTGGTATCTAGAGGAGTCTTTAGAACTAAACCATAACCCAGGGAATAAGACCTCCCCAGCTGCCATCTGAGTCAGCCAAGCAGCCAATTACTGGAGAGAGGGGAGAAGAGAGGCACAGCCTACAGACGCATCCCGCATCACCCTATGAGGCTCTGTAGTGCAAGTACCAAGATAAAGCTAACTATGTGTGTTTGAGGGGTGGCAGGTGCCTATTGAAAGCCTCAAGCATCCTTCATTAGTTCCTTCCTTCCTTCCTTCTTTTCTTCCCAGACTACACACCTCCTAATATTAGTCACCCTGTACTATCTCCCTGGGCCTCTGGTCTAGTAGCCCATTTGGTGGAACCCAGGGACTCCTGCCTTACCCTCTGGTCTGCTTCTGCCTATGCCAGGATTCTTGGTTTCCTGGAATGGGTCTACTTTGCTATCAGGTCCCATGGCTTTGATGATATTCTCCCATGCACAATATCTTTCTTTATAGGGCAGGCTCCATCACTTCATAACTGTATGGCTTGAAACAAGTTGCCTAACTTCTCTGAGCATTGCTTCCTCATCCACAAAAAAGAGACAGTGACACTAAATGAAGGAGTTGTTGTGAGGGTTAGCAAATAGACACAGCACCAAGCAGAGTGCCCAGTGCCAATAAGTACTTGACATGTACTTTGATCCACCCACTTTCATCCCACCTCCTTTTTCCTACTATGTCATTGGTATTGCATTTGCTGTGCCTTTGTTTGGAAGGGAGAATGGGGCTAACCCAGGGGAACACAGTACATGTTCTTTTCTGTTTGCTGAAGATATAAAGTGTGAGCATAATGTTTTGCACATGTAATAAGTGTGGGATATTTATAATATGAATATTTGTGATAGATGTATGTGTCCCATATGCTTTACCAGTCCATGGCAAAGAACTTAGACATTCCACACCCTGTGAGTCTGGAGGGAACCATAGATGGAGAAGCAGCCCACTGAGGACCTCCACATGGAGGCAGGGCTGGGTCCTCAGGAAAAGCAGAATTGGCCTCTGCATCCAGGAGGCATCAGTGTCCATGTCTTTTAGAGAGATCCGGGGCTCTGTTAACGCCGAAAGTCTGAGTATCCTGGGAGCTGTGGCTTCAGGGGTCTTGCTCAGGAAGGTGAAAGGGGCCTACCAGAGCCCCACATAGAGAGATGTTGCTGGACTCAGTTGAGCTTAGCACAGTGGAAATTACTCTCTGAGATTAACCCTTCCTCTGACCCAAGGCAGAGAGACCAGGGGACTTTCTCCACACCCAGCTTCCCGAGTGAGAAGCAGAAACAGTTTGGTAGAATCTTAGGAAATATCTAGTTTCAAATCAAAAAACCACTCAGAGCAATTTAAGCAAAGGGGTAACTTATCATAAAAACACAAGAAACAGAAACCCACTCAAAACAATCTGACACAAAAAGGAGACATTATTATAAGAAAACAACTAACAACCTAAGTAACTTAAGCTAAAAGATTTCTATATTTTAACAATACAGATAACAACAACTCTGACACAAAAAAAGCAAAATATTTTTAGAATACAGAGCCCAAGGGCAGAAAGCATCAACTCCCAAAGGACTGGAATCAGGATGGCAGAGGCACAGACCGAGACCATCACCCACACTCCAGGATCGTTCTCTCTCCTCCCTGCCTCCTTCTAAGCACTTGCTACATTCTCCCCTCCCTACAGATCAATTGTCCTTGCTTTTCCATTCTCCTGGGATAAGTGTGGCTGTCTCAACTCTTGACATTTTTTTTTTCTTTGAGACGGAGCGTCACTCTGTCACCTAGGCTGGAGTGCGGTGGCGCAATCTCGGCTCACTGCAACCTCCACCTCCCAGGTTCAAGTGATTCGCCTGCCTCAGCGTCCTGAGTAGCTGGGATTACAGGTGTACATCACCACACCTGGCTAGTTTTTGTGTTTTTAGTAGAGATGGGGTTTCGCCATGTTGGCCAGGCTGGTTTCGAACTCCTGACCTCAAGTGATCTGCCCACCTTGGCCTTCCAAAGTGTTGGGATTACAGGTATGAGCCACCGTACCTGGATCACTCTTGGCTTCGAATCACTTCCCAATTTATATTCCAGTTTCAGATCCCAAAGGATCATCTGAGGGACCAGGCTTCATTCAAGTGTCCACTGAGCAGCATCATGGGATTAGGCTTTTGCAGAAGGGGCAGGAGCAGATCAGGCATTTTTATTTGTTTATTCATTCAGTAAATACGAATTGAGCAGCTACCACGTGCCAGACCTTCTTAGAACAGACCAGGAAACCAAACAAAGTCTCTGCCTCCATGGAATTCACATCCTCATGACAACTAGACTGACGGACCCTTTGGTAGATGAGATGTTGGAAGCCCACCTGGTTCTAAGGCAAAGAGGGGTGGGGTTTAGATGTCTCTGTTGCCTCTGAAGGGTGATTGTAGTGTCTTAGTCATCTCTGGGCAGACTTTCTAGGAGATGATTCTGAATGCAGTCATGTCATCTGTGGATTTCTGTTAGACCATTGATCAGAGGCACTTCTATTCTGAATTCATCCTCCTAGGTGGCTTTACCCTTTGCTAAAAGGAAACAGAGAACAGCAGGGATCCTGTCTTTTGGATACAGTTACTAAAATAGAGTCACAGGGAGGTGTGTGTCTTTCTCCAGGCCATGGATATCAACAGAACCAGTGGGGTGGAAGGCCCTTTATTCTCATATACCAGCATGTGTGGCAGCCTTTTCCTAGGCAGGAACGTGCTGAAACATCCACGCACATGCGAGATATATTCATTCATTCAACAAATGCTTGGTGACTCCCACTTCATGCCATGCACTGTGCTGGGTGTTGAGAATACAGCAGGGAGCAAAGTAATCATGGTCCCTACCCTAATGTAACTTACAGGTGAGTGAGGGAAACAGCAAGAAGTAAGAAGCATAAGAAGTTAGGAAAGAAAACAACAGGCTTCTCTGAGAAAGAAATCAGAAGGGTCGTTAGTGAAGGCCTCTCTGAGCAGAGTCCATTCAGACAGAGCCCTAAAGGTTAAGTAGAAGCCCTCTGTGCCAGAGTGGGGGCCAGGGGCGTTTCAGAGGGAAGAGTTTGAAGTGTGTATTAGAGAATCTGAAATAACACGGGAAAGACCAAAGTGAATTGATTCTTAATGGAAGGTCCTAAAAAGCATGTATTTTCTCTTTCAAGCCCTTGGAAGTAACACTGTAGGCCTGGAAGCTATGGCCACACTGGCTACCACCCCTATTCCCACCACCTGCTGCTGTTAGGGGTCATTCTTCTTAAATGCAAAATAGAACTATCTTCCATTCTGCCTCCTTTTAAAGGAATGCATGTTAGTTGGAAAAATAAAACAATATAAAAGCATATAAGATATACTCTTAAAGACTTAGCATGCCCCCAAATACCATCATCCCGTGCAATACCATTATTAACAGCTTGGAATCTTATTTTGGATATTTTCTATAAACATAAAGTAATGTAAAGTCTGCACCAGGAGTTGGCAAACTTTTTCTGGAAAGGGCCAGAGAGTAAGTATTTTTACTCCAGATGGTCTCTGTTGCCACTGCTCAGCTCTGCTTCGTAATGCTAAAGGCAGCCACAGACAATATGTAAACAAATGGCTGTGTTCCAGCAAAACTTTATTTACAAAACCAGGCAGCCACCGACCTGTGGGCTGTAGTTTGCTGATCCTTGTTCTATATGAATGAGATTGCACCATAGGTACTCATCTGTAATCTGATTTTTTTGTATGTGAGCCCAAGAATAGATCTTGGACTCCTTCCCATATCAGTATTCAAAGAATAGTGCTATTCTTTTAAAAAGCTGCTAGTGTTTCAGTAGATGGCCCTAATCCACCCTTTGTAACCAGTTCCTTACTGGTTGAATGTTTGGGTTGTTTTCAGATTTTTGCAGTTTTAAGGTTTGGAAGTAAGCCTCATCTATTAGGACCAGAGAAGCTGGCTCTTCTCGTTTTCCTATTTTGAAGGGCTTTGGTTTTATTTATTAAAATCACCATGATGTTTTAGTCATTGAGTGTTATCAATCACAGCTGAGCTCTGGTTTGGCTGACTAAAGACCTGATTTTGGTCTTAATTCTACCTCTAAATAGCTGAAAGACTTGGAAGACTCATTTAGCCTCTCTGATCACCATATTCCTCATCTATAAACTGAATATGAGCATAACTGGCCCTGTCTTCTGCAGAGGGTATTGTGAGACACAAATGAGATAACGGTTTGGAAAGTGCCTTGAAAATTATGAAGTGATATTCCTATGTAAGGGGCTATCATCACTATCATTATCCTTGTCATTATTATTAATGTGGTAATGCTTGGGATGATGAGCTCATCTTTCTCTTACGTGTGAGTAAATATAGAATAGAGTCTGTAGCTGGAATCATTGATGTGGTTGTTGATTTTCCAAGCCTCAAAGTATTCAGCCAAACAATTCAGCAGCCATTTATTAAGCCTCTGTTATGTGTCAAATAGGGCCAGCCTTGGTGCCAAGTTCTGTGCTAGTTGCCAGGGTTATGAGAAGACTAAGTGATGAACCCTCTCCTCCAGGAGTTCAGAACCTACTAGAAAGAAATACCCTTACCAAAGCTACCAAAATAGTGTGATACGTGTTATAACCAGGGAAAGAAAAACAGAATTCTGCCAGAGAGAAGGTGGCATTAAAAGTGTAGGAGTTTGCCACACAAATAAGGAAAGAAAGGACATTCTGACATCTGTAAAATTCTGGGCCAGTCATACCCAGCTAGGGTCCAATGCTGGTGCAGCAGTTACCCAAAAACACAGTTGCTTAAACGAAGTAGACGTTGATCAGCCTTCCTATAAAAGAAATCTGGAGGACAGAGCCCAGGATTGATAAGAGAACTCCACCTTGGCTCCTTGTGTCTCCCTACTCTACCATACTAGTCCATGGATCCCATTTCAAGGTTATTTCAGATCCATGATGGCAACTGAGGTTCCAGCCATCATGTCTGAGTTCTAGACTGAGAGAAGGAGGAAAGATGGAAAGAAGGAAAGGCCAATAGGCATTTCCCTCAGCTGAGTCAACTTCCCTTAAGCAGCCTTTTTAGAAGTTCCACAATAATCCACTGAAGATATTTATTAAGTGCCCACCATGTGACAGACACTGGAATACAGCCGTGAACAAAACTGAACAGCTGCCCTTCTAAAATCTATATTCTAGTAGAGGAAGACAGAAAAAAATAAGGTCAATATAGAGTCGATGAGAGTATTAACTGCAGTGGAGAGAAATATAGCAGAGGAGAGTGTTGGGGGCATTGGGGAGAGGAGTACTGCAATTTTAAGTAGCTGCTCAAAGAGTGTCACTGAAGGCGAAATTGAGCTAAGTCCTGAAAGAGGTAAGAGAGGGAGCCACAAAGACCACAGGCCAGTGTGGTTGGAGCAAAGCTAGCATAGAGACGACAGGAGCTGAGGTCCCAGAGGGGACTACTGGAGCCACATGTGCAGGGCCTTGAAGGCCTGTTAGGATTTTGGTTTTACCCCGAGTGAGACAGGAGGCTATTGGATTGTTTTCAGCAGACATGATCTAACTCGTGTTTACATCTCTTTGTCCAGACCTAGCTGCCCAGGAGGCTGGGAAATGTAGAATTTGACTGATGCCTTGAAGTTCCGGATAAAATCAGAGTTCTGTTATTGAAGGATGAAGGTGGGGAAAGTGGTTATTGGGGACTACAGCTAGTTTTGCCTCTTATGAGCTGTGTGAACTTTGATTCCAAGTTACTTAATTTTTCTGAACTTTAAGGTTTAACCCACTTTGAATTTATAAAAAGGATAGAAGAAACAAAAGACATGATGACAGATCCCTGGATCTCTGTGACTCACATATGGGTCACCCAGTGGCCAGCTCTATTCTGGCCGGAGCCACTAGGCATATGGAGAAGACAGATTTGATACAGGAGGTCAAGGCAATGCATCACGGGGCACATGGGGAAACCGCTGAGGAGTTCCCTGCAATGAGTGGCCACGTTCTGGGTCCCACTTGGGTTTAAATCCAGTAGTGCATCCAGAGCTGCTCCACTCTCAGCTGTGGGCAACGACTTAAGGTGCAGGATGGTCTCATATGCTCCCGTGCAAGAGTGAGACTCTCAGAGTCCCATCCCATCAGTCAACCAGATGATTGGCAGCTGAGTGACAGCCTCAAGCAGCGCTGCCTCCTGTGTAGGTAATCTAGAAGGTACCCAGGTGACAAGGACCACCCTCAGCAAAATTCCTCCTGAGCCGTTCATCTCTGATGAATGAACTCTGATCCCTTCTATTCTGGTTCTTCTCTCCTCAGCTCCACTCTTTGAATTTCTGAGTCCTTCTGCAAGGACTGTCAGCACCCTTTTGTGAGTCCCCATCTCTAGACCTCTCTGTTGCCCCCCAATAATGTATCCTCCAAAATGCTCATCAATCAACCTGATACTCAGTTGCATATCCCTGGTATTGACTGGCCTCAGCTGTGTCCTATTACTTCCCAGCCCTGGTGACAACCCTCTTGACCATCAGTTATCTTAGAACAGAAAATCTGTCCTAAGGAACAGGAACAAATGAGGAAAGGCAATCGTGCATAGAAGCATGAGCATGGGCTCCCAGGGGCTGCTCGGGATTTCCAGCTGATGGTGAGGGATGCTGGAGAGCGTCCTACAGAGATTTGGGACCTGGACTAGTACTCCCAAGCCACAGGCAATGTCAAGAGCTGTCTTGTCTGGTGCAGAGGGACAGAGTAGAGGACTGTTACTCACGTCACTGTAGGACTGATAGGGAAGAAGACGTATAAGGATCAATAGCCACATGAAAAAATACTGTCGTTTTCATAAACTGGCAAGCACCAAATACCCAATACAAAGCCCTGGAAAACTGCACTGGAGACATCAACTTATCCCACCGGTCAGGTAACCCAACCCAGAGGTGGAAGTGGGTTTCGTACTTCCTCCCTGAATCTAAGTATTGGTATCCATGCACTCAGAAGTACCTGCAACAGATGGGTATGACTGGGCCTGCAGAATGGATGCCAGCTCCACTTCCCAGCCAGTGGTACAGACGGGGCAGAAGAGAGAGGAAGAGAAAGAGCATCTCCAAAAGCAGACTGTCTGCCTTGCTTCTCAGGGGAACACGAAACGCCAGGAGGCTGCTGAGTGTGAGGGGTCAAAGATGAGCAAAGGGGTGGGCTGTGCCTAAGCACTGACATTTACCACAATGACCCTGCTGGCAGCCGAGATGTGGGCCAGGGACCGTCAGCCCCCACCAGTCAGAGAAACACATGCTTCCCTTTAGGAGGAGCGAGCAGGGGATGAGAGAGGGCCTCAGGGATTTTGCTGGGGCTCCTTCCTCTGCAGGTCAAGGGAAGAATATGGGGAGAGGCGGGGAAATTGCCCTCTTCAATGTGATTTCCATCCTTCAATTTCTACCCAAATTTAGAGACGTTTCTAGACCTGGGGGGAAGAGGAACCACAGTCATGCATCCCTGTGTGCTCTGTGGCTAATTAAAGTCGGGTTCTCCTCATGGGCCCTGCAGCCCAAGAATAGCCTCCTCATGAGCCCTCTGTGTGTGTGCACGTGTTTGTGTTTCTTTTTCCCAGAAAACCCGCGGGAGTCATGTTTTGATCCTGGTTCCATCAAGAACGGCACGCGGGTGGGGTCCGACCTGAAGCTGGGCTCCTCTGTCACCTACTACTGCCACGCGGGCTACGAAGTTGAGGGCGCCTCGACCCTGAGCTGCATCCTGGGGCCTGATGGGAAGCCCGTGTGGAACAATCCTCGGCCAGTCTGCACAGGTGGTGGGAGCCCGGGGATGGCAGGGGTCTGAGGAACTGAGGGCATGCCAGCGGCAGAAGGCGCTGTGGGCTAGGGAAAGGAAGGGGGCATGGTCCTCAAGGCTGGCTCCTCCAAGCCTGGCACACCTGGGTTTGCTGTGGATGTGTACAGAAGTGGCTTATAATTCACTAGGTGTGCAGTTCCTGTCAAGGTGTCATCTCAGATCACATGGTGTCCCCACCACCATTCACATAGTTGCTCATGCCCTCAACAGAGGCCTCCAGACATGCCACATCAGGGGGCTCACACCAGGGAGAAGTCGTTTAAAGGTGGCCCCTGGACTAGTTCCTAGGCCTAGGGAAAATCACTGAGAGATCAGTTATATCAAAGTAAGGCTGGCGGAGTGCACTGATTCCAGGTGCGTCTGGGTGAACCATGGGGGTCCTGACAAGAGGGATAGGAATGAGTAGCAGGGCTTTAAGAGCTTGGTGACCACCCATTGAAAAGCAAAGGGTACCCCTTTGTCATGGTAAGAGAGGCAGGCTCAGACCCGCCCCTTGTGGAAATTGGGCATGGTGGAGGGGAACAGAAGGTGGCGGGTCACATGGCCTGGCTGCTCCCCATGGGGTTAGTCCAGGGAAGTTTCAGCTCCCTGCTCATGCTGACACTCACTCTCCAGGTCAGATGTCAGCCAGGGGCAGCAGATCATTTCTAGGCTCCACATGTAAGCAGAGGAGGTTCCTAATATGCTCCCTAAGGCTGTGACTTCAGGGACTAATGCCAGGGTTAATAGGTAGAGGGCAAGAACTGACACCTGCCCAAGAGAGCCCTCGGTAGCTCCAGGGCAAGTTTCAGGCCACATGCCAGGCCAGGGGTGCATGTCCTTGGGCAGGGCAGGGTCCACAGGACTTCCCTTCTCCAAGCTAGGGGCCGCACACCTCAGGGCAGCCCTACTGGGGTCAGAAGTTCAGGCTGGGGCAGAACAAAGGATGGTCACTGGTAAGAGGCCCACAAGGTCACCTGACTCTCTATTTCTTTCTCTTTCAGCCCCCTGTGGGGGACAGTATGTGGGTTCGGACGGAGTGGTCTTGTCCCCCAACTACCCCCAGAACTACACCAGTGGACAGATCTGCTTGTATTTTGTTACTGTGCCCAAGGACTATGGTATGGGTTTGGGTTGTTGTTGTTGTTCATATGTTTTCTGACTCCTCACCCTCATTCCAGAATGGACAATTCCTCAGACTCCTCCCAATTATGCAGCCCCATTGTGGGAACTGCAGAACTGTCTCCCAAAAAGGACAGCTGAGTGTTGACATTCTAAAACGGGCTGTAGAATACATTCCTGACACAGAGGGCAGAAGGGCATAAGTGAGCCCCGCCAGAACCAAGGGGACAGGGTTGGTGAGAAACTGGCCAAGACAGAGGGAAGGCAAGGTGCCTCAGGGAGCTACCCAGTATGGCCCAAGTCCTAAGGGAGGTGCCGCAGATCTAGACCTGTTAGGAACCCAGGGTGAGTGGCCAAGGAGCAGGAGGGAGGAAAGGAATGGGATGGAGCTGGACTTGAAAGTGCAGGTGAGGGAGACCAGGAACCACATCATTCTGGCGTCCCATCTGAGAACCAAAGCCTGATCCAGAAGCTATTGGTAGGACAAGCAAGAAAAAAGTGAAAAACAGGCCAGTGCCCTGGGAAGACAGAGAAACTTCCAGATTCCAAGAGATGTGGGCAGAAAAAACCAAGCTCATTACCTTGTTGGCAGTGGGGACATTCAAGAATCCCGCCAGCCCTGGAGGCATTCAGAAAGATGAAGGGCAACCAGGTGACCAGGCTGGCTTCTTTCTTCCTGGATCTCCTCTTTGTAGGAGGACTAACAACCATGTCTAAACACGATTGATGTTGGGTGTGGCAAAGGACATCAACATGTCCCAACCATCTAGGGGAGAAGCAGGAGGGAGGGAGCAGCCTGCAGAGAGCTAACTCCTTATTCCCCAAGACAGGAGGGGCAAGCACAGAGCAAGGCCTGATGCTTGAGGCATTCACCAAACATGTAGTAAGCACCCACTGGGGGCCATGCACTCTGCTGGGTCCTGGAGTTGCAGTTCTCTGTCCTCTATAAATTCCCAGTCTCATCTCTACCCATAGCTCCAGCCATCAGTACACCCACTCCTTCCCCAGAACCAGGACACTTACGTACATGTACACACACTCCCCAATATACTGAGGTGGCAGGAGCCTCAGACCTGCAGGATCACAGTTAGAAAAGTCCTGAAAGGCTGTCCAATCTGATCTGCTACCCAGAGCAGAATCCTTGATAGGTGGGCATGCAGTTTGTGCTTGAATCCCCCCCAGTGATAAGGAGCTCACAGCACTCACTACAGATCTCTGTATACAGTTTTCAACTCAATGACACTGACTAACTGGCCTTGGGACGCCTGAATGTGGAGTCCTGACATCACAAGGAGAAAGGGATGGTACCAAAAGCCCTCTGATGGCCTCCAGTAGCTGTTGCAGCTGCTATCTGGGAAAGGAACAAACTTGGTTCCGTTTCGCCTCCACCCGCCTGACCTTTGGGTGCAGCGGGTGTTGTCTTGACCCTTGTGAAGCGCAGCCCGGCCTTCCCAGCTCCCCGCCTCCCTGTGCCCTCCCTGTGCCCTCCCTGTGCCGGGTGTCTGACCACTGCCAGACTGTGCGGCTGCACTAACCAGTGCAGCAAGCCACAGCCCAGGAACCAACAACTTCCCCAGGGCTGCCTTCCTCCTGACGTGGGCCCCTAGACCCCGAGATCCCCTCTCCTGCCCCCAGCGCGCCTGCCCAGTCCCCACACCGTGTCTCCTCCACAGTGGTGTTTGGCCAGTTCGCCTTCTTTCACACGGCCCTCAACGATGTGGTGGAGGTTCACGACGGCCACAGCCAGCACTCGCGGCTCCTCAGCTCCCTCTCGGGCTCCCACACAGGTATCCGGGGCTCGGCCAGGGTGGGGACGGTTATGGGCTGGGGGCATCACGGCCGGCTAAAGGAAGGAGGCTCTAGAAGCACCCCATGGCCGCAGGTGGAACCCTAGGGCTCTGCGTGCGTGTGGTGCTCTGGTGCTGTCTACAACGCAGCGGCCAGCTCCTGAGAGCTCCAACTAGGGGGGCCTTCAGCAGCTGCCCTTACCCAGGCTGTGTCTGCAACGCCCCCTTGTGGTGTAGCCTTCTGTTGGTTCGTATTCAAATGCAACTTTTTTCTTATTATAAATGTATTGCATTTTCATCATAGAAAACTTAGTGACAAAACAAAATAATTGCATACAGAATCAAAATAAAGACTACCCCGAAAGAGCCACTGACAAGATGTAGTGGATTTACTTCTGGTCTTTGTATCTACTTCGATGTTTACATATTTTATTCAACAAACCAATATACATATTTTATTGAAATATTCACTGCGAGCTTTTCTCTGTCATTTTTTTCTTCTAGGCTAGGATTTTTAAGTGCCATATAGTAATATCTCATACAATTAGTTAAAATTTATGTAACGAATTCCGTATCATTGAACATTTAGATTGTAATGTTTTGTGCTTATGAATAGTAATGCAATGTATTGTACATACATCTTTATATACATTTCTGTCACTTTAGAATATCTAGAAGTGGAATTGTCAGTGTAAAGGATATGTGAGATCTTTAAGGCTTTTTGTGCAGATTATCAAATATCCCTCTAGAAAGATCTTGTCAGTTTGATCACCAACAATAAGAGGGCATGTTTTATTCTTACAAAACCAGGTAATTAAAAAAACAAAAGCGTCATCAGTTTGAAAAGTGAAAAATGGTATCTCATTTTCTAATTTGCCTTGTTTTATTACTAGTTAGGTTACATTTTTATGTGTTTATTGGCCTGTGCATTTTTTATTTGTGAATTTATTGTGAATTTGTGTTGATTTTTCTGTAAGCACTTATTTTCTTATTTATTGAGCAGAGCTCCATATTTTAACCTATATAAATATATACATAATATGCTATGAAAAACCCTCCTCTCCAGCTTGTCTTTTGCTATATAATTTTTGTCAGGGTGCTTTAAGGTCAGAATATGTAAATTTCTCATGCTATCAAATCTATCAATATTTTCTTTTATAGTTTTCTCCTTTGCTTTTATGCTGGTCAAATAAATATTCCTCTGTGTTTTCTTTCACTTCTTAGTTTCATCACACTGCTTTAATACCTTTGGAATTTATTTTGATTTATTATTTGATATAGGGAATCTAACCATATTCTTTCAAATATAGTTAATCAGTTGTCCTAGCAGAATTTTCAAAATGCCAAATTTACATATACTAAATATTTATGAAGTGTCTGTTCCTAGACTTTTTATCCATTTCTTCTAAATGTCTATTTATTCCTTTTTCAGTTTTAATTATTGTAACACTATAATAGTGTTTACTATATAATAATTTTAAACACATGGTATTATAAGTCCCCAGAGTCATCCTTTTTTTGAATTTTTATTGGCTGTTGTTGCTTACTTTTGCCTCCAAATTAAATTTAGAAATATTTTGTCAAGTTTAAAACATTGCATCAAAATCTTGACTGAGATTTAATAAAACTTACACGTTAAATTAGGGTGAACTCACATGTTTATAATATTAACTCTTCTTCCCATCCAGGAATACAACATGTCTCTGCATTTGTTTATCTTCTGTAGCCCTTGAAACGATGCTATAATTTTTATTTAGGCAGTATTCATTTTTTGTTAACTTTATTCCTAGACATTTCATGGAGATTTTTGTTGCTGTTGTAAATGGGTCTTTTTTCCCCCATTATGTTTTCTAGCTGGTCTTTGCTAGTATATTCAAAGACTGGCGTTTTTGGCATATTTGCTTCGTAAAGTCATTGGACTCTTCATAATACTGCTTTCACTGCCAACTACTTCTCCTGGCTCCTCTAGGCAAGAAGTAATATCATCTGCAAATAAATTTGTCTCATTATTTTATCTCCTCCTTTTCAGTGGCTTTTCTTTTATTTTTTTCCACAGTTATTGGTCTATTCAGGTATATTACTCTAATATCAATGTTGATATTTTAGCTTTTAGTAAAAAAATCCATTTCATAATTTCCTTTACATTTAGTACCACAATTTATATAATGTACTACGGTGAGGTTTACCCTGCTTTGTATTAGCGGTGATATTCCTGCCTTTGTTATGCTGCATCGTGCATTCATCATCCCCTTTTTCTTTGGCTGTACCAGGTGTTTTGTGTTTTTTTGTTTGTTTTTTTTAATTTTTATTGCTGCAATTTATCAATTATTCTGCAGAGTTTGTTGTTATTTTTTGATTAATCTCTGCCTTTATTTCATCATGTCCTTCCTCATATTTTTCTTCTGATTATTTTGTTCATGTTCTAACTGCTTGAATTGAGAGCTCTGTTCATTATCTTCTCTGCATAATAAGGAACATGTTTACAGCGATGTATTCACCTCCAAGCATAGTTTTGGCTTCATGCTGTAAATTTGGTTATGTACTATGTTCATCATAATTACTTTTTAAATAGCTCGTCGTGGTGTTGTTTACTCTTTTTGCCCAAGAGTTGGCTAAGAATGTCTTTCCTTTTCCCCTAAGAATGTGGATTTTGTTCTTGACGCATTAAACTTTTGTGTTAATTTATATTTTTATTTCCATGTAGTGAGAGAATGTGGCCTGTACCATTTCTTCTTTGAGGATTAATTGAGGTCCTCTCAGTAGCGAAGGACCTTTTTTTTTTTTTTTTTTTTTTTTTTAGTTTTCTAAATATCTAAGAAGGATGTGTATTCTCTGTAAGGTAGAGAAGCAGGACGAAAGCTCAGGCTGTACAATCACACTCTTTTCTTAGCTCTCCTGTTTGCTTTCTAGATGACTTAGGGCACAGTACTTGACCTCTCTGAGCTTCAGTTTCCTCCCCTGTAAAATGCAAAGAGAAAGAATCCTACTTCCTATAGTGTTAGGAGTAAATGAGATTTGTAATTGCCATTAAATCAGTCTTACTCAATTTTGTTATTCAAATCTATTGTATCAGTGATTCTCAACCAAATGATTTTTTTGTAACCACCACCTCACACATACACACCCAACCAAGAGTGTAAATCAGGAACTCCTGGAGTAGGATGCCTTTTCAAAACAGATAGATAGATAGATAGATGTATAGCTATAGATTTAGAGGTATAGTAAGGATCAAGTAAAGAGAGATAGAGGGTCTACATTTAAGACCTATAGATATAAATATGGATATAGATATAAGTGTATAGGACCAATAGAAACAGGAAGGGAAGGGAAGGGAAAGAAGGAAGGAGAAGGTGGGGGAGAATCCCAGCACTTTGGGAGGCCAAGACGGGCGGATCACGAGGTCAGGAGATCGAGACCATCCTGGCTAACACGGTGAAACCCCGTCTCTACTAAAAAAATACAAAAAAGTAGCCAGGAGAGGTGGCGGGCGCCTGTAGTCCCAGCTACTCGGGAAGCTGAGGCAGGAGAATGGCATAAACCCAGGAAGTGGAGTTTGCAGTGGGCTGAGATCCAGCCACTGCACTCCAGCCTGGGTGACAGAGCAAGACTCCGTATCAAAAAAAAAAAAAAAAAAAAAAAAAAAAAAGTTGGGGGAGGAAGAAGAGAGAGTGAGAGAAAGAGAGAGAGAGAGAGATGTATAAGACCTGTAGATATCAAACTCCTGACTTCAAGTGATCCACCTGCCTCAGCCTCCCAAAGTGCTGGGATACCAGTGAAACCCCATCTCTACTAAAACTACAAAAATTCACTGGGCATGGTGGTGGGTGCCTGTAATCCCAGCCACTGGGGAGGCTGAGGCAGGAAAATCACTTGAACCCAGGAGGCAGAGGTAGCAGTGAGCCAAGACTGCGCCATTGCACTCCAGCCTGGGCGACAGAGCGAGACTCCATCTCAAACGAAAAAGAAAAAAAAAAAAAAAAACCTGTAGGTGTCAATTTCAGTGTATTCAGAGAGTCCCTTATTCCTCATTCGGAGAAACACTATAACGAGCCATTGGTACTGATGGAAGTGCACTATGTCCCTGTCCCTGAGTTGTGTTGGGGGAGAAAAAGCTAAAGGACTGCTACTCAACAGTCTTCATTTTGTTTTTCTATTTGATGTATCAATGATTGTGAATGTTGCATGAAAGTATTTCCCATTACAATTATGATATTTTGTTGTCTTCTTGTATTTCTAGCAATTTTTGCATCTGTTTTCCTGACATATCTTCTCTCATTTTCTCCAACTCTTTTTCTTTTAAGAGGAAGTTGACTCATTTATTTTACAAGTGAATTACTTGGTCTGATATCTGTCATCTTGTATTGTTCTTTCTGTGCTTTTGTTTGTGTTGTTTTGATTTTGCTTCCTCGCTTTTCCATACATACCTGACCCAACTCTAAATTTTCAAGTTCTTCTTGATATATTTGGACTTTTATATTAATGTTATAGTGGTTATTTTTTAAATTGTGGACTTCTTCCCCAAGAGCAAATTTTTGCATTTGCATTTTGTTTTGTTAGCTCATTTTGTTTTGTTAGCTCATTATATTTTTCTGGTTGTGTTTATCCCTGCTGGTTCCTTAATTCCCTACTTTAGTTTTGGATTTGTTTTTTCGTTTTTTTGTTTTTTTGTTTTTCAGTAGGGCTTATAACTGCAGTACTTTCTGTCACCATGCATATATGAGAATGCTTTCCTTTTGACATAAGATATAAATAACAACTTGATTGCAAATCAAATTATGGGTCAAACTTTATCTTTCAAAACTGCAGTAATTATTCCACCATTTATTGTTACAGACAAATTGGAGTCCAGCGTGATTCTTTGTCCTTGTACATAACCTGTGCTTTTCTGTCTATATGATTTTCTTTTTTGTTGTTAATGAAAAAGCCCACTAGGATGTGTTGTGGTGGAAGTCTCTTCTCACTAATTCTATCTTGCACTTGGCAAATACTTCAGTCTGAACCTCACAACTTAGGAAAAGTGTCTTCTTTCTTAAACGATTTTTCTGTGTGCGGGGCAGACAGAGTCTCACTCTGTCGCCCAGGCTGGAGTGCAGTGGTGCGATCTCAGCTCACTGTAACCTCTGCCTCCCAGGCTCAAGTGATTCTCCTGCCTCAGCCCTCCAAGTAGCTGAGACTCCAGTTGTGCTACACCACACCCGGCTAATTTTCATATGTTTAATAGAGATGGATTTTCACCACGTGGGTCAGGCTGGTCACAAACTCCTGACCTCAGGTGATCCGCCCATCTCGGCCTCCCAAAGTGTTGGGATTACAGATGTGAGCTACTGCACCCTGCCTTAAGTGATTTTTTTTCTCCTTCAATTTCTCTGTCTTCTCTTTCTGGAATTCCTGATATATGCATATGGATTTTTTTTTCATCTTTCATGTCACTTGTCATTTCTCTTGTTATTTTAATCTCTTTATACTTTTTCTGTGGATTCTGAGAGAATTTCCAAAATTTCATCTCCACTTCACTGTTCAGTTTCTGTGGAATCCAGCTGCTTGCACTAGCATTTCTCATCTCTATTGATCTCAGATCCTTCATCCTCTGACTTCACAGATGCAATGCTAGATTTAATCTCATGACAACCATGACTGAACGTCTGCTGAGAGTTTTGCCTGTTCTTTACTGTGGTTCAAATAAAGTATTTGCTTTGACCTCTCCGAGTGATCTCCTTCCTCAAAACTTTAACATTTTTTCTTATGTCCAGTGATTTTACTATTTGCTCTCTCTCAAAGATGGAGGCCCATGTGCCTTCAGGGCTGAAGTTGACATGGGTTCTGTGAGAGCTCACTAGGGTCCTTATCCACATCTGTCAGGCCAAATAGAAAAGCTGAGTTTCACTCTGCTCACATCCATCTGGAGGAGGAGTTGGAGATGGCAGTGATAACAAAGGGAAGCTTTGTCTTCATGAGTTTCTTTCTGCTTTGGCAGCTACATGTTAGCTGGGGCAATAACTGTTAGCTGGGGCAATAACTGTTAGCTGGGGCAATGACTGTTAGCTGGGGCAATGACTGTTAGCTGGGGCAATGACTCCTAGCCAGGCTCAGTCCTCTGGGTCACATGTACATCTAAGCCTGTTTTGCAAAAGGCTCTCTGCTCCCGTGTTGGTGGCATCACTTCAGCTTCCTGGAAGTACAGGTGGACCTCCCAGTAGCTCCCTTGTGGGTCCTAACTCTAGCCCTCACTGTAGTGGACATATAGCCTGGTTCTCTATAATCACTGTTTCCCTCCTGAGAATGGGGTCTGGGGTCAGCAGCCCTTCCCAGGGGTCCCTAAGTCTGCAGGGGGCCAGCAGGCAGAGTGGCCATGCTGCTGCCTCCACCCATGTTCTCCCTGGGCTTCCCCAGGATGGCGACTACACTAATTGGCTACAGGTCTCGTTGGTGCTGTCTCTCCCCTGGCCTATCTGTACCACACCAAGCAGAAGATGCACCTTTGTCTTCTGCTACAAAGGCTGTCAGCCTACCCTGGTTTCCTGTGGCCATGCAGCTTCCCCCCAGTTTGTGTGTTATTGGCCGGCAATAGTATATCCTGGTTTGCCTGGGACAGTCCCACCGTAACTATTGATAGCGCTTTCTTTGACTCTTAGAAGTTTTCTAGTATGAGCAATAAATTACACCATCGCTCTGGTTATCGACAGGGTGGTGGGAGAGTGTCTGGGAAAGACCAGTTGCTCCCAGATGATCACATCATCCTCCTTCCCAGAAGCCAATGCTATTTTTTAAAATGCAGATTGATGTCAGTTTTCCAAGTAAACCACCAGTCAGTCGGCTTAGTAACAGCCGCTCTCTCCATCCCTGTTGCTCCACACATCCTTAGCAGCCTTCTGCTTTCCGGCACGGGTCATTTAATCTTTCTGGGCCTCTCTTTCTTTTCTTCCTTCCTTCCTTCCTTCCTTCCTTCCTTCCTTCCTTCCTTCCTTCCTTCCTTCCTTCCTTTCTTTCTTTCCTTCCTTTCTTTCTTTCCTTTCTTTCTTTCTTTTCTTTCCTTCCTTTCTTTCTTTCTTTCTTTCTTTCTTTCTTTCTTTCTTTCCTTCTTTCCTTCTTTCTTTCTTTCATGAGGGTACTCAACTCTGGCATGCCAACCTCACCATGACCACAGGTCAAGTTAAGACTGTGGATGAAAAGCTTTCTAGAAACTTTAAATTGTAAAGCGCAGTAAAAAATGTAAGATTTCATTTCAGGAAGGCCTGGAATGTGGAAGGAATTGCTGCATGGGGTACTGGAAGGAATTGCTAGGAATTGCTGCATAAAATCCTTCCTGGCCTGGATTTTATCTTCTGGACCCACCTGCTGGACTCACTGTTCTCTCCTCCTTGCCCCTTATCTCGGCAGGAGAATCATTGCCCTTGGCCACCTCCAATCAAGTTCTCATTAAGTTCAGTGCCAAAGGCCTCGCACCAGCCAGAGGCTTCCACTTTGTCTACCAAGGTATGGAGGACATGGACGCCGGAGGTAGGAAGGTGATCTCGGTTCTTAAGGGACTCGTGATCGAAGGAACAGGGATCTTTGACCTCTAGTCTCAGGGTGTTTGGGGGCAGTTACTAGTTTGTAGGGCAATTCCCTGAAACTCAGTTGAATTTTATACATTCACTTACTCAGCAGACATTTCTTAGACAAGTTGTGTGTTAAATGAGGAAAGAAATCAGACAAGGGAAGTCAATTTTTTCCCCTTCCCCACCCCACCCATTGTCTGGCATGGTCCAGATGGCACTGAAGAGACCAGCCCAGGCATCTTACCTAGACTCCCCTGGAGCTTGGTGTTGTCTGCCAGGCACAGTAAAGGTGCGGGGAAAACACAGGCTTTGAAGTGCCGTGGACGTGGATTTGAATCCCACCTCCCCACTTTGGAGCTGGGCTCCAGCTACGCCAGGCCTCAGAGCCTGTTTGCTCACCTGTAAGAAGAGGGCAATCGCAATGCCTCACTGATAGGATGCAAAGAGGCTTCGGGAAGCAGCTGGTACCAACCAGCCAGTCGGTGTTAGTCCCCTTCCTTACCGGCCCAGAAAGGCAGTTTGGAGCACCCTGGCTTTCACCCCCAGGCCCCAACCTCCACTTGCCCAGGAGAACATCCACTTCTGTAGGGCCCAGGTTCTAAGCATGGTCCTGTTCATTCGATTCTGCCCAGGATGAGCTGTGTTTCTCTGCAGGGGTGATCCTGCCACAGGGGAGGCCATCCCGGGCCCATCACCATTGTGGGCGGCAGGAGGGAGAGAAGACCGGGGTCATGGAGGGCAGGGCGCCAGGCAGGATCTTAAGGCACATGGGGAAAACAGGACAGAGGCAGGGTGAAGGCCCTGAGAAGGTGGAGGAGGAAGGCCCATTCTCCTTGCTAGGGAAAGTGGGACCCTGTTGGGTGAGGGGCGTCATTGGGAAGGCAAAGAACAAAACGGGGCCTAAGGTCCGTGGGAGGTCCACGGCTCTACCTCCCATGCTTTCCAACAGCTGTGCTGTAGCACTGTGTGTCCAACCATGCTTCAGTGTAACAGGCATCTTCCTAGTTAGCCCTCGAGCCCTTCCCTACGGGAGAGCTTCCAGAGCCTCTCAGGGTTTCATCCAGACGGTCTTTGTTCCAGACCCATTGCATGTCTGTCCCTGGGCCAGTTTCTGGGGGGTGAGTCCTCCCCTCAGTGCCCTTGTCCCCCACAGCGGTTCCCCGAACCAGCGCCACGCAGTGCAGCTCTGTGCCGGAACCCCGGTATGGCAAGAGGCTGGGCAGTGACTTCTCGGTGGGGGCCATCGTCCGCTTCGAATGCAACTCCGGCTATGCCCTGCAGGGGTCGCCAGAGATCGAGTGCCTCCCTGTGCCTGGGGCCTTGGCCCAGTGGAATGTCTCAGCGCCCACGTGTGTGGGTGAGTAACCAGGACCCGGGCGTTGGGGGTGCGGGGGGCGGCACGTAGTCCTTTCCCTCTAGGGCGGCACATAGTCCTTTCCCCACGGCACACAGCGGCCGCCGTCCACCGCATGGCTGAGGTGGGGTGTTCCAGTCAGCTCCTGTCCCCGGCGCTGTGGGCTGTGTGGAAGACAGCAGGGGTACTGGGGACGGGGCACACGTGGAGAGAGGAGCGGAGCCCAGGGCCCCGAAGAGAGTTGCATGGGGAGAGGCCATGGAGAAGGCAGGACTGGGGACATTAGGGAGACGCTCCCATGGGGAGGAGGACAAACAGAGGCTGGGGGCCCTGAGGGAGGAGTCTGCTTGGGGAGGCTCCCACGGGAGGCCACAAAGCCTCTGACCCGACGGCCTCTCCTCCCAGTGCCGTGTGGAGGCAACCTCACGGAGCGCAGGGGCACCATCCTGTCCCCCGGCTTCCCAGAGCCATACCTCAACAGCCTCAACTGTGTGTGGAAGATCGTGGTCCCTGAAGGCGCTGGCATCCAGGTAGGGGCAAGGAGGCGCCTCGGTCGGGCAGGTGGCCGTCTGCTCACAGGTAACTGCTCACAGGTGGCTGACCACAGATGCTGGCTGGTGCCAAGGCCTGAGTCAGGGTAAGCCAGTAAGAGACATATCAGCCCTGTACCTGGCCCTATGGCTAAGGAGACTCAGTCCAGATGTGGAGATGTGGCCCCCAAGCAGAAAACACAGTAGGTTCCAGACCCCAAGAGCTTCAGGGGCATGCGGTGGGAGTTGGGTAATCCAGGAAGGAGGAGAGGTGGACATCGCTTGGCCCTGGTCAGGAGGGGAGGCTAAAAGAAGGAATGGGCCTGGAGCTGGAATCTGAAGTGTGGGAAGGATTCATAGAAGTTGTTTCTCAAATGGCTAAAGATTTTCTTAAGATTTTGAGGGTTAGAAGGGGAGGCAGTGCTGATGAGAAGAAAGAGCAAAGCACCCAGCACAACTGAAGCACAGAGAACCCCCAGGCACACACCTAGGGAACCTCACACAGCCTGAGCTGTAGAAGCTGAACTGGGGGCATAACTGGTACCCAGGGGTAAGAGCCAGGCAGAGGGAGTCCCCATCGTTGGTGCCAAGGCATGGAAGAGGGTCAGGAGCCTGCAAGGCCAACGGAGAGGCAGCAAACTGGGACTCCGGCAGACAGATCCGGGCAGGAGTGGGTTACGGGCTCATTGCTGCAGGACATCTGATGTAATCAAGGCAGGAAAGTGGGGAAACCCAAGGGACGTTCCAGAGATGAGGAGACAGTCAGTGAGACTGTCTTCCCACTTCCTGGAATTTCTTTTCCCCATTCTCTACTTTGCAAAATATCCCACTGTCTTCTAATCATTTTTTTCCACATCTGTCTTCCCTACTGGACAACGCGCTCCTTGGAGTTGGGGCTGCATCTTACTTTTATTGGAAGGGACTAGCATAGTGTTAGGCCCAGAGTAGATTCTCAACAAATTTGAATTAACTATGGGAAGGGCAGAAAGGGAAAGCAGAGAAGGAGGGAGGGACGCAGGCTGCCTAACCAACAATTCAATCCTCTGCCTTCCCAGATCCAAGTCATCAGTTTTGTCACAGAGCAGAACTGGGACTCCCTGGAAGTATTTGATGGTGCAGATAACACTGTAACCATGCTGGGGAGTTTCTCAGGTAAGCTGGTTTCCAGGGACTTCAGTTTGGAGGGTGGTGCTAGAACTCCTCATCATGAACATTGCTATTAATATTATTATTATTGAGATATAATTTATATTCCATGAAATTCACCATTTTCAAGTGGACACAGCAGTGGTTTTCAGTAGATTCAAAAGGTCCTACAACCATCACTACTAGCTAGTCCCAGAGCATTTTGACCACCACCAAAAAAAACCAGGTACCCATTTGCACTCCCCTCCCCAGCCCACACCTAACCTCTAGTTACCAGCAATCTACTTTCTATCTCTATGCATTTGCCTATTCTGGGCATTTCATATAAATGGAAGCCTTCTGTGTTTGGCTTCTTTCACTTAACATGATGTTTCCAAAGTTCACCAAGTCACAGTATAGTTCAGCACATCATTGTAAGGACAGAGCATATTTTGTGTGTCCGTTCATCAGTCAATGGCTTGTTTCCACTTGTGTGCTGTTATGAATAATGCTCATGCACAAGTCTTGGTGTGAACACACGTTGTCACTTCTCTTGAGTATACACCTAGAAGTGGAATTGCCGGGTCATGGGGGAACTCTATATTTAACTTTTGGAGGAACTTCCTAACTGTTTTCCAAAGTGGCAGCACCATTTTGCCATTCTAGTGATGGAATTCTGACTGAGTGTGGTGTATAGCTGTGCCCAGTGGCCAGGGCAATTATCTGAATCTTTTAGGTCCACAACTCTAGATGGCCAGGAGATAAAGAGGAGCCACATGCTCCAGATAAACTGTCCACACTGCAGGACTGCCCAGAGAATAATACAGGTCAGAGCTATCCTGAAGATGGCTAAGAGGAGACCCAACTGGTACCTCAGCCTCCTGTGGGCACATGGCTCTGCCACTGCTCATTTTACAGGAAGCAGATTAGTTTCCCCTCCCTCAGCCATTGGACACTTAGCCCTCTGAGGAGTGCTAATTTGTCATTTAGTGAGTTTCATAACTGGGGACATCTGGGGGCCTTGGGAGCAGAATGTCAGCAGGTAGCAAAATCCAGAAGAATGGGGAGGAATGCAAGGGCCTGGAGAAGCCAAACTTAAATGACCCCTGGTGTCCTTGCCCTAGGAACAACTGTGCCTGCCCTTCTGAACAGCACCTCCAACCAGCTCTACCTTCATTTCTACTCAGATATCAGCGTATCTGCAGCTGGCTTCCACTTGGAATACAAAAGTAAGAATCCAGGGTCTTGGCTTGTACAGAGTTCAGGGTGGGACCTAGTAGTTACTGAGCCCCTTCTGAGCAAGGGTTATATTGGAGCTGCATGTTGTCCATCCCACGTAAGCCTTCCCACAAGCCTAGGTGAGGATGCTAAAGCCTGGAGAAGGTCTGAAACCTCCTCAAGGCTGAGTTCTCCTCCAAGTGTCTGTTACTCAAAAACCTGTATGCCTGCTCAGTATCCACGCCAGGTATGGAAAGGGGACTTGCATTGGCCAAGGTCCCAGTACATAATTGGGATGTAAGAATATTGTGCCTTCCTCCCCCAGTTCTAAAACCTGGCCTCTCTAACCCCTAGTTCTGTGATGCGATTATTTTTGAATTTCCTCCTATCATTGGATACCTCACTCATCTTCTACCAGATTTCTCACTGCAGGCTCAAACCCTTATATCCTGGCTTCTGGCATCCCTCAGTGGTCACTACTAAATACTCTTCACAGAAAAAGATTTGTGGATGTGCCTTCTGGGGATCAAAGAAAGAGGTTTCTAGGGAAACTGTTTGCATACTGGGACTGCCTGCCCCACCCCCTTTCTCCACTGGGTACAGGGAAGAATAGGTAGGCAGCAGCATTTGTTACACTTTTTATTCAGCATATACTTATTGAGCATTTACAACATGCCAGGCACTGTGCTGGGATTGGGAACAATTAAGATGGGTCAGTCAAAGTGCACTAGAGAGAGGTAGATACGGAGAGGTGCATGACAGCATTACAGGTGCTCTCATGGATGACTCTAGATGGTAGAGAAGTGGTTCAAGGGAGAGAATGGTTGTGGGCAGGTGAAGAAGCAAATGTCGTGAAGAAACATTGAGCACCTGCAATGTGCCACGCCCTGTGTTAGGTCTCCACAGAACAAAGGTGAATAAGACAAGGCCCCTGCCTTCAAAAGCACAAAATCTAGAGGGAGAGATGGACATGGACACAGTCATTTTAGTGAAACCTGAGGTGCTAAGAAAGTACAAAGGAAAGGAGCTAAAGCTAGGCCTTGCAGAAGCGGATGCCTGAGTTGTTAGGTTTGCAACGGGAAGAGAAAAATGTAGGAAGGCATGGTTGGCTTGACCATCTGTGACAGCATGGGCCTGAGCAGAAAGAAGGCCCACTTGGTGCTAGATGCCTGATTGGGTCAGAACTATATATTACACACATGCCCACCTGGGTCTGTGAAACAAATGACCTTCATCCACCTGCTTCGGAAAGAATTACATAGATCCCAGGATGCTCGTCACCTGAAAGAACTGAAGCATGCACCTGGAAAAAATAAAAAAGACCCAGCTCAGGACAGCTAGAAGCAGACCCTGCAGGGTAGAGGGTAGGACAGGGACCTCTGAGACTCCTCCCAGCAGATGTGTAAGGCTTCACTCCCCTGGTGCAGTGAAATATCCTGGGTTTCTTGACTAAATCACATTTTTTCCTTTTACCCGTTCTTCTCTGTTCTCTCCAGTTTTGTTTCTCTATCCAATATTTTGAGTTCTTAAATGTTCCCTAGAATCCTCTCTGTTCTTTCTTCTTCCAAAGACACATTTTCTTCCTAAATCACTTTACCATTCTACTGCTTCATTCCCAGGAAAAAATCTACCTCTTCTCAATTTTATTTGTCCAAGGGGAGTGGCAGTTTTCTCAGTAGCTGACATTTCATATGTTGTCCCCTCATGATGGGAAGAGCTAGGAGGGAGAAACAGAGCTTCCCACTGTATTTGGAGACTGGAATTCCTAGGAACCAGGGCCCTATAGTTATACTTTATTTTGTAGGATAATCTACAACGAGCTCACAGACGATAGAGAATTAACTGCTATTGTAGAGGCAAATGGTTTCGAAGGGTACTGAAAAGTCACATCCACTGCTATGATTCATAATTAATGTTTATTTAATTTAAATGGAAATGGAGCAATATGCTTTCAAAAGTAATACATTACATATGATAAAAAAATTTTCCTTTGCTGTAAGCATGGCTTAAATAAAATCAATCTGTGCAGCATAAGATAAGTTAGAATGGACTTTTCTCTATCTCCTTCCATTTTTCTCTTCAGCCTCACCTTTCTCCCATTCCATTTTTCTTCCTACCATGCTTTTTTGTTCTCATTCAGCTTTTCTGTCCATCACTGGACAGTAAGTAGGTCTTTCCAATAAGTCAGTCTACTTAGTTGCTACCACTGCACTAAATAGTGAGTTTTGTTCTACTTGGAGTATGGAGAGGAAGGGGGAGAAATAGACAAGATGACAAATGAATCACTTGAAACTCAGTTTGATGATTTTTTAATGCTTGTCCTTGGGGTCTTTTGTCTCAGCTGCTGAGAGTTTTGGACAAGGCTCAGAGAGTTTTCATTTCCAAATATCACACTCACGTGTTAAAAGCACATGTGGGACAGGAATTGCCTGCGAAGAGTGTGAAGGAATTTCCAGAGTGATAGCAACGTTCTGTGGTTTTGACAGGTGTTTGGGTTACACAGGTACAGGCATTTGTCAAAACTCAGCACAGGCACACTCAAGATTAGGATGTTTACTTGATTATTACCATGTTCATGCACAATCTGTGCATTTTGTTATATGTGAGTTTCCCTCAGAAGGAAAAAAAGCACATGTAGTTATCAGAGTCTCATCTCTGAATGTGGCATGAGGACTCATCTGCTGCTGTCTGGGAAGATGGGTTGGTGGCTGGTGGTCTAGGCTGATTGATCCTTCCCTGTTGCTTTTCCATGAGCCCCTAGCTGCCTGTGGGCACTGGATACAGGTGGACTCCTCAGGGAGCCTGTGTCCCCCAAGGGAGCCTCCAGAAGGGCCAAGGCTGCCATCTCCCACACTCTCTGGGCCATGCCACCCAGGTACACAGTTTGCCATCCACCCCTTTCTGCCGCCTTGATGAAGAAGACCACTTTAGAGTTTACAGCTACCTCTCCGCCTCCTCATGAGTCTTCTGGCCCTTGCCCCTGGAGAAGTGCCCTCCAAGTCCAGTCCAGCAAGGCACAGAAACTTTTTAGCGCATCTGAAGTGCCTGCACCTGTACAGGGACTCCTGCAAAGCACAGAAGAGGCAGGAAGCCCCCTGTCTGGAAATGCTACACTCCCATTTGCTGTGTGAAAGGCAGCCAGGGAGGGATTCAAAGCAGGATGAGGACCATTTTAGGAGGGGAGGCAGGGAGAGCAGGGGACAGGGTCAGACATGGGCTCATGTGGCCTCAGGTCTTGGCCTCCACTTGGCAGACCTGGGGTCAGACTGGGTTTGGTCTGACTCTAACTGAGCCCCTGAGCATCGCTGATATGTCCCTCCCTGCTCTCCTTCCTTCTTGACTTTCTCTCTCTCTCTCTCTCCTTCCCTCCCTCCCTCTCTCCCTCCCTCCCTCCCTCTCTCTCTCTCTCTCTCTCTTTCTCTCTCTCTCTCTTAGTCCACAGGATCTGTCTTCTTAGGATAAGGAAGACAGAGGGGAGTTAAGAGTAGGAAGCAGGAGGGATGTGGGAGGAGAGCATGCAGAGAAGTCTCCCTAGCTAAGCCCCCTCTCTAAGAGCTCAGTGGGTGGACAGGACAGCCAGCATCCCCTGGGATCACACCCACCTTCCCCAAGGAGCTTTGGTCTGTTGAGCCTCCATGCCATGTAAATATTCTGTTTTTCTCTGTGTGCTGCAAGGTGAAGAGAGTTGGGAAGAACTAGCCTACAAGATGAGAGAAAGCACAAATTAGAGGCACCCCTTCTCCCTGCCGCCAGCATCACCCCAGCCTACCACCGTGCTGACCTGCTGGGCTAGTCCATTCTCCTTTCCTTCTGTCTCTGTCTTGTCTAGCGGTGGGCCTGAGCAGTTGTCCGGAACCTGCTGTGCCCAGTAATGGGGTGAAGACTGGCGAGCGCTACTTGGTGAATGATGTAGTGTCTTTCCAGTGTGAGCCGGGATATGCCCTCCAGGTACCTCCCCTGACACCCTAGAGCAGGAAACAGGTGTCCCCTGAGATGTGGTTGGCCAGCCTTGTACCAGCAGAGCTACAATTACCAAAGAACAGGGAGCAGCCCCCAGGTCCCCTGGGTACCATTATCCTCTCCTGGAGCTGTTCATGCGAAAGATAAACTCTGCTGACTAACAATTTGGCACAAGCCAACCTCCAATGTGTTCCTGCAAAGTTGGGTTTCATTCGGCTTTAGGGAAATTTAATTTCCCTTTGAAGGCCATCAGGGAATTTAGTAATTAAAGGAATCTCACAAGGAAACCTCTAATAATGAGAATTCTTTAGTAATGGTTGTTAATAATTGTCCTTCCCCAAATTCTCTCTCCCTCTGCCTTACTCCCATCCCACAGTGGATCTGTGTGTCTTTGTGTATCTTGTTCCCTAACATGAGGCCCCTGAACCAGACCCCTGTACAGCCCCTGGTTGTACACACAATTGTGCCCACGGGGACAGCTAGCCCATCCCTGTTCCTGATTCCTCCAGGGCCACGCCCACATCTCCTGCATGCCCGGAACCGTGCGGCGATGGAACTACCCTCCTCCACTCTGTATTGGTAAGAGAGCCCAGACTTTACAATTCATTCCAACCTATTTTCTCTCAGGGATCTTAGCTCAGTAGTGTATCATTGAGTTCAAGTTCAAATCAGAAGAAAGTCTGATATTCTGGATTTGTTCCAAGTCAGTCGTTTTAAACTGATGTTTTTATAATATCTAACTCCCGTTTAACACAGTCATGACTTTTGGAATCCTCTGCCCCACCAAATGAAAAGTTACAGGAGGTCTGCCCATTTGAAAACATGATGATGACCATTCTGGCTCCAGTTAATCAGTCAGATCCCAGATGAAATTTCTAGGCACTTTGGGCTTCCCCCATAACTTCTTGTGGGACAGACAGACAAATCTAATAAAGAAATGCTGAGGGTGGCCGGGCGCAGTGACTCATGCCTGTAATCCCAGCACTTTGGGAGGCCGAGTCGGATGGATCACTTGAGATCAGGGGTTCGAGACCAGCCTGGCCAACATGGTGAAACCCCATCTCTACTAAAAATACAAAAATTAGGCAGATGTGGTAGCACACACTTGCAATCTTAGCTACTCAGGGGACTGAGGCAGGAGAATCACTTGAACCCGGGAGATGGAGCTTGCAGTGAGCCAAGATTGTACCACTGTACTCCAGCCTGGGTGACAAAGCAAAACTCCATCTCAAAAAAAAGCATAAGAAAAGAAAAAAGAAAAAGAAATGCTGAGGGTTACGTGTGAAACAAGGACTTGGCTTCGTCCCTTACCCTGTGCTACAGCAGTAATGAGCAGATCAGTAGACACAAGAAAAGACAGCATCTCCCCTTCAGAAGCTTCTGGTCTAGCTAGGCAAGGAAGAAAGGCACATTTATTTAATATCTATTATATGCTAGGCATGGAGCTTCATATTTCCTTATATCAGCTCTTCAGGGAAGGTACCATTACCCTCAATTTGCAAACAAGAAATCTCAGTTTTTTAGGATTAAAAAGGAAGTGGCAGAGTCAGGAACTGAAGCCTAAGGTTCTCTGGTGCCCAGTCGACTGTGAGGTGCCCTTCAAGGCTGACCTTGGGGTAGGAAGTGCAGGGAGGTAAGGGAGTGACACTCAAGCACGACAGCATTTCTCTTCTGTGGTTTCACCACGGCGTAGGGCATGGGCATCTGTGGAGCAGGCCAGAAATGTGAATGGTCAGCCCAAGGCACTTTCCCCCATTAGAGACTACAAAGACCTTACATGGAAACCATCCATTTAACAGCAGCTGCTGTTCTTTGGGGGTTTACAACATATGCCAGCCTTGTCCCAAGTAAAAGGCAGTCCTTTCTGATGTGGCCTCATAACAACCCTGTTAAATAGGTGCTGTCACTAGTTCCATTTTACAGTTGTGGGAAACCAAGTTCTGGAGGGTTTTGAACTTGCCCATGATCCCATCGGAAGTGAAGGTGGGATGGTGACCCAGGCAGTCGAGGCTGGAGCCTACTCTGCACTGTTTTCGGGTCTGTTTGCCAAGCTGCCCTCTCCCCAGAAAACACTTGCCTGGACCTGCCAATCCCTGTTCTACGATCCTTTCCCTGGGTCTCTAAGACTGGCTAGCCCCTTTCTGTTCACGCAACCTTTTCCTAATAAGATGCAAAAGAAAAGAACTGATGTCAACTAACCAGACTGCAGGAGCACCCCAGCCCTGCATCCTCAGATGACTCTGAACTCACCTTGATTGGCTATCAGATATCCCTAAGCCCTTGGGTCGCTCAGACAGCCTGATTGGCTCCTGTGAAACGCTGATCACAGTCACTTTTCTGAGGATGGGATCGTGGTGAGCCTCCCCTGCCGGCCACCCTGCCCCCTGAAATACATATTTGAGAAGAGCCTGGCATGGTGCTGGGCACAGAGTGGGGACTGGGCCTTCTTTCATCCTTTTTCTGCAGTCTTGGAAGAGTGGATTGGGCAGTGAGGAGAGGGAGATTTGGGGGATAGGGTAAGAAATGATCAGACTTCTTTTGGCACAGAACTTCCTCACTTTTCCTGCACATCCTCACCAGGGAACTGACCTGTGAAGGGCATGTTCAAGGTCAAGGGTCCATAACTTGGGCTTGTGGACTTTTAGGCTGTCCCAGAATGCACTTCCCTTCCTGAATGTACATACTGAATGTTGCCCATGGGCATAGTCTTTTAAGAAGATTCCTTTGGATTCTCAAGGGGCTTTATGACTCATGAAAGCTTAAAAACTGCTGCTTGAAGGGAGCTTCCAAACATTGGCAGGGCCATGTACACCCCTTGATGTTGTCCTGACCCTCTGTCTCATCTCATTGTCACAGCACAGTGTGGGGGAACAGTGGAGGAGATGGAGGGGGTGATCCTGAGCCCCGGCTTCCCAGGCAACTACCCCAGTAACATGGACTGCTCCTGGAAAATAGCACTGCCCGTGGGCTTTGGTAAGTCTCCAACCCCCAGAGGAGACAGGCTTCATGCCCAGACCCCTGAGCTTAAAACCACTGTCGGCCGGGCGCGGTGGCTCAAGCCTGTAATCCCAGCACTTTGGGAGGCCGAGACGGGCGGATCACGAGGTCAGGAGATCGAGACCATCCTGGCTAACACGGTGAAACCCCGTCTCTACTAAAAAATACAAAAAACTAGCCGGGCGCGGTGGCGGGCGCTTGTAGTCCCAGCTACTCGGGAAGGCTGAGGCAGGAGAATGGCGTAAACCCGGGAGGCGGAGCTTGCAGTGAGCTGAGATCCGGCCACTGCACTCCAGCCTGGGCGACAGAGCGAGACTCCGTCTCAAAAAAAAAAAAAAAAAAAAAAAAAAAAAAAAAAAAAAAAAAACCACTGTCCGCCAAAATCTCTTAGCACAACCTTGGGCCAAGCCTATTTAACACTCTGCCTCTCTGTTTTCTCATCTATTGACCTCTTGTGCCATTGTGAAGACCAATTAAGAATGGCAGAGATTAACATACAGGGGGAGAAAAATCTTAGGGGTTGCCATTATTATTATTTGAGCCATAAACTAAAATCCAGGAATGTGGAATGAGGAAGTACTTGGGTTATACCTAACACTGTATCACTTGATATTAAAAATTAAAAATTAATTACTCAGGGATTTTTTTAAAAAGGGGGGGAAATCTGTCGTACAGAGATTGGACCCCAAGTTGTACTTTTAACTCCAATGTCTGATTTATCATCCTAATTAAATTGAGCCAAATCAATGTGAAGTCGAGTTCGCATTCTTCTTCGTATGCACATTCCAGACGGCCTAGAGATTGGGAAGGTTGGTTTTTTTTTGGGGGGGGTGTTATTTTTGTTTTTTGTTTTGTTTTTGGAGTTCGAGTATGCCAGGCATGGGAGGTTGTCAGGGTGTGGAGGACATCAGTGTGGGTACAAAATTTAATTGCTGGTGATCCACGTATCATGTACTGGGAATATCATTTAACCCCAAATGTCTCTGTTGAAGGGACGAGGGCTTTGTGCTTACATGGAACCAATGGGCTGTACACATGGGTCATCTTGCCCCGGCCATCGCACTGCTTCTAGGAATGAAATGTCCCAAGGGGATTATGCCCGCACAGCCCTGTATGCCAGTCTGTGAGCCCCAGAAATGAAGATCTCCCATTTTACCCTTCATTATTCAGCCTGGAGTGTGATTAGAGATTAGAGAAGGGACTTTTGGGAAAAAGCAGTCTGACTGGCCTTCTCTAAATCCGGTTGGAGGGGAGGAGAGAGCTTGGTGGCCCTCTGAAAGATGTTATTTTCTGTTCAGTACCATCTTCTGAAGGAAACCGGGTGTGAAGCGATGACACCCTCGGCAGCCTTTATGACTCCAGACTTTGAGATATTAAGAGGATCTGGGAGACCCTATACCTCTGCATCCAGTCTTGGGACAGAACCAGGATGATAGAAGGTGGGGAGGGCAACATCCAAAGGCAAACAGAAGTGTGAATGAGGTGGCTTTCCCTGTAAGTCCTTATGTTCAGCCACCATTTTCATCTCTAAGTTCTGGGTGCTAATTCAGACTTCAGGGAAGAAGCTACTGCTGGGTCCAGTCGCAGAGGCCCGGATCCCTTGCTTTCGAGTTAGTGTTGGATTCTGCCGAGGTCCCTAACTTGGTACCTGGTCTCAGCTTGTAAAGAGCTGCTGCAGCTACATGCTGCTCCACTAGATGGCGGTCACAGTCCAGTTCTTTCCGCGGAGCTCAAGTCAGAAATTCCGCCATCCTTGAAGAGCCCCTTTGGTGAGCATGCAGCCCTCAGTGCTCCTGTATAAGGGGACGATGCCTGGCGGTGGAATGAAAAGTAGAGGCTCCTTAGGTAATGTGTACAAAGATGCTCATCACAGGCTAACACGGTGAAACCCCGTCTCTACTAAAAATTAGCTGGGCGTGGTGGCAGACGCCTGTAGTCCCAGCTGCGCGGGAGGCTGAGGCAGGAGAATGGCGTGAACCCGGGAGGCGGAGCTTGCAGTGAGCCGAGATCGCGCCACTGCATACCAGCCTGGGCGACAGAACAAGACTCCATCTCAAAAAAAAAAAAAAAAAATCGCAAAATTATCTGCAACTTGGGAACTATCTGCATGTTCATGAATTGGGGAGTGAACTGTGTGGCTGGATAATTCATAAAATGGAATTAACATGCAGTTAAAATGAATGAACTATCTTTTTGTATATTAACATGGATAGACCTTGAAAAACACAATATTATGTTAAAAAAGTAAGTACAGTATAATATTTATGTAAATGTTGAAAACACATAAACCCAAATACGTATTTAAGAATTCAAAACCATGAACTGGAAGGATATCTTCCAAATTCATGTGATTGCTTCTGTGGAGGGCAGGAGGGGAATGGAACAGGGCAGGAGATGAAAGGTCTTCAACATTAAGTGTCAAGTCTTTATTTTGTTCTTTAAATGATCAGATGCAAAAAAAATTACACTCGTGCTTATTCTGAGCTCATTAGATGGTACAGATAAGCCAATTTTCAAAATGAAAATCCATCTATAATCTCATCATGCAGTGATAGTCACTAATAACTTAGTCCCCCACCGTTAGCATGTAAGTCTCATGAAGACAAGGACTTTCTTGATCTTGCTCATTCTGTACAATGCCTAGCACAGCCCTGATGTACAGCAAATGCCCAGCAAATATTCTTAGCGAGTGAATTAATATTCTTCCGTGTTTTATAATACAAAAATTAGAATTGTATACAGCATTCTATTTTGTCCTCTGATTTTTACAATTAGCAATGCAGTATGGGCTTTTTCCTATGCTCAGTAAATATATTTCTTCAATAACATTTTCCATAGTGATCTAATTTTGAAAAATCTTATCAGTAAACAAACATTAATGTTCCCACCTTTGTTCTTGAAACAGTATATTAATATGTACATTAAGAACTTAATTAGATTTATTTAACCTGTCAGGTTGCTAGAAGGTCTTGATTAACTCACTAAGATCCCAAAGTGTAAACTTTCTTTGGCTTCTTTATGGAACAGAGGGGACAAAGTGTACTTCTAAGCCCTATGTTTCTGAATTATCATAAGGGTTCTAGAAAACAGCAGTATTGAAGGTCATGTCTTTTGATTAAGTATGGGGGGGTGTTATTTTTAAATGAAAAGTTTATTCTAGCAAAACTATCTTTATGCTGATATTGGACATATGAATCATAAATTAAAACAAGTGTTGACCCTGAACTTTGTTTTCAACAAAATCAAATGAACTCCAGTGGAGCTCTGAAATGACTGATGCCTTTATTTTTGAATGAATAATACACTTTTAAGTTCAGCCCTGTCAAAGACAAGAGACTTGACTGGACTGGCAATTCCCAAAGCCTGTTCTAGGAGCCTAGGCTGGGTGGGAAATCAATAGCAGGGACTCATGGCTCTGGCAGGAGCTGCTTCCAGGAGGCAGCACACTTGAGGCAGGACTGTGTTGCTTTGGGCACTGTCTGCCTCTGTCTTGCTCCCAGGAGCTCACATCCAGTTCCTGAACTTCTCCACCGAGCCCAACCATGACTACATCGAAATCCGGAATGGCCCCTATGAGACTAGCCGCATGATGGGAAGATTCAGCGGAAATGAGCTTCCGAGCTCTCTCCTCTCCACGTCCCACGAGACCACCGTGTATTTCCACAGCGACCACTCCCAGAACCGGCCAGGATTCAAGCTGGAGTATCAGGGTAAGGAAAAAGAGCACCGCCTTTACTTCTCTGTCTATCCCCATCTCTTACCCCAACCACCCACCTTCCCAGCCTTCCATGGGGAGGACAGAACACCGGAAGGGGTGGGTTGCAGTGGCAGATCCAGCCAGGGAAGCTTCCTTTTGGTGGCAGATCACTCCAGCCCCCATGGCCATCTAACCCCATTTGGCAGCTTAAGTTCTCCCACAGCCTTTTCAAGAGTGGCAGGCCCAGCAGCACCCTCTGAGGCTCCCAATCTGTACAGTTATCCCTGGGCAAGTGTCCCATCTGTGCCTTCTCAGGTATCCCCAAGTGTCCAGCCGGTCACTTCCCCTTGGGCTTGATAAACTGAATTACTTCCCCAGAGTCCTTCCCTGCACATCAAGCCCAATTACTCTCAGCAAAGCTCTTCCTATGACAATAATGGTCCCAAGGGCACCTCTAAGCCTTGCACAAGGAGCAGGTTTTCCTGTGAGGCCCAACCACACTCACCACAGCTCTACCTCCCTGAGGTGGGATCCCGTGACAGGCCCCACTCCTTCCGGCACATTCCCTGGAAACAGCCCCATCTACACTCAGGTTCCCCTGTGTTGTGGACCATCCATTACCTGTGGATGTGGAGATTGTGCCCAACCTGTGCAACTGTACATGGTGGTCCTGAGTAAGCCCAACATCTCACTTGGATGCTTCCCTTATTGGGACTGACTGAAGCATTTGTTCTAACCCCTTTCTCAGATTCTTCCACTGAACTTTAAAAAATATTTTTAGATTTTTTTTTCCAAAACTAATTCATGTTTGTTAAAAAAAAAAAAAAAATCTAAACACTGTAGATAATTTTGTGAGCACATTGTGTTAGCTCAGGCTGCTGTAACAAAATACCATAAGCCAAATGGCTTATAAACAACAGAAATTTATTTGTCACAGTTCTGAGGGCTGGGAAGTCCAAGATCACAGTGCCAGCAGATTCCATGTCTGGCGAAGACCCACTTTCTAGTTCATAGACAGTATCTTCTCACTGCATCCTCACATGGTAGAAGGTGCAAAAGAACTGTCTCAGGCCTCTTTTATAAGGGAATTAATCCCATTTATGAGGGTAGGCCACCAAAGGCCCTGCCTTCAAATACCCTCACATGGGGGTTTAGGTTTCAACATAGGAATTTGAGGGGACAGAAATATTCAGGCCCTAACACCCATCACAGAAAGTCAGAATCCTCCCATAATCCCACCACATCACTACCCTATGCAGATATATACACTTTCAACAATTCAATATATATTCCCCCCTTTTTTCAGTATATATATTGCTGTAGCTATATTTTTAGCCAAAATTGGATCGTACTGTAGTTTTGCAGTTTTGTTTTTTAAAGTTAATTTTTAATTACACAAACAATTTACAAACATATTCATCTTGTTTTAAAAAAGAAAAATACAAGAAAGAAATTAAAACCTTACAAGTTAGGCCAAAGCTCTTTGTCTACAGCCTCCAAACCCAGGATTATTCTCCAGAAACAGCTACTATTGTTTAGGTGTGACCTTTCCAGGCCTAGATATATATATGCTACGTGTACCTGTGAAAACTATGTAACATTTTATAAAATTTTTTGAGCATGTTTTCTATATAAAAAGTACCATCCTATATGCAGCTTTCTGAGACTTGACTTCTTTATTCTGGAAATAATATGGTGTGGATGGAGCTCCTCCCTTGCCAGAGAAGAATACTGAGCGGGGACTGGGCATGTCATTTAGGGAAAGCCTTAAAGGGCATCCCACGAGGTGGGTGCAACTGAATCTGTTCTACAGGAGACTTCAGGGTTCCGGGGTCCATCTCAGGGTAAACTTTGGTGAATGTGGCTGGGCTTGTCACCTAGAGGGAGCCTCAGAAGTTGGGCCTTACACCCAGACAGAGTCACTTCACTGGTGTTAGTACAGCTGCCACACCCAGGGAAGGTGTGTGCAGGCTCATCACAGAGGCCAGCCTTGCCCGAGGATGTCTGTGCCTATTATCTGGGAGGTGTGTACCTGTCAAACAGGTCATGATGCTTCGGATGGCTGTGATGTCACAGGAGGGACTTGGTCCCAAATATGTCCTCTCAGAGTCAGATGCAGTGCGTTCCCCCAAGGCGTTCCCTGTTTGTCAGGGCTACTATAAGAAAGTACCACAAACTGGGTGGCTTAAACAACAGAAACTTACTGTCCAGTGGCTCTGGGCCTGGATGTTCAAGACCAAGGTGTCAGCAGAGTTGGTTCCTTCTGAGGCCCATGAGGGAGACTCTGTCCAGGCCCCTCCCTTGGCTTCTGGTAGTTCGTGACAATCTTGGATTCTCAGCTCTTAGAAGTATCACCCCGGCCTCTGGCTTCATCTTCACTTGGTGCTCTTCATGTGCCTCTGTCTCCAAATTCCCACCTTCTATAAAGATACCAGTCATGCTGGATCAGAGCCCACCCTAGTGACCTCATTTTAATATCCATAAGTTTGGTAAAGATCCTATCTATTTCCCATAAGGTCATATTCACAAGGAGTGAAGTCTTGAGCATATGAGTTTCGGGAGACACATTTCAGCCCCTTGCACCCCTGCCAGGCCCAAGTGCTCTCTCCCTGAGACCTTCCCTCTCTGATAAATATAAGGAATAGTGGTGCCACCATTGTGCCAGGGACAGCTGCGTTGGGCCCACCCAGTGCACTGTGCCTTAACCCTAGACAACAGGCACAGTCGTGCCACTGAATCCCTGTGATGGGACTGGCCACTCACTGTGCTCCACGTGTGATGAGCCCACTTGTCCTTGTAAAAATCATCCCTGTGTGGCCACTTCAGATTCTCCATTGACTCCCCCAACAGAAGAGGCCTAACTACCCCCACAGAGCCCTGGCCTTGGGCTCACTCGCCCCTGCTTCCCCAGCCCCCACCTTGGGAAATGCTGCCACAATGGCCACCCTGCACAAGGGGCCCCTCTGTCCCCCTGAGGTTTCCTGGACGACAAGCCAACATTCAGGGCTAGCGTGCCTCCCTGGGATGGGCCTGTCTCTGCTGCTGAGGTTTGCAGCCTCCAGAGGCCCAGTCCTCCTCTGAAGACTTTGCCTGTGTAGGAAGGCCAGGGGGCAGCGAGTTGCCTTCAGACACCCAGCTCCTCCACCAGGAGTTGGCCCAACGTGTGAGAGGCACAGCAACGTCCAACGGGGCTTCCACCCTGTAATGGGCCCCCTCCTCCCACAAGTGTGTGACCTTCAGGACTCGCCTAGATGTTCGCCTTCAGTCCCAGGCCCAGCTACTCCCTCAGCGTTCACCTGTCTGCCACAGTCCCAAGGACTCCTGTGGAGCCACACATGGTGCCGGGGCACCTGCCCCACTCAGACTTGGGCTACACCCCCATTAAGGCTTCTCATTTGAGGTGATCCCAACCTCTCGGGCTAGGTTGTCTCTAGGGCCAGAGGCCTAAGTACTCCCACAGAGACCTCATCGTTTGTGATAGGCCCAAATAATTCTCCCTGACCATAAGCCCACACTCTCCGTTTACACCTTCCTCTGCCATATGGAGCTGCACCTTGTAAGCAAGCTCTGACCACTCTCCCCAGGTTTTTTCTCTGGGGACAGACCCAACTCTCTATGGCCCCTCAACTTTCCTTAGAAGTCCAACTCTTTACTCTTTCTCAAAATTCCTCCAACTGACACTCTGCACTTCCCATGCTAGGGTCTTCTTTTCTCTTCTTCGAGTAAAGATTCCCATTAAGTTCTTAGTGGCAGCATAAAGAACTCCTAGCCAGGCCTCCCGGTCCTACATGCTTAATGTGTTCCATGACAATTTCTCAGGAGGGTTCTGTTTATAAAGAACTTGGGGAAATAGCTAAGACGTACAACTGTCCCCAAATGCTAGGCATCATCATCATTAATGTCTTAAAATAATGTCATTTTGGTTGAAATGGTGTCTACCTGATTATGGCACTATTTGGAAGCGTGTTCCCACTGTCACCACTTGTGTCCCTTTAGGACAAACCCACCTGCCCCCGTGAGGAGTCCTTCTTTGGGGAAGTTCATGCTTCCTCCTCTTAGGGTTTATTTCTGCCTTATATGGCCAACCTCTCCCTTTGAAGCTTCTTCCAGGGGAACAGGCTCTGAGGTTTCTCTCAGTGTCGAGGTACTCTCACTGAAGTTTCTGTCTTTTTGAAGAGCCTAGATCCTTCCACTGGAGATGATTCCTGTAGGAGAGGCCCAGCTGCTCTCATCAAGGCTGCTCCTGGCTTCTCACACACAGCCACTCCCTTCATTCTGTCCCCATCTCTAGGTCCACATGGTTACCCTGAGCCTTTCTGCAAAGACCCAACCCATCCCATTGGGTTGCCTCCCTGGGCAAAAGGTTCCCTGCTTTCGCTAAGACTTTCATTGCCAAATGGCCCAAACCCCGGTGCCGCAGGGCCAGGCCTGTCCTGGGGCTGAGCAGCCGCCCCACCCATGTGGCTGCACCCAATTACCTCGATGATTTCCCAGGAAAACCTGCCCAATTCCTCCCCTGAGACTTCCCTGTGAGGTACTGAATGGAAACACAGCCACCATTATCACGTGAGCGCTTAGGAAATGTTAGCTTCGAGATCCGTGTTATTGACGTTGTTATTACGTATAAGAAACACATCTATTTCCAAGGAGCATCCAGCCAGTCCCAACTACTTCCACCGAGGATTCCCATTGTAGGAACATTCTTTCCCCTCCCACTGCCAATTTCCTGAGTGGAGTGGGCCCAATTACTGCCACAAAGGCTGTTCTGTGTCCTGTGGACCCAATTCATCAAAGGCCTTGCTCAGGAATCTCTCACTGGCCTCTCCCTGATGGACTGACCTCAGCTGCTTCCACGGAGGCATCTCCTATAGAATCAGGCCACCCACTCTCATGGAAGCAGCTTCCCTGCTCTTTGAAGGGACTTGCTTTATGACAGTCACACGTCCCATAGCCCAGCTACTCCCTCTGAAAAGCTTCTCACCTTGCCACAGATTTGACTTACTCCCACCAGATTTCTTCCTTCCTGAGAGGTTTTGATCTCTCGGAGTTGGAAAGAACCAACTCAACTCCGCCCGTCGCCGCTTCCTATGTCTGGGAACTTGATCCTGGTTGTGAAGGTTCAATGAGATAAGCAACATGAAAGGAGTTAGGCCAGCGCCTGGCCCCCAGTGGCGCTCGGTGAATAGAGGTTCAGTTGAGCAATGTCTTCCTTGAGTCTTCTTTTCCTATGGAATTACTAATAATAGATACTATTTACTGAGCTTTCACCATGTGCCAGTACTGTGGAAAGAGCTATGTATGTGTTATCCTACGTAGTCCTCAAAATAATCATTCTATACACAGGAAAACTGAAGCGTACAGAAGTTAAATTACTTACCCAAAGCCAACGACTCGTACATGACAAAGGTCCATCTGAGTCCAAGTCTTGAGGCTTTACCACTATGCTCTCTGCCACTCCTATTTTCTGGTCGGAGAGAATAAAGCAACTTTTTCTTCCAATCTTTTCCAGCCTATGAACTTCAAGAGTGCCCAGACCCAGAGCCCTTTGCCAATGGCATTGTGAGGGGAGCTGGCTACAACGTGGGACAATCAGTGACCTTTGAGTGCCTCCCAGGGTATCAACTGACTGGACATCCTGTCCTCACATGTCAACATGGCACCAACCGGAACTGGGACTACCCCCTGCCCAAGTGTGAAGGTATGTCCCTCCCTCATCCCCAGCAGTTCTTCCTCAGGTGCTCGTAGAGACTGGTCCAGAGCAATCCCCTGTTCCACCTGCCTGCTCCATGGGATCTCCAGGGCTGGAGGTCCAGGCAAACCATGGTCCATCCTGTTTTCACATGGTGTGGCCCGGCGTCTCCACGGAGAGGGTCCTGGTGACAGGGCTCTGGGCCAGCACTAGGGAGGACCTGGAGGAGACGTAGGCCACAGCCAAGAGGAAGACATACCCAGCCCTGGGGAAGATCCACCCTGACAGGCTGGAGGACCCCCACTGGAAGGGAAGGTTCCACGTGAGGGAGTGGGAGCCCAATGTGTGCTGAGGGCTGGAGAGGTAGAGTTAATCCAGGCACCTTCCCAAAGGGAGAAGAGGATGAAGCCTCTTTCTAAGAACTCTCTTGCTCCCCTCTTCATCTTCCCCCTCCCTGCCCCATTATACTCTCCTCCTACACGGGACTGGAGAGACCTGAGTTGATCTGTCAGGGAGCTGGAGGTGGCACTTCCTTGGGTCTTCTTCCTTACCCAGAACCGGGATGGAAGGTGACCAAGAGCTTGTGCTGCCTCCACCCTCATCTGCATACTTCAGTTCCATTTGCCTTCCCTCTTCATTCTGGCAGCCCAGCATTTTCCTGGAGGAGAGGCAGGAATTTGTCTTGAAAGAGGAAGCCTTAGCAAGGGCAATAACCCAGGAAAGAGTGCTCCAGGTCTGGGATCAGATTACCCCAGGCTCCAACTCAAACCCCTTTGCCTCTCTGAGCTTCAGGTTCTTCCTCAGTAAAATGGAACTTCTCATCTATATTTCACAAGAGCTGAAGGATTTCACAGATGGCTCACTCTCAGACTCAAACTCTCAGTTTAACTCTCAATGGAAAGAGGGACCTTGTTTGCGAAACTGAGCTGTTCTGGTGTTGGAATGTAAAACTGTGATTTCTAAAACTATTATAGCCTCAGTTCATTTTTCAGATTTTCAGAGCTCTGCTATGCATAACCAGTGGGTCATTCCACAATTGTTGCCCCATCACGTGCTGTGCAACAAGCCTCATCGTGGGCTTTCTTCCCTTCTCATGCCTTGTTTGTCTTTTTATGGCATAATGGGAGAGAGAAAAGAGCAGCGCTTTCTCAGTCTGCTGGCTTGAGCCAGAAGCTCCTCTTCTTCCTCAGAAACCTTCTTCCCTTGGCTTCTCTGACACCATACTCTCTTGCTTTCTCCCATGTCCCTTATGGCAAATTTTAAGCTGCTTGATATAGCACACATGACCCTTAGGTTAGGGCCTAGCCCCTGCTGACCTCCCATATTCTCCACTATTACAGATTTTATGTTCCAGCTAAGCTGAAATACTTGGTTTTCCAGTGTGCCATGTTTTCTTGCCTCTGGGTCTTAGCATATGTTGTTCCTTTCCCATACAGCATTCCTCTCTCTTACCTTGCCTACTTAGCCCTAGTCATCCCTTAGGTCTGAGTATAAATGTGAATTATACCAAGAATCCAAGTCCAGGCGCAGTGGCTCACGCCTGTAATCCCAGCACTTTGGGAGGCTGAGGCGGGTGGATTACAAGGTCAGGAGATCAAGACTATCCTGGCTAACACGGTGAAACCCCGTCTCTGCTAAAAATACAAAAAATTAGCCAGGCGTGGTGGCGGGCGCCTGTAGTTCCAGCTACTCGGGAGGCTGAGGCAGAAGAATGGCATGAACCTGGGAGGCGGAGCTTGCAGTGAGCCGAGATCGCGCCACCGCACCCCAGCTTGGGCGACAGACCGAGACTCCATCTCAAAAACAAAAACAAAAACAAAAAAAATCCTTTCTTACAAAACCAGATGCAGGGCTCCCCCAAACACCCCTGTGGCATTCACAATGATGACATGGTCCAGCCTGTGCTACAGATGCTGGTGTGTTTGGCTGTGTCCCAGTAGTGTGCATGCCTGGGACAGAACTAGAGTACCTTGCTCCCCACTGTCTCCCAGGCAGTGCCTGGCACCCAGGAGATATTCAGCTTATGTAGCAGGGATGGCATGTACCTGTGTACCACTTTCAGGATGTATGTGCATTCACAGGACCCCTGGCCTCTGCTTGGAGTCTATTGGGATTCTCTCTCAGTCTAGTCTGCCCCGTCCAGATGTCTGCTCGATGCCCCATGTCAGCTACAACACTCATTATTCTGGACCATGGTGTTTGGGGATTTTTGTCCACCATCCCTGTCTGTTTTCCTCCCTGGTGACTGACTTTGAATACCATGAAGATGTCAAAGTCTCTTCATCCCCCTGCCTGAGGCCTAAATCAGTGAGACTAAAATTGGGTGTTGCTTTTGGGGAACAGGAAGATAAGGAGAGAGGATCTTATCTACATAGCAAATGCCTCCTCTTCCGGCGCCTGGACTGAACATTTTGCCTGCATTGTTTCACCTCATCACCACCACAATCCTATGGGGGAGGTATTCTTAGTCCCATTTTACAGGCGAGGAAATGGAGACTCAGAGAGGCTGAATTACTTATCTAAGAGTATCTGCTCAATAAATGGTTCAGCTATGATTTGAACCCAACCTTAGCCTCACCCCAGGAACCCTCAACTCAAAGTCTAGACCACTAGTACCATTCTAGAAAGAGCAGATCAAAGAAAGAAAGATTTTCCCAATTTGTTAGCTCTTCCCAGCAAAAGCACTGCAGCTCTGACCCTAACATCGGCTTCCTCCCATTGCTGGGAAGGGAAAGGGGACAGCTTCAGTGCATCCTTTCTTCTTGGCAGTTCTCTTCATAAGAAAGAGAAAGAGGGAGGCTGAGGCAGACACACAGAGGGGCCTGCAGTGACAGTTGAGAGCTAGCCAGGGTGTTCTGTGTGGGGACTGGTGGGTAGAAACAGGTGTGGCCATCGTCAGCTTGGCCTCCCCTCCCACATCCCACCTGACCTCCCTGACAGGATGATTAGTTCTAGGAGCTGGGAGTTCCTCATGAAGCCATCTGAATTCTTAGGTGGGTACCGAGGCCCTGCACTTACGTTTGTGTTCCCTTCTTGGCAGTCCCTTGTGGCGGGAACATCACTTCTTCCAACGGCACTGTGTACTCCCCGGGGTTCCCTAGCCCGTACTCCAGCTCCCAGGACTGTGTCTGGCTGATCACTGTGCCCATTGGCCATGGCGTCCGCCTCAACCTCAGCCTGCTGCAGACAGAGCCCTCTGGAGATTTCATCACCATCTGGTAGGCCAGGTGCCATGTCAACAGCCAATTAGATAAGAGCATTAGTGGGGTTCTACACTGGGTTACCCGTCAGTTATCTACTGGTTTAGAAAAACCAAGAACTGAGTGGTTTTAAAGGCTGTCAGCCTCCTGGGTTTCAAATAAACATAGTGGAATGGGGCTCAGCTGCAATGGGCCATTATGGCTCCTTGAAGGGAGAGGAATGGGAGGGCAGTGGCTCCCAGCCTGCAGCCCCGCCAGGGCCAGGGAAAGTACCAACAGGTGTGTTAACAGGAGTAGGCATGGGTACACAGACTTTTCTTAGTATTTCCAGAGTTCAAACCAACATTCTACATGTACCTGGGCTCAGCCACCCAGACTAATTGAAGAGATTTGAAGTGAAATTTTGTGATGTCCCATTGGTCATATGGTGCTGAGCCAGCACTTTTCAGCAGAACTTTCTGCAGTGATGGAAATGTTCTATGTGTATGCTGGCCAATATGGTAGTCACTGGCTACAGAGCATTTGGATATGACTGAGGATCTGATTTTTAAACGTTATTTAATCTTGATAATTTAAATGTAAATAGCCATGTGTGGCTGGCAGTGGCTGAATTGGACAGCTCAGCTCTGAGTTATGTAGTTATATATAACAAGAGTTAATTTTAAATTGGGAATACAAATTAGCATTTGATATGTGCAGTTCCCTGGACAGTTTCTTCCCAAACCACTGGATCTGTGGAAGAGCACATAATTTTAAAATTCCTTCGTTTGGTGGTTACTGCCATTCTGGGAATCATCAGGGGTTAGGGGAATTCTCTTCCAAAATTCCCAGGGCTTGGATAACTGTAACCAGACTGCCCCAGGTTAAGTTCCAGCATGATTTCCAAGCAATGGCTAGGAACAGATAGGAGGGGTTAGATAAGGTTTCAGGGAAGAAATCCTTTGCCCCAGAAGGCATTGTGGGTATACTCTTTGCTTGGAAGACAAGGAAATGGAGCCGGTGTGCATAGCAGCAGGTTCCTACACCAGCTCCTGAGCCCTGTCCTAGTGCTGCCCCAGACTGAGAGGACCTGTGGTAAGACCCACACCCTTGCTCCATGGAGCCTGAATTTCCCCCAGGAGCCCATTGGGCTGGTGAAGAATCAGGTGAATGAGGAATCAGTGTGAGCTTCACCGATTCTATCAACTATGTTGGGAGACCAAGTTGGGAATGGTTGGGAGAGGTGTCTAGGGCATGGTGTGGGGAAGTTTGGTACAAAAAGAATCATAGCTTCCCACTCCAGGTCTGTCCTAAGGCCACCGATGTCACTAAGTGGAACAGGCAGCTGTGATGACTAGTGATATGCCAGGACCTTATTTCCTATGTACAGGGATGGGCCACAGCAAACAGCACCACGGCTCGGCGTCTTCACCCGGAGCATGGCCAAGAAAACAGTGCACAGCTCATCCAACCAGGTCCTGCTCAAGTTCCACCGCGACGCAGCCACAGGGGGAATCTTCGCCATAGCTTTCTCCGGTCAGTATGGAAACCTGGCCTGGTGGGAAGGGCCAGGCTTTCAAGTCAAGGCTGAGCTTGACTCCCAGCTCCACCATTTGCAGATCAAGTGACCTTGAGTGAGTTGAATAATCTCTTGGAGCCTCAGTGTCTTCAGAGTTATGAGAATTAAATGTATTAGCCTATGTGAGAGCTCTCAGCGCAGGGTTCTGTAAATGCAAGTTTTCCTCCTATTCCACACTGCCAGGGCAGAGAGGCACAGAAGCCCAATCCTTGGTGCCAAGTCCACTCATTCATATCAACTCACTGGCTGAGTCGTCCCTATACCTATGCCCCAGCTTGTCCCTTAGCATTTTCTAGCACGATCTCCCTCTCCAAAGGGATCTAGGGCCTCTGCTGACCTCTCAAGGAGCACTGTGTTTTTGTGCACAAATGAAGGCATTGTGATTTCGAGTAGGAAGAGTATGAACAATTCAGGGTAGGTATGTCTTTACTGGTAGCCTGTTTTCTTCTACGAGTCCCAAGTTAGGGATCTGGATATTTCCTCATTTTTATTATAGTGGAATTGCCTAGAGAAACTTATAGAATGTTCTCTGTGGACTTGTGCCCTTCTATGGAATGATGCACATATTTGCAGTTTACAGATCACTGCAGATATTTTAACCAGAAATCAGGAAAGCTGGATTTTATTCCCAGCTCCACCTGGGGCCAGCTGTGTGAAACCTTGTACAGGTCCCTTCCCCACTTGAGACCTCAGTTTCTTCACCTGTAGAATTACAGGTTTGGAGTTTGTGACCTGTAAGAATTCTGTGAGGTAGTAAGGCAAATATCCTTACCCCCATTTTACAAATGAAGAAATGGGGCAAAGGAAGGCTCAAGTACTTGCCCAAAACCATGTAGATAGAACTGGAAACAGAACCCAGCCCCTGCAGTATGTGTTACAGTATCTGCTCTGGTGTGACTATACAGTGTTACTACATCATGCATGCACTCGCAGAAACACACTAAGACTGTGAAAGAGGCAGTGAAAGAAACAGAAACTGACAGAGAGAAACAAGGATGTAAAGAGCCTAAGTAGCTGTGATTGCCATTCCCAGGAGCTATCATCCAGGGTGAGTGCAATGTGGGAATGAGACTCTGCCCTCTCCATCTGCTCAGTTCCCATGCCCCTCTTGTTGGGCACACTTGTCGCTCCACTAATGAGATCCAGGCTTTAAGGCTCTGTCATTTTGACTTGTGACTTTCCTATAGAGTGATAGAGTATGGACTTCAGAGTCACAGACAGGTTCAGACCTTGGCTCTGACACATACAAGCTATGTAACCTTGTCTGTTGTTTCACCTTTCTGAGCCTCAATGTTATTATGCACAAAATAGGAATAATATAAGTACTTAACCTCCTAGAGTTAAATGAAACAATGCTTGGAAATCCTTAGCTCTAGGCACAGAGTACAAAAGATGATTAGTAAATTATAGTTCTAATAGTTGTCATTGTCATGATTATTTGCATTATATTTAGATATTGACAGTCTTGGTGTGAAGTTACCTTGATGCTAGGCCAGGTCTCTTGTTCCTATTCCTGAGCCCTCACCTGTACCAGAACCAGGTAAAGGAGGCTCAGCACAGCCCCAGGCCATCCTTATTTCCAAGTTCTTCTCAGTAAGGTCTTTCAGTGAGAGTGCTTGCCTAAGGGCATAGTGCTCCTTCTGTCTCTCAGATGAGACATAAGGCCCTTGCTATGGTGTAAATGCTTAGGTCCCCCCAGAATTCATATGCTGAAATCCTAACCCCCAAGGTGATGGTATTAGGAGGTGGGGCCTTTGGGAGGCAATTAGGTCAGACAACAGAGCCCTCATGAATGGGATTAGTGCCTTTATAAGAGACCTACAGAATCACTGCTCTGAAGCCTTCTCAGTGGAAAGAGCTAGGAAACACAGAGGCCCAGGCGGGTGGATCACCTGAGGTGAGGAGTTCAAGACCAGCCTGACCAACATGGAGAAACCCCATCTCTACTAAACATACAAAATTAGACAGGTGTGGTGGCACATGCCTGTAGTCCTAGCTACTCAAGAGGCTGAGGCAGAAGAATCGCTTGAACCCAGGAGGCAGAGGCTGCAGTGAGCCAAGAGCATGCCATTGCACTCCAGCCTAGGCAACAAGAACAAAACTCCGTCTCAAAAAAAATAAAATGAAAATAAAGAAAAGAAAAGAAACACAGGAAACTCATGTGCCCCTTTCACCACATGAGGACACAGCATAAAGACAGCTGTCCATGAAACAGTAAGCAGGCCCTTATCAGACATCAAAATTGCCAGTCCCTTCAACTTGGACTTCCCAGCCTCTAGAACTGTGATGACTAAATTTCTGTTGTTTAGAAGTCACCCAGTCTATGGTAATTTGTTATAGCAGCCTGAATGGATTAAAACAGCCATTCATTCCCAGCTTAGACCATAGCCCAAGGCTTCATTGACCACAGGAGCAGGCAAGGGTCTGGGGCAAGAGAGGAGGAACTGCTGTGCCCAGATCAGCAGGTTCAAGTGGGAGAGGCACTGGACTAGGGGATGAGTGAGCAAGAGAGGCACATTCCATGCCTCATAGAACTTTTGGTAAGTTGTGGAATATATCCTACATATAAAAAGTATATGTAACACGTATGTGCAGTTTAAAGAGTAATAAAATGAACACCATCGTTGAGCCTAAGACAAAGAACACCTACGCCTTGGAAGCTCTGTTCCTTCCTCAAGACATTCCCCTACCCTACCCTGAGAGTTAACCATGATCCTGTACTTTCAGTTAATCATTCATTGCTTTTCTTTTTATTTTACTCCATATGTGTGTCTCCAAAAATATGTTGTTTAATTTTGCATGTTATTTCTGTTACGTAAAGACAATCATTCTATAAATGTTCTTCTGCAACCTTCTTTTCTCACTCAAAACTGAGTTTTTGTTGGTGCATGTGACTATACTTAACTCATTTTTCAATGCTGTATGATTTCATTGCATGAAAATATAACAATGTATTTAGTCTACTGTTAACACTTAAGTTGTTTCATTTCAAGCAATATGAACATTGTTGCTTATTCCTTATTGTGAACACCTACAAGGGTTTCTCTTCAGTACATGTCTGTGTGGAGTTGTGAGATTGTAAATATCCACGTATTTAGTTTCACTAGGTAATGCCCAATTTATCTTAGAAGCAGTTATAACCATTTACACTCTTCCCAGCAACTGAAATAGAGTTCCTATTGCTCTACATCCTTGAAAACACGGGGTTTTAGCAGACTTTACATTTCTACCAGTCTGGTAGATGCATGAAATGTCATTTCACTTGTGTGCTTGTGATGAGGCAGAGCATGCTTTCCTGTGTTACTGAGTGTTCATGCTTCCTGCTCTGTGAAATGTCTGCTCCCCAGACAGCTTTCCTGCTCCAAGGAGAGAGAGATAATGAGTAACTAAGAGGACAAAATTTTTGTGAATCATAACCAATGCTACAAAAGACATAAAAGGATAAGATAGTAAACAAAAACTTGGAGAATTCCATGCAAAGTGATTGTGGAAAACCTAAGAGTGGATATTCAAGATAAGAACTAAAGAAAAAAAGGAGCTAGACTTGCAAAAAGTGGACACTGAAAGTGGGGCTGGGGAAAGAATTTTTGCCTTTCTCCAGGCAAACAGCCCTAAGGAACTTTCTTTTCATATGAGGATCAATAAGAAAAAGGAAAAACACCTTAAGGAGACCTGTGAAAGATTTTATAACATTAAAAATTAGAACATGAAATTTGAATTACAGAGAAAAATGCCCTTGAAGAAAACATGGTTTAGGAACTAGAAGTAATAGAAATAAATTTGAGGAAGCATCTTCTAGTATAAATCTAGATAACATAGACTCCAAATAACAGGTGAAATGTTCAGACAGCACACAAATGAAAAGAAAGGTCTGGCCAAGAGATAAAGAAAAGCTAAATCTCTTCCCTTCCCCCCTTGAACAATTCAGTCCTAAAGCTGTGAGTTGGGACAAAGCAAAGACATCTAATATGGTTTGGTTGTGTCCCCACCCAAATCTCATCTTGAATTGTAGTTCCCATAATCCCCATATGGCGTGGGAGGGACCAGGTGGAGATAACTGAATCATGGGGGCTAGTTTCCCCCATCCTGTTCTCATGATAGTGAGTTAGTTCTCACAAGATCTGGTGGTTTTATAAGGGGCTTCCCCGCTTCGCTGGGCTCTCATTCTTCTCCTTCCTGCTGCCATGTGAAGAAAGACATGTTTGCTTCCCCTTCTCCCATGAGTGTAAGTTTCCTGAGGCCTCCCCAGCCATGCTGAACTGTGAGTCAATTAAACCTCTTTCCTTTATGAATTACCCAATCTCAGGTATGTCTTTATTAGCAGTGTGAGAACAGACTAATACAGCATCCATACTTGTCAGGCAAGAGGGAGTGTGAACCACTGTAGCCCAGGCTGGGGTGTCAGGGGGAGCCACACTGATGGGCTGCCTGGCATGGGCAACTGCAGTTTAGGTATCTGTACAGGGATGGAGCTGACACAAGGTGTCAGAGCTCTGTGCAGGATGAGCAGACACCTATGTAGGGTATTGGAGCCCAAGCAGAGGAAGTCGGGCATCCACACAGAGAAAGATCAGCCCAGCAAAGGAAGTCAGAGCCCAAGTAGAGTGAGGAGGGAGGGGTCAGCAGAAATGAGACCTTGGTTCCAGATGAGTTATTGATCAAATAAGTTAATACCTTAAGGACAATAGAAGGCAGGTGTCTCACTGTCAGAGAAGAGGGTTAGAACTATATAGAGAGCAAAGATTATAATATACCCAATGGTGTTAAATTTGAATTGGATGTATCAGTGTGAACTTGTGGTTTTCAATGTGTAGAGAAATGGAAGAAAATATGAGTGTGTGGGTGGGGCATGTATGAGTACATGTGCGTATGCACATACATTTCTTAGCTCTTTCTACTGAGAAGGCTTCAGAGCGGTGATTCTTCAATAGTAATAAGCACATCTAGCTCATTAGTTCCTGAATCTAGGCATTGGTTCCTAAACAACATTTTCTGCTAAAATGGACCAGGGTTTCTTGAAGAAATGGCTGATCCCAAGCCTGGGGCAGAGAAAGTAGAAAACAAGCCAGGAATATCTTATGGCAGAAAGTAAGGAAATGCCCAAGGCATGATGGAGACATGTCAAAGGGACATAGAAGCTGGCTTGGAGGGGTTCTCACTGACCATATTGGGAATAATTGGAGAATCAAAGTCTTTTAAAATAGCAAGAAATGGTATTGAATCAAGCAGAATACTATGTATATCCACACAGACATTAATTACAACTTTTTTTTTTTTTTTTTTTTTTTGAGATGGAGTCTCACTTTGTTGCACAGGCTGGAGTGCAGTGGTGCGATCTCAGCTCACTGTCACTGCAAGCTCCGCCTCCTGGGTTCACACCATTCTCCTGCCTCAGCCTCCAGAGTAGCTGAGACTACAGGCGCCCGCTACCATGCCCAGCTAATTTTTTTGTATTTTTAGTAGAGACGGGGTTTGACCTTGTTAGCCAGGATGGTCTCCATCTCCTGACCTCGTGATCTGCCTGCCTCGGCCTCCCAAAGTGCTGGGATTACAGGCATGAGCTACCACGCCCAGGCAATTACAAGTTAGTTTAAGGAATGGGATATTTACATAACTTCAGACTATTCATCACCACACACACACACACACACACACACACACACACACACACAATAATAACAAAAGGAAAAAGAAGTGGAGAAGACTGGAAGACACACCCACCTCATCGATAATGGGACAAATTGAAATCATACCCTGGCTGAGAGGATGCAGTGAGAAGAAGCTAGCATCAGTTCTGTGATTATCCAGTCGCAGAAGCATAAGCTGAACATAATCAGGAGGAAACACCAGGCAAACCTAACTTGAAGGACATAGTGTCAACTCCCCGACAGGCAATCTTCAAAAGTGTAAAAGTCCTGAAGGTCAAGTAAAGACAGGGGAACCGTTCCAGACTAAAGGAGACCAAAGAGACATGATAATGAAATGCAACATGTGATTGAGAACTGGATCAATAAATTTTCAAGGAATTTATCGGAAAAACAAGTGAAACTTGAAGGAGATGTGAAGATTCGATGGCAGTAATATGTCAGTGTTAATTTCCCAATGTTGATGGTTGTTTTGTGGTTATGTGGGAGAATGTGCTTGTTTGTAGGAAATACACTAAGATATTCTGGGGTTATAGGGCATCATGCTCGCAACTTACTAGCAAATGGTTCATGGAAAAAGATTTTTGTACTATACTTCCAACTTCTCCCATACCTTTGTGGCTGCTCCAAATTAAAACTTTTATTTCCAAGGGAAACTAGATACTAAAAAATAGTAAGACTGAAAAGAAACAGAATAGCATAATTTTCATCAGCACAAGAATCAGCAGAGAGAAGAAGCAACACTGTAGAAAAACAATGCAAAGATGGGGAGGACAAACCTGAAAATCGCAACACAAATACGGAGAAGGGCAGAGGCGTGAAAGTGGTAGAGAGAAGATAGAAGATGAGAAATAAGGAGACCCAGTGGACAAAGAGCCAAGACACTGATAACAAGCATTCAGGAAGAAAGGAACAAAATGGAAATGAAAAAACTTTTCTGAGATGAAAGAAAACCTGTGTATATAAAGGAGCTCTCTGTATACCAAGAGAAATAAAAAAGAAGCTGGCAGTCTTTTCAACTTATAAGGATGAGGAGTAGGGGAAATCTATAAGAATCCAGGCTGAGCAAGTTAGCTCAAGGGAACCGAAATCAGATTACTCTCAGGCTAATTTTTGACATTAGATTACAGAAAATGAAGGAGGTGATGTTGAAGGGGGAGAAAAAGTTGGGGGCTTCACGTGTGAATGCAGGAAATTGTTATTTGCAGGGATTCAAGAGTTTACAATTAGTGCCACTCTATCTGAAGCTGGACTGTAACTCCAGGTGACTGTAACTCTGGATGAACTCCAGATGAACCAATAACTCAAAATAGACAAGATGTATAAAAGAAAAGATAAAAATGGGAAGTGTTGATACTAGCTAAGCACAAACTTAAAGCTAAATAATAATGGAAACATGAATTCAAAGCAGTGCAAATACAATAATTCTTAAAAGACTAAAAATAACTATTTTATATTAATAAATGTGCAAGAAGGTGGAAAAGGGATAAGAGAATGTCCTTATCATTTGTGAAGGTGGAATCAATATCTACTATCCAATTGTTGACTTTGATCACTATAGAAATAAGGATTTTGAGTATATATTTTAGTCACTAATATATTTAAAATAGAATACTTCTAAATCACTAAAAGAAAAAAACATGTAAAAGATAATCCAAATATAAAAGGCAGAAAACAAAGCAAACTATTCAAGGACAAAGATACAGCAAGCACAAAATAAGATAAAGCAGTGGAATAAAATCATTCAATTATAATGAAAAATGCAAATTTATTAAAGTTCAATTTCCTGTTAACAAACAAAGACTCTTAGTGATCTGGTTTGGCTGTGTCCCCACCCAAATCTCATCTTGAATTGTAACTCCCACAATTCCCATATGTTGTGGGAGGAACCTGATGGGAGGTAATTGAATTATGGGGGTAGGTCTTTCCTGTGCTGTTCTGATAGTGAGTAAGTCGCACAAGATCTGATGGTTTTAAAAAATGGGAGTTTCCCTGGACAAGCTCTGTCTTGTCTTGTCTTGTCTGACTCCATGTGAGACATGTCTTTCACCTTCCACTATGATTATGAGGCCTCCCCAGCCACGTGGAACTGTAAGTCCAATAAACCTCTTTCTTTTGTAAATTACCCAGTCTCAGGTGTGTTTTTATCAGCAGCATGGAAATGGACTAATACACTTAGATTAACCTAAACAATATTCAACTATATTTTCTATACCAGGAACATGACTAAGACAATGTGACACAGTTTAAAGATAAAAGGATGGCCAGAGATTATACTGGGCAAACATAAACAACAGCAGTAACAATCAAAGAAAAATGCAGAATTCATAATATCTTCAAGGTTCATCCATGTTATAACATGTGTCAGAGTTTCCTTCCTTTTTAAGGCAGAATAGCATTCCACACTTGTGGTCTATATTTATTAATAATGTTAGTATATACCACATTTTGTTCATCTGTTCATCCCTCTATGGACAGTTGGGTTGCTTCTACCTTTTAGCTTTTGTGAATAACGCTGCTAAGAGCTCGAGTGTACACATATGTCATGATAATTTTTTAAGTGATTATCCAATTAGGAAGGTTGCAGGAAGATGCCCACTTAGTGATAGGTGGTTTGAGAATTGCATATCAAAACCTTAGCACAATATCGTTAGCTACACATTCAAATCACTTTGTGGTGCTTGTGCCACTCATAATGTTCTCTTTAACTGCCCCTCTCCCGTGGGCACTTGGCAGCTGTTTCTACATTGTGACACCCCTCCACGCACACACCTGCCCCTCAACCACAGAAGCTTGGACCAGAGGTGGACACCTGAGCTGACTGCAGCGGGGGCACTCAGATGTTCTCTCTTGGGAACTCGAAATAAGACGCAAGAGATTCTACTTTTGCCTGGACCCATCTCCTGAAAAGAGAAGATAAAAATCCAAGTGCAATGGATTGCTGCTTTTCTACTTTCCATGTGGACCAAAAAATAGAACAATCCTATGTGCAGAAAGAGAATGACTGAGACGTAGAAAAATTTCCTTGGTTTCTGATGGGCCTTCAGTCCCTTGTCCTCTACCTTTGTGAAGTCTCGCTGCAAAGAGAACCTTTGGGTTCTCTTCTCTGAGAGGCTTTTTGCTTCTTCTAGTCTGAATTGATTTATTTACATCCAAAGGTTCCCAATGAATATAACCTAGGACCCAGTAATCCTACTTCTGGGAATTATGCAAAGATATTTGCATGAAGATATTGCTTGATATGTTATAACAGGGAAATTAGAAATAATCTAAATGTAAAAATAGTAAGACATTAGGTATTATAAATTTAAAATATATCCTTAGAGAGAAAGAGATAGGAAAAGATACAGTCATTACAAATCATTCATGTACAAACCTGGGCAACATAGTGAGACTCTGCCTCTACCAAAAAAAAATTAGCTGGGTGTGGTGGTGCATGCCTGCAGTCCCAGATACTCAGGAGATTAATGTGGGAGGATCACTTGAGCCCAAAAGTTTGAGGTTACAGTGAGAGCTATGGTTGTGCCACTGCACTCCAGCCTGTGTGACCGAATGAGAACCTGTCTCGAAAAAGAAAAGAAAAAGAATCATTCATGTAGAATACAATTCATTGGTTTAGGGAAATGTTTATTTTATATTGTTCAGTACAAGAAAAAGCAGGTGATTTTAAAAACTCAGGTGATGGTATCACAAGAAAATGCAGTGATTATGGACTTCCACCCTAGACCACACTCACCACTCCTTGTGATGTTCTGAAAAAGAGATACAAGCAAGAAACAAAGGCATTTCAATAGTAGCTGGGCATGGACTCCAGATTCAAAAGCAGAGCCTCAGTCCTTGGGTAAGCTCAAATGAACCATGTGAGCTCACGTTTTTTTTTCCTAAGCTAATTTGGTTTTAAATGTTTCAAATGAGGCTGAGTGTGGTGGCTCATGCCTGTAATCCCAGCACTTTGGGAGTCCAAAGTGGGCGGATCACCTGAGGTTGGGAGTTCAAGACCAGCCTGACCAACATGGAGAAACCCCATCTCTACTAAAAATACAAAATCAGCCGGACGTGGTGGCGCATGCCTATAATCCCAGCTACTTGGGAGGGTGAAGCAGGAGAATCACTTGAAACCAGGAGGTGGAGGTTGCCGTGAGCTGAGATCACACCATTGGGATCCAGCCTGGGCAACAAGAGCGAAACTCCATTTCCAAAAAAAAAAAAAAAAAAAGATAAATAAAAGCTTCAAATGAAAGGCCAATCCAGCACACCCAGCAGCTTGAGGAATAATGTTCCCAGGAAGACGATAGGACCATTGCTCACAATGGCTGCTGCTGAGCCCACTGCTGCCTAACATTAATAAAGCAGCTGCCCACCGCCCAGTAGTTCACATGTTCACACACACCAGAATCTGGCTACGCTCTCTCAACACCTCACCCTCTTCCCCCCAGGGGAAGAAGGAGGGTATTCACAAAATGAAATGGGGAGTCAGCCTTGGATGTCCCCTGCCCCAGAGTTCTGTAGCAATAACATGGTAGATACAGTGGGATACCATCAATGTGGTAAGAGAGAGAGTGTGTGTGTGTGTGTGTGTGTGTGTGTGTGTGTGTGTGTGATGGGAAACAGGGAGGGCGTGTCTGTAAAAGACCCAAGATCCTACAGCAAAATCTTTACAATACTTATGCCTAGATGGTAAGAGTTGGGAAATTTTTGTTTTGCTGCTTTTTAGTATCCCATAAGCTTCCCCCATTAAACAGACATTTGTAATTTTATGGCCAGGCACAGTGACTCACACCTGTAATCCCAGCACTTTGGGAGGCCAAGGTGGGAGGATCACTTGAGCCCAGGAGTTTGAGACCAGCCTGGGCAATATTGTGAAACCCCATCTCTACCAAAAAAATAATAATAAAATTGTAATTAGCCAGGTGTGGTGGCATGAGCCTGTAGTCCCAGCTACTTGGGAGGCAGAGGTGAGAGGATAGCTTAAGCCCAGGAGGTCAAGGCTGCAGTGACCCATGATTGTGCCACTGTACTCCAGTCTAGGTGACAGAGCAAGACCCTGCTATAAAAAAAAAAAAAAAAGGTAGTTTTAAAATGTAATGGAAAATCACTGCAGTCAAAACAGTAATCACAAAATATAAAGTACCCAGGCTGTATTTAAGTAGGGATTTGTTTTTATTCATTTTTTTCCTGGAAAAGTTTAGTATGCCTTAGAAGTTTCAAAGATAAGTATGACGCTGAGAATGGAAGGCACCAATTTTTTTTTTAACTTATTAAGAAAAAGTATAATTGGCTACATAAAAACTTAATACTTCTACAAATCAAAAGTGCCATAAATAAAACCAAGCAAATGATAAACTGGGAAAATATAATTAACCAGCTAAGGTCAACCTTGAATATTCAGAGTTCTTCAAATTTATAAGAAAAATAGGGACAAAGAAGGTCTTTCATAGCTAGACCTTCTTTCTGCCTAGAGTTTTATAATGTCTCAAGCTGCAAGGTTTCACGGTGCACTGGATGTTGATGACACAGTATGCAGTGCACAGAGGCACTGTTTTGTCACGCCATATTTTTGGGTGATCATGAAGTGATGTTTTAAGTCTTTAAACTTCTAACATACTGGTTTATTGCAACTCTTTTAATAGACAGTTAAAAAGAGAGATGCAAATAGGCCATTAACATGTGAAAAATGCTTAGCCTAATTAGTTATCAAATGCCAATTAAAAGAAAATAAATGCTGCTTTTTTGTTTAGCAAGTTAACAAAGATTAAAACAGATGACTATCTCTCCCAGCTGGCCCTAAGTTCTGTGAGGGCAAGGAATGTATTTGTTTTGGTTGTTCTTGTATCCTCAACACCTGACACAGTGCCTGACCCAGGGTGAACCCTCCATAGACAATCATTACATGAACTGGGTAAAAGAAGAATGATGGCACCCAGTGCTGGAGGAACTGTCACTCTGTTCACAGTATCAATGAGAACCGTTTTCCTGGAGGGCAAAATGGAAGCATGCAGCGAACGCAGATGTGGCCCTTCCTGGTTTATGTTAAATCAAAGGTAAACCCATTTGGTTACCTCAAGAGTGCCTCTTAGTTTTAACACCCACATTTCAGAGAGCTTACATATCTCTCAATACATTTCAGCGAATGCATCTACAGAAAACATTTACATTTAGATCCCCCAAAACATAATACACCATTTTAAATAAATCTATATGCAGGGAAAGTCTCAAGTTGCATTCCAACTACACTTGGTAAAATGTCAGAATCCCACGCGGACTTTTGGAAAGGGGCTCCAATTCCATGGCGGGGATGTGTGTCTCAGAGGCTGCTGGCTCTGAGGTGTCACTCCATGCTGTTCATTGTGAACTCTACTCTACCACCTAGCGCCAGTCCTGAATGCATTCCCACCAAGCCTTTCATAGCTAGACCTTCTTTCTGCCTAGAGTTTTCTAATGTCTCAAGCTGCAAGACTTCACGGTGCACTGGATGTTGATGGTACAGTATGCAGTGCACAGAGGCACTGTTTTGTCATGTCATGTTGTTGGGTGATTGTGATGTTTTAAGTATTTAACTACTAACATAATGGTTGTTGCATATATTTAGGTATTTTATTTTGTCTTAATTACTTTTTGTATTTTGGGTTGAAGTACAACACAGTATAATTTTTTCCCACTTAAAATGATAGGATATAGGCTCCTAGTTAATATCTTTACACAGAACATTTGATTTCCAGGAAAAGATTACTGACATTCAGCAGGAGACATCTGTACTTTCAAAAGGGTCATATACTTGAATCCTTTCTAGTTAAAAAAGAAAAAGAAAAAAACCATAAAAGATGCATTTATAAAAAAAGATTTCATTGCAGCTTTATTTTAAATTGCAAAACTTTTGGAAACCTAAATGGTTAACAGAGTGTCTGTTAAATACATTCTAGTAAATCTGTATGATTAAATCCTATGAAGTTATTTCAATCATATTTTTGAAGAAATTTAATTATATGGGAAATTCTTGCAATATAATAGTAAGTATGCAAAGATCAATGCAAAACATATAACATATAATGCAAGTTGTGTAAAACAAAAATATTTATATATGCAGAGAATAAACACTCCAAGAACGTACTGTAATTGGTTAACAGTCATTATCTCTGAGAGGGCAATGGATGAGTTTGAGTTCTTCCTACTGTTCCATAGAATACCTCAAATTTTCTTCAATGATAATGATTATATTTGTATTATTAAAGAACACTTTTTTAATATAGCACGGATTGGGGTGATTGGAAATAGTAGCAACAATAACAATAGTAGCGGCAGCAAGAGCAGCTAACACTTGTATAGCACTTGACTCTGTGCCAGTAATAAAAGCCAGGTTATGAACCCACACTGAACTTTGCCTCAGTAAATAGCATCCTGCCTCTAGCATCATCCAGTCTCTACCCATAGGGATGAATTCCAGTCTAGAAAATTTGTGAAGCCAGAAGTATCTGGTCAAAGATCAGAAAGGTCAGCTTGTTAGCTGACTTCAGTGGGTAATCGCAGAAGCCACGTACAGCATGTAGATGCTCAGTGGTGGGAAGGATACAGGGTTTGGGAGCCGCCAGACCTGGATTCAAATCCTGCCTGTGCCACCTAATTCCTGTGTGACCTTGAGGAACTTACTTCACCTTTCTGAATTTCACTTGCCCACGAGTAGAGTAAGAGCACCTCACAGCACAATCAGATGCTGTGAGGGTTTGAGTGGCAGCCTATAAAACACCTAATATCCACGAGGCACTCAGAAAATGCTCCTCTCCCACCCTTCAGTGCTGGTGATGATGTCACTGACTTCTTAGATCTCCCCTCCTTTGTTATTATTGATTTCAATAAGGATGACAGAAGATAAGCAAAAAGGACTTGGCTAAGCTTGCCCTGTTTGCAGATAAGTACTCATGAATATCTGTGTGTGAATAAATGAGGGATGAGAAAGTGAAGAATTGAACAAATGAATGACAGCATACCTGGAGAGTGATGATCTTACCCTGACTTGCCTGCTTTTATCTTTTCAGCTTATCCACTCACCAAATGCCCTCCTCCCACCATCCTCCCCAATGCCGAAGTCGTCACAGAGAATGAAGAATTTAACATAGGTACCACCTCCCAAGTCAGCAAGAACTGCGAGCCCAGGACTGGGGAAGGAATGGAAGGTGGCGGTGGGAGATGTTGGGCCAGTGGACATTACTCCCTGCTCCTGTCTATGGAGAGAGAAACAGTAGGCCCTGTGCCAGCAGGTTCTGTCCACTGAGTTTGCACCCAAAATAAAATCAAAAGGGGAGCCAGGAAAACAGTTTTCTTCTGTGATTCAAGTCAGCATCTTTTTGAGAAATAAATCCATGCAAGACAGTATAAAATGTCCTGAAATGTGAAACATTCCGAGGCTCAGGCGAGGCTGAGCTGTGAGAGGGGAGCAGTTGTCTGGGCCATTTGATGGGAGCCGAGCTAGTTATTTAAGTCTGAACAGAACATGATCCTCCTCTGATTATCTCACCTGGAAGTGTGTTCAAGGTACAAATGGGTGCCCATCATCCCTGACCGTACTTCTTAAGAGAGTCTACATGTTGGTCTTTCTTTGACAGGTGACATCGTACGCTACAGATGCCTCCCTGGCTTTACCTTAGTGGGGAATGAAATTCTGACCTGCAAACTTGGAACCTACCTGCAGTTTGAAGGCCCACCCCCAATATGTGAAGGTAATTGCATGGATCCGCATCTGTATGGGGCCTAGAAGTTCCTCCTAAACAAAGCCCTTGTTTTGTTCCTCTTTCTATTCCCAGTTCTTAGCTCAGTTACTGCCCCATAACATGAAAGTTCCCTTGGTAAATGTTGTCTGATGAATGAATGAGTGCATGAGGAATGAGTGAGTGATCACTCTAGATAGGTTCTCTGCCCTCTTCTGATGTCTGAACCTGTGAATTGGCCACAGTGGCCACATCTATTTCCACCTGCTTTTTTTTCCTTTCCTGGAAATTTCTTGGAATTGCATACTGAGTACTGGAAGGAGGAAGTCCCTCCCTGGGCCCTCAGGGAAGGGTAGGCTCACACACCATCCCTGCTTTACTGATGCATGGATGCACTCAAGGTGCTGTGTGCCAAACCAGGCAACTGAGAGACCACAGCAGTCTTTATTCCTGTGTACTGTGCCTTGACAGAAATGAATTCTCTTCAGCTAGTCACCCCAAATAAGATCAAAAAATAGTCTCCACTCATCAGGCATCTGACCTAAGGCAAGGTACCTGATTGTCCTGCCCTCAGTCTTCCCTTCTATAAACTGAGAATAATAATAGTACTTATGCCATGGGGGTATTAAATGGGTTAATAACATAAACCAGTTTAGGATGATGCCTGGCATGCAGTAATTGCTCCATGTCTGCTGTTAATATTATCGCTAGTGCAACTACTGTTTCTAGAACTACTGCTACCTGCAAATATTCAGTAGCCTATGGGGAAACAAGTCAGCCTTTCCCTCACTTCTGTGAAAGCAAGAGTAGGAAGAACCTGCAATATGGACTGTCAGTGAGGAATAGCAGACCCGGTAGAGGCAGGAGGGGATCATGAGGCCTAAGAGAACTTAAGTATCACCACATCTCAGTGCCCTGTGCTGGTCATCGGATTAGTGAAATCAGGAGCATGTCAAAGCTAAGTGAGTTTCCTCCTAGAAGACATTTGTTTTCCTTCTCCCCTTAAAATTAAAAAGGAAGCTCTATTGGGAAAAGTCAGTGAGTACCTTTCAAAGCTACTCAGGCAGAAGCCTGGATGAGTCCTGTGAAATTCTGGGCCACAGCAAGACTCTGTCTAGGAGCCCAGCCCCAGTGCTGATTACCAAGCCTCACTTCTCTGAAGGCAGAGGTGAGATGGGTGGACAGCCCATAGCAAAGTCTTCTACCCAAAATAGCATTACCTGAGATTGTAATCCAGGGATTAAATTTTGGCCTTGCAGTTCCAGAAACTCCCTTTTACCAGTGTCCCAGAATCCAGCATACCCAGGAAGCCTGTCTAAAGGCACATCTACTGCAAAATACTGATTTCTCTGTGTGCAGTGATCGGAATACTTACAACTATTGTCAATGCACACCTTTGTACTGAAAGAACAATGTAATGAAGAAGCCGATTTAGTCCTCAGAACTTTGCTTTGGTGTCCGCAACCTAAGCAAATGGCAGTGGATTGTCCTGAAATTGCTTTGATGTTTGCTTTGATGTTTGCTGTGATGTTTGTCTGTGCTCCAGGACAGAGCACCTCCTCAGTGCTGGAGAAGGGCCTCTCTGAACCAGCAGCTTCCCTCCCATTCATGGTGATGACAAAAAAACCAATCCTGCTCCTCCAGCTCCTCTTTTCCTAAGTTCCAATCTCAACGTCTTCCTTAGAATGACATTTTTTTCTTTAGCTATATTAATCCTACTAATTAGGCCACAGCCAAGTTCTGGGACCTTTCTGTCCAAGATGCAGTTATCATCATTCCCTCTACAATTTATTGCAGCACTATGTTGCATGCTTTACATATATTATTTCATATTATATATTTTTGTTTGTTTGTTTTTGTTTGTTTGTTTTTGGTTTTTGAGATGGAGTCTCGCTCTGTTGCCAGGCTGGAGTGCAGTGGCACAATCTCGACTCACTGCAACCTCCGCCTCCCAGGAAGCAGTTCTCCTGCCTCAGCCTCCCGAGTAACTGGGACTATAGGCACGCACCACCACACCCAGATAATTTTTGTATTTTTAGTAGAGATGGGGTTTCACCATGTTGGCCAGGATGGTCTCGATTTCTTGACCTCATGATCCACCCGCCCCAGCCTCCCAAAGTGCTGGGACTACAGGCGTGAGCCTCTGCACCCAGCATATAATGTTTTATATAATGCTCACAACAGCCCTGTAAGCTCTGTGTTATCTCTGTGTTGGAGATGGAGAAGCCATCACACAGAGAGGAGATAACTTGTTCAAGACCACACCAGTAGTAAGCGGCAGAGATGGGCTATAAATCCAGGTGTTTTTGACTCAAAATCCCGTGTCCTTACCTCTGCCCTATACAGCACCATCTTTGTTCAAATAAAACCCATTTTATAGATTATCTCCTTTGGATCTGGGGAAGCATTACTGCTGTCTGTATGTATGTTCCATCCTCCCCTACTCAAAACCAGGTAGTAGAACCCACAACTTAACTAGGAAGTGATTCCAACCAACTGGCAAAGCCCAAGTCCCAGAAAGACTGCAATATTGACACAGGATCTCAGGCCACCTCATGTCATGGAGCAGCACAGTGATGGATGTGGGATCTGACTTGAATGTGCTCAAATACTGATTTTCTAATGGTTGTCTTTTGTATTGGGAAAAGCAAATGTGTTGGCTGTAGTTCCATCTCCACCCCCACATACTTGGTGTTTCTCTTTCTTTCTCCAAGTGCACTGCCCAACAAATGAGCTTCTGACAGACTCCACAGGCGTGATCCTGAGCCAGAGTTACCCTGGAAGCTATCCCCAGTTCCAGACCTGCTCTTGGCTGGTGAGAGTGGAGCCTGACTATAACATCTCCCTCACAGTGGAGTACTTCCTCAGCGAGAAGCAGTATGATGAGTTTGAGATTTTTGATGGTAAGTCGGTCAAATGCTGCCTAGTTCTCTGCTGCAGAAGACATGGACTTGCTCCAGAACCCAAGGAGTCTGTGCTGCAGTTTTCCTATCAGGGCTTGCCAGAAGCTCCACAGGATGTCTTTCCCTAACCACAGCAACCCCAAGGCCGTGGGACCTGAGGGGTGGCATGGCCCAAGCAGCAGAGCTGCTTGTACTGCAACTTGAACCTGTTACCGAACCTTTTCTTAACTCTAGCTCCCATTCAAAGCTGTTCCTGTTAATGTCAACAGATAAATAGGTCATACCAGTATTCCCAAGTGAAGAGTGTGCTTCCTCCAAAACCCAGAGATCTACCAAACTGCTGCTGCTTTGGCTTTAAGAGGGAAAACGTGCAATAATTTGCCCTTTAATTTGGAGGGCATGTCTCAGCATGCTTCAGACCACTGGACCCTAAAAATTCCACAGCAGAACTTTGTAGGATTTATCTCTTACCCTCTGAAGCACATGCATCTTGCAAAGGCATCTTGCCAAAGCACTAATTGTCCCTTCTCACTCCTCAGATCTGATTAATATCATGTCCTCAATAGAGTGAACCAATATGTTATATTCTGCAAGATGTCCAGATGGTCCACATCCCTTTATACTCTATTATGACAGAGAGCAGGAGAAGTAACATAGCTCTGGGGGAAACCATGAATGTATACTGTTGTCTACCTCATGTGAATGCAAACTGCTTCTGATCCTCCTTTCTGAAGGGTATGAAAAAGACTACATGGCCAGATCAATAGCTACATTCTATGTAACCAAGGCTGTGTTAATCTGTTCTAATAAAGATATGCGCCTACACAGCTGCTACAGTTGAGGCTCCTACTTTATTAAGTGAGTACTGTGAGTCGGACCTGGTCCAGGACTCCATTTATTCTCAAAGCAACCTTCATATACCCCTCCTCTGACAGAGTAGCTGTGATAATGCTTTGGACCCCCAGGTATCAGCATCAACTAACATCCTGTATCCAGAAGTCTTTGATATATCTGAACATTCCCTTGTCTATAATATTCTGTTTTCTGAGTACACAGTAGTAGGTGTTTGGGGGGAAGAACCGTAGGAACAACTGCTATATACAATTACTGTCATTGTGCAGGGTCTTTTTTCATAGGGACCCAGCCTCTTGGGAAATGAAACCTGGCTCAAGTCTGCAAACTGGGCAGGGGATTGCACCTTTCCGCTGGGGGCAGCTTTTCTCACCCTGCTCATAGATCTACTCACGATCTATTTTGTTCATCTAGTCATACTTGTTTTGGCTGCTCTTCTTGGCTTCCTATTTACTTTGCCCTTAGGAACATCATGTTCTATGAGCCATCTTTGTAGATCCCGTAGGCCAGGCTCTCCCAGCTGCCATTCCAGCCTTGCTTCCCATTTTAGTAATTACGCCAACATTGCTGCTGACTGTTAAGTAATTCCACCCGGCTTCTGTATTCTAGGATCTTCTCATCCCCATTACTGCTAGGGAGCCCAGTGTCTCTTCCCATCAGTTTTCACCCACAGAGGATAGCCATTAGTTACTCAGGTTTTCAGCAATGCTGGTGCTCACCCCCTCCAGGAAGGCTGGAGCTCCTCACCTCCTGATTGCGTTCGTAAATGGAGTGTCTGCCAGGTCTTCCTGAGAACTATGGTCAGCTTTTACACAGCAGACCTAGCCCAGCATGCCACTTCTCCGAGCTTTTCCCTTCACAGTTTGCATGGCAGTTCTGGTGACTCTACTTTGTTTAATATGATCCATTACTTTTTCCAAGCTTCTAAGGGCTGTCTTAGTGGCATCGTAGAGCCATCACTCAGGGCCTTTTCCAGAGTGATAAATCCTGTGTCATGGATTATCCAGCTTTATATTCTGTGCCCCTTCAACCGGCCCCCTTGGGATGCAATCTCAGGCACTTAAGGTAGAACAAAAGAAGAGGGAGGTCTTTCTCAAAGAGCTTTCAAAAGCAGTATTAGGGAGCTCTGTTACTTACGACCCCGAGATACGACATTTTCCTCTAGCTTTATTACTATGTATGCATTCCATAAATATTTTTTTCTATATGGCAAGCACTGAGCTTTTTTGTTTTGTTTTGTTTTTGTTTTTGTTTTTGTTTTTGTTTTTGTTTTGAGACTGAGTCTTGCTCTGTCACCCAGGCTGGAGTGCAGTGGTGCGATCTTGGCTCACCGCCTCCTGGGTTCAAACGATTCTCATGCCTTAGCCTCCCCAGTAGCTGGGACTACAGGTACGCACCACCATGACCAGATCATTTTTGTATTTTTTTAAAGTAGAGATGGGGAGCAAGCTATGTTTTTAAAGCAAGCTGTGTTGCCCAAGCTGGTCTCAAATTCCTGGGCCCACCTGCCTCAGCTTCCCAAAGTGCTGGGATTACAGGCGTGAGCTTAAATACACACAAGAGAAGTAGAGTGGCCAAGTGGAAGAAGTTCCCAATTTGAAAACCAGCTCTTCCACTAACCAGCTAGTTGACCTTGGTCAAATCTCAAAATGCAAATCCATTTCATCTTACCTGCCAGCTCCTATAGGTAGGCAGGGACTTCCTAGAGTACTGCTTTAGAGCTGGGCTCAGGAGAAAAGAGCACCTTGCGCAATGCCTGTGGATGCAGAGAGAGGAGTGCAAGTACAAATGATTTTGCTGACTCTGAACAAGTCACCCCACCCTCTGAGCCCTGAGGTCTTCCCTGGAGGCTCCCTGTGATGACTCCCATGGTCTGTAATCCTGCGTCCTTCTCACCCCAGGTCCGTCAGGACAGAGTCCTCTGCTGAAAGCCCTCAGTGGGAATTACTCAGCTCCCCTGATTGTCACTAGCACAAGCAACTCTGTGTACCTGCGCTGGTCATCTGATCACGCCTACAATCGGAAGGGCTTTAAGATTCGCTATTCAGGTGAGTTAAAAAAAAACACACAAATAAGCCACAGGCCCTCTCCTCATCGAAGCCGCAAGCTCCTCTGTGGAGACTGGGCAGCCATTCCCCTCCTCTAAATCTGCCTCACCTGAAGCTAAGTGGTCTTTGCCATTCCCCTACCTCCTATTTTTCTATTCCATTCCCCTCTTTGAACCTCTTCCCTCTTTTCTTCTCATACAGCCAGACTGTGTCTTCAGGATAAGTTTAACTATTTTATATGATCCGATAGTACCTAACAGTGATCCTGTCCCTTTAAGAAAGTTAGGAAATGCTAATAAAAGTGTCTTAAAACTAAAAAGCCCTAAGGCATGGATCTCTGACGGGCAGATGTTAAGCAGGCAGCAAAGGATGGGCTATATTTCAAGGCCAGGTGCCTTTCTTCTGCTCAGGAAGCCATATCTTATAAACAAAGTCAGATCAAAAGGCCAAAGACTGACCCAGGCAACAATCTATAAGGACCAAAAAAAAATATTCCTGGGAATATAATGAGATGGAGAAATTTGAATTTATCTGATCTCACATCATGGGAATTACTGTCTGTGGTTAGAAGAAAACTTCACAAGCTGCTTGATGCCCACTTTGAAGGCAGATGGGTTCAGTGAACTGCTGACTGGGCTCTACAAGCTTGGAGGCAGAAATCAATTACTTAAGACCATGGGGGGTTCCATCATGCACCAGTTCCCTTTCAGCACTCTTTCCCCTGGCTACCTTTGGCCTACATTCCAGGCAAATGATGGATAAATCTCTAACGAATATTGGTTGGGGGCCAGGTGCGGTGGCTCACACCTGTAATCTTAGCACTTTGGGATGCCAAGACGGGCGTATCACCTGAGGTGAGGAGTTTGAGACCAGCCTAACCAACATGGTGAAACCCTGTCTCTACTAAAAATACAAAAATTAGCCAGGCGTGGTGGCATGCAACTGTAATTTCAGCTACTTGGGAGGCTGAGGCAGGAGAATCGCTTGAACGTGGGAGGTGGAGGTTGCAGTGAGCCGAGATCATGCTACTGTACTCCAGCCTCGGCAACAACAGTGAAACTCTGTCTCAAAAAAAAAAAAAAAAAAAAAAATCTTGGTTGGAAGGAATGTCAAATTCAGTACCTGAAGTCCCACTTGCCACAGTCCATCTTTTCTCATGGGTCTCCTACTTGCAAGACCAGTCCATATTCAGCGGGTGAACAGTCTTAAAGAATCCCTGGGTGTAGCTTTCAGGGAAGAGCCAACCAGAGGAAGCTGAGGGCTCCTGGGAGGAGGTGGGTCTTGACTGTCTCAGAGCCGACATCCTCTGCAAAGTCCATCCAACCTCTCCTTTCCCTGGTGCACACAGAGGAAGGGAGGGTCTGGGAGGCTGCAATGACTGAGTGCCCCAATGTCAGTGACCAGCTCTCTCACCCACTAGCTGTGAGATTATTAAGCAAGGCACTTCAGGCCTCAGTGTCCACATGTTGAAAAAGACACTTTAAGGTGCCTCTTAGGGGTGATTCAGGCTGAGTTCCTAGCAACTGCTCACTCAAACAGGAAATACAGCAGTTTGGTAGCATTTCACTCTACTGGTTGCTAATTAGGAACTGAACGCTATTAAGGAGTTACCCTTTCCTTGATGTTCTAAAGACTAATATGTTTGGGGATAATGAGTCAGTTGTAATTACAATACATATGCCACGTAGAAAGTGAATTAATTACATGGTGCAACAATTAGTACTTAATAATTCAGATAGAGTAGACGAGTGTAATTTGCACCTGCGTCTGTCACTGTGACTAAGTATATTTTACAACTGAGATTCTTGTTCCTGAGGGAGGTAACCATGTGGATATGGCACACATAGGACACAGGGGGCAAAGCAGGAATAGGGAAACAAATCCAGCTTGGAAGGCTGGATTTAAAACACCAATTTCAATTATTTAAAACACCAATTTCACCAGTAGAGGGATGTGATCACCAATAAAGAGGCTGTAAGGGCCCTACACTCAAATCCTGCCTTATCTATCTCTGCCTGGAAGACCCCACCAGGGACTCCTAGGGCAAACAAAGAGAATTATCTGCCTGCTCCTTCAGTCATCCCTCTTTGCTGGCCTCACAGAACTCCCCCTGAGGATCCCTGGCAGGCTTTATAATGTGAGTCCTTTCAGGCTGGGATTTTTTGTTTTGCTTTTTTGTTTGTTTGTTTTTTGAGACAGAGTCTCACTCTGTCACCCGGGCTGGAATACAGTGGCATGAGCTCACCTCCCTGCAGCCTCCACCTCCTGGGTTCAAGCGATTCTCCTGCCTCAGCCTCCCGAGTTGCTGGGACTACAGGCATGCACCACCACTCCTGGCCAATTTTGTATTGTTATTAGGGATGAGGTTTCACCATTTTGGCCAGGTTGGTCTTGAACTCCTGGCCTCAAGTGATCCACCGGCCTTGGCCTCACAAAGCCAAGGATTACTGGTGTGAGCCACTGCACCCGGCCCAGGCTGGGATTTTGGTCTGTTTTCTTCATTGTTGTATTGCAAGCACTTAGAACAACACCTGGAAGATAATAGATATTTGATATCTATTTGTTGAATAAATGAATTAAACAAGTTGAAGTCATATGTGGAGGGGAAATGAGCACTGTAGGGAAATGTGTGTCCCGGGTTGCCACAGGTCCGTCTCAGCGCATTCCCCCACACAACATGAAGAAGGACAATGACCATTTATTGAGCATTGAACAGTGAGTGCCCCATGCTGTGCTGGGGGCTTTATGTACACAGTCTATATTTACAGTTTAAACTGACCATGTGAGGTAGGTATTACCAGTCCCAATTTACAGGTGAGGAAATTGGAGCCGAAGCGATTTGTCCCACGTTACAGAAACTGGTCAGACCAGAAATGGGACTGGAGCCCAGGCCTGACTAAGGTCAAAGTCCACACCCCTGCAGTCGCAGCTTTCTGGAACCAACCCCATTGGGTTCTACTTTCTAAGTCTGTTTGGAAGCTGAAGGGATTTGAGAGCCTGAACTTAGCCATACAACAAGATCTACCTTTGGACCACAAAAGGGACCCAGTACTTCATGAAGCTGTTTTTTTGTTTTGTTTTGTTTTGTTTTTTTAATTTTGTTTCGGCTTTACCAACCTGACTGGGTGTTTTTCAATATCCACCATTCAGACCTTCCTCAGTAGCAGAGGATGTGGCAGTGGCAAAGACAAGGGGATGGGGGAGAAGAAAGGGAAAAGGGCCTGCATAAAAGACCATGTCTGTCTTCCTGCTGGTACCAGTTCCCTGAACCTCATCTTGTTGTTCAGCCCCTTACTGCAGCCTGCCCAGGGCTCCACTCCATGGCTTCATCCTGGGCCAGACCAGCACCCAGCCCGGGGGCTCCATCCACTTTGGCTGCAACACCGGCTACCGCCTGGTGGGACACAGCATGGCCATCTGTACCCGGCACCCCCAGGGCTACCACCTGTGGAGCGAAGCCATCCCTCTCTGTCAAGGTGAGAAGCAGGTGGAAAGCGGGTCACAAGGTAGCTCAGATCCAACTCACATCTTGGGTTTGTCCCAAGACTAGTCAGTTCCAAATGTGGGTTTCCTCTTTGATAATTATTTCATTCTTTCCACAAGCATTTACTGAAGATCTGTAGTGCACAGCAATCTCAGTGTTTTGAGATCCATGGGGGAGATAGGTATGTGAGCACATCAATGCAAAGTGGCAGAGGAAGGAAGTGTTGTGTCAGGAGCATAATCAGTGTTGTGGGAGCCCAGAGGTGAGAAGGGATCTGCTTTCTCCTGGCCAGCTGGGGAGGGCTTCCAGCAGAGGGGATGCTTGGACTCGGGCTCATAGAGCAAGTGGGTTGATCAAACACTTGAAATGTGTCAGTCAGTTTGCATGCATTACCTTTTATGATTTATGAGTTTTTTCCATTAAGTAATATACATTTAAACTAAAAATCTGAAGAAGAAAAAAAATGGTAGATAATGCAAAAGAAAAAACTGAAAATGAGTGATAAACCTGAGATCACCACTGTTAACATTTCAGCACATTTCCTTTTGTCTTTTATGTATTGATTATAAAAATAGGATCATCCGTGTACAAAGCTCTTACAGACTTTGTTTCCCATAATGCTGCGCAACCATTGAAAATCATGGTGATGAAGTATATTTAACTATATACTACTTTTTGAGATGGAATCTCGCTCTGTCACCCAGGCTGGAGTCCAGTGGCGTGGTCTCAGCTCACTGCAACCTCTGCCTCCCATGTTCAAGCAATTCTCCTCTCTCAGCCTCCCAAGTAGCTGGGATTACAAGCACCCGCCACCATACCTGGCTAATTTTTCTATTTTTAGTAGAGACAGGGTTTCACCATATTGATCAGGCTGGTCTCAAACTCCTGACCTCAGGTGATCCACCCGCCTCGGCCTCCCAGAGTGTGGTGATTACAGGCATGAGCCACCGCACCTGGCCTCTATTGTTAACATTATACTTCCTCACCATTATTTTCAATAGTTGCACAGCATTATGAGAAAACTGTCATTCATTTAAGTATCATTCTGTTGTTGGTCATTTGGATTTCTATATTCTTTGTGACTATAAACTTAGAATTCCATCTTTATGAATATTACATATTTCCTTAAAGCAAATTCCCAGAAATGAGATTGTTGCATCATTGTGTATGCAATTGACAGCTGTCGATACTGACTGCCCCCCCAGAAAATTTGTCCTCATGTATAGCAGCATGTAAGAGCTGTCTTTTCTCCCATGGTCTCAATGTTATGCACTGCATTTAAAAAAAGAAGAAAGCATTGCCAACTACATAGATGAAAACAGGAAATCGCATTGCTACTTGATTTTTCCTTTGGTTCCCAGTAGTGGTGAAGTACTTTTTAATGACATCTCTCATCTCTAATCCTCACAGCCTTCTCGCCTGTGCCTGTGTTTCCTCAAATAACAAAAACAATGTGCTATTAATAATCTACTCCTAAGCAAAGGTCACAGTGAACTGGCTGTCCACAAATGGCAAATGGCATTTGGCTTTGGTCTCTGCATCTCTGACTGCATTAACACGGACAAGTCTTTTTTCCAGAGCGTCAGTTGGAACCTACCAAGTCTCTCATTTCTGTTACCTTACATCACCACCCAAAATTAGGCCTCCCCCCAGGCTTCAGTTGACCCATCCCCATACTACTGTGCATGTCTTCTCCCAGCTCCACCCCGTGCGTCCCACTGATGCCCTTCCTCTGAGCCTCCCACTGCGTTCTCTGGAATCCTAGTTCCATGGCCAGCAAGTATACATGCTCTGTCCCTACCCAGCTGGCTGTCTTCACTTCCTCCCTCCGTGGAGACCATGGCTGTCCTCTGAGAGCACGTATGCTGTGGCCCTTTCAAGTGGAGTGTTAATCCGCCTCCACCTAGCTCCTACTTCCCACAGAATTCTGGGCCAGGAAGGGCCTGGCATTCTTCCACTTCTCTACTGCTGCTTCCAACCCATGATTTTTTCCACTCCTCCTTTACAGACTCTATGCCTCCTAATGCCTTCTCTCTCCTTCCCCAGCCCATTCTCTCACTCCGTGTCTCTCTCCCTCAGAGATCTCATTCCACCACAAGCCTCAAATACTTTGTGATTATATCCCCTCCCCTCCTACTCACAGGAAGTGTCCCTCTTACCACCAGGTTTGGGGGACTGCATTTTGGCATGGAGATCATGAGACACAGGCTTTTAGTATCTCAGGCTGGAGTATTATCTTCTGTCCCCTTAGTTATCTACAAGAGCAAGGCCAAGCCAGGGCCCGTGAGAAGTGGCTGCTGCCCACTTCCTTCACTGCCCTCCCTGGGTTGACTCTCCATACAAGACACCAGTGGAGATCCAAGTATTTCTTCCCAAAGGATTCAAGGAAGCTGGGCAGGTAGTTGATCAGATATGACACCTAGTTCCACTGAAGGAGCTCACAGCCTTTCTGTTTAGTCATTAAGAGTCTCATGTTTAAACACTCTCTCATTTCTCATTCCTTCTGTGTTCCTGATCCTCCTCTTCTGGAGAGTCCCACGCCTAGACCCTTCTTCCATCTTGGTATTCCAACTTCTCTCCTTCTGAACAGTCTACCCTCCCCCATTCATAATGGAGCCCCAGCCTGATGCCTCTTATTGGTTCTGGAAATTCTTATAGCATCAAGCATCTTGTTAGGCAATCTCAGTGGGACTCTGCCCAAGCTTATTCTGGTTCTGAGCAAAAAAGTTCTGAGCTCTAGACTAGTTGTCAGAGGGGATAGTGGATGGAGGCAATAGTGAGTACTTTGGCAGATCAATCTTTCCATCTGTAATACCCCCGAGCTATCAAAGGGCAAGGATGATTTATAAGTATTACTTACTTTCAAAGACCAAACAGTCTACTCTTGCCTAAGTAATTCCTATTCCTCCTATAAACATAATGTCGACCCTACTCCTTATAAAATAATAACCCTGGCCATGTTGCTGCAGATATTTCTCCCCTGAGTTGTCCCTTTGAGATTCCTTTTCTTTGTATTCTTGAGTTAGTTCTGTCATTTTTTATATCCCCTATCTTGTCCTTTCTTGGTTTTCACCCTCTTTTTCATGGGGTATATCCTTAAGTAAATTCTTAAGAAAGGGTTCATGAGGGGTACACTTTCTGAGACTTTACATGTCTGAAAGTATCTGTCTTTTTGCCTTCACACATGCTTGGTCAGTTGACTAGGTAAAATGCTAGTTTACAAATCATTTTCTTCAGAAGTTTAAAGCTTTGTTCCATTATCTTTGAACACTCAGTGTTGTTGATGGGAAGTCTTATGCCAGTTTGATTCTCATTCTTTCACAGTGATGTCTTTTTTTCCCCTCTTTCTAGGAACTTGGAGGAATGCCTGTGTGTCTCTAGACTTCTTAGATACACAAAATTCCATGATGGTGAATCTACAAGTGATTCTTTTTGCATTCCTTTGGCTCCCTTTCCATCTGAAGACTTGTGTCTCTCTTCAGCTCTGAGAAATTTTCATCTATGATAATTCTGTCCCTTCCACTTTTTGTGATCTCTTTTTGGAGCTCTGAACAGTTGGATGCTGGACCTTCTATATTGAGGATTGATCTGTGTTTTCAGTCCTTTTATCTCATTTTTGGTCTCTTTTTTTAATATATTCTGAGAAATTTACTTTTAATCTCCAATCCTTTAATGCTTATTTGGGCAATCATATTTTTCATTTCAAAGAACTTTTACTTGTTTTTGTTTTGTTTTGTTTTGTTTTGTTTTTTCCTTCAGAGCACACTGATTTTATTTTATGAGTACCACATGTCACCTTGACTTTATCAGGATACTACTGATCAGAAGTTTAAAGATTATATATCTTCTGTTTCCTGAATTAACTCTGTTTCCTAAGGGGACATCTATTTTAAACCTTATCTTGGTTTGTCTTGTTCACACTGCTGATTTTTTTCATATATATGATCCTTGATTGTATTTTAAAAGTAAGGGCCAGGTTGATTTTTTCAGATATGAGATGTGGATTACCTTTGTTGTTTTTATATACAGATATCTTGGTCCACTAAGTCTCTCCTATCAATGAGAAGTTGAGTTGAGTATGTGGCAGACCTGAGTAGGCAATAGGGCAGCCTTTAGGCCAAAAGACCATAAATCCTATAATTAAAAGAGCTTTCCTCGGGGATGCCAACTCCCACCATAGCAGCCCTAATTCATTCTAAGAGAGTTCCCCTTCAGTGGAAAAGAAAATTCTCTCTTTTGTTTGGAGAGTAAATACTTGAATGTCTCTACACCGTGTTTGTGGGAACAGATGGCGGAGAACTGGTTTCACCCTGAGGCTCCCTCCCATATATTTTGAGCTACAGCTTCTTTGCACTTCTATCTTTATTCCTTCTTCCAAACAAACAAACAAAACAACAACAACAACAACAAAAACCACTCCTCTGATGATGATCCTCCCATTTTCTTTTTTATTATGAGACTTTACCTTTTTATTAGTTTTTACTACAGTTTTATTGGGGCCTTGAGAGGGGAGGAGGGATAAAAATAGTTTCTTAGAATACCATCTTAAACCAGAAATGCTCATGACATTGTTTTCCTTTTGCTAGCTCTTTCCTGTGGGCTTCCTGAGGCCCCCAAGAATGGAATGGTGTTTGGCAAGGAGTACACAGTGGGAACCAAAGCCGTGTACAGCTGCAGTGAAGGCTACCACCTCCAGGCAGGCGCTGAGGCTGCTGCAGAGTGTCTGGACACAGGCCTATGGAGCAACCACAATGTCCCCCCACAGTGTGTCCGTGAGTCCTTGGGCAATGGAGGCGGGTGTAAGGAAGGGCTAGGTGAGCAGCTGGAAAGATTCCTACAAGGAGCAAGCTAAAAGCACAATAATGAGGAAAAAGAAAAAAAAAAAAAAAGATGGACATGGAGGCTGGGGGATTTCAGAAGAGGAGGCAGTTGCTGAAACTGCTCTCAGCATTGATGACCATTGTGCCCTAAGATGTTTCCACAAACCACCATGGAACTTAGGAATGGCCTGGTCCACTCCCTTTTAGATGGAAAACCTGTCAGAAAGTTTGCATGAATGTCCCTTGATTCCAAAGCTCTAAAACAACAACTTTTAGGCCAGATCACAAAATGGTAACCTCCTCAGCTACGTCTGGTCCAAAGACAGAGGTTTTTGTTTTGTTTGGTTTTTTGGCCTACACAGTGCTTTATAACAGATTTTGAATTACTCCACGATCTTTTAAAATCAATAAATTTTCATTAAAATCCAGATTTCTGTCTTCTCTTGAAAAATGAAAATCTAACCAAATGTAACTCAAACATTCAGTAATCAACCGTGACTGAGTACGGTTTCCGTTTTTTAATTTTTAATTTTTTGGCAGAACTGTACTTCCCAGTTAGCCACATCCCCCACTCAACCCACTCTGTTCATTTACCAAACCTGCCTGAGAACTGAAGATTCCTGGATTCTTCATTATTGCATTAAGGTCTCCAAGTCCCTAGATCTGGGGTCTTGCAAGGTCTTCCACAATTAATCAAGTAATTAATCCTCCTCTTTGTTCCTCATTTCCCCCAGCTGTGACCTGTCCTGATGTCAGTAGCATCAGCGTGGAGCACGGCCGATGGAGGCTTATCTTTGAGACACAGTATCAGTTCCAGGCCCAGCTGATGCTCATCTGTGACCCTGGCTACTACTATACTGGCCAAAGGGTCATCCGCTGTCAGGCCAATGGCAAATGGAGTCTCGGGGACTCTACGCCCACCTGCCAAAGTAAGCCCAGGAAGGGAGGGTGGGCAAGTTTGACAGAGTCCCTCCTACCTAAGCTGTCTCATGCATGGGGTGAACTGGGGTGGGGGAAAAGGGGGTATCACCAGGGATTGCAGTGTACTGCTTTTTAGATTCTCATCTAGTAGAATCAGGAGCTGGGAAAATGCCTACTCCTTTACTCCTTTATGGAAGTATTTCTTAGCATTTTCTCATCTTATCAAAAGCTGCCTTTCTCCAGATGAGCATCCACTAATTCATTTCTTTAATATTCATTAGGCTCTTACTATATGCCAGACACTGTAGAGGTATGAAGATAAAAGGTTTTGGTTTCTGCCCACATGGACTTTATACTCTACCGGAGAGGCAGACAGATAAAGAAGCAATGATAATGTGGTGTGATAAGACCTCAAATGGGAGTGTATATAGGAGGAATGAGGGTAACACAGGAGACTGGTCACCTAAACCTGCCTGCCTTCTCCATTGTCAGTTGTTTTTCTTCGGTTCTTTAATACAGTTTCAAAGGTCAGAATCTATGGGAAGACACTCTGAGACAGGCTTATTAGGGGGTGCTCTTGAGAACACCACCTACAGAAGGGAAAGGAAAGGAGGGAAGGAAGCAGGACTGGGCAGAAGGAGAATTGAGCTCTGATGCAGTATTCGTGAAAGCCTCAGCTCACCCCCCAGGGAGCTCTGCAGCTGGGATGACCCCTCAGAATTGTCACAAGTTGGAGCAAGGGAACTGTTATACTGCCACACTGACCAGCCACTGGATGCAAGCTGGCCTAGGAAAGGGACATGACCTTCCTAGGTGGGTGGACTCTTCAACCACAGCAGTCTGAAATGGGCTGCCAGCCAAGGGTTGTTTTCCAGCAGCTGGGGAAATAAGTCCCTCAGTCCTAAAAGGGGCTCTGAGTGGCTCACCACAGCATGCACTACAACAGGGACATGCTCATAATATTTATGTGACCAATGCAGATGTCATAGAGGAAGCAAGTGATTGTAAAGAGGTAGAAGGAAGTGGTCAGTGAGAAGTGGGAGTTTGAAACTGGGAGGGAGGAGGAATGGTATCTTCCAATGCCTGTGATCCAGGTTGGACATAGATCCCAGTATTTGAGAGGCTGAAGGGGTGGATCACTTGAGGTCAGGAGTTTGAGACCAGCCTGACTGGCATGGTGAAACCCTGTCTCTACTTAAAAAAAAAAAAAAAAAACAAATTAGCCAGCATGGTGGTGCCCACTTGTAATCCCAGCTACTTGGGAGGCTGAGGCAAAAGAATTGTTTGAACCTAGGAGGCAGATGTTGCAGGGAGCCGAGACTGTGCCACTGCCTGGACTACAGTACAAGACTCCATCTCAAAAAAAAAAAAAAAAAAAGCCAATGTCTGTGATTCAAGACACTGTTGTCTTTACACGCTGTGGTGCTGACCGCACAGTGGGATGTAACCACATGTGTGGCAGAGTAGTCCCAAACGTTTGACAGCCTCACTACAATGCAGCCACTCACATTTCAGTGCAGCCTTGGCAATTAGGCCTCACCTCATACCTCAGCCAGAGGCTCTCAGCAGTGCTCTGTTGACAAAGAGTGTGAGGCTGCTGCTGGGCTCAGAAAAGAAGGGCAAGGAAATTGGTTAGCAATGTCTGCCCAGGGCAGTAAGGAGCATACCACAGAATCGCCATCTCTTCCTAACCTAATCTCAGCCACCTGAGGAGGATTAAAAAAATACACAGGCCAGGGCCCTGTGTCCAAAGCTGGTGAGTCAGGCACCTGCAGTGGAACCAGGCATTTTAAACAGCCTTAGGGGGCTTCTGGAGACACCTCCAGTTGAGGTGCCACATCACACAAGTCAGCATCACAACCCATATTCTGGCCAGAAATTCCAGCAGAGTAAGGTTGAACAGGTCTTATTTTTTGTCACAGTTCTTGCTAAGCAGAAGCAGCCATGTCCCTCCTCTTGGGGCTGGCTTACTGAGCATCTTATGATCCTTTTAGTCATCTCCTGTGGAGAGCTCCCAGTTCCCCCCAATGGCCACCGCATCGGAACACTGTCTGTCTACGGGGCAACAGCCATCTTCTCCTGCAATTCCGGATATACGCTGGTGGGCTCCAGGGTGCGTGAGTGCATGGCCAATGGGCTCTGGAGTGGCTCTGAAGTCCGCTGCCTTGGTGAGTGGCCTCTCCAGGCCTATCCTGCCCAGTTTTTCTCCACGAGATAGATTAGATCTTTCCAAAGCTGGGATCCAGTCTTTGAAAAGTATTATTTCACCTACTAACATAAAATGCTTAATGCAAACACCAACTATTGGGCATTAGGCATGACTAAAACCCTGGAATAGCTTATCCCCGGCCACCCAAAAGAATGAGAAGAACTTCAGATCTAAAGAGACAAGCCTTTGAGGGGTTTTCATTCTGGTTAGAAAGGCAATTCCTTCCTATTGGCCTTCGAATAATGAGTGAAGCCTCAGTCTCCATTTTTTGAAAACTTGTAGACATATTCCTGTAACACACCTAAAATACCTTTTATATTATCTATTAGCAAATTTTACACACAACATATAGATCTATACATATATACTAAGCAAATGACAGAAACATAAAACAACCTGGTTTCCAAAGGACTAAGTTATCATTTCCTCCATGGCTAATCCACCCATGGTTCTATGGTTCTGTCTCCTCTCACGCCTTTCTTGGACCCCTAGAGTCTAACAGAGGGCCCCAGCCACATAAACCTAATAGGATAGATTGGATGGTCTGTCCTGGGGTGAACAGTGCGGTCTTGCCCCTGTCCCAGGCCCATTAAGGACACAGTCACAGGTCATTTCCACAGAGAGCCAAAGGAAGCTGGCGGAAATGCCAGGAATATACTCTACCCAAATCCCATATAATAAAAAGAACTCATCTAGGTGCTACTCAAGGAGAAGGAAAGAAAGATGAATTTAGCCAAACCATCTGGTTTTACATAGTTGTTTCAACACAGCCGGGTTTTGATTGCCTTAATGTAGACAATGGTGCCCTCCATGCAGCAGACGCTCAGTGAAAAACAAGATGCCCAGGCTGGGTGTAGTGGCTCATGCCTTTAATCCCAGCACTTTGGAAGGCCGAGGCGGGTAGATCACTTGAGGCCAGGAGTTTGAGACCATCCTGGCCATCATGGTGGAACCCCATTTCTACTAAAAATACAAAAACTGCTAGCTGTGGTGATGCATGCCTGTAGTCCCAGCTACTTGGGAGGCTAAGGCAGGAGAATCCCTTGAACCTAGAAGGTGGAGGTTGCAGTGAGCCAAGATCGAGCCACTGCACTCTAGCCTAGGAGACAGAGTAAGACCCTGTCTCAAAAAGGAAAAAAAAAAAAAAAAGATGCTCTTGAGTTTGGGTTTTTGGAGGGGGGTTGTTTGTTTTTTACAGAAGGCTTTTTTGTATCTGGTTAGTAAGAAAAAGAGGGGGATGATCCTGGGGGCAGGGAGGTAACAGTGATCATTTTGCACAGAAACTGAAGCTCAGAAGTGAGTGGCCATTTGGGATACAACCTTGGGATTTGGGATGTCAAGTCCTCAACACTATTTTTGTCATGTCGAGGGTTCCTGAAGTTACCCCTAGATTGCTACTCTCAGGGAGAGGTGGGAAAAGTGATGAGTTATGGGATAGTTGGTCCTTTTCCCCACCCTCCCTGTCTCTCGCCACCCAGACCAAGCTCCACTCCATTTTCTATAAGCTCCTCTTTGATGTACCCTCTTCCCCATCCCTCATCAAAGCTGGACACTGTGGGACTCCTGAGCCCATCGTCAACGGACACATCAATGGGGAGAACTACAGCTACCGGGGCAGTGTGGTGTACCAGTGCAATGCTGGCTTCCGCCTGATCGGCATGTCTGTGCGCATCTGCCAGCAGGATCATCACTGGTCGGGCAAGACCCCTTTCTGTGTGCGTAAGTATGTCATCCACTCTCCCTAGTCACGGGGCTCAGATTCAACATGGACTTTCTCCCTCTCTCTTAATTAGATTAGCTAGAGGGTTTATATATATATATAAAATTGCTAATTTTTTTTTTCAAAACTGAAATCATTGTTGATCTAATGTTTTCCATTCTCTGCGTGATTAATCACTGTTTTCACCTTTATTATTTCCTTCCTTGTGATTTCTTTTGGTTTTACATTTTTGTTCATTTTCTAGCTTTTGAGTGGAAATTTAATTCATTTAGTTTCATTCTTTCATTTCTATTGAGTTTTATTGCTATAAGTGCTTAAGACTATGATATTTTCTCTCATCACTGCTTTAATTGTATCCTATACAGTCTAATAATAAATGTTTATTATTTATTAGAAATTCTGTAATTTTGATATTGATTTCTCCTTTTACATAGAAAATTTTTAATAGAAGGATTTGTTTCTAGGTGGAAGGCCATTTTTGTTTTCATTATGTTATTCATTTCTAATTTTATTGCATTGTATATAATATTTCTACTTCACAGAATTTACTGAAGCTTTCTTTGTGAAAGCTTACTAACCTAATAGTTGGTCAATTGTTATGAGTGTCCCATGTGCACTTGAGAAGAAAGGATATTAAGATGTCATGTTTTATTTATATATTCATGAGATATATCTGATTGATTATGTTGTCTATGTCCTCTACATTCTTACTTTTCACCCACTCAATCTGTGTTATTCTGAAAGATGTGCTTAAAGTTTTCTATTATTAGTGTGTTTCTATTTTTCCTTGCACTTCCTGTAGTTTCTGTCCTATAAAGATGGTTGCTGTGTTATTTGGTGCATAGATACTCATAACTAGTATCTCCATTGCACATTGTGGTTTTTAGCCTTTAAAGATGACTTTTTTGTCACTTTTAATATTTTTAGCTTGAATTGTACTTTGCTTGATATTAGGCTTACAACCCCTGCTTTAATTCTTTTGCCTGATACACCTTTGACCATTTATTTTAGCCTTCTGATTCTCTTAGGTGTGATTCTTGTATGCAGCATAAATTGCCTTATGAGCTAACTTAACCATCTTTTTCTTTTAGTTGGTTAGTTAAACTCATTCACATATATTAATATGACTGACATGTTTGGTCTTAATTTTGCCATTTCCCATTTCCCCCACTTCTCCACCCCTGGTAACCACCATTCTACTCTCTGTTTCTACGTATTTGACTTTTGGAATTATAATATTAGTTTAATTCTACTTTTCTTGTAGGTTATTTGGTGATTTTTTGAGGTTCCTGATTATTTTTCCCTACATCCTAAAGTCTAATATTTTTACTAGGACATGCTTCAGAGTTAATTATTCCAAGACAATTTCCCTAGGTATTCTGTGGGTCTTTGAATGTATAGATGCAGGTCTTTCTTTATTTCCAAAGACTTTTCTTGGATTATGGTTTTAAACACTGGTATTACTTTGTTTCCCACTGTTTTTCTTTCTTCTTCATCAGCTCTGATTATGTATATGTTAAATATTCTTTGCCTATCTTCTCTCTCAGCCTCTCTCTCATTATTTTTACCTCTTTATCTCATTTTAATTCCCTTGGTTTTTGCCTGACTTTCTTCAGTAACTCTAATTATCATTTGAGAATATTCTTTCTTGGACCTCTTATAATTTAGTCTTCATTTCCCAGATGGTTTTGTCTTTTTCTTTGATCTCTTTAAAGCATACCATCAGTTATCTTTTATTTTCTTCCACCTTTTGTCCATTTGTGCTTGTTAGTTTTTGATTTTCTGATTTTCATGGTGTTTTTTAAACTATCTCCAGATGCTTATTTGAGAATATTTAGTTCAGTTTAGAATGCTGCTACAGTTTTCTTATGCTTCACATGTTTTGTTTTTGGTGAGGAGGTTTTCATCAGATGAAATGCTTGAATTCTTTCCTATTTGTTTCTTAAAGTAGCTTCCTATACATTTAGGTTGATGTTTTCTATTCATTTTATGGCTTTAATGTGGTTTAGTAGTACCCTCTTCTGTCAGTGTTACAAAGTCTTTCTCTCTGATCATTTTTACTTCTTTATCTCGTTTTGATTCTCTTGGATATTTGCCTTTTGTTTGTTTGTTTGTTTTAATATAAGGCTTTGTGTGTGGTAAGGAAGAGGTTGTGTGTCCTTCATTTTTGTTTGAGTGTTTTTCTTTTGTCTTGCAGAACCCCAGGTTTTCCCATCATTGCTTCTTATTCCCTTTATCACTCAGAGGATGTCACTTTCTTTTCTTCCAGAAGCAATGGGGGAGAATCACACACACTTTTATGTCCCTTTTCTGTGGTTATACATTGACATACAAAGATTTGTTTTCTATATATTCATACATGAGATGGATTTTCTCCTTCTGGAGGTGATTTTAGATCAGCGTTAAGCCCTTCACCTGCTCCTCTCTTCTCTTTCTCATCCAGTCTTGCTCTCCACAAAAGCTTGCAGCAGAACCATGAGAAGTAACTCTGCCTGGGCTTAGTGTGTATTTCTCTACTTACACATAATTTAAAGTTTGTAGCACTCTCTGGCTTCTAGTTAGGCTGCAGGCCTGGGTTTTCTATTATTTGTTCTTCTGGTTAATCTGCATTTTTTTTATTTAGGCAACCATTGTTATGCTCAGCTCCCTGGAAGTAATTTGGAAAATTCTTCACTTTTTGAATTTCCCTAAAGTGAGCCCTTATGTAAAGCGCAAGTTTTCCTTCTTAATTTTTGTAAGGCAGGTTTTTAATTTTAATTTTTCTTGTTTTGGCTTTTTATATATGGGATAGGGCCATAAAATAATGAGAACTTCTCAAAAAACAGTGCATGAAATTAGTCTTAATAACTTCTTAAGGTTTACAGAAAGCAAGACCCAAGCCGGATATGGTAGCTTGTGCTTGTGGTCCCAGCTATTCAGGAGGCTGAGGTTGGAGGATCAATTGAGCCCGGGAATTTGAAACAAGCCTGGGCAACATAATGAGACCCCATCTCAAAAATAATAAAAAATAGGCCGGGCGCGGTGGCTTACACCTGTAATCCCAGTACTTTGGGAGACCAAGGTGGGCAGATCATAAGGTAAGAGATTGAGACCATCCTGGCTAACACGGTGAAACCCCGTCTCTATTAAAAAAAAAAAAAAATACAGAAAAATTAGCTGGGTGTGGTGGTAGACACCTGTAGTCCCAGCTACTTGGGAGGCTGAGGCAGCAGAATGGCATGAACCCAGGAGGCGGAGCTTGCAGTGAGCCGAGATAGCGCCACTGCACTCCAGCCTGGGCGACAGAGCAAGACTCCATCTCAAAAATAAATAAATAAATAAAATAAAAAATAAAGATTCATCTATAATTCATCTATATTCAGTCACTCTTTCAGATGTGTCTAAATAAAACATATTTAGTTTCACCCAGAAGAAGAACATGCAGATGCCCTCAGCAAATTGGTGCACAATGTATACAGAGAGATTTAGGTAATAAATAATAGACTGTTGGGGTCTGGATGGAGAATGTCTGCCTGGCCTAAAGACATTGAATGTTAGATTGGACCATATTCAAAGGCAGTGAGTGAAGTAGTTAGGCACTCAGGTGTGGACCCAGATTGCCTGGGTTTACATCTCATCTCTACCACCGGCTCTCCTGTGGCTATGTAACGCTAGGTGGGTCGGTGTACCTCACTAGGTCTCAGTCTTGTCACCTGTACAAAGCAGGCACCTCAAAGACTACTGGGAGCATTAAATAAATTAGTACACATAAGATGGTTAGACCAGTGCCTGATCCAGATGTTAAGCAGCAGTTGCTGCTGCTGCTGCTGTTGTGTGATGATGATGATGATGATAGTGGTGGTAGTAATGCTGCCACCATCACGTCACAAAATCCAGGATCTCTTGCACTAAGCCCCATTCTCTCTTGGAGCACAGAGGTTTGGGAATTATCTGGCGGAGGAAAGCAAGAATAAAAGAACAAATATTTGTAAGTGTTTATTCTGCGCTAGGCACTGTGTTAGCTGCCAGTACCTATAAAGTCAAGGTTTCCAATGTCAACCAGACCTCAAAACTTTCCAGCTGTTCTCTTCATTTCCTCAGTCAGCTCCCTTGTCCTTTTCCACACAGCTGTTTCACAATTCTGCCTCCTTTCTGAAGACTTATATTCCATCCCCGCTACCTACATTCTCAGCAAATAACTAAGTTAAATAGTTAAGATAGCCTGGAACCAGAGAAGCTGGGTTCAAAACTCAGATGAGTCATTTAGAAACTGTGACCCTTGAACAAATCTCTTGAGTCCTCTGAAATTCTGTTTTCTGTGGGTATAATGGTGGTGCCTACCTCATAGGGTTGTGAGGATTAAGTGAGACAGTGACTGCAAGCCCCAACAATTGTTAGCTAATCATCTAATATCACTTTCTATTCTGCAGAGATGATAGAAGCCATCAGAAAATAGATTCTCCTACATTCAGCTTCCCCACCCACACATCTACTGTGTGTGTACATCCATCCTTGCCCCTTCTCTCCCACCTCAGTAGAAGAATCTCTCTCCCAGCCCACAGTTAATCCTTCCACCAGTCTCTGGATCTGCTTCCCTCCTGCCCTCCTTAGAGAACTTAGTCTATTCCTTTTTTTTTTTTTTTTTTTTTTTGAGATGGAGTCTTGCTCTGTCGCCCCAGGCTGGAGTGCAGTGGTGTGATCTCGGCTCACTGCAACCACCGCATCCTGGGTTCACGCCATTTTCCTGTCTCAGCCTCCTGAGTAGCTGGAACTACAGGTGCCCACTACCACGCCCGGCTAATTTTTTGTATTTTTAGTAGAGACGGGGTTTCACCGTGTTAGCCAGGATAGTCTCGATCTCCTGACCTCATGATCTGTCTGCCTCAGCCTCCCAAAGTGCTGGGATTACAGGCGTGAGCCACTGCGCCCAGCCAAGCTTAATCTATTCTTAATCCTCTTCTGTGTTACCATGGACCTTCCCTTTCTGTTTCCCTCAGCTTCTAAGATCATATTCAATAAAGATTTTCTTAGCATCTACTACATGCCAGACCCTGTGTTAGGTGTTAAGGATTAATATGAATTGAATGTGTCATACATCATCTCTGCCCTTAAGAAACTAAGTTGAATTGTCCCGAAATGTGCTCAAAAGCCTATTAAGTGCTCGAGCCTCATCAAGACCTCTACTTTCCTCCTAATGATGCCTTATTCTTCTGCCCATGGCAGCCTGTATTAGTTCAGGGTCCTCCAGAGAAACAAAACCAATAGGAGGTGTGTCTAGAGAGAGAGTGCGATTTATTTTAAGGAACTAACTCACACAGTTGTGGAGGCTGGAAAATCCAAAATCACCAGCATAGGCTGGCAGGCTGGAGACCCAGGAAAGAATCACAGTTCAAGTCTGAAGGCAGGCTGCTAACCGAATTCCCTCTTCTTCCGGGGATGGCAGGCTGCCTTTTCTCTTGAGTCCTTCAACTGCTTGGATGAGGCCCACCCACATTATGGAGGTCCTCATAATCTATTTCACTCAAAGCCTCCTAATTGAAATGTTATCTCCTCTAAAACATACCTTCACAGAAACATCTAGAATAATGTGAACTAACATTTGGCCATATGTCTAGGTATCACAGCCTAACCGAGCTGACACATGAAATTAACCATCACATGGCCATGCTGCTTGAGAGAGTTGCCTACACTGATTGCCTCCACCTCTCCCCTCTCATTAGCAGCAAAGACCACTTCTCTGTTCTATCCAGAAAGAAATTCCATCCCAGTCAACAGGACCTCTGGTCCTATGCCATGTTCTAGAATGCTCAGAGCCTCTGCTACCCAAGAGCTGCAGAGCAAGAATCTGAGAAGTGCCAGCCAAAACTTTCAAGCAGCCAGAAAGCCTGAGACCTAAAGAGAACATGAAGAACTTATACAGGGGCACCAGAGATGACACCTGGTGGCAGCAGCTTCTTCTCCTGCTTATCTTGGTCCAGGGCCTATGGCTTGGGAATATGTGGGAAGCAGTGGGTAAGAGCCTGAACCAGGCAGAGGACACTTGCAAGTCACCAATGGTCCTATTGATGAATCCGATGGACACTTTTTCATCTTTATCTTATTTGATCTATCAGGGATATCTGACAATTCTTGAGGCTCTTGGCTCTATGACACTGCTGCCTCCTGTAGAGCTTTTTGCTTTACTACTTTTTTGATCACTCCTCGGTTTCCTATAGGTTTTTTCTTTAACATCTGCCCTTCAAAAAGTGGTATTCCCAAAGGGTTTAATCCTCAGTGCTCTTCTCTCTCTTTATGTGAGTTATTTCTACCTTCAGGGAAGGGGCATCACGACCTTTTCCAAATCTGGTGAAAGTAATGGACCCTCTCCCGAGTTGGCTGCAAACACCCAGTGCCTTGCATATAATTTCAGGGTTTCACAGATGCTGCAATGCTTATCTCTGCTCTCCCACAACCTTCTTGACCTGGCAAAGCTCTACTCACCCTTGAGACCCAGATCAGACCTCATGCCACTCCCTGTGGGACCCTCTTTGACCCACTCTCTCCCCAAAGGAGGGTAAAAGACACTCCTCTACACTGGGCTGTATCTCAGCACCAGCCCACTGGGTTTAACAGCCGCTTCCCTGCCTGCCCACCTGCCAGTCTGTGAAATGAGCTTCCTAAGGTCAGAGAACATTTCATGTTCTTCTTTGTATATTCCACTCCATAGGAGACTACCTAGCTCATAAAAGGCACTCAGCAGACATTTGATTACAAATAATTATGTGAATTGAATCTATTTTCAAAGCACCCCTGTGAAATGCATATCAAAATTCTTACTTTGCCGCTATAGAAACCAAGCCTCAAAGTGAATTATCCTTAGACCCAAAGTCAGGAAGGGGCAGAGCTGAGCTGGAAATCCTGGTCTGCTGGCCTTCATAGCTCATTCTCAACTCACCATGCGAGGCTGCTTTGAACCCCTGTGGTCCACTAACAGCATGTCCCCTGCTCTTCCTGGCTCCCTCCACTGGAGTCAGGGTTGCTACTACTGAGATTTACAAAAGAGAACTAGCCCAGAAAACACCAGATCTGGCCACAGCAAAGACTGGGTGCTTCCTCATCTTACACCCCCATCACCAGTTATCACCATTTGGGTCTTAGGTGGGATCCTCATGGATTTAAGTATTGGGCAAAGAGAATATCCCTTATGGTTCCTCATCTTCCCACAAATTAAAACCCAGAACAAAGCAAGAGGCCTAGCAAAAGCATCAGACGGGAGTTCAACCCCATGAGACCAGGGTGCCAGGCAGGGACAAAATGGATCTAAGGGCTAAGGATCAAAGCAGAAACCCAGGCATCCATCAATCCATGCACTTACTCATTTGCTGAATCACTCAGCAGATATTTATCACGCTCCTGCTGAATGTCAGGCACTGGTACATACACCAAGGGTGTAGGAATAAGCAAAACAAAGTCCCTGACCTCAAGGAGTTTGCGTTCAGCTGAAGGGTGATAAGCGATAAACGAATACAGAAGTGCTATGGTGCGTTGGTTGGTGACAGTGCTATGGAGAGAGGTTGAGCAGAGCAAGGGACCTGGAAGTACTGGCCATGCTGGCCCACTGGGGACTAAGGGAAGGCCTCACTGACATGGTTAATTTGAGGAGAGACCTGAGAAGAGGAGGGCAGGAGTTAAGGGATATCTGCAGGAACAATGTCCTAGGCAGAGAAGAAAGCAAGTGCAAAGGCCCTGGGGCAGGAACTTGCTTTGTATATTCATGAAACCTCCAAGAGGCCAGTGCAGCCGAGTGGAGTGAACTGTACCACTGGGAGGAAGGGGGAATCTGAGGGATACGGGGATAAACGTGGTGACCTGCGAATACCACATCCCTCTTCTCTTCCCTGCTCATGTCTGAGCAAAATGTTAAACAAAACAGAGTGGTAGGTGGAGGCCCAGATATTACCTTGCTCACTAATAAAGGCTAAGTTGGAAAATGGAGCTTAATGCGAGAGTCATATGGAGGCTGCTATATGAACCCAGAATGAGATGGATTCATCCACCCACAGAGGTAACACTGCAGTGGGCGTGCAGCCCTGCAATGTTGGGGATAACCTGCCTCCTCAACAGCTGAGAGCAGCCGAGAACATTGCTCCCTGCAGATAACTAGGTCCCTAGAAGAAGAAGGGATGCTGAGTCAAACATACCAGCTCATTCTTCCCAAGTTGCACAGATCAAAGTGCACTGACTGAACTCCCTTCCCATGGAAGGAATGGGAGGTAGTGGGTTCTCTCCAAACAGCAGCTCTGTTTCCCCAGTTTACCTGGGCCGTTGGTCTAACAGGGTGACTGAACTCTACACCAGGCTTGGTTAGCATTCACTCTGGTTCTACAAGGTTGCCTCAGGAATGAGGATGGACCTAAATCAGCTGATGGTTAGCCATCAGTATACTCAGCAATTAACAATGGATCTGGGGGGCCGAGGGCATCAGAGGCAAGGAAAATAAGATAGCACTGACCACTCAGACCACAGAGAACCACAGTCTAGGCCTAACACCCTATGGGAAGTCATAGAATGATTGATCTCAGGTTGTCCAAGCTACAGACGTATCTTCAAGGAGGACAGAATGTTCCCCTGACAATTTCAGTTTATAAAGGTTTTACAGCAAAAGAGAGTGAAGTTAGACTTAGGGCTGAACTTCACTGATGTGCGTAAGAGATGCCAGGTGAGAGGTGGATAAATTTTGAGGGGTGTGGAATAGTAGGAGGGCTTACCTATCTTCTGTTTTGGTTGCAGCAATTACCTGTGGACACCCAGGCAACCCTGTCAACGGCCTCACTCAGGGCAACCAGTTTAACCTCAATGATGTGGTCAAGTTTGTTTGCAACCCTGGGTATATGGCTGAAGGGGCTGCTCGGTCCCAATGCCTGGCCAGCGGGCAATGGAGTGACATGCTGCCCACCTGCAGAAGTGAGTCACCCTTTCTCTCCCACTCCACTCCCCACCATCTCTGCCATATGTGGTTCTGTAGCTGAGAAAAAGAAGCCAGTGAATTCATTCTGGCATCATGCTGACCCAGATAGGGAAGATGGAGTAGACAAGGGTCATAAATGAGGACTTTCTCAACCCTTAGATAGAGCCACATAAAATTTCATCGTCATGGGTTATACAAGGAAAGCAAAACTTCGTTTTATCTTTCAGGTCTTCTTCTGTACATTTCATTGAACAAATGATGTATCATTATCATATAAAGCCACATTATTTTTTAACAGAGGTTTATTTTTCTCACATAAACAGGAAATCTAGACGTACTATTATTTCTATGCTGCTCCATGAGATCGGGAGCAATATCTTGGTCTTTCCTTGTGGTTGCAAAATGGCTGCTGTGGCTCCGTTGGAACCACACTTAAGAGATCCCCATTCTTGATGAAAAAGCAGAGGGTTAAATCAGAGAGCCTAAGAGTTGAGATAAAGGGGGTGAGGGCTGGGGGAAAATACACAGAGAGGAAGCCAAAGACTCAAAAAGCAGACAGAATAGAGAGTGTCCTGGCTCCATTTGGAGTATTTAGGAAATAGCTTCTAACATTTTTAGAGGCTTTTGACAGCAGTGAAGCCTCAGAGAGGTTCATCAAAAGTAAAAATCCTTAAAGGCTTATCAAAGATTTTTTAAAAATACCTTCCTGCCCACCTCATATGATGAGTTTGAGACTCAGGTAAGATAATGGATTTGAAGATGTTTGGAAAGAAAAATATAGTCATGGGTTATGAATAATATTGTCATTATTCTAAAATCTTATCCTGATTTTGAGTTAAACTGCTTTGGAAACACTTTTAAGATTTTAAAGTCAAATATATCCCCCAGGATATTAATGTGTCCCTGAAATACTCATAAAAGTGATTAAAACCATTTTCAAAAGAGCCCAACCCTGTTCAAGTCAGTTCAAATGCATCAGTTTTACAATTGACAAGCTTTGCAGTGGGAGGCACATTGTGCTAGGATCAGACACGTGGAGACTAGACATTCATGCCCTCAAGGGACTCATGTGTTCAAACAAGTCACAGCAGAGGCTGGTAAAGTCAGCAATAGCGATTCGTGCAAGGGAGTACCAGAAAGGGAGTAATCAATCTGGGAAGAGGTGGGAAGGGTTCTCTAAGGGGGTGATGTCTAGCTGGACATGGAAGGATGACTCTTCTGACCAGGTAACCAAGCTGAGGGGAGAAGTCCAGCAGCCTCAGGACCAGCTCACCCTTCAGAAAGGGTCTGCTTCATTGCCTAGTTTTGCTCTAAATATTTTGCTATACTGGGAATCCATGCCTGTTTGGACTTCTGTTCAATTGCAGTCATCAACTGTACAGATCCTGGACACCAAGAAAACAGTGTTCGTCAGGTCCACGCCAGCGGCCCACACAGGTTCAGCTTCAGCACCACTGTGTCTTACCAGTGCAACCACGGCTTCTACGTCCTGGGCACCCCAGTGCTCAGCTGCCAGGGAGATGGCACATGGGACCGTCCCCGCCCCCAGTGTCTCTGTAAGTATATGTCACCTGCTCAAAATGACTGATGGGGTGGCCCATGTCAAAGAACAGTCCTCCCCTCTGTGCATGTGCGTGTGTGTGTGTGTGTGTGCGTGCACATGTATGTGTTGCCTTACGGTGACAGTCACTCTGGCTACTCCTGGGATTTCAGATTCCTTCTTGAGCCCCTGTTGGGTGACTTGCCATACCAATTTTTGTATTCTCACTTTCCTAGCTAGAGGCCTGGTCCCTTTCCTCTCTAGAGTTACCACCCTCTTCAGCTTACAGAGTTCCCTTTTCTCAGAACTGGCTGCCTAGTGGGACACCATCTCCCAGCTTTACCCCTTCCTTGCCCTTACAGAAAGACAGCACATGAACCCCACTTCCCTTTAAAGGACTAAAGCAGAAAGGCCCCAGACTCTGGAGGCAGACCAACTTGGACTGGAATTTTGGCTTTGCTACTGAACAAGTAGTATGGTTTGGGGAAAAGTTCACTAACCTCTCAGAACCTGTTTCTTCATCTATAAAAATGATGCCAGTACCTATTCCATAGGGTTATTAGAGGATTAAAGAAAAAAATCTATGAAAAATGCCAGGATAGTGTCTGGTACGTAGTAGCTACTCAATAAACAATGACCACATTAATTATTGTTAGGAAAAGATATGAGGACATGTTTTTTAAAAGGGGTTAGGGAGGTGCTCAGAATCCTGATGTATTAGTCTGTTCTCCTGCTGCTATAAAGAACTGCCCAAGACTAGGTAATTTATAAGGGAAAGAGGTTTAATTGACTCACAGTTCCACAGGCTGGGGAGGCCCCAGGAAACTTACAATCATGGTGGAAGGAGAAGCAAACATGTCCTTTTTCACATGGTGGTAGGAGAGAAAAGAATGGGCAAAGTTGGGGAAAAGCCCCTTATAAAACCATCAGATCTTGTGAGAACTCACTCACTATAATGAGAACAGCATGAAAGTAACTGCCCCCATGATTCAATTACCTCCCACCGGGTCTCTCCCACAACACGAGGAGATTATGGGAACTACAATTCAAGATGTGCTTTGGGTGGGGACACAGCCAAACCATATCACCTGACATCTGGTCCCTGGCCTTACACGTCCTTGTGAGAAGACAACCCCTTGGTTTCCTGCTCTCCCCTCTGGTTCCTAAAGGTGAATCCACACAGATTTCTCTCTCCCCCATCTTCCAAGAAGCAGAGAGGTGAAGATGCACTCAAGAGGGAGTAATGGATATGCAATTAAGGCCATTCAGCAGTCCACCTACCTTTGGCAGATTATATACATTTTGTAGGCCCTCCAGTCTGGGCGACTGCATTTTTTATGCCCTCATGCCTATAGGTCTAACAGGAGCCTGGTATAGCTGCTCACTGCTTGTAGTTTCCTTGCTTGAGAACTCTGGCCTGGCCATCCAATCCCATTTATGACCAGCAAATTGTTTGGGGTCAGAAATGGACACCATCCATGTACAGTGGTGCCAGCTGAGATTAAGAGCGCCTAGTGGGCTCAAATTGTTTTTTCTTCTGGTAAAATGCAGCTTTTTTCATAATAAAGTGACCATATCCATATTAACTTTTTGTCCCAATGCTTGTTTTTTCTGAAGTTAATTCAGTCACATATTCAGGCTCCTCTTCTAACTCTGTTGCTCTTGCTGCTCTAATTCTAGTTCTCTTGATGCTGCTTCAATTCTAGTTCTCTTGATGCTGCTTCAGGGGAGGAGTGAGCTCCTCCATTGAAGTCTTGAACCCATCAAAGTCATGCATGAGAGTTGGAATCAGCTTACTCCAAACTCCTTTTAATGTTGCTGTTGATATAACTAATAGGTATATATATTAATATACAGGCATACATTGGAGATATTGCAGGTTCAGTCCCAGACCACTGCAATAAAGCAAATATCGCAATAAAATGAGTCACACAAATTTTTTAGTTTTCCAGTATAGTCTAAGTGTGCAATAGCATCATGTCAAAAATATATGCATACCTTAATGAAAAATACTTTATTGCTAAAAAGTACTAACAATCATCTGAGCCCTCAGCAAGTCATACTCTTTGTTGGTGGAGGACTTTGCCTCAATGTTGATGACTGCAGACTGATCGGGATGGTGAAGACTGGTGTGGCTGTGGCAATTTCTTGAAATAAGACAACAGTGAGGTCTGCCACATGGACTGACTCTTCCTTTCATGAAAGGTTTCTCTGTAGCATATGCTGCTGTTTGATAGCATTTTATCTACACAGTATAACGCCTTTCAAAATTGCAGTCAGTCTTCTCAAATCCTGCTGCCGCTTTATCAACTAACTTCATGTGAAGTTCTAAATCCTTTGTTGTTGTTTCAACAATGTTCACGGCATTTTCACCAAAAATAGTTTTCTGATTCTTCTTAGGAAACCACTTTCTTTGCTCATCCGCAAGAAGCAGCTTCTCATCTGTTTGAGTTTGATCATGAGATTTCAGTAATTCAGTCACACCTTCAGGCTCCACTTCTAATTCTAGTTCTCATGCTACTTTTACCACATCTGCAGTGACCTCCTCCACTGAAGTCTTGAACCCCTGCAAGTCATGTGTGAGGGTTGGAATCAGCTTTTTCCAAACTCCTGTTAATATTGATATTTGGACCTCCTCCCATGAATCACAAATCTTCTTAATGGCATCTAGAATGGTTAATCCTTTCCAGAAAGTTTTCAATATACTTGGTCTAGATCCATCAGAGGAATATACTATCCATGGAAGTTATAGCCTTATGAAATGTGTTTCTTACATAATAAGACTTGAAAGTCAGAATTATTTCTTTATCCATGGGCTGCAGAATGGATGTTGTGTTAGCAGGCATGAAAACAACATTCAATTCCTGTACATCTCCAGTTCTGATGTACAGGAGCTCTCCATCAGAGCTCTTGGGTGACCAGGTGCATTGTCAATGAACAGTATCATTTTGAAAGGAATCTCTTTTTTCTGAGCAGTAGGTCTCAACAGAGGGCTTAAAATGTTCAGTAAACCATGCTATAAACAGATGTGCTGTCATCCAGGCTTTGTTGTTCCATTTATAGAGCACAAACAGAGTAGATTTAGAATAATTCTTAAGGGCCCTAGGATTTTCAGAATGGTAAATAAGCATTGGCTTCCATTTAAAATCACCAGTCGCAGTCATCCCTAACAAGAGAGTCATCCAGCCTTTTGAAACTTTGAAGCCAGGCATTGACTTCTCTCTAGCTATGAAAGTCCTAGATGGCATATTCTTCAAACAGAAGGCTGTCAGTGGCTCATGCTTGTAATCCCAGCACTTTGGGAGGCTGAGGCGGGTAGATCATGAGATCAGGAGATTCAGACCACCCTGGCCAACATGGTGAAACCCTGTCTCTACTAAAATACAAAAAAATTAGCCAGGCGTGGTGGTGTACACCTGTAGTCCCAGCTACTTGGGAGGCTGAGGCAGGGGAATTGCTTGAACCCAGGAGGCAGAGGAGGTTGCAGTGAGCCGAGATGGTGCCACTGCACTCCAGCCTGGTGACAGAGCAAGACTCTGTCTAAAAAAAAAAAAAAAAAAAAAAAAAGGCTGTTTTTTCTACCTTTAAAATCTGTTGTTTAGTGTAACCACCTTCATCAATTAGCTTAGCTAGATCTTCTGTGTAACTTGCCAAAGCTTCCACATCAGCACTTGCTGCTTCACCTTGCACTTTTATGTTATAGAAATGGCCTCTTTCCTTAAACCTCATAAGCCAACCTCTGCTTGCTTTGCACTTTTCTTCTGCAGCTTCCTCAACTCTCTCAGCCTTCATAAAATTGAAGAGGGTTAGGGCCTTGCTCTGGATTAGGCTTTGGCTTAAGGGAATGTTGTGGCTGATTTGATCTGCTGTCCAGATCTACCTACCTTCTATGGTAGGTGGAAGCCAAGGACAACGCTAAACATCCTACAATGCACAGGACAGCCCCCTACAATAAAGACTTACTCAAACTTTCTCCATATCAGCAATAAGGCTGTTTCATTTTCTTATTCATGTATTCACAGGAGCAGCCCTTCTAATTTCCTTCAGGAACTTTTCCTTTGCATTCACAATTTGGCTAATGGTTTGGCTCAAGAGGCTTAGCTTTAGGGCTGTCTCGGCTTTCGACATGCCTTCCTTACTAAGCTTTTAATCATTCCTAGCTTTTGATTTAAAGTGAGAGACGCAACTCTTCATTTCATTTGAACACTTATAGGACATCTAGGGCTATTAATTGGCCTAATTCTGATATTGATGGGTCTCAGGGAATAGGGGCACTCAAGGAGAGGGAGATAGACAAGGAATGGCCAGTCAGTGCAGCAGTCAGAACACACACAATATTTATCGATGAAGTTCTCCTTTTTATGTGTGCATAGTTCATGGCGCCCCAAAACAATTGCAATAGTGACATCAAAGATCACTGATCACAGATCACCATAACAGATGTAACAATAATGAAAACCTTTGAAATATGGTGAGAATTACCAAAAGGTGACGCAGAGACACGAAGTGAGCATGTATTATTGGAAAAATGGTGCTGTTAGGCTTGCTCAACACAGGCTTACCAAAAACCTTTCGTTTGTAAAAAACACAACATCTGTAAAGCACACTAAAGCAAGGCACAGTAAAACTAGGTGTACCTGGCCGGGCGCGGTGGCTCACACCTGTAATCCCAGCACTTTGGGAGGCCGAGGCAGGTGGATCACGGGGTCAGGAGATCGAGACCATCCTGGCGAACACAGTGAAACCCCATCTCTACTAAAAATACAAAAAATTAGCCAGGCGTGGTGGCGGGCGCCTGTAGTCCCAGCTTCTCGGGTGGCTGAGGCAGGAGAATGGTGTGAACCGAGGAGGCAACGGAGCTTGCAGTGAGCGGAGACCGCGCCATTGCACTCCAGCCTGGGAGACAGAGCGAGACTCCATCTCAAAAAAAAAAAAAAAAACTAGGTGTACCTGTAACTTATAACCGGCTTCCTTCTTTTAGTATTGGCGTGATTTTTTAATCATTTTATTTTTTAACTGCTCTCCATGTAAAAAGCAGATAATTGTGATTTTTAAATCCTATCTGACAATCTTTTCTTTCAGGTGGAAGATTTAATCCATTTGCATTTTTTCTTTCTTTTCCTTAGTGAAATATAATTCACACACCATAAATTCATTCTTTTCATGTGTACAATTCAGTGATTTTAGTGTATTCACAAGGTTGTACAAGCATCATCACTGTCTAATTCTAGAACACTTTCATCATTCCCAAGCAGCCCTTAAAAGTCACTCCCTATTGCCCATCCCCACCCCAGCTCCTGGCAACCTCTAACGTACTTTTCTGTCTCTATGGATTTACCTATTCTGGACATTTCATATAAATGGAATTATATGTGTGTCTTTTGTGTCTGGCTACTTCCACTTAACGTAAAATTTTCAAAGTTCACCCATGTTTTAGCATACATCAATACTTTATTCCTTTTGGCCAAATACTGTTTCATGATATGAATATACCATATCTTGTGTATCCATTCAACAATTGATAGATGAGCTGGGACTATTATGAACATTTCCACTTTGGGACTATTATGTTTCCATTTTTTAGCTATTATGAATTATGCTGCTTTGAACATTTGTGTATAAGTTTTTGTGTGAACACGTGTTGTCAATTCTCTTGGGCATATACCTCGGAGGGAAATTGCCAAGTCATGTAGGAACTCTATGTTTAACTTTTTGAGGAACTGCCTAACTGTTTTCTAAAGTGGTTGCACCATTTTCCATTTCTACCAGCAGTGTGTGAGGATTACAATTTCTCCATATTCTTTCCTATGCTTGTTATTGTTCATCATTTTTATTATAACCATCCTAGTGGATGTGAAGTGCTATCTCATTGTAGTTTACATTTGCAATTCTCTAATGACAAATAGTGTTAAGCATCTTTTTATGTGTTTACTATGTAACAAATCGTAGTGACTTAATGCAACAGCCATTTTCTTGCTTATGATTGGCAATTCTGGCAGGATATAGTGGAGACAGCTCATCTCTGCTCCACATGTTATTGGCTGTTGTGGCTCAGGTGGGCCTAGAAGATCCGAGATGGCCTCACTCACATCATGGTGCTGGCTGTCAGCTGGGGCATTGTGATTGTTCTCCACATGGTCTCTCCCCTCATTTGAGTTCTTGTCATTTGGAAGTCTCTGCCAGACTTCCTTACATGGTGGCATAGTACTCCAAACAATGAAGGTAGAAGCTGCCAAGCCTCTTAGGATGTAACTTGGCGCAACATCACTTCCACCATGTTTTGTTATTCAAAGCAAGTCACAAAGCCAGCCTGATTCAAGGGGAGGGGAAAGGGGAAACAGGCTCTACTCCTTGATGGGAGGAATTGTTAGTAGCAGCAGTCTGCAGATAATCTACCATAAGCATTTAGAACAATGTTTGACCCATATCAAGACCACACTGAGAAGTGAAATACCTATTCTTACCATCCCAGTACCAACCAAAATTCATCATCAGGGTCAGCACTGGCAAAACCCAGGTTTTACCACTTGGTCACCTGTTGTGGTCTGCCTCCATGCTATGCCCTGTGTCCTTTCTGGGTACCATGTCTACAGGGATCTCCTACCAGACTCCAAGATTTAGTCCAAGTCATTATTATCTCTCCTTGAACTACTGCAATAGCTCCCTCTTTCTTGTACCACCTGGTCCTTTCTCTACACAGTAGCCAGTATAATCTTGTTAAAATGTAAATCAGATCATATAACTCCAGTGGCTTCCCAAGATGCTCATAATAAAATCCAAATTTCATGCCATGATCTGGCTCATAGTGACCTCTCCACCCTTATCTTCTTCCATTCTGTCCTGGCTCATTCCAGTCCAGCATCCCTGGCTTCCTTGCTCTCTCAAACACAGCAAACTCACTCTGGCCTCTGGCCCTTTATACCTGATATTTCATCTCCCACAATACTCTTCTCCGAGATTTTGTATAGCTGGCTTCTTCACATCATTCAAGTCACTTCTCAAAGTCACTTGATCTTCCCTGATGACCCTGTTCAAAAGCAGCACCTTCATCTCATCCCAGAACACCCTTTTCCTGACACAGCTTTACTTTTATTGATAGCACCCCCGGAATTACCTACTCATTTTCTTACTTGTAATCTCTCTTCCCCATGAGAATATAAGCACACACTTTGTTCTCACAAACATGCGGAGTGCCTAGCACATGACAGGCACTCAATAAATGTGTGTTGAGTAAATGGGAGAATCTTAGGATCAACTTGTGACAAAATCAATGGGAAAGCCAACCCCAGTGATGTTGAAAGCATTGCCCTGCCCTCGCCTAGACATCTCAACTCTGGTGTTCTAATCTTGTCACTTGTTTTCACAGTTATACTTCAGTACTTTAGTAAAGGGAACTTGCATACTGTAGGGCACAGGTCGGGGACAACTGATGAGGCAATTGTATGATGTAGCTGGAAAAGGACTATAATTGGCTCCTCTTCTGGAATCTGGGGCCAATGAAGACAATCCAAGGGTGACAGAGCTCCCATTTTTGTCTTGTGTATACTATGTGTACCACCTTCCTGCCCAGAGACATCTTGAGTATGAGGAAATAGGGAGAAGTAAGCACAAGAGACAAGAAGGGAAAAAAAATCTAATGTTATTGTGTATCTGCTACATGCTAAACAGGTATTATTCCTCATTTCATAGATATGGAAACTGTCCACTGAAGTGGATGGGCATTGTCTGCCAATGCCAGGTGGGTATGTCAGCAGGAAGTTTGCTTCAACAGATACCCTTGGGTTTCTCTTCTTCCCTGCCTCCTGCTTCAGGAAGCCTGGCATGGATTGTGTGATGGTGATCCATCCCTGTGGAGAGTCACTGAGATGTTTGCTCTTCCCCCACAGTGGTGTCCTGTGGCCATCCGGGCTCCCCACCTCACTCCCAGATGTCCGGAGACAGCTATACTGTGGGAGCAGTGGTGCGGTACAGCTGCACTGGCAAGCGAACTCTGGTGGGAAATAGCACCCGCATGTGTGGGCTGGATGGACACTGGACTGGCTCCCTCCCTCACTGCTCAGGTATGGTGCATGGCATTGAGGAAAGGGCTCCAGTGGAATGGAGGTGGACGAGCCCCCAAGGTGTGAGAGTGATTGATGGATGTGAGGGAATCAGACCTCGGAACCCTTGTATCTTCCCTCACAAGTAGAGAGCACAGCGAGACAAAGTCCCAGTGGAGCTTTATCCTCTGGTGGGCTGAGTCTAGCTTTATCCCCTCAGTCAGCTCTGACCATGCCCAGGGATTGCAAAACTAGGAAGGGCATAACTTTTTAGGTCAACCTGTGGCCAGAATCCTGTCCAGATACTTGGTTTTATGAGTTCCTGGGGACAGTTCAAGTCTTTCTGATCAACTCAGGTCCAAGCCCACTCCTGTGCTCTTTACTTCTCTGTTTCAGACTCATAGGCCCCAGCTTCCTTCCCTTTCTTATCACTGCCCCTCAACTTGTCCTATGTCCTGGCTACCTAGTGGGATGCAGTCTTCTTCCCTACTGCCTTGAAACACCAGTCCCCAGACTTTTCCTGTTAAGTTCATTTTACTGCTAATGAGGACACTGACAGATGCTATAAAAATAGCAAATGTAGAGAACTGCCAAAGGTCCTATAGCCATAGTATGCAAACCAGAAATGAATGTGTAATGTCATATAACAGAACAAAATTTTGCAAGTGAATTGTCCTGCTAATAGCAGAAACCACAAAGCTAAAATATTAGCACCTGGCAGCTTTGTCTTCTTTGAGGGAAGCCTGCCTGGCCCTAGGAAGGGATTCCATGTTGCCCGCAAGAGGGCAGCTTCTTGTGAAGCTTGATGTTCCTCAGAGGGCCCACCTTGGCATTGAAATTAACCCCTAGCCCTTCCCATGCCAGATCCCTTCAGAGGAAAGGATCATGACCTCCTCCTAGGATCAAGCCTTCTTGATGTGGGACCTTACCCATAAGATGTGCCACTGTTCTTGAAGTTTGACATTCCCAGATGAGCCTGCCTCCCAAAAGTTAGGTCACTGCCAGAATATTTAACAATATATTCATTAGATATCTCCAGAAAGAAGAGAGTCCCAAAGCCACTATATCAAAGGGCTGTTGGTTGCCCAGGAAATCCCAGACACATCACTCTATATGACCACCCAGGACTTTGGCCTCTCACCCCTATTAATCTCATTAATCACCTAATTAAGGAACTGGGCAGGACTATGTAGGAGCCATGATGACTCATTTAGCTGGGCTAGAGGAAGGCCTGTTAACTGCGCCCTGGCTTATATCTGTTTGGACAACTGGTGGAAGTGATAGGCAATACAACATGAGAGGACAAGGGTCATGTACATTGCCTCTCCAGCCTCCTGGAGCTCTCTGAAAACAGAATTAGAAGGGATTCAATCTACACGAAGGCTGGACAATGAGTGAACCTTAAATCCCTTGGATGAGAACATAAGGGATGAGAAGAATAGGCGATTAGGAAGTAACATTAGGTATATACCACAGATCTAGTGATAGTTCCTCCCTTCCTGAAACAGACGTCATCTTTTGCAGTGGCATGTCCTGCCAGTCCTATGAAATACACATTCATGAATTCCAGGTCAGAGTTTTTAGTCTCATTGTGTGCAAGCAGTGGACCCAACTGTTGCACAACAAAACCTCCTAAGTCCTTGAGTCATACACCACTGGGCCACCAAGGCTATGGAGAGATTTCTGGAGTTTGAGATCTACTTCAGGAAGTTCCCCACCTACATCTACACTGTCATTCTCTTTACCTCTTTGGCAAATAGTTGCCATCTATCTGCTCTGCCCCCGTGGTGCAATATCCTGTCCAGACTCCCTTCTACCACTGAACTAGAAGCCTCCAATACTGTAGTGGGGGCCATTCTTTCAGAAAAACCCCCTAGGACTGAACACCATTGTATTAGTCTGTTCTCATACTACCAAAAGACATACCTGAGACTGGGTAATTTATAAACAAAAGAGGTTTAATCAGCTCATGGTTCTGCAGGCTGTACAGGCTTCTGCTTCTGGGAAGATCTCAGGAAACTTTCAATCATGGCAGAAGGGGAAGCAGGCACATCTTCACATGGCTGACAGGAGAGAGAGAGAGCAAAGTGTGACACAGTTTCAAACAACCAGATCTCATGAGAACTCACTCACTATTGTGAGAACAGCAAGGGGGAAATCCACCCCATGATCCAATCACCTTTCACCAGGTCTCTTCCCCAACTTGGGGATTACAATTCAACATGTGGTTTGAGTGGGGACACACAGCCAAACCAGTTAACCATCTTGTGCCTATTTTACAATAGTGCTGGCTCCAGCTGAGGTCAGCTAGCCAGTGTGTGGGTCAGAGCTGCTCACCATCAAGATTGTTTCCAGGGAGACCCAGTTCTGCCTGTTGCATGAATTACATCCTGGAAACCTTCAAAAGATAAGAAAACCTAGCCAAATGTGATGACCTCTCTTTTATTAATGTTTACATTGAAGGTTGAAAATGAATCCCCCTTCCATGGTGGGAAGCAGAATGGAGAACATGTGGTTATGTAGTGTCTTAACAATCTGAGTCTAGACTAGGAAAGGGAATAATCCCAAGGCTGAGAAGTGGAAGAGACATAAATGGCAAGAGTGGTGAGATACACATGACTTAAACATTTATTGGCTCCAGCAAACTAGATATGGTCACTCAGATGTTACCATTTGATGACCACACATGGTTACATGAGGAGATAGATTCCATGACAGTTGTAACTTTATCTTTTCATGCAGTTGTCGTTTATTCTGTAACTTTTCTCCTCTTTCCTCATGTTTACCATGGCCTGGTCTGGTCTAAGGACATCTCCTACACATTTCTGTATCATGAAATGTGTTGGTCCTGCAGGGGACCATAGATCTTGTGGCTTTGTCTCCTGTTGTCTACCCTTCTTCACCCCTTGGGTCCTTAGAGGTCTCTTGAGTGGGTTTGCACAACACCAGAAGCCAGAGAAATGCAGGAATGTAGCAAGAGGAAGGGGGTGGAGCAAAAATGAAATAAGAGGGTCTGAGATGTTTATTCTAGAGCTCACCTGTATTGCATAGTTTGTGAGTAGCAACTCCTCAATGAAAGGCCCAGCATCGATCACCTTGAATATTTATCATTTCTTTGTGGTGAGAACATTTAAAATTCTCTCCTACAGCTACAATACATGCATCAAAACATCACTTCATACCCCATAAATATGTACAATGATTATTTGTCAATTAAAGATAAAATGAAACTTTTAAAAAAGTAATAAATAAATAAAAATAAAGGCCCAAGATCAAGATTCAAGCTAGGCAGTTGAGAAATGAAGCTATGCTAAGGAGTTTGGACTTTATCCTGTGGGCATTGGGGAGCCAGTAGAGATGTTTCTGCAGGAAAAATTTTTTGAAAAAAAAAAAAAAAAAAAAGTCAGCTGGTTAGTGATTGTTAAGATTAGAGGAAAAAGTAGAAGATGGATTCGAGGGAGAGTTTACAAGGAGGGGACATTAGTTGGGAGGCTCTTGCAAAAGTTCAGGCAAAAGAATGTTGAATGTCTAAGCTAAGGCAATGGCACGGGAGAGGAGATGGGACTACAGAATCAGCCGGTGTTTGTAGGGAAGAGGGGAAGGGGAGAAGGAGGACCTGTGGCCAGTTTGGATCACTGAAATTCCAGACTGGCAGGGGCCACAGAGCTTTTCCTCTGCCTTCTTGCTTCCCCTCCCTGTGTGGTTCCCGGGGACTTACCCATGGCCTCAGATCTTTGTGTTCTTCCATCATTGCACAGGGAGACAGGAGCATGTGCAGGTAACTTGTGCTAGGCCTCATTCATGGGACCCACTGCTTCCTCTTAGTCACATCCCAGTATCTTTCTCACCTGCTCCTCTACTCCCTTTGCTTCCCTGAAAAACAATGGGGTTTGTGTGGTTCTGGTCCATAGGAACTAGCATGGGAGTTTGCGGTGACCCTGGGATCCCGGCTCATGGCATCCGTTTGGGGGACAGCTTTGATCCAGGCAGTGTGATGCGCTTCAGCTGTGAAGCTGGCCACGTGCTCCGGGGATCATCAGAGCGCACCTGTCAAGCCAACGGCTCGTGGAGCGGCTCGCAGCCTGAGTGTGGAGGTAATGTATGTGACCATTCTGCTTCTCCCCTTTGCCCAGTCCCAAAGCTCGCCCCTGCTCCTGCTCTTATTCCCAGGCACCTGCCCTCACAGAGGAAACCATGGCCCCATTTGAACCCTCAGCCTAGCTAATAGGGACTGCAACAGAAAATTCATGTGCATATTCATTAGTAATCAAAAGACAAACATATTCCCACTCTCACCTCAAAAGGGAAGAAATAAAAAAAAAAAAGACTGAATTTGACTCACTATTTTCTTCATTTCCCATATAGTTTCATTCAGCAGCTATATGCCAAGTGCTGTGGAATGTGCTGGGGACACAATGGTGACCAAGACGGACATTGCCATGGTCTGGATGTTTGTGACCTCCCAAAATCATATGTTGAAACCTGGTCACCCAGTGATAGTATTAGCAGGTGGGGTCTTGGGAAGTTGTTAGGTCATGGAATGGGATTAGTTATCTTATTGAGAAAGAAAATACCTTAGAAAGCTCCCTTTCCCTTGGGCCATGTGAGGACACAGCAAGAAGGCACCGTGTCCAAGTCTGAACAGACGGAGACACATATCTTGCTCTCCTGGGGCTTACAGTCTAAGGGAAGAGGCTACATGAAACAAATATTCAGTGTGCCAAAAGATATACAAATCTAATTTTAGAAAACTCTCAAAGTAATCTAGGCCCTCAGTGATGTTGCCTGAGGTAGTGCCAGTGGGATAAATTATCATTTTTCCATAAAGTCCCAAGTTTCTGGGGAAAAAATATATATATATATTTTTAAATCTCTCTCTCCTCTTGCAGCTGGTCCCCAAATCTCTCTGTCTGTCTCTTTCTAAAATACAGCCTGCATAGTACTCTCCTAGGCAGGAAGCAGGTTTAACAGCTGAGAGTAAGGTTGAGTGAGAAGATCTGGAAGAGGAAGGAGATGATATGAAATAATCATCTAGCAAGATACGAGTGGAATGGAATTGGGAAGTGTGTAATGGCCAGGCGGCACTGAGCGCTCACTTAAGGTGGAGGATCATTAATTTAAAGTGAGAGCAGTCAGCATGGGACCGTGTTTTTGTTCAAGCTCATTTTGTTACCTAGTTGTGGGCACAGAGCAGATAGTGCATTGGGTACAGAGCTGGAGATTTGCCAAGCAACTAAGACATTGGCAGAAGCGGCAAGGGAAAAGAGGGTGAATGTGAGGCAGAGATTATGATGGATCTTGGCATTTAAGCTGGGTAAGGAGGGAGCAGATGTATGAGTGGAGTAAAAGGCAGTGAGAAAGTGGTAGGATCAATGGATTATAGGTTGCCATAGGACCAAATAATCACCAGAAAATGAATTCCAGAGGGAGGGAGCTGAGGGGACAAGAGGCAGTGGTTAGAGAGCAGGCTGCTGGAAACTGAGATTGTGGAGTAGTCCTGCAGAGCAAGGGGAGATCGCTAGCCCTGGGGAATCCAATCTTTTGGTTCCCTGGGCCCCACTGGAAGAAGAATTATGTAGGGCTACACATAAAATACACTAACACCAACAATAGCTGATGAGCTGAAAAAAAATCACAAGAAGGTCTCATAATGTTTTAAGAAAGTATATGAATTTGTGTTGGGCTGTATTCAAAGCCGCCCTGGGCCACATGCAGCCTGTGGGTTGCAGGTTGGACAGGTTTTCTCTAACCCATCATCACCAGGGGACTCCTGCCTAGGAAATGAAACAATGGAGTCGGAGCCCTCTCCCACTTGTCTCCCCAAAATCCTGCCTTTTCTGGGAGTGCTATTTGCAAAGTTAGTTTCTATAGAATTTTGCAGGCATAGCAAGAAAGGTTTGTGGCATTGGGAGAGTGTAATGCAAGGGAGAATTTAGTATATTCTCGCATATGAATGTGACCCACATCCACATCCATACCACTGAGATCCCAGCGTGGAATCAGTTACCATGTCAGTTACCTGAATGTTCAGGGACAGAAAGTGGATGGTTATGAGTTTGGACCCAGAAGTGAAAGTTTGTTAAATGAAAGAGAGAGAGAATACACGTATGCACACAGCTCCGATGACTGCTCTTGACAAACTCCTACCTGTCCTTAAAGGTTCTACTCAAACTCCTATCTCCAGCCCCAATAAGCTGCTTCCTTCTTAGTGCTTTTTCTTTTCAACTATAACACTTAATATGTCATACCTTAATTCATCTGTTGATAGGTAGGTTTCTTAGAATAGAATAAGCTCCTCAAGGGCAGGGGACATAGCCTGGTCATTGTTGTATTCTGGGCACCTAGGCAGCACGAATGTTTGTTGAATGAATGAATGCCAAGGCCTATTTGTTGTGCTAATTGTATAGGAATCATTTTGTAGATTTTATTTTGGGACCACATAAATGTTGTACATATTTAGAAAATTAAATCAAAGATTAGAAACATGCAATCTCTAAATATTAGAATCCTTATGGAAACAAATGAAGCTAACTATGTATCAAGTTTATGACTTAATAACCCCAATAATTATTTCAACTGACTTGAAAAATGAAATTTGACTGCGGACAAAGAGAACTACAAAGGAATCTTAAATTGTTTTCGGCAATCATATTGTTAACAATAATATTGATATTACTATCCTGAAACTATTGTATATGCAATACCATAATATATATGGATAAAACAAACACAAGTTATAAGTAATTTATTGTCATTAAGAAGATTTTCAGAATAAAAGAAAGAAAATATAAAAATTTAAAAGTTAAGGAAAAAAACCTGAATCCTAAATTTGGATGGATAATAACAGTATAAACTCATAATACATTTTCTCTTTTTAATTATGTTTTATGTGTTCAAATATATGGGGTACATGTGAAATTTTGTTATATATATACATATAATGCACAGTGGTCAAGTCAGGGCGTTTAGAGTATCCATCACCCAAGTACAATACATTTTTTACTACAGTCTCCCTACTCTGATATCAAGCACTGAACTTATTTCTTCTTTCTAACTGCATTTCCATGCCCTTTAACCCACTTCTCTTCATCCTCCCCCTCCCTTGACTCACCCTTCCCAGTCTCTATTATCTGTTTTTCCACTGTCTACCTCCACATGATCCCAGTGTATTTTCAATTTAAGAAGTTATTTTCCCAGCTCTAACTCTAAAAGTCTAGAATCAATGACCAGGTCAGTGGCCATGAGTAATCTTACTGCCTGGATTGTGGTCCGTTCTCCATTAAAAGAAACTAGTCTCTTTGGAGAAATGACTAATTTCCAGGCTGGTGCAGGAAATATACAAGACAAATATGGAACATCTTGTCAATCCAGCAAGGATTCCACCAAAGATAACTGAGGTCGTGTTAACAGGACTCGGGAGCCAACTGGAAGAGGCTCCTATTGGCTAAAGATGGAGAATCTGAGCATCAATAAGAATAATAATGGCAATGGATGGGAACATAAAAAATATCTTTAGATCCATGAGTTCAAAATGATTCTTAAATAAACACATTGGTCACCTTTGGAGTTTGCTAGGAAACCAACTCATTATTCTGACATTTGATTTAAAATAAAAACCACACACAAAAAATCAAGCATTATCTTGCCTTCCTATTTGAACGGTATTTCAGGATAAGCAAATAATTGAAGATAGAAAATTTCTTTCTTAAAGAACTCTAGCTAATGCAGAAAGAATGATAGAATATCACCACTTTCCAATCCCTAATGAAATAATGAATCTGGTCAAAGACTGCTAAAACTATTAAGTGAAAAACTAATGGAAACCTCATAATGCCACATTAGGCAGACATGCCCGAAATCATTGATGAGCCTCAACATCATGAACAAGAAAACACCCAGACATTCTGTGCTTCCTGATCCAACGCAGTAGGAAAGGCCCAAAACCACCTATGAATACCATTGCCAAAAGGTGGAAGTTGATTGCAGGAAGGAACTACAGGGGATAGAGGAATATGTTAAACTATATCTCATTGATGCAGTTAGCAAAATCCAGAAAGTGTGACGTTCTACAGGACAGATGTTCTGGTTTCTGTAACAAATAAATTATAGAAGCAGAAATAATCGTCTCTGGGTTTAAAGTCTTAGAGACGTGTCAACCAAATGTCATGTGTGGACCCTATTTGGATCCTGATTCAAACAAATCAACTGTTAAAAAAAGAGAAAGACAACTGAGGAAAATCAAGCGTTGATTGGATATTTGGTAATATTAAGCAATTGTGTTCAAAATTTTAAGGACGATAATAGAATAGATCATCTTTTTTCTTTAAAAAACTGGAATTTGTTGAGGAAATTCGAAAGATGCATAGGGGTCTCTCCTTCCTGTCTAGCGGTGAGATAATTCGATACAAAAGCAGCATGAGAGGCATTTCTATCCACGGGGTCCCGAGGTAGCATGTGGCTTCCACTGGGCAGTTCTTAGTCCCCCCAGATGATGACCACTATTGTTCTGGTGAATAACGTGTATTTTTGTCTTCCTAGTGATCTCTTGTGGGAACCCTGGGACTCCAAGTAATGCCCGAGTCGTGTTCAGTGATGGCCTGGTTTTCTCCAGCTCTATCGTCTATGAGTGTCGGGAAGGATACTACGCCACAGGCCTGCTCAGCCGTCACTGCTCAGTCAATGGTACCTGGACAGGCAGTGACCCTGAGTGTCTCGGTGAGAGCCCAGGCCCTACGGGCTCCATGGCCAACAGTGGCCCAGATCCTGCATGCCAGAGAAGAAGGCTATCTATGGAAGATGGTGCAGGATGGTTGGGATGGTGGGACTTGAGCCTGAACGAGAATCATATGAATAGCCTCTGTTGAGCATATGCTGTGTGGCAGCCACTGAGCGAAGTACTTTGTTTCATATGCACATGTCATTTGATCTTCACCATAGCTCCACGAAGTAGCTACTGTTATCCCCATTTTGTATATGAGATGGCTGATGCTCACAGAGGCAGAGAATATATATTGGCCATTTCTCAGGCTCTAACCAATTCCTTGGGCTTTCCCTTTTCTCTCTTACGATCAAACCCCATAGCTCAACCTGATTCTGTTTTCACTTCAAAGATGCAGTTATCCGCCATCTTTGTTGCTTCGTTCTCTCCTTGTACCCAACCCCACCCAGTAGGGATTCCTGAGCACAGTGTGGCCTCACAGCTCCCATTACTTGCTTCTCTCAAGGGTAGTCCCAGACCTTTTCCAGTAAAAGTGAGTCACTGTGGGATCCAGATGGAGGGAAGAGATGGGATGAGGAAATGTGACAAGATTCTCCCTGTCAAAGCCCTAGTCTGTAATTTCAGCTCCGTCTGAAATCCCGTGTCAAGTTCACTTTGGTTTTGAGACCAGAGCTCTCCAAGCCCCACCCTCAATTATATGATGACATAGGCATAACCCTTTCATGGGCCATAAGACCCTGCTTCCGGGCTGTTGTCCCTATGAGTCCTCTGTAGGTGCTGTTGGGCCTACAGAGGCCTCGTAGGTACAACATCAGGTGATAAGATGTACCCCTCAGCAGACAAATCAATTGTCTTATGTGGTTCGTTAATATACCTGAGGTTCTTCAAACAGAAAACTCCCTTTCCCTGGGCCCCAGCCTCTTTTAGGAACTGAGCCCTCTGGATACTTCCTCTTAGAGGGGGCACTTTGAATAAGGTGAACCTTCATAGCCCAAGTTGCAGTGGTGCCTAAGGACAGTGTGGGCAAGAACAGGGCTAATGCCAGGGATTTGACCAAACAAAATTTAAAATGGGCAAGCTGGTGTGGTGGCTCATGCCTGTAGTCCCAGCTACTCAGAAGACTGAGGTGGGAGGATTGCATGAGCCCAGGAGTTCGAGGCTGCAGTGAGCCATGACTGTGCCTCTGCACTCCAGCCTGGGTGACAGAGTGAGACCCTGACTTCAAAAAAAAGAAATTTACAATGGGTAATGTCCAACTGGGATCCTGTGAGGAGACAGGGCATCCCTGATCTGACAGTTTCCATTCTTGGATGCGTGCAGGGAGTGATAGGGATGGTATTGGAGAAGTGGGGTCCTGGCTGGGAGTGAACAATACTGTATCTCTCTTATCCTAGTCATAAACTGTGGTGACCCTGGGATTCCAGCCAATGGCCTTCGACTGGGCAATGACTTCAGGTACAACAAAACTGTGACATATCAGTGTGTCCCTGGCTATATGATGGAGTCACATAGAGTATCTGTGCTGAACTGCACCAAGGACCGGACATGGAATGGAACCAAGCCTGTCTGCAAAGGTGTGTCTGGGGCTGCAGATGTGGACAGAGGGTCAAAAAGATACGAAAGTGAGATGTAGGCCCTGAGCATCTATCTAGAGGGGAGAGGGGTGAAAGGCCAACCCTAACATCTCATCAGGGAATGTTCAAAGTGAGAAAACTCTCCCCTGAACATCTGCCAGGAGCGAATCAGAAGTACCAAGATAAGGCCTGGGCCATGAACATTGAGGGGAGGGTCCCGCAAACAGAGGACTGGGTTGTCACACTTGAGAGAGGGCATTGTAAGGTACAAAAAGATCAGAACTCCCACAGTAAGAGGGCCCCATTCTGGTTCTTTCTGCTTAGCCCAGGCTCCAGGCGGGTGCAGGGTAGTCGGTGATATCAATGATGGTGATGTGGGCTGGTTTCCCAGGACAGCATCAGAACTCAGCCTTCTTTGGTCTCCCTCCAGCTCTCATGTGCAAGCCGCCTCCGCTCATCCCCAATGGGAAGGTGGTGGGGTCTGACTTCATGTGGGGCTCAAGTGTGACTTATGCCTGCCTGGAGGGGTACCAGCTCTCCCTGCCCGCGGTGCTCACCTGTGAGGGAAATGGGTCCTGGACCGGAGAGCTACCTCAGTGTTTCCGTAAGTTGCTCACAAGGCCCTTTGGTGCATCCTATTCGATAGCTCCTTCCCCTTGCCTCCTTGGAGTTTTGTGGCTGGAATGCCCAGAATCGGTAGTCCCCTCCCCAAAACCAGGGAGGAACTTCATCAAAGACACTATCAAAGAGGGAAGGAAGTGGAAAGGAAGAAAATGAGGATCCCTTAATTGAGCCCTGGTGTCAGACACTGTCTAGAGTCACAGAAGGAAATTAAGCTGGAGCTATTGGGGGTGGTTTTTTACCTGGAGGGTTGTTAACTGTATGGAATAGTACTCAAAGATCTGGGGGTACCCAGTGCTAGATACATGTCTGTTTTCATGAAAAATGGCCTGCACAGAAAAGACTTCTGGGAAACCTGTGCTTTTCTGGTGAGTTGCTTTATTTTTTATCCACCTGGCCCAGTTGTATCCTGAGGAGCCCCAAGTCTATTCCAGGGCTTACTCCTTACTGAGATCCCCAGTAAGCAGGTTCTGGATCACTTATTCTTGTCACACCCCATGAATGGGCTCTGGAAGGTTTTCTCCATGCCCGTGCTTTGGACAAACAGTAGGATTTATTTTTCTAATTGCCATTTATCTAATTCTGCAGAAAACTATCCACATACTCATGATACTGTTTTGGGTTCCTCTGAAAATTTGCTTCCATCTGGGAATTTCTGCAGAGATTAGAGCCAGCAGCTCAAAACTGGACACAGATGTTTGGTGTAATGTTACCCACTCCAACCTTCACATACTACCAGGGTCAAGTCTGGACTCAGCATCCTTGCTTTTCCTCTGGAGAAATAGCTGAAGTGCCTTTTAACAATGAATTATGTCATCATGAAAAAAATTTTACCCATTAGAAAATACAAAAAAGAAAGTAAAAGTCATCTGAACTCACACTTTCCAATGATAACCACACTTCAGCTTTTGATGTTGTCCCACGTGAATCACTGTGCATTTTTGCGTAGATAGTGATATGTATACATTTTCGAGAACTAGTATTGGCTCATGCTGTACGTACTGTTTCATAACTTGTATTAATTGATAGGCCGCCAAAACCTTTTCATCAATACCTTTCTACCTTTCTTTGTCAGTATTTACTGATCTATGAATCATCATTTTTAATGGCTTTAAAGAATTTCCTTGTAGATACAAGTTGTTTAATCTTTTCGTACTGGTGATAAGTTTAGATTATCTCCAACTTATGTTAGAAGCAGTTCTGCAATATGTATTCCTGAAAATTGCCTTTCTTGGCCGGGCCCAGTGGCTCACGCCTGTAATCACTTTGGGAGGCCGAGGTGGGCGAATCACAAGGTCAGGAGATTGAGATCATCCTCGCTAACAAGGTGAAACCCTGTCTGTACTAAAAATACAAAAATTAGCCAGGTGTGGTGGCGGGTGCCTGTAGTACCAGCTACTCAGGAGGCTGAGGCAGGAGAATGGTGTGAACCCGGGAGGCGGAGCTTGCAGTGAACCAAGATTGCACCACTGCACTCCAGCCTGGGCAACAGAGCGAGACTCTGTCTCAAAAAAAAAAAAAAAAATTGCCTTTCTTTACTCCTGCAGCAAAGCCCTAGGCATGACAATGCTGGGCCGAGGGCAGTCACGCCTCCCTTCTTGACATATGTTGTCAAACTGTCTTCTAGAAAGTATCCCAGTTTACATTCCCCACAGCAGTTTATGAGAATGTGTCTGGATACACCCTCATCAACAATGGATTGTGCCAGTATTTTTAAATATTTACCAGCCTGAGGAGTTTAAAAAGATAGCTCATTACTTTAATTGGCATCACATTGCTTATGAGACAGGCCACGCCAGTCGTTCTTCACTTGTCAGCCGTTTGTATTTCTGGTTCTTTCCGTTGCCTCCTTCTGGATACAGTAACTTCCCATCAGTCGATTTTTAAACTGACTTCTAATTGGTCAGCATAGACTCCCCAACTTTCAGGGCAGAGGCCGCAGGTCCAGCTTCATTTTATTTTGCATGTGGTTATGTACCTCATGACTCTATGTACACATACAAACACACACACACACACACACACATTTGCATCATAGCATAAAGCGATGCTTGAAGTGATATCATGGTGAGCTTTGCCTTTGGTAGTCAATTTTTAGTGACACTCCCTGATGTTAACATGGCCTGAATGAAATGGGTATACCCGTATACTACCCCGGTCCAGCTTCATTTTATTTTGCATGTGATTATGTACCTCATGACTCTGTGTACACATACAAACACACACACACACACACACACATTTGCATCATAGCATAAAGCAATGCTTGAAGTGATATCATGGTAAGTTTTGCCTTTGGTAGTCAATTTTTAGTGACACTCCCTGATGTTAACATGGCCTGAATGAAGTGGGTATACCCGTACACTATCCACCGCACTGTAAATGTGTACCCTTTAGGGAAGGACATTTGACACTACACATCAAGAGCTGTGAACATGTTCAACCATTTAGAAAGAATAAGTTCACTCCTAGAGAATTCTCCTAAGAAAGTAATACACATGAAAAGAAAAAACAAAAAAGAAAATAATGCATGTGAAAGAAGAGTTATATATAACTGTATAACAGAAAATGCCCAATATAAGGGTTATGATAAAATATAATTATGGCACAACCACTTGTTGCTAATTGTGTAGCCAATAAGTGTTGATGATGTCATAAACATAGAAAATGTTTACAAGATAATGCTAAGTGAATGAAACAAGATTTACAATCACCTGGGCTTGGCTTTGCCGCTCCGCGCAAGTTTACATACAACTGAACAAAGACTAGAAAAGAATGTGCGTGAAAATGGAAAAAAAGTTTTGGAGAGTGGGATTGTCGTTTATTTTCCTTTCATGTTATAAACTTCCTGTAATGTGACTCCATTACTTGGATCATTATTAATAGGCACTTCGAATGCAGAAGGGAGAGGAAGCCCCCATCAGCCGCAGCACCGCAGCGGGCGGAAGCAGCTACCTGGGCTGCCCTGGTTCCCAGAGTTCAAGCTCAACCAGGATGGGAACAGTGCAAAGAACAAAGGTGGGGGTGTGGGACTGGAAGACTGGGTTCCAGAAAGCAACTTAGACCTGCCTTTCTCCCTTCGTCTTCCCAGCTGTGTTCTGCGGGGATCCTGGTGTCCCACCCCGTGGTAGAAGAGAGGACCGAGGCTTCTCCTACAGGTCATCTGTCTCCTTCTCCTGCCACCCCCCTCTGGTGCTGGTGGGTTCTCCACGCAGGTTTTGCCAGTCAGATGGGACGTGGAGTGGCACCCAGCCCAGCTGCATAGGTGAGAGGTCACCTGGGGCAGAGTGCATCCTGGCTGGGGAGGAGGGACCTTCTTTGGGGCCTGAGATGATCACTTTCCTTCCGTGTCTTCAGTGGTCTCGTCTGCAAAAGGGAGCATCTCCTCCTCTGAGCTTCTGCAGCAGGATGTAAAATAGCCAGAGCTAGTGTGCTTCGAGGAGTCAAATAGGCAGCCAGGGCCAAGGCTCAGGTGGGGATCTCAGTGGGCAGGAAAGTAACGATGTGGCCCCATTTTCTTTTCTACACCTATTTCCCAGAGTGAGACGAGGTAGTGAAGGCTTCCATGACCATGTGATCTGTGTCTTTGTTTTGGCCATCCAGATCCAACCCTGACCACGTGTGCAGACCCTGGCGTGCCACAGTTTGGGATACAGAACAATTCTCAGGGCTACCAGGTAAGGAGGTCAGCCAAGATAGGGGATTCCTACATCCTATCCCTTTCTGTCACTGCCATAAGAGGACCCAGGGGCCTGGCGCGGTGGCTCACGCCTGTAATCCCAGCACTTTGGGAGGCTGAGACGGGCGGATCACAAGGTCAGATCGAGACCATCCTGGCTAACACAGTGAAATCCTGTCTCTACTAAAGATACAAAAAATTAGCCGGGCGTGGTGGCGGGTGCCTGTAGTCCCAGCTACTCAGGAGGCTGAGGCAGGAGAATGGCGTGAACCCAGGAGGCGGAGCTTGCAGTGAGCCGAGATCGCGCCACCACACTCCAGCCTGGGCGACAGAGTGAGACTCCATCTCAAAAAAAAAAAAAAAAAAAAGAGGACCCAGGACCTTCCTCAGCACAGCACTCGGGGAAGACAAGAGCTTGGAAAGCGCAGAAAGAAAGCCCTCTGCCTCTTTGAACAGTGCTCCATGGGAGCACCCTGCAGAAACAGAAGGACCCTAACATCCATCAGAGAAACTGATGAGAAGGGACAGTGGCGTGCAGTTCCAGGAACACTTCCCGCCAGTCCCAGGCAGGGTAGTTGTGGAAATACGGAAGTGAGTGAGACAGACAGACCTCTGTTCTCAAGGTGCCCAGCCCACCCACGGACCCTGAGCTCATGCACAGTGGCAATGAACATGTATCACACATGTGGCAGGCCCATCGGCATGCCTGGCCCATCAGGACGCGGGCCCTGCGGACACATCTCACATGAGCTTTGGGAGGAGAGAACCTGGACAGTCTGGGTTGGGATACATTGAACAGAGAAAAGGAAGAAGAGGAAAGTATGGGTGTGTTCAAGGCAAGACAACTAGCTGGAGTCCAAGACTTGCCCAGGAAAATATCAGACTCACCTGGACATGACAGGCTGGGATCTAGTCAAGTAATGTGACTTATTCACTTGGTCTGTACTCACTCGGCACGTGCTTATGGCACTGAACTGTTCTAGGTGCTAGGAATACAGCGGGAACAGGATAGGCTGGGTGCCTGTTTGAAGGGAACTGCCTGGCTGCAGATGGTAAATAAATAAACGAGCTAGCTTCTGAGAGCACTGGATGTGATACACAGTGTGATATGAAGGGGTGTGAACGGGGTGGGTTGCCATTTTAGGAAGGGTAGTTAGGGAAGGGTGACATTTGAACTGTGGCCTCCATGATGAGAAGGGCTAGCCCTGTGCAGAGCAGGGTGACATTCCTGGCTGAACGAAAGGCTGCTGCAAAGGAGTGCTGAGGGATGTGTTTAGCAGCCTGGGATGAAATCCAAGACAAAAAAGTGTTCAGCATGGAAGAAGGGAGTGGAAAACAGGCCAGCTAGCAAGTCTTCAGCCCCGTGAGAGAGAAGAAGGAAATGTAGTCCAGAGCGAGGCTAGGGTGGAAAACAGCTTGGTCCTGGTGTGTAAAGTTAAACATTCACACACTCTATGACCCGAAAGTTCCACCTCTGCACACATATCCCAGAGACACTCTTGCACATATTACCAATAAACAGGAAAGGTTGTGGGTGTAGTCACGTGATGGATTATCATACAGCAAAGAAAATGAATGAACTACAGCTCTGCATGACATGGATGCATCTTAGAAACATACTATCAAGTGGCAAAGGTGGCATGACACGACTTTTATAAATATTAAAACCAGCAAAAACGTATTAAATTGTTTAGAGATATGTATGCACATATGTGATAGGATCGTTTTTTAACAAGGCAAGGAAATTAACACAAATTTCCAGACAGCCTTTACTACGGAGGAGTGTTGAGGAACAGAGCAGGGAAAGAGGCCCTAGGACGTTACAACCATGTCCGTAACGTTCTAGCTCTGAAGTTGCATGTGGATTCAATCTAAAATGTCCATTTTATTATTATACTTTATATGTATTCCATATATTACTTTGTGTATGTCAGATATCACATAATTTTTGCAAAGGCAGCAGCGTGGGACAGGTCCTGCAGGGCCTTGAAGCCATCATAAGTCTTTTGGATTTTATCCAAAATGCCATTTGAAGGTGACACAATCTGATTCTTCATTTGAACTATGACTCAGGCAATTGAGAATAGAAGCACTTAGACAAGGAGGACACTGTTGCCATGACTTCAGGGAAAGAGAAGGTGAGAAGTGATCCTGAGCGCTTGTTCAGGATATGTTTTGTAGGTAGAACCAAGAGGATTCATTGATGGGATGGATTGTGGGGTCAAAGGGATCAAAGATGACTGGAGGTTCTTTATTTGCACAACTGCATGGATAAAGGTGCCATCTGTTAAGTCAAATGATGAAATCCAAGATAAAGAGTGTTCAGCTTGGAAGAAGGGAGTGGAAATTAAGAGTTACACGTTGCATTTGCGCATGTTCCAGTAGCTAATAGGGACACATGAGTGTTTGAGCTGGGAAGTAGTATAATCCGAGTTGCAGTGTAGGAAACAGATCTAGCCACATTACACCAAGTGGATTGGGTAGGGAGAGATGGAGACTGTAGTTGTGGGAGTGTCGAGTTGTACAGCGAGGGGCTGGTGGAGGGTTAAGATGGGGAACATAACTGAGCGGAGTGGGGAGGGAGGGTGGCAGTTCATTCAACAGATTCTATGGGGGCCATATCTGTAGACAAGTCTCCCATCCTTAAAGAATTCGTAGTTTCATCGAGGAAAGGGACACACGCACAATATTTAATTTACACTCTTCTTCACATTTTGTAAAATACTGTCAAATCTGCCATCACATTTGAGTGTCACAACATTCCAGTGTGATTGTGGCAAGGATGGTCATCCCCACTTTATCCTTAGGAAGACTAAGGTTTACAGAGTTCCATGCAGCCTGTCCTGAGTAAATACAGAAGCCAGAACTTGGATCCAGGGTCTTCTGACTCTGAATCAGGCACTGTGTCCACAACAGAGTGTAATATTATAACTTTGTTTGGGGTATTAGATGAGGCCTTGTGGAGGAGGCATCATATCAACTGCCTCAAAGGAGGAAGAAAATTTAACCAGGCAGAGAATCAGAAAAAGAGTTTTGCAGGCAACAGCAGGGGAGGAGTTGGGCCATGGGAAAGTGGTCAAAGGACAGATGTAGGAAGCACTGCTGGAAGGAAGGGGCCGATGGGACTTTGTGTCCTTGCCGCAGGTTGGAAGCACAGTCCTCTTCCGCTGTCAAAAGGGCTACCTGCTTCAGGGCTCCACCACCAGGACCTGCCTCCCAAACCTGACCTGGAGTGGAACCCCGCCTGACTGTGTCCGTGAGTGCAGACTTCACCCACATCCCAGAAAAATTCCTCTTGCCCCAGCTGGGCATCTGGGACATGCTTGAATCCTCTGAATGACAGGGAGCTCACAACTCCCCTTGTGAATCAACATCGGTCTGTTTGTAGTCCTTACGTGTTAGGGCCTCACAGAGGACTTCCACACAAAAGCCTTTCTGATACTGGAAGGCAGTCCCTATGCCTTAGCAAAGAAAAAAACTATCCAGTGACAGCAGCAAAAACCAACAACTACAAGGCCAGGCCTCAGGGTGGAGAGATCAAGCTTTTGACCCAGTTACTCCTTTACCCCTCAGGAAGTGCTACAGGCTTAGGTTTCCCATGCCCAGAGTCAACCAAGCCGATATCCACATGATTTCCATCTTGGCCATTCCTCTAGACACAGAGCTTGGGGTTAGGGCGGAGGATTACGGAGGGGGGATGCTTGGCATGAAAGGGACTAGAAGGGGAAGGAAGAGGATATTCTATCTAGGAACAGAGGAATGGTCAAAAGGGCCCCTGAAGCCCCTAATCTCCTCTGGTCCAACGAGGTCTTTCCTCTCATCCAGCCCACCACTGCAGGCAGCCAGAAACGCCAACGCATGCCAACGTCGGGGCCCTGGACTTGCCCTCCATGGGCTACACGCTCATCTACTCCTGCCAGGAGGGCTTCTCCCTCAAGGGTGGCTCCGAGCACCGCACCTGCAAGGCGGATGGCAGCTGGACAGGCAAGCCGCCCATCTGCCTGGGTGAGTGTGCCTGCTCGGGGAAGCTCTCCAGGGTGGGAGGCTGAAGGTGCCAGCTGAGCTTGAGCTGAAAGAGGGCAAAAGAGAAGGAAGGAATCACATTTCCAGGAGCTGGATCCTGCTTCTGATTTTCTAAGGTTTTGGGTCTAGAAGAGCAAACCAGAGAGTGGTCTAAAAAGGTCCATACTCAACCCACCCCAAGGGTTGCCCCCTTTGCCTGGGCTGAAACACTCACAGGATCGCATTTCATCATCGGGCAGAGGAAAGTGCTTTCTTCCACCAACCTGGAGTGACGCATTACGCATATTACACCCTTGATAAAACAGCACCCGCCTGTAGGTCCCTTGGGGTTATGAGGATGTCCCAGACCTCCTTCCCCTCTTCTTCATTCATTCATTCTCTATTGATTGAGAGTTCATGAGGCCCCATGCCTGCACTAAGCATGAGGGATTCGGAGGGGAAAAACACAACCCTGCCATGTGGAAGACAGACACATTATCAGATTTTATATCTGGAGTACCTGGAGGAACATGGAGATGTGCCAAATGCTGTAGGAATGAGGAGGAAGGGCACTAAAGTGGGGGAAAGGAGAAGTCAGGGAGGACTTCCTGGAGAAGGTGATGTCTGAGTCCAGTCTTGAGAGAAAGGATTAAGGATAAAGGATTAGTTCAGTGCTGGAATGGCATTAAACTCTCTGATAGGCACTGACCTTACCAGATACCAGGCATTGTGCTAAGTGCTTTGTATGTTTCAACTCATGTAATCTTCACAAGATCCTATGAGGCTATTTAATAGATGAGGAAACTAGGGCACAGAGAAGTTAATGAATGTGTCCAAGGTCCCCAGCTGAGAAAGGTTAAGAGCTGAAGATCCATACCCTGATGGTCTAACTTTAGGATCTATGACTATTTTGCTATCCTGCCACTCAGAGGGAAGCCTTCAGGGGTCAGAGATTGTATCAGAGCTAGAACTCACTAACGGCGTTTTGTTTTCATTGTATCGCTTGTAAATTTCTTTCGTTTTCCACATATGGTAGTAATATAAAGTACATTTATTGAAGTACATTTATTAAGTTTTTATTGTGATAGAATATACATAATATAAAATTTTAAGTGTACAATTCAGTGGCATCAGTTATGTTTATGATATTGCACAGCCATCACCACTATCCATTTCCAGAATTTTTTCATTATCTTGAACAGAAACTCCATACCCATTAAACAATAACTGCCATTTCCCCCTTCTCTTAGCCCATAGAAACTGCTGTCATACTTTCTGCCTCTGTGAATTTGCCTATTCTAAGTACCTCATGTTAGTGGAATCATACAGTAGTTGTTCTTTTGTGTCTGGCTTATTTCCCTTAGCATAACGTTTTCAAGATTTATCCATGTTGTGGCATCTGTCAGAATTTCTTTCCTTCTTATGCGTGAATCATATTTCATCATATGGACATCACTTTTTGTTTATCCATTCACCTGTTGATGGCTCTTTAGGTTGTTCGCACATTTTGGCTATTACAAATAATGCTTCTGTGAACATACATGCACATGTTTTTGTTTTAATATGTTTTCGGTTCTCCTGGGTACATATCTAGGAGAACAGTAACTCTATGTGTAATATTTTGAGGAACTGCCAAAGTTTTCCAAAGTGCCTGCACCATGTTATTCCCACCAGCAATGCCTCACGGTCCAATTTCTCGACATCCTTCCCAACAGTTGTCTGTCCTGTTTTAGTGTATCCATCATCAGTGGGTATAAAGTGGTGTCTCATTGTGGTGTTTTTTATTGTTTGAATTTTCATCCAATTAATTATTTTTAATTGACAAATAAAAGTTGTATATATGTAGAGTGTACAGCATGATGTTTTGATATACGTATACATTGTGGAGTGGCAAAGTCATGTTAATCAACATATCCATTAACTTCATATACTTGCCATTTTTTGTGGTAAGAACACAAAATCTACTCTCAGTAATTTTCAAGTACACAGTGCATTGTTGTTAACTGTGGTCACCATGATGTGCAAGAGATCTTGAACTTATTCCCCATCTAACTGAAATTCTGTACCCTTTGACCATCATCTTTCCAATTCCAACCCCCCAGTACCACCCCACCCTAGCTCCTGGTATCCACCATTCTCTACTTCTATTTATTCGTTCAATTATTTTAGATTCCACAGATAAGTGAGATTGTGCAGTATTTGTCTTTCTGTACCTGGCTTATTTCACTTAACATAATGTCCTCCAGGTTCATCCATGTTGTCACAAATGGCAGGATTTCTTTCTTTTTTAAGGCTGCATAGTATTCCATTGTGTATATATTCCACATTTTCTTTATCCATCCATCCACTGATGGACACTTAAGTTGTTTCCGTATCTTGGCTATTATGTTGCAATAAACATGAGAGTGCAGGTATCTCTTTGACTTACTGATTTTGTTTCCTTTGGATGTATACTCCATAATGGTATTGCTGGATCACATGGTAGTTCTATTTTTAATTTTTTGAGGAACCCTCATACTGTTTTCCATAATGGTTATATTAACTTAAATTCCCACTAACAGTGTGCAAAAGTTTCCTTTTCTCCACCACCTTACCAACACTTGTTATCTTTAATCTTATTTATAATAGTCCTAACAGGCAGGAGGTGATATCTCATTGTGGGTTTCATTTGCATTTCCCTGATGGTTATTGATGTTGAGCATTTTTCATATACCTGTTGGCCATTTGTATGTCTTCTTTTGAGAAATGTCTATTCAGATTCTTTGCCTGTTTTTAAATCGGGTTATTTTCTTGCTACTGAGTTGTTTTAGTTCCTTCTATATGTTCCTTAGATGTTAACCTCTTACCAGATGTATGGTTTGCAAACAATTTCTCCTATTCCATAGGTTGCCTCTTCGCTCTGTTGATTGTTTTTTTTTGTGTGTTTTTTTTGTTTTGTTTTGTTTTTTTGCTGTGCAGAAGCTTTTCAGTTTGATGTAATCTCATTTGTCTACTTTTGCTTTTGTTGCCTGTATCATTGTGCAAAAATGATTTATATTTCCTTAATGGCTAATGGTGCTCATCACTTTTTTATGTGTATGTCTTCCTTATTCAAATACTTTGTCCATTTTTTACTAATTTATCTTTTTACTGTTGAGTTGAAAGAATTCTTTCTCTATCTAAAATACAAGGCCTTTATAAGGTACATGATTTGCAAATTGTTTCCCATTTCGTGGGGTTTCTTTTCACTCTCTTGTTAGTGTTCTCTGAGCACTAGTGTTTTTAATTTTGATAAAATCCAACTTATCTATTTTGGGGGTTGCATATGCTTTTGATGTCATATCTAAGAAACTTTAACACATCCAAAGTCACAAAGATTTATGCCTATGTTTTATTCTTAGAGATTTATAGTTTTACCTCTTACATTTATGTCTTTGATCCATTTTGAATTAATTTTTTATGATATTAGGTTAGAATCCAAACTCATTCTTTTGTATGTGGACCCAGTTGTTCCAGCACCATTTGTTGGCAAGACTGTTCTTTCCCTATTGAATTGCCTTGACACTACTGTCAAAAACCATTTGACCATAAATGTATGAGTTTATATCTGGATTCTCTATTCTATTCCATTGATCTCTATGACTGTCTGTATACCATTACCAGCCAGCCCTGATTACTGTAGCTTTGTAGTAAGTTTTCAAATTGGCAAGTGTCCCAGTCTGGGTAACCTAGGGAGACTACATGTCTACAAAAAAATAAAAGTGAAGAAATTAGCCAGGAGTGGTGGTGTACGCCTGTAGTCTTAGCTCTTCAGAAGGCTGAGGTGGGAGCATCACTTGAGCCCAGGATTTGGAGGTTACAGTGAGCTATGATTACACCACTGCGCTCCAGCCTGGATAACAGAGCAAGACTTTGTCTCTAAATAAAAATATTTTTTTTAAATGAAAGAAAAAAAAAATTGGAAAGTATCAGTTATCCAACTTTGTTGTTTTTTAAGATTGTTTGCCTATTGTTTTGCCTTTTGTTTCTACACAGATTTTAAGATTGGCTTGTCAATTTCTGCAAACTAGAGAGCTGGAATATTGGCAGGAATTGCATTGAATCTGTAGATCAATTTGGGGAGTATTGCCATCTGAACAGTATTAAGGTTTCCAATCAATGGACATGTCATATCCTTCCATTTATTTAGATGTTTTATATTTTTCAGTGTACAAGTCTTACATTTGTTTGGTTACACTTATTCTTAAATATTTTAATCTATTATTATAGCTACTTTATTTAAAAATATATAATGTTTTAGATGCAGCTGAATTCAACCCCTTACTGTATGATCTTGAGCAAGCCCTTTCATTTCTCTGCCTTTCAACAAGTTTCTCTGCTGTAACATGGGGTCAATAATCTCTACTTCAGAGTTTCAAGAGCGGAGTAAATGAAGAAGTGCCTATCACAGTACCTCACACATAAGGCGCTGTCTCCTTCTTTGCTCCTTTCATCTTACGAAACCTAAGACGATAAAGCATTCTGTTCAGAAGTACACTTGCATTGAGTCACTGCAGAAACTTTCTCCACAGCATTCTGTATACTCAGGCATAGGCTGACCTCCAGAGTTGAAGGAGGTTTGCTAAAGCTGTGCTCCCCGCCAGGGCAGACAGTGGGAAGCCTGCCCTTAATGGCAACAAGGCAGATTTTCTATTGTTTCTCTGCAAAAGAAGAAAAGACATTAATATTTACTGACTATGACTTTCTGTTCATAACCTCATTTATTCAGCATAGACCTGTGAAGTATGTTTTAGTTTTTTCCGTGTTTCAAATGAGGAGGCAAAGACTCTGATGGTAAAGTTACTAGTCAAGGTCACACAGTCATTAAGTGACACTGCTGGGACCTAAACCTTGGCTGTCTGGCTCAGGCCCAGAGCTTTTGCCTTTGCTTTGCCTGTGAGAACTTCTTGGTCTTAATCTCATCATTCCAAGGGAGGAATGCACTCCTCTGCAACCCCCACCAGGGCTCATGGAGCTCACTGTTGATGGGTAGAAGTTTCTCCTTCATGTGAGGCATCTGGAAGGAAAGCACAGTTGAGGACAGGACTTTTTTTTTTTTTGAGATGGAATCTTGCTCTGTCGCCCAGGCTGGAGTGCAGTGGTGCGATCTTGGCTCACTGCAAGCTCCGCCTCCCGGCTTCACTCCATTCTCCTGCCTCAGCCTCCCCAAAGTTTTCAATGAGGGCGTTCAGGGAGCCTGTGCACTTGGATGGGAAAATGTACACCTTTATTTTCCTTTACTTTTTACTGGAATGTAGCAGCTCCTTTAATTCTGAACGTAGACAACAACCATTAGGAGTGTTAGCACCTGTGACTTTGTCACCCATAGAAATTGAAGAGATTTTTGTTTACATTCCCGTTGCTACCAATATCATGAAATACTGTTCATGTTCCTGACTACTTCAAGATTATGGTCATTTCTAGACTCACTGCTAGATCCCATTATTTAATATAGTGATAAAGAATCACATATACCGCTATATGCTAATGTCTTGTCTACTATTTTAATAACTCCAGCTAATCAAATGGACTTCCTTTGTAACTCTTAGTATTTTTTATTCTGAGAGGGATCCACAGCACCATCAGACCATCAAAGCAGTCCACTTCCTGGTCTAAAAAATAGTAAGTCCAAAGCAAGATCTCAAAGAACCCATTGACCTAAGGTCAGACAGGTGGCCATTATTTTTTCCAACAGAGTATGAACCAGAAGCTGAACCTGTTTTCTTCCACTCTTTTTCCCCAGCAGAGGTCCGGCCCAGTGGGAGACCCATCAACACTGCCCGGGAGCCACCGCTCACCCAAGCCTTGAGTATGTATGGTCCAGATCATTGGCTCAAGAAACTGGCATTACTTTTTTCACAGAGTTAGCCAGAAAACACGAGTTGCTGAGAGTTGCTGAGTGCCTAGAGGAAGGCCATGAAAACTATCTATAGATCTGGATGGCTTTCCCTACCCACCTCCCCAGCCCAGGCAGACTTCAGAAGAAAGTGAGCCTGAAGGAAGCAGAAACTTCATCTGGAAGAAAGAGCTAGTGCCTTCCAACAGGAAGCTTTGGAACTGTTAATTACTACAGCCCCTCCTGGCATAGGACTGACCAGTGTGTGGTCATACAAACACATCGACCCAGGTCATGCCCGGGGAGCTTCCTGGAAATGGTTACAGTTTAAAATAGGTCTGGGGTCTTTCCAAGTATCACATCCAGAACTGGATAGAGACTGCAGATGTGGCCTGGCCAATGCCAAATTCTTAGAGACTATCACATCCTTTTATGAACCTTCTACTTTTATTTACCACATTAGCATGTGTATTATGCAGGAAACGAGGCTAGATTTGCCATCAGAAACTCAATTTGAGTGCCATTTTGGTCACTGACCAGCTGTGTCCTTGGACAAGTGAGCTTCACCTCTTAAGCTTCAGTAAAATAGAGATCATAATAATTGCCATAGAGAATGATTACAAGGATAAATGACAATTTTAGTAGCTATCACTGATTAAGTGCTTTTACACATGCAAATCATGTAACATACAATTTATAACATTAGTCATTTAACCCCTACAATAACCCTGATAAGGTAGATGGGATGGCCACCATTTATAGGAATACAGGCATAGCCTTTACAGGGAGAAAGTTAAGCCTTTTGCACATGATCAGACAACTGATAAGTGACAGAGCTAAGATTAGACTCTGGGTCTGTCTGACTTCACTTGCCCATGTTCCGATTCACCATGCTATACTGACATGTCAGTTTTGTCTCTCTTCTCCCCTCTTCCCTTTCTCCATCTTTTAAACACTTCTCCTTTTCTCCTCTTTTCTTCTTCCTTCTTCTCTACCTCATTTCTAGTTCCCTCTCTATATCTTTTTAAATAATTTAATTTTAATTGACAAATAGTAAACATATTTATAGGGTACAATGTGATGTTATTCTATATGTATACATTATGGAATAAATAAGCTAATTAACATACCCATCATCTCAGTTATTTTTTGTGATGAGAACATTTAAAATCTACTCTTTTGGCTGGGTGTGGTGGCTCACGCCTGTAATCCCAGCACTTTGGGAGGCCGAGGTGGGCAGATCACCTGAGGTCAGGAGTTTGAGACCAGCCTGACCAACATGGTGAAACCTCATCTCTACTAAAAATACAGAATTAGCCTGGCGTGGTGATACATGCCTGTAATCCCAGCTACTTGGGAGGCTAAGGCAAGAGAATTGCTTGAACCTGGGAGGCAGAGGTTACAGTGAGCCGAGATCACACCACTGCACTCCAACCTGGGCAACAAGAGCAAAACTCCATGTCAACAAAAAAGTCTACTCTTTCTGCAATTTTGAAATGTAAAATACATTCTTATTAACTATAGTCACCATGACATGCAGTAGATCACCAAAACTTATACCTCCAGTCTAATGGAACCTTTGTACCCTTTGACCATCTCTCCATCACCCTCCACTCTGCCCCAGCCTCTATAACCATCATTCTACTCTCTACTCCAATGAGTTCAACTTTTTTAGATTCCATATGTAAGTGAGATCATATGATATTTGTCTTTGTGTGCCTGGCTTATTCCAGTTAACATAAGGTCCTCCAGTTCGTACATGTTGCCACAAATGAAAGAATTTCCTTCTTTTTAAAAGCTGTCTAGTATTCCATAGTGTATGTATATATACCCTTTTCTTTATTTGTTCATTCATTCACGGACACTTGGGTTGTTTCCCTATCTTGGCCATTGCGAATGATGCTGCAATGAACATGGGAGTGGATATTTATTTCACCCATCCACTCTGAGACACAAGAGGAGAAGAGGCCAGAGCGTTCTACCACCCTCCCCACGTTAGACGTTGGGGAAAGGAAACAATCCCAGTGAGTGGGCTGGAATCAGTCATCAGGTCACCCCAATTCTGGCAGCACACACAAAGTCCTTCTCACATCTATTTCTCAATTCCTCTAGTTCCTGGGGATGTTTTTGCCAAGAATTCCCTGTGGAAAGGGGCCTATGAATATCAGGGGAAGAAGCAGCCAGCCATGCTCAGAGTGACTGGCTTCCAAGTTGCCAACAGCAAGGTCAATGCCACCATGATTGACCACAGTGGCGTGGAGCTGCACTTGGCTGGTAAGGAGCAGACCTCTCTATGGAAGCCAGGAGGATGGATGGGCACATACCCTTAGCAAGAATGAGCCTAATGGCATTGCATCATACTGTCATGCAAGGCTCAGACTTGTCTGGTGGTCAGGGAAGAGGAAATGTCTATTCATCTTTACATAATAAAGCACCATGGACTAAAGGGAAATGTTTAAATGGCAAATATTAATAACTTGAATATACAAAGAACTCCTACAAACAAAGGGAAAAGACTGATATCCCTAAACTGAACCAAAAATAGGGGCAGAGACTTCCCAGGAGCCAAAGTACAGTCAGTCAACAAACAAAGGAAAAAATATTTCTCAGCAATCATCAAAAAAAAAGTAAACACAAAACGTCATTTTCCACTTACACTATCAACTCAAGAGTGTTTTTAAATGATAACACTTAGTGCAGGTCGGTTTCAGCCATGAAGGCCAAATTCTAAAATGGTACAGTTCTGGGAAAACAATTTGGCGGTTTGTATCAAGATGCTTGAAAATGATTGGACCCATTAATTACATTTCTAACAATTTTTGTCATAAGAAGATATGGAGGGAGTCAAACATTTTTAAATAAAGGCTGTTCCCATTACAAGGCCATTTGTGCTATGTAAAAACTGGAACTAGAAAATTTCCCTAAAATAGAGAAATGGGTATTTTAATGATAGTATATCTACTAGATGAAATATTATGCCAGTGTTGAGGGAAATGCATTCATTATAATATATTTAAAATATGACTCCAGTTTTTTAAAGGAAACATTACATTCATAAGAAAGAAAACTAGAATTATTTACAGTAACGTGGTTATTTCTTAGTGAGATCAGGAGAGATTATTTTTTCTTCATGCATCTTGGCATTTTCTAAAATTTTCCCAATTTTCAATCTTCCTATAATCAGAAAAAGTAAGTACCTTAGAAAACAGTGTTTATTGAATACATGGATAGATGGCCATACATAGATAAATCAATGTGTGAGTGAATGAACACCTTAATGCACAACCCCACATACAATCCTATCTACGCATTCATACGTGCACACACCTATGCAACTGCGGGATGACATTTGCTCATTTCACACATGATAGACACGTTCACATGCTCCCATGGCCATGCCCTCATGAACTGTTGCACCCATTGAACTATCTGTGCATCAGTGGACAGATTAAAACACACAAAATCATATTCTCACACATGCCTGTGTCAATAGGATCACAACCTCAACCCAATAATCCAATTATTAACATACATATGCATATCTTAATAATTCCTGCATATAACCACATTCAGCCTACACAAACCCACACTCAACACTACACTTACAACTTAAAGGTATGTGGGGAATGTTTATATCAACATCTACACATGAAATTCCACCCAGAAACTTACACCCACCAACCCACAAATTTTAGTTTTGAAATTTTCCCAGATCTTTCATGTGTAACCCCAGAACTTTATTTCCCAGGAACTTACAAGAAAGAAGATTTTCATCTCCTACTCCAGGTGTACCAGATTACAGGGCCAGTGGAGATCTTTGTGAATAAGTTCAGAGATGATCACTGGGCTTTAGATGGACACGTAAGTTCAGCAAACTCACCTCCTCCCCTGATTCCCAGATCACTGACAGGGAAGAGGAGGACACAAGGGTGTGCGAACTCCTAGGATCAATCTGGAAACTTGGGAGGAGGTTTTCTGTGAGGCCCTGCCTAGGAGCAGCAAGAGGGTCTTCATCTGCTAATGAAACAAGCAAAGGAAAAGATTTTAAAAGCCAGAGAGTTGGAGTAAATTCTGTTGTTTGAACAGAAAGCAAGGGATGAAGATCGGGGGCAGAGGGAATTCAGGCTAGTTGAAGGTATTGATGTGGTGGGTGGGAGCTGGAAGAAGGCAGTGAGTCTCACGTGACTACCTTGAACTTCTGCTCACACTTGAGGATGCAGATTGTCAGTGATTTAGCAGAGCTTTGAGAGACCAGGACATGGCAGAGGGATAGGACTTTCTTGCATTCCCTTGTGGAAAAGACATTCTATTCTAGGGCTTTCTTGAGGTGGAAGCTGGGTCTCCAGTGACACTTCTCTGGCCACACCTTCCTATTTCACACATAGTGGAGTTGAGCATAGCGTCCCCTGCCACGTCCTCCATTTCTCTGTCTTGGATTGCTGGAGCTAGAAGAGAAAGCATAGAATGAAGTGAGAGGTCGCGGTAGAGCAGAATAGCAGGGAGCTAGGGAGTCACAGTGCGTTCTCATGGACAGGACCAGCTGGTGGAGGGCTGTGGCAGAGTTGACTTTGCTTCATAAGCACATCAGGAGAACCAAGTGGCTTCTCCAGGGACTGGCACATACGGGTAGTTCCTTGGTAGGCCCAAGGGTATCTGTAGGTCACCTTTGTAATCCAAGTATGGGCCAGCTTCAATCATCGTGGCCCAAAAGCTGTGCAGGAACAATAGACTCCACCATCCAGGAGGGTCAAAGCTGGGACATGGAGCTAGGAGTGTAGGCCAGGGGAAGATGACGATGGGGCTCCAGAGGACCAGGAACAGCTGGAGCTACTGCCTAGGACGCCAAACAACCGTGGAGCCTTTTGATAGCCAGTGAGGCGTGTTTTGGGGGACAGCTGGGGAGGGCAGACAGAGGCTGCTTCTAGCCACGGAGTATAGGTTGGAAGTAGCCAGGAGCACAGGCATCCTCACAGCATGCCCTCAGCTGCTGCGGCCCCAGACTGCACATTTGGGGGTCTGCATCTGTCACATGAGCATCAGTGGCAGGAGTTAGGTCCCCAGCTATGCCCCCTAAAAAATTAATAGCTCTTAGAACTGTGAGGAACTCTCCAATACCTTTAATCTGCAAGGGACATTTTCACCATGGTTCTGTATGTTCCTAATGCTCCAAAAGGTGGTTTTTCATCACAGTAATAACAGCTACCATGCATCTAAGGCCTATAAATGAAGCGTTCTGAAGTGTTTCATCTTTATTAACTCCTTTCATCCTTACAGCCACCCTATGACATAGGTACTGTTACTATTCTCATTTTGCATATGAGAAACTGAGGCACAGACAGATTAAGTGATTTGACCAGTAGAAAATAAAATCTTCCTCCTACCTCATACATGTAGCTGGTGCCCCTGCCCCATCCCGGGCTCCCCGGTCACGCCCACCCTTGCCTGGGTGTGGGTAGAGAACAAACCCTGAATGTCGGAGCAGCAGGTCAGTGGGTGACTCTGACCTGCTGGGCAGCATGTACGATGAGAGAGGAGTTCTAGATCCTTCTAGCAGCCTCCCACTTGCTCTCTGTGCTCCCCTCCATCACAGGTCTCGTCAGAGTCCTCCGGGGGCACCTTCATCTACCAAGGCTCCGTCAAGGGCCAAGGCTTTGGGCAGTTCGGCTTTCAAAGACTGGGTAACTAGTGCTTGTGCCCCGGAAGTGTGGGCCCGGGTGGGTGGGAGAGAAACCGTGTGTGCCGCAGTCAGGTAGAGGACTGGGGAAGTTGAACAGTGTGAGGCGGGGGTGCTTGGCCTCTTTGGGATCAGGGACGCCTTTTGAGATTCTGACAAAAGCTATGGAATATCTCTCCAAAAGCAAACACGTGTGCATAACCCACTCAACCTTTGACAAAGTTTCCTGCTCAGACCTGGAGGGGAGAGCCCCCAACTCCAGGGACACTGGGTCTTAGATACAGCCCCCAGCCACACCCCCAGCCAGCCCTCAGGTGTCACCCCTGCCTCAATGAAGAGCAACATTGTGGAGTGTCTTAGGGCTCCCAGGGTGCCTTTACTGTGATGTCGTTTCTGCCCTAGCCCAGTCCTAGAAGGCTGGTTTTGTGCCCATTGTACAGATGAGAAAACTGAGAGTCAAGGCCACTTCCCTCCCTGGTCCTTCCGTGGCCTCTTTACCTAGCATGCTTCCTGTCATTCATGTCAAACATCCACACCTTGGAGCCTGGTCCTGGCCCAGAGCCTCCAGGTGCCCAGCCTCGGACTCTGGTAGCAGGAGGGGTCTGGTTTCTCAGAAGCAGGGGAGGGGGAAACAGGAGGCAGCCATGGGTACAGGAGAGCCTCTCTGTACCCCAGGCACTGACACCTGCCGTCCCCAGGGCCCCTGCCTGCCAAGGCAGTCCACTGCACGTCCTCTGGCTCCGAGCTCCGGAAAGCTTCTCTGGACTGAGCCACGGTCTGCCCCCACCTCTCCCACCCACACTGCTCCTCCCCCGGAATTGCCCCAGCTCTGCCCTCGTGAGCTGCATGGACTGAGACCACTGTCTTCCACACAGCACCCTTCACCTACTCCAAGATGACCAGGCACGCTGCAAATGCCTTAGAAAATCACAGTTTTTGTCCTGGCTCCACAGCAGACATCCTGTCCCCTCAGAGCTCCAGCCCCTCAGTTAGCAGGGTGCCTAACGGGGGCCACAGTGTCTACTTGTGTTATTCTGAGCCTTCCCAGTCTGCAGGGGGAGGGCGAGGAAGGAGGATGCCTTCCGGAAGGAGGTGCCTCAGCTTCATCCAGAACAGTTTTGCCTTCATCTATCTTATATTTTGGTGTCCCTGTAAGGTTTCATCTGATAAAAAGCTGCTACAGCCAAAAGAACTTTAGAGATTTACTCGTTGAGCCATGGTTTCAGCCTCCTCTGCGGGTGGTCCTCTGGGTGCCATCTGAGCGGCACAAGGTAGATGCATGCAGGACCCTGCCCCCAAGGACTGAGTGCACACGTGGAGGCAGGCGGGCGGCCCTGGGCACACCTGCCTCCTGTGCTGAGCAGGAGTGAGGAGCACCCTGAGTGGCAGCCCTGCTCCCCGAGAGTGTATAGTCAGGGAGGGCAGCCGACAGAGCCTCAAACTGTGTCTCTGTGACTTGATTTTTTTTGCTTTGGGACTTTACAGACCTCAGGCTGCTGGAGTCAGACCCCGAGTCCATCGGTCGCCACTTTGCTTCCAACAGCAGCTCGGTGGCAGCCGCGATCCTGGTGCCTTTCATCGCCCTCATCATTGCAGGCTTCGTGCTCTATCTCTACAAGCACAGGTACCACGCAGGAAGGAGGCAGGACGGGCATCAGGCGGGCCCTCCCTCTCTCCTTGCAGTGCCCCCCCCGCCCTCCCCCCCCCCCCCGCCCTCCCCCCCCCCCCCCCCCCCCCCACCGCACCAGACCCCTAAGCCTCTCTGTGTCACTCTTTTCATGCTGTGGTCACTTCCTCTTTTATTGCCAGGAGAAGACCCAAAGTTCCCTTCAATGGCTACGCTGGCCACGAGAACACCAATGTTCGGGCCACGTTTGAGAACCCAATGTACGACCGCAACATCCAGCCCACAGACATCATGGCCAGCGAGGCAGAGTTCACAGTCAGCACAGTATGTACAGCGGTATAGCCACCCGGCCTGGCTGCCACCACCGCCACCGAGAGCCCCGCCTCCAGCAGCCGGTGAGCAAGGGTGTGGGAGGAAGACAGGTCATGACAGGCACAGACAGGGACTGTGTGCGCCAGGGGCTCCACCCAACGGAGTCGCACACGCCACACAGACACACCCAGTGAGAGGAGAGCTGTGCACTGAGCATCATTGTGTATCAGGCACTGAACCAGGCCCTTTGTGGATCTAACATATTGAATCCCTGCACCCCCTGTGAGGTAGAGGCTACTGGGAGCCCCATTACAGATGAGAAACCTGAGCTGCAGAGAAATTAACTTGAGCAAGATCACACAGCTCAGAAGGGGTGGGTTCAAAATCCCATCCCAGGCTGGCTGGCTGCAGAAACTGTGCTCCCCACCCCTGGACTTGGCAGAACATCAGTGTGGATTAGTCTGTTTCTCTCCAGAGAAAGAGAACCAACTGGATATATACATCCTCTGGGTCGAAGTCAAGCCCTGGAGATCTGTAGAGCTATACAGAGATGCACATATATGTGTGTATATAGGTATATTGTGTATATATACACATTCATATACTATACATGCAATACATATACCTATACATCTCTGTATCAATATATATCCATACCTATCCATCTATATATAGATATGCATCTCCATAGAGTTATATGTATATATTATATACAGAAAGAAATATAAATAAATATATATATTTAGAGACAGACACTCATCTAAGGAACTGGCTGGCAAGGTGGAAATCTACAGGGCAGGCCAGCAGGCTAGAAATTCCAGTAGGAGTTGATGCTGTCATCTTGAGTCCGAAGGCGGTCAGAGAGGGAATTCCTTCCTCCTCGGAGCACCTCAGTCTTTTTCTTAAGGCCTTCAGCCGATTGAATGAGGCCCACACACATTGTGGAGACTCAAAGTCTTCTGATTTCAATGTTAATCATATCTAAAAAGATACCTTCACAGCAATATCCAGATTGGTGTTTGACCCGTCAACTGAGCACCAGAGCGTAGGCAGGTTGACTTACAAAATTCCCCATCACATTGAGCACACCAGAGGGGAGGAGCCCCCCAAGATATGGACAGAGGGGCAGACAGACCTGCATGTGTACACGGTCATGCACACACACACACGCACATACGCACACACGCACGCAGGCATGCATCTGACAGGTCCACTGGGAAGGAACTGATGAATCTAAAAGGCACTGCCTCTTCCTCACTGTGTCCTCCTTCGATGACACCCTCACCTCTGGGACCTGGGACCCTTCAGGAGTTGCCCCAACATGATGTCCAAGCTGCACCCCTCTGAGAACTGTCCTCCCACACATCCTGCTTTCTGGGGATAGGCAGGTGCCCTCTCTCAGGTCCTGGGCTAAAGGGCTCTGGGGAGAAGAGTCACAGAGCCAGCCAGGTAGGGATTTCCAGTGAGGGCAGTGGAAAATCCACCAAGTGGGCCACCAGCCAAACCCAGAGCTAGTGCCGTGCTCCTTCCCCACACTCCTATGCACGGAAGCTCACGTGGTGGATATTCCCAGCCACACACAAATGGCAGTGCAGCGAGGAAACAGGCTTGTATGAGGGGGCCTGAGAAGGCCACCAACGGGGATGTTAGGGACAGTTCCTGCCGAGGGGGTTACAAGAGCAGCGAAGGTCATTATCACTGCCCAGCCCCTGACGTGCTTTACTCCCTTTCCACCTCACAACTCCAGGAGGATTTCACAGCCTCAGCTTGAGTCCCAGATGGTGAGTGAGTCAGGGATGCAGCAGATGCAGCTCCTGAATACAAACAATTTATGGAAAGAGCTCTTCCCCATCTTTTTACATCTCTCCAAAACAAACATTTAGATAAGGGTTCCCCCTTATTCCAGTGGGATTGTTTTAGCCTGCCAAAATTACTCCTCAAGTTTCATCTGTGTGCCCAATCTTCACTTTTTCCTACTCAGAACTCTTATCAACAGAAGGCAAAAGAGAAAAAGAAAAATCCCCTCTGACGATGTAAATCGGGGCTTGGAGATGATCAGTGAGGAATCTGATTCACTGCATGAATTATTGAACAGTGTAGGAAAGAAACAAGAATGCCCCCTGAACCCCGCACACGCACTCTTGCTCCACACTTGGGCTCTGCTGGGTTCCAGGTGCTGGTGTGCGCCATGCTGTCACCTCCGGGTCGGCTCCACGTCTGGGCAGCCCTCAGCATCGGCCCCTTGCCAGCAGGCTCCAAACCCACTGCCCAGCCCAGCGGTCTCCAGCACGGCCCCTCTGACCACTTCTGCCCATAGCTGGAGCACAAAGAAAGCAAGAGCCACCCTGAACAGACACCCACATATTTCAAATGAGTGACTAGATGGTAATTCTTTTAAAATAATGCCAAAGAGAAAAGCAGAAATTAAAATAAACACCCTACTAGGGAAGCAACGAGGCCTGTGCAGTCAGCGAGTAACAGGGCAGAGGAACAGGGCTGTGTGATGATGTGTGCCGACCCTTCCTCCGTTAAAAACAAGTATTAAAAATGAGATTTCACAACTGTGTCACTACAAAAATGAATATAATCCAGCCTGGATTCTTTATTACTGATCCATTATTATCCTAGTCATTTTTTTTCATCTGATTTTGAAAGGAACTAAAATTAGAATGTTTTCCTGGGCTCCTAAAAGTATGGTGGCCCCCAAGCACCAGGCCTCCAGGTCTAATGGCGAAGTTGGCCCTGCAAGGGAAAAAGACAGAAAAATTCATATTGTGCTGCACGCATTCCCTACCTACCCCCACCCCCAACCTGGGAAGATTAAAATCAAAGTGAAGATCGAGGTGATTCATCTCTTTCCCGCTTGTTCCTTCTTTGCTTTGCTGCTTTGCTTTTCTTCCTCTGCTCCCGGCCCCTCCCCTCCCACTGCCTCTTTTTCCTTTGCAAACCCAGGTGTGATCTGTTTGTTCCCAGTTCCCCAGGGGGCAGGAAGTAGGCTCCCCTGAGCACAGTGCCCAGTGCCCATCTTCGTTCGTCTCTCTGCCTGTGTCTGCTACTGCTGGGACTCGGACCCTCGCCCTGCCGCCATCTATGCCTGTCACCCTGGAGAGGACTCCTGCCGTGTCCTGAAAAGGCAGAAAAGGAAGAGGGGTTGCAGATGGAGGAAGAAAGTTTATGGATTTAAAATAGCAAAGCAACTTGTGGATGTGTGTGTGTGTGTGTGTGTGTATGGGCCTGACTACATACACACACACACACCGCTCCTCCATTCACGTCCTCCGGAAGAGACCATAAAGGCTTCAAAAATAGAAGTGCTCATGAAGGATGCTTCATGCCCTGTTACCCGCACACAGAGAAGAGATGAAGACGGGGAGGTACGGTCAGCTTTCAAACCAATATGCCCCCCGCCCATCCCATGTGTGAGGACACGGTGACTCAGTGACTGTAAGAGTGGGACACATCCCATGGTGTGGTCAGCGTGCAGAAACCAGCTGTCTGCTGATGGACGGCCCCAACTGCACAGTGGCAGCAAGGATTACCCCAAGGGCAGGAAAAAAGTCTTTGGAAATAGATTGAAAATCAGTTTATTTTTTTCCAAACACAATTTTATTGAGTTCTAAACCCAGTGGATTAAAAAGTCGTTTGGGTCCTGGGAAGCACTGGGAAAGAAGGGAGAACCGGGGAGGATAGGGCAAGAGTCTGGCTGGGAGCCCAAGGTCAAGTCTGGCTGTCAACTGAGAAAGAGAAGAGAAGACAAGTCTGTGGCCCAGAAAGGATGCCAGGTCTGGGGACAGCAGCAGGGTTCTTGAGAGAACAGGGGAGCAAGCCTGCCCTGGTACCCAAAAAACAATGGCTATCATGTACTGCATTTATTCTCTGTGCCTGACACTTTACCTATAGTATTTCTAGTCTGCACAATAACACCAAAACGTAGGATTTATTATTTCCCTTTGACAGATGAGAAAACAGAAGCCTGGAAAGGTAAAGACATGTGGGCCACAGAGTTAGGAAGTGTGGAGTCAGAATGCAAACCCAGATCAGTCCGCCCCAAAGTCCACTACACCAGCTGCCGGAAACCCCGGTCTAGAAGGGGCAGCTAAGAAGGGAGGAGCCGATGAATCTCTACGGTAGCACTGTGGCCAGGTCTGGAAAGCCAGACAAGACACCTGTGTGTCCTATCTGGGTTCTGCTGTCTCCGCGTAGGCAGCCTCGGGGCAAGGACTCAGCTCCCCAGGCCTCCTGCGGTTGGTGCTGGCTCCTTGGCTCCCAGCAGCCGCTGACCATAGCCAATAAAAGTCCTGGCAGGTCCTGAATCAAAACAACGGAGTGGCTGAAAGTCACACTCTCCAGCTCCTTGCAAGTGGGTTTGATTTATTTTCACAGCTATATTATGCTTGGGTCATTCATGAATTCCATAAGCATTGTTTGGAAGTTCAAGAGTTTAGGAATCAAAGTATAGCATTTAGAGCCACTTTCTCTGTCCTCAGGAAGGCCCCCACAAGCTTAAGCCCCTGTACATGTGTGATATGCTGGCCTCAGAGGTTCATATCACATATTGAAATAACAAATAGAAATGTGCAGGAGCAGAGGGACAGCGACACCTGGTTCTTAAGCAAATTCTAGGTTGGAACAATTAGAAGATCTGACTGACGTTAAGAGTAAAGTGAGAGGCGTCCGTTTCCAGCAGCCACAATGGAGGCTGACAGAGGCAGGAGCCTACCCCTGGCCGCACCACCTCTGGGACACGGCACCCTGGGCTTGGAGGGAGACGGCCAATCCAGACACACTCACACTCTCATCTCTTTCCTTGGCTGGAAACAAGTGCAGGAAGCTCCCCTCCTGATTTCTTACACTCCCTTCCCCCCGACGCTCCTCTCCTTTGACTGCTCCCTTCCCCTTTCTTATGCCCCTCTCAGACCACCCAGCGGACGCCTCTTCCCGCCCCCCCATCCCTCCCCTGCGTCTCCTTGTAAAGTTCCATGAGATGCTCGGGGAGCACCTGCTGGTGGGGCACCCAGCACTCCGCTGGGCATCACCCTCCACACCCCTGGCATTTCTCTCCACCTCCAGAGGCTTGGAAAGGAACAGGGCAGGTGAGGCCCTTCACCCACCATCTACGCCATATACCCATCACCATCCCATGAGGAAAAAAAAAAGTAAAACAAAAACAAAAAAAATCTTTTGTACAGAGATATATTTTTATTATACAAAGTTTGTACAGTACCAAAAAAAAAAAAAAAGGTGTAAATTTTTTTTCATTATTGTAGGTAAACGGTAGTGGAAGCCTTTTTTGTAAATGTAACAAAATGTATAAATATGGTTTTCAGAAAACATCCAGTGCTGTAAATATGTAATCTACACACCTTCTTGGCTTGTCTGCAGTATATACATTTAATTTATCTGTCTCTGTATATGAGGCTTCCCCCTGGGGTCCTGCATTATGGTACTTTCCTGAATTTGAAAGCAATTTTAAATTTTTTGAATTCAAATAAAATATAAATTTTTGCATTGGTTTTCTTACATTTTTATGGCCTCTTTCATGACTAGGGGCAAGTGTTTGTTGGGAAAGGGGACGAAAGACATATTTTAGCCTACAATCCAAGGTAGAAATATGGGAGTCCGTTTCTTAACTGCATTGTGTTAACACTGCTACGTGTTGGAAACTCTGAGCAAAAATGATAGTGCATACCCCACATACAAAACTTAACTCAAAATGGATCAAAGACCTAAACATAAGACCTAGAATTATAAAATGCTTACAAGAAAACGTAGGTGGAAAGCTTCATGACATTAGATTTGGCAGTGATCTCCTGTGTATGACATCAAAAGTATAGGCAACAAAAGAAAAAACAGATAAATTGGACCACATCAAAATTCACAACTTCCGTATATCAAAAGATACAATCAACAGAGTGAAAAGGCAAACTATAGAATGGGAGAAAATATTTGCATATCACATATCTGATAAGGGGTTAATATTGAGCATCTATAAAGAACTCTTATGAAAGATTTGAACAGTCATTTCTCCAAAGAAAATATACAAATGGCCAACAAGCATATGAAAAAATGCTCAACATTACTAATCATTAGGGAAATAAAGCCACAATGAGATGTCACTGCATACCCATTAGAATGGCTACTATTGAACAATAATAATAAGTGCTGGTGAGGATGTGGAGAAATTGGAACCCTTGTGCCCCATTGGTGGGAATGTAAAATGTGCAGCCACTATGGAAAACAGTATGGTGATTTCTCAAAACACCAAAAATAGAATTACTATATTATCTAGCAGTTCCACTTCTGAGTACATAGCCAAAAGAGTTAAAAGCAGGGTCACAAAAAGATATGTTAATAGCGGCATTTATTCACAAATACCAAAAAGTAGAAGGAACCCAAATGTCCATCAACAGATGAATGAACAAAATGTGGTACATATGTACAATGAAATATTATTCGGCCTTAAAAAAGAAGAAAACTCTGACCCATACTGCAACATGGATGAGGATATTATGCTAAGTGAAATAAGCCAGTTACACACACACAAAAAAAACAGATACTGTGTGATTCTATTTATACAAGCTACCTTGAGTCATCAAATTCATACAGAAAGTAGAATGGTGGTTGCCAGGGACTAGCGGGAGGCAGGGATGGGGAGTTACTGTTTAATTAGTATAAAGTTTCAGTTTTATAAGATGAAAAGTTTCTGGAGGCCTGAAAGCCCTACACGTTCTTCTTGTTTTAGAACAAAGAGCTCAATTGACACCAGGTATGACTTGTCAGCCTCTACATGATCTCCTGATGGGAGAGATTTTAGTTGAATATGCTATGAAGGCTGTGGAAAATAGTAGTACAGCCACTGGACTCAGAGGTAAAGATGGTGGTGTCTTTGGGGTAGAAAAGGAAGTCTTCCTAAACTTTATGAAGAAGGCTCCAACAAAAGACTTTTTAATATTGATTGGCATGTTGGAATGGTGGTAGCAGGTTTGTTGACAGATGCTCCTTCTTTGGTAACAAGAGAAGCAGCTTCCAACTTTAGATCTAACTTTGGCTATAACATTCCACAAAAACATCTTGTAGATACAGTTGCCATGCATATACATTCTGCAGTGCTTTTGGCTATAGTTTTACAGTAGGCTCTTACAGAGTGAATGGCAGGGCACAATTCTGCAAGATATTTCATACGGTTATTGGGATTGTGCCCTTGGCAAAGACAGGCATGCTGCAAAGATAGAAAATAGAAAAGCTTCCTGTAAAAGAAATGACCTGCCATGTTATTGTTAAGAAGTTGCAAAAATATTTACATAGTACATGATGAAGTTAAGAATAAATCTTTTAAATTAGAACTCAGCAGGTTGGTGAATTAACTAAAGGAAGACATGAAATTATTCCAAAAGGTATAAGGGAAGAAGTAGAGAAACATGCCAAGGAATCTTTGAAGGAAGATGAATCAGATGATGACAATACATAACATTTACTCCAGCATCTATTCTAAGTTTCTTCTGCAGTTCCAGGTAACATTTAGCCCCCTGTGGATTATACACGCTCACTAATCAATTTTCATTAAATTTTTGTATTGTGAAAAGGGAAAAAGAAAAGTTCGGGAAATTGCACAATTATGTGAATATAGTTAATGTACTTAATGCCACTTAACAATGGTTAAGATGATCAATTTCGTGTTACATATATTTTACCACAATAAAATTTTTTTTTATTTATAGTGGAGGCCACATCAGCTCAGACCTAGAACCTGGGGACAAAGAAGCTGCTCCCTTCAGGGCTGGAGTTTGGCCTGGACTGAGGAGCTCAGGATCTGAGGACCACAGTCTAAGGGCAGGTGGGCTTAGGCAGTAGAAACTCTATAGCAGAGAAAGGCCAAATCAAGGAGGGTCATCCAGGCAAGACAGTCATGAGAGGAGTGGTGAGGAAGAAGAAGAAGGAACTGGCAAGAGCTAGGAGCCTATCCTTTCTTAAATGTACTATGCATTTGTTAGCAGTCATCATTTTAGGTAGAAAATTCATCCAAACTACCTTCAGTTTTCTGATTCCCACTACCCTTCACTTTTGCACTGTACCTCGGCTCCAACTGCCCCCCTTGTCACCTCAATAACCTGATTTAGACCAACATTCCCAGTCTTTTGTTTTTTGGGGTTTTGTTTGTTTGTTTGTTTTGTTTTGTTTTGTTTTGTTTGTTTTTTGAGACACAATCTCACTCTGTCGCCCAGGCTAGAATGCAGTGGTGCAATCTCAGCCCACTGCAACCTCCACCTCCTGGTTCAAGCGATTCTCCTGCCTCAGCCACCAGAGTAGCTGGGATTACAGGCACATGCCACCATGCCTGGCTAATTGTTGTATTTGCAGTAGAGACGGAGTTTCACCATGTTTGCCAGGCTGGTCTTGAACTCCTAACCTCAGGTGATCCACCTGCCTTGGCCTCCCAGAGTGCTGGGATTACAGGTGTGAGCCACCGTGCCTGGCCCCCAGTATTAATAAAGGCATTCCATCTGGGACACACTGCCTGGTGTTTCTCTCCCAGCCACAGGGAATCAGCAGGGTGGGTGCAGCCCTCCCACTGAAACCTCAGGTAGCTTGGCAGGGATTCAGGGTCAGGAATTGAACTGTTGTCCAACACAAGTTCCTGTTGGATTGGGAATCAAGAGAGGAAGGGAGCAAATATTAAGTCTAAGTTCAGAATACAAGTTCATACCAGCACACAAACATGCAAATACTTCATAAGAAAACAGCAGACAGGCTGGGCTCATGCCTGTAATCCCAGCACTTTAGGAGACTGAGGCTGGCGGATCACTTGAGGCCAGGAGTTCAAGACCATCCTGGCCAATATGGCAAAACCCTGTCCCTACTAAAAATACAGGAGAAAAAAGAAAGGAAGAAAATAGTAGACAATTTAGTAGACAAAATAGTAGACAATTGCTGGACACCACATAGAGTGGGGAAAGACTTCCAAACAGAACAAGTGTTCATAAGCCGAAGGGCATAGATAGAGGGGCAAGCCCAAACTATGATGCCTTTAAGACAAACTGCACCCCACAAGATCTACCTATACCAAGAGAACAGTGTCCCTGAACTAAGAAATCAAATAAACACTAACACCACTCCATTCCCTCACTCCAGTAGAAGCACCTGTTATTGCTGGTCTAGGAAAATCCTACATATTTATTTTATCATGGACAAAAAAGGTTCATGGACATATCTTCAAAGTTTCCATAAGAATAAAACAGAAAATGAGTAGTAAAGACATTGTAACTTGGGTATATACCTAAGAGTGGAAAAGAGAAAAAAAAGCAAAGAAAAGAAAACATTGTAACTAATTAAAATACTCCCCTAAAAAATAAATGAAGGAAAGCATCCCAACATTAATTAAATATAATCAAGCAATTGTAAATATTAAAGTTTAATACAAACCAGAAGTGTGAAAACTCAGGATACAAATAGACATAAAACAGGAAGAAATAAATGACAGCTTACAATAAAAGAACAAGCATATCTCAGAAATGAAGAGCAAACTGCAAAGTGTTTAACGCGCAACATACAGAAAGAAAGTATAATAAAGCACATATGGGAAGAAAACTTAAATGTCTAAGAAAACAGAAATTATGTAAAGAAGTAAAAAAATATGAGACTGAAAGTGATAAAAGGGCACTTTGGGAGGCCAAGGCAGGCAGGCGGATCACTTGAGGCCAGGAGTTCAAGACCAGCCTGGCCAACATGGTGAAACCTTGATTCTACCAAAAAATACAAAAATTAGCCAGGCATGGTGGCATGTGCCTGTAGTCCCAGCTACTTGGGAGAGTGAGGCAGGAGAATCGCTTGAACTCGAGAGGTGGAGGTTGCAGTGAGCTGAGATTGTGCCACTGCACTCCAGCCTGGGCAACAAAGCGAGACCCCATCTCGAAAAAAAGAGAAAGAGAAGAGAAAAGAGAAGAGAAGAGAAGAGAAGGAAGGAGAAAGAAAGAAAAGAAGAAAGAAAGAGAGAAAGAAAGAAAGAAAGAAAGAAGAAAGAAAGAAAGAGAAAGAAAGAGAAAGAAAGGAAAGAAAGGAAGAAAGAAAGAAAGAAAGAAAGAAAGAAAGAAAGAAAGAAAGAAAGAAAGAAAGAAGGAAAGAAAAAGAAATAAAGAAAGAGAAAGAGAGAAAGAGAAAGAAAAAAAGAAAGAAAAAGAAAGAGGGAGGGAAGGAGGGAAGGAAGGAAGGAAGGAAGGAAGGAAGGAAGGAAGGAAGGAAGGAAGGAAGGAAGGAAGGAAGGAAGGAGAGAAAGAAAAGGAAGAGATAAAAGACAGGCAAAGCAAGCCAATTTATGTACAATAGGAGTCCCTAAAGAAGAAAACCTAAACAAATTAGACAGAATTAATATTTAAAATTATACTCTAGGAAAACTATTTAGAACTAAAAGAAAACCTTAACATATATATTGAAAGGTCCACCAGGTTCCTGGGAAAATTATCCTGCAATGCTCAGCTCCAAGACAAACCCCAGTAAAACCGTAAGATTTTAAAGAAAAAGAAAACATTCTCTGAGCCTCCAGATTATACTAGGTTGTTAACAGATTTCTTAATAGCCACACACAAAGCAAAACTGAAGGAAAGAAAGTATAAGCCAAGAATTTTATTTGCAATGATTTTTATGCATCCAGACGATGAGAATACAGTAATGAATATTCAAGAATTCAGGAATATTTTCCTCAGCAGCCCTTCCTGAAGAATCTACTGGGAGGATAAGTTTTAACCAACCAAGTGATAGCTGAGGAATTTCAGCAAAAGGACTGGTGTTAAGAATTGAAAACTGCATATTGAAATCTACAATAAAGATGAAAATAAAGACCGAAGAATAGTATGTAAATGTCCTAGGTTCTGACAAAGTGGAGATAACATGATTTTGTAATGGGAAGAGAAAGAAGAGAGAAAGGGGAAAGTAAAATGAGCCCATTGGTTGCCACATAGATAACAGGTGCAAGTCAAAGACCATCGAAAGGTTTCTCAGACTGGGCACTATGGACATTTTGGGCCAGATGATTTTTTCGTTGTAGAGCCTGGCTGTCCTGTGCATTATAGGATGTTTAGCAGCATACCTGGCCTCTCTGCCCAATAGATGCACACCTCTCCCAATTGTGACAACCAAAAATGCTTCCAGACATTGCCCACTGTCTTCTGGGGAACAAAATGGATGCACTCCTCCCACCTCTGTTGAAAGTCATTGATCAACAGATGCATTGGTTGAGAACCAGTTAATAAAACAGTAAGACCCTAAATAGAAAAAAGAGGACTAACGACATTATATAAATATATTAATATAAAACTAATTACTAGAATAAAAATATAAATTTTGCCAAATACTAATACACATATTTTAAGTACTCCAAAAAAACACACTGTGAAAGAAGCAATGAATATGACAAATGCATGAAGTAAATACAACACAAAAATAATATGACAGACCTGAAAAGAAACGTAGCCACTATATCATTAAATATAATTAGGTCTAATTTTTTTTATACTTTAAGTTCTAGGGTACATGTGCACAACGTGCAGGTTTGTTACCTATGTACACGTGTCATGTTGGTGTGCTGCATCCTTTAACTCGTCATTTACATTAGGTATATCTCTTAATGCTATCCCTCCCCTCTCTCCCCACCCCACGACAGGCCCTGGTGTGTGATGTTCCCCACCCTGTATCCAAGTGTTCTCATTGTTCAGTTCCCAACTATGAGTGAGAACATATGGTGTTTGGTTTTCTGTCCTTGCGATAGTTAGCTCAGAATGATGGTTTGCAGCTTCATCCATGTCCCTACAAAGCACATGAACTCATCCTTTTTTATGGCTGCATAGTATTCCATGGTGTATATGTGCCACATTTTCTTAATCCAGTCTATCATTGATGGACAACGGGGTTGGTTCCAAGTCTTTGCTATTGTGAATAGTGCCGCAATAAACAAATGTGTGCATGCGTCTTTACAGCAGCATGATTTATAATCCTTTGGGTATATACCCAGTAATGGGATGGCTGGGTCAAATGGTAGTTCTAGTTCTAGATCCTTGAGGAATCGCCACACTGTCTTCCACAATGGTTGAACTAGTTTAGAGCCCCACCAACAGTGTAAAAGTGTTCCTATTTTTCCACATCCTCTCCAGCATCTGTTGTTTCCTGACTTTTTAATGATTGCCATTCTAACTGGTGTGAGATGGTATCTCATTGTGGTTTTGATTTGCATTCCACTGATGGCCAATGATGATGAGCATTTTTCATGTGTCTGTTGGCTGCATAAATGTCTTCTTTTGAGAAGTGTCTGTTCATATCCTTTGCTCACTTTTTGATGGGGTTGTTTGATTTTTTCTTGTAAATTTGTTTAAGTTCTTTGTAGATTCTGGATATTAGCCCTTTGTCAGATGGGTAGATTGCAAAACTTTTCTCCCATTCTGTAGGTTGCCTGTCCACTCTGATGGTAGTTTCTTTTGCTGTGCAGAAGTTCTTTCGTTTAAATAGATCCCATTTGTCTATTTTGGCTTTTGTTGCCATTGCTTTTGGTGTTTTAGTCATGAAGTCCTTGCCCATGTCTATGTCCTGAATGGTATTGCCTAGGTTTTCTTCTAGGGTTTTTATGGTTTTAGGTCTAACATTAGTCCTAGGTTTTAGGTCTAACATTAGTCTTTAATCCATCTTGAATTAATTTTTGTATAAGGTGTAAGGAAGGGATCCAGTTTCAGCTTTCTACATATGGCTAGCCAGTTTTCCCAGCACCATTTATTAAATAGGGAATCCTTTCCCCATTTCTTGTTTTTGTCAGGTTTGTCAAAGATCAGATGGTTGTAGATGTGTGGTATTATTTCTGAGGGCTCTGTTCTGTTCCATTGGTCTATATCTCTGTTTTGGTACCAGTACCATGCTGTTTTAGTTACTGTAGCCTTGTAGTATAGTTTGAAGTCAGGTAGCATGATGCTTACAGCTTTGTTCTTGTGGCTTAGGATTGTCTTGGCTATGCGGGCTCTTTTTTGGTTCCATATGAAATTTAAAGTAGTTTTTTCCAATTCTGTGAAGAAAGTCATTGGTAACTTGATGGGGATGGCATTGAATCTATAAATTACCTTGGGCAGTATGGCCATTTTCACGATATTGATTCTTCCTATCCATGAGCATGGAATGTTCTTCCATTTGTTTGTGTCCTCTTTTATTTCATTGAACAGTGGTTTGTAGTTCTCCTTGAAGAGGTCCTTCACATCCCTTGTAAGTTGGATTCCTAGGTATTTTATTCTCTTTGAAGCAATAGTGAATAGGAGTTCACTCATGATTTGGCTCGCTGTCTCTTATTGGTGTATAGGAAGGCTTGTGATTTTTGCACATTGATTTTGTATCCTGAGACTTTGCTGAAGTTGCTTCTCAGCTTAAGGAGATTTGGGGCTGAGATGATGGGGTTTTCTAAATATATAATCATGTCATCTGCAAACAGGGACAATTTGACCTCCTCTTTTCCTAATTGAATACCCTTTATTTCTTTCTCCTGCCTGACTGCACTGGCCAGAACTTCCAACACTATGTTGAATACAAGTGGTGAGAGAGGGCATCCCTGTCTTGTGCCAGTTTCCAAAGGGAATGCTTCCAGTTTTTGCCCTTTCAGTATGATATTGGCTGTGGGTTTGTCATAAATAGCTCTTATTATTTTGAGATACATCCCATCAATACCTAGTTTATTGAGTTTTTAGCATGAAGAGCTGTTGAATTTTGTGGAAGGCCTTTTCTGCATCTGTTGAGAAAATCATGTGGTTTTTGTCATTGGTTCTGTTTATATGGTGGATTATGTCTATTGATTTGCATATGTTGAACCAGCCTTGCATTCCAGGGATGAAACCAATTTGATCATGGTGGATAAGCTTTTTGATGTGCTGCTGGATTCAGTTTGCCAGTATTTTATTGAGGATTTTTGCATCGATGTTCATCGGGGATATTGGTCTAAAGTTCTCTTTTTTTGTTGTGTCTCTGCCAGGCTTTGATATCAGAATGATGTTGGCCTCATAAAATGAGTTAGGGAGGATTCCCCCTTTTTCTATTGATTGGAATAGTTTCAGAAGGAATAGTACCAGCTCTTCTTTGTACCTCTGGTAGAATTCAGCTGTGAATCCATCTGATCCTGGACTTTTTTTGGTTGGTAGGCTATTAATTATTGCCTCAATTTCAGAGCCTGTTATTGGTCTCTTCAGGGATTCAACTTCTTCCTGGTTTAGTCTTGGGAGGGTGTATGTGTCCAGGAATTTATCCATTTCTTCTAGATTTTCTAGTTTATTTGCATAGAGGTGTTTGTTTTTTGTTGTTGTTGTTTGTTTGTTTTATTGAGACAGAGTCTTGCTCTGTCGCCCAGGCTGGAGTGCAGTGGCACGATCTCAGCTCACTGCAAGCTCCGCCTCTGGGTCCACACCATTCTCCTGCCTCAGCCTCCTGAGTAGCTGGGACTACAGGCACCTGCCACCACGCCTGGGCAAGTTTTTTTTTTTTTTTTTTTTTTTTTTTGTATTTTTAGCAGAGACAGGGTTTCACCATGTTAGCCAGGATGGTCTTGATCTCCTGACCTCGTGATCCGCCTGCCTCAGCCTCCCAAAGTGCTGGGATTACAGGTGTGAGACACCGCGCCTGGCCAGAGGTGTTTATGGTATTCTCTGATGGTAGTTTGTATTTCTGTGGGATCAGTGGTGATATCCCCTTTATCATTTTTTATTGCATCTATTTGATTCTTCTCTCTTTTCTTCTTTATTAGTCTTGCTAGTGGTCTACCAATTTTGTTGATCTTTTCAAAAAACCAGCTCCTAGATTCATTGATTTTTTTGAAGGGTTTTTTGTGTCTCTATCTCCTTCAGTTCTGCTCTGATCTTAGTTATTTCTTGCCTTCTGCTAACTTTGGAATGTGTTTGCTTTTGCTTCTCTAGTTCTTTTAATTGTGATGTTAGGGTGTCAATTTTAGATCTTTCCTGCTTTCTCTTATGGGCATTTAGTGCTATAAATTTCCCTCTACACACTACTTGAAATGTGTCCCAGAGATTCTGGTATGTTGTGTCATTGCTCTCATTGGTTTCAAAGAACATCATTTCTGCCTTCATTTTGTGATGTACCCAGTAGTCATTCAGGAGCAGGTTGTTCAGTTTCCATGTAGTTGAGCGGTTTTGAGTGAGTTTCTAAATCCTGAGTTCTAGTTTGATTGCATTGTAGTCTGAGAGACAGTTTGTTATAATTTCTATTATTTTACATTTACTGAGGAGTGCTTTACTTCCAACTATGTGGTCAGTTTTGGAATAAATGCGATGTGGTGCTGAGAAGAATGTTGTTGGGAGCAAGCCCCCCAAAATCTGGCCATAAACTGGCCCCAAAACTGGCCATAAACAAAATCTCTGCAGCACTATAACATCTTCTTAATGGCCCTAATGCCCAAGCTGGAAGGTTGTGGGTTTATGGGAATGAGGGCAAGGAACACCTGGCCCACCCAGGGTGGAAAACCGCTTAAAGGCATTCTTAACCCACAAACAATTAGCATGAGCAAACTGTGTCTCAAGGGTGTGTTCCTGCTGCAGTTAATTCGGCCCATCCCTTTGTTTCCCATAAGGGATACTTTTAGTTAATTTAATATCTATAGAAACAATGCTAATGACTGGTTTGCTGTTAATAAATATGTGGGTAAATCTCTGTTTGGGGGTCTCAGCTCTGAAGGCTGTGAGACCCCTGTTTCCCCACTTCACACCTCTACATTCCTGTGTGTGTGTCTTTAATTCCTCTAGTGCCACTGGGTTAGGGTCTCCCCAACTGAGCTGGTCTCGGCAAATGTATATTCTGTTGATTTGGGGTGGAGAGTTCTGTAGATAGACATCTACAGACCTATCTGTAGATAGGTCTGCTTGGTGCAGAGCTGAGTTCAATTCCTGGATATCCTTGTTAGCGTTCTCTCATTGATCTGTCTAATGTTGACAGTGGGGTGTTAAAGTCTCCCATTATTATTGTGTGGGAATCTAAGTGTCTTTGTAGGTCTCTAAGGACTTGCTTTATGAATCTGGGTGCTCCTGTATTGGGTGCATATATATTTAGGATAGTTAGCTCTTCTTGTTGAATTGATCCCTTTACCATTATGTAATGGCCTTCTTTGTCTCTTTTGATCTTTGTTGGTTTAAAGTCTGTTTTATCAGAGACTAGGATTGCAATCCCTGCTTTTGTTTGTTTGTTTGTTTTCCACTTGCTTGGTAGATTTTCCTCCATCCCTTTATTTTGAGCCTATGTGTGTCTCTGCACGTGAGATGGGTCTCCCGAATGCAGCACACTGATGGATCTTGACTCTTTATCCAATGTGCCAGTCTGTGTCTTTTAATTGGAGCATTTAGCCCATTTACATTTAAGGTTAATATTGTTATGTGTGAATTTGATCCTGTCATTATGATGTTAGCTTGTTATTTTGCTCATTAGTTGATACAGTTTCTTCCTAGCATCAATGGTCTTTACAATTTGGCATGTTTTTACAATGGCTGGTACTGGTGGTTCCTTTCCATGTTTAATGCTTCTTTCAGGAGCTCTTGTAAGGCAGGCCTGGTGGTGACAAAATCTCTCAGCATTTGCTTGTCTATAAAGGATTTTATTTGTCCTTCACTTATGAAGCTTAGTTTGGCTGGATATGAAATTCTGAGTTGAAAATTCTTTTCTTTAAGAATGTTGAAGATTGGCCCCCACTCTCTTCTGGCTTGTAGAGTTTCTGCTGAGAGATCCACTGTTAGTCTGATGGGCTTCCCTTTGTGGGTAACCCGACCTTTCTCTCTGACTGCGCTTAACATTTTTTCCTTCATTTCAACTTTGGTGATCTGATAATTATATGTCTTGGAGTTGCTCTTCTCGAGGAGTATCTTTGTGGTGTTCTCTGTATTTCCTGAATTTGAATGTTGGCCTGCCTTGCTAGGTTGGGGAAGTTCTCCTGGATAATATCCAGAAGAGTGATTTCCAACTTGGTTCCATTCTCCCCATAACTTTCAGGTACACCAATCAGACATAGATTTGGTCTTTTCACATAGTCCCATATTTCTTGGAGGCTTTGTTCATTTGTTTTTACTCTTTTTTCTCTAAACTTCTCTTCTCACTTCATTTCATTCACTTGATCTTCAATCACTGATACCCTTTCTTCCACTTGATCGAATCAGCTACTGAAGCTTGTGCATGTGTCACGTAGTTCTCGTGCCATGGTTTTCAGCTCCATCAGGTCATTTAAGGTCTTCTCTATGCCGTTTATTCTAGTTAGTCATTCGTCTAATCTTTTTTCAAGGTTTTTGGCTTCTTTGCAATGGGTTCGAACATTCTCCTTTAGCTCAGAGAAGTTTGTTATTACCAATTGTCTGAAGCCTTCCTTCTTCTCTCAACTCGTCAAAGTCATTCTCCATCCAGCTTTGTTCCATTGCTGGCAAGGAACTGTGTTCCTTTGGAGGAGAAGAGGCACTCTGATTTTTAGAATTGTTAGCTTTTCTGCTCTGGTTTCTCCCCATCTTTGTGGTTTTATCTATCTTTGGTCTTTGATGATGGTGACATACAGATGGGGTTTTGGTGTGGATGTCCTTTCTGTTTGTTAGTTTTCCTTCTAATAGTCAGGACCCTCAGCTGCAGGTCTGTTGGAGTTTGCCTGGGTATCACCAGCAGAGGCTGCAGAACAGCAAATATTGCTGCACAGCAAATGTTGCTGCCTGCTTCTTCCTCTGGAAGCTTCATCTCAGAGGGGCACCTGGCTGTATGAGGTATCAGTTGGCCCCTACTGGGAGGTGTCTCCAAGTTAGGCTACTCGGGGGTCAGGGATCCACTTGAGGAGGCAGTCTGTCTGTTCTCAGATCTCAAACTCCGTACTGGGAGAACCACTACCCTCTTCAAAGCTGTCAGACAGGGACGTTTAAGTCTGCAGAAGTTTCTGCTGCCTTTTGTTCAGTTATGCCCTGCCCCCAGAGATAGAGTCTACAGAGGCAGGTAGGCCTCCTTGAGCTGTGGAGGGCTCCACCCAGTTTAAGCTTCCTGGCTGCTTTGTTTACCTACTCAAGCCTCAACAATGGCAGACACCACTCCCCCAGCCTCGCTGCCACCGTGCAGTTTGATCTCAGACTGCTGTGCTAGCAGTGAGTGAGGCTCTGTGGGTGTGGGACCCTCTGAGCCAGGTGCAGGATATTATCTCCTGTGTACCATTTGCTAAGACCATTGGAAAAGGGCAGTATTAGGGTGGGAGTGTCCCAATTTTCCAGGTACCGCCTGTCATGGCTTTCTTTGGCTAGGAAAGGGAATTCCCCGACCCTTGCACTACCTGGGTGAGGCAATGCCCTGCCCTGCTTTGGCTCACACTTTGTGGGCTGCACCCACTGTCTGACAAGCCCCAGTTAGATGAACCTGGTACCTCAGTTGGGAATGCAGAAATCACCCATCTACTGCATCGCTCATGCTGGGAGCTGTAGACTGGAGCTGTTCCTATTTGGCCATCTTGGAACCCCACCTTTAATTAGGTTTAATTATAAAGATGTTCAGATTATCTCACAAAATAAAACTCGACTCTGTGCTATCACAAGAGGCATAAACAAAGTGATTTAAAATGGCTTAAATACCATGTATTGAAATCTAAAAAAAAAACAAAGGAATAACAGGCATATGCAAACAAGAAAACAGGAATCACCATCCTCACACCAGGTAAGTTAGAATTCAGGGCCAAAGGCATGAAATAGGACAAGGAAGTACACTTTACAGCACTAAAGGAGACAATTCACAATGAAGATATAACAGATATCAATAACTATGCACCCAATAAGAAAATGCATGTGTCATAAAGCAGAAACTAGGAGGTGCAAAGAGAAATCAGAGCATGCCAATAACAGCAGTTTTAACTCACCACTCTCAGTCCATAACAAATCAAAGAAACAAAAGGAAGGCTGTAGAAGACCTAACCAAAATAATCATAAGGAAGTTTTTATGAATATGAATATATGTCAAACTCTGTAATCCAATATTAGAGAATATGCTTTCTTTTGAAGCATACATGGAACATTCATGCAAATATCCCTTATATGTAAAGAACTTTTAAAAATTGAGAAAAATAAGTCTGAAAGTACCATAAGCAAACATTCAAAGACTATGAAAGAAAAGACATGCAAAAATCTTGAACTATATGAAAAAGTACTCTCTTTCACTCCATTATTCCTTACCTATTAGATCAGCAAAAATCCAAAAGCTAGACAGCACACTGTCGACAAAAATGTGGGAGAAACTGGCACTGTCACTGCTGGCCCGACTCACAGAGAATTTGACAATATACACCATTTGAGCAACGAATACACTAAAAGCCCAGACTCTACCACCACACACTATATCCATGTAACATGACTGCACTCACACCCCTAAATCTAGAAAAATAAAATAATAATAATAAAGGCAATGGATGGAAACATGGTAACTGTGTTTGCATCTATGAGTTCATAATAATATTTTTAAGACAAATAATCCTATTTAAAAGTGGGTAAAAGGCATGAATAGACATTTCTCAAAAGAAAATATATGGATAGTCAACAAACCTATGAAAAAATGCTCAACATCACTACTCATGAGGGAAATGCAAATTAAAACCACAATGAGGCCAGGCCCAGTGGCTCATGCCTGTGATCCCAGCACTTTGGGAGGCTGAGGCAGGTGGATCAACTGAGGTCAGGAGTTTGAGACCAGCCTGACCAACATGGTGAAACCCTGTCTCTACTAAAAAATACAAAAATTAGCCAGGCATGGTGGCAGGTGCCTGTAATCTCAGCTATTCAGAAGGCTGAGGCAAGAGAATCACTTGAACTCAGGAGGCAGAGGTTGCAGTGAGCCGAGATCGCACCACTGCACTGCAGCCTAGGTGACAGAGCAAGACTCTGTCTCAAAAAAGAAAAAAAAGAAAAGAAAACCCACAATGAAATACCACCTTACTCCTGCGAGAATCGCCATTATGGATAAGTGAAAAAACAAGAGATGTTGACATAGATGTGGGGAAATGAGAACACTTAGATGCTGCTGGTGGGAATGTAAATTAGTACCTCTATGGAAAGCAGTATGGAGATTCTTTAAAGAGCTAAAAGTAGATCTGCCATTTGATCCATCAGTCCCACTACTGGGTATCTACCCAAAGGAGAATAAGTCATTATATGAAAAAGACACTTGTGCATGTATGTTTAGAGCAGCACAGTTCACAGTTGCAAAGATGTGGAACCAACCTAAGTGTCCATCAACTAATGAGTGGACAAGGAAAATGTGGTATACGTACACCATGAAATACTATTCAGCCATTAAAATCAATGAAATAATGTCTTTTGCAGCAACTTGGATGGAGCTGGAGGACTTTATTCTAAGTGAAGTAACACAGGAGTGGAAAAACCAAAAACGACATGTTCTCACTTATAAGTGGGAGCTAAGCTATGAGTATGCAAAGGCATACAGAGTGATACAATGGACTTCAGAGACTCAGAAAGTGGAGGCTGGGAGGGGGGCTAGAGATAAAAAGTACACACTATGTACAATGTACACTAACTCACACAGGTGCAGTGAAATCTCAGAATTCACCTCTATATAGTTCATTCATGTAACAAAAACTACTTGGACCCCAAAAGCTATTGAAATAAACACAAATAATAACATTTTTTTAAAAACTCATTAGTCACTTACAGAAAATATTAAGAAACCAGCTATATTTTGATAACCAGTAAGTAAAAGGAGGGAAGAGCAAGCATTCATTCTGCTTTTTGTATGCAATGTATGTCAGGGTAACTAAATATTAAGAAGGGAAGTCGCTTTATAAAAGTATTGCAGCCAGTAAATGAAGAATAGAATTTATCACCATTTTGAAACCTTTATTAAAATAAATTCTGGCAATGATCATAAATAACTGCTAATATCACAAAAAGTGAGGCAACCAGACATTATATGCCTTCTGATGGAAGTACACAACAACCACCTAGAAGTATTCTTGCCAAAAAAAATATCAAATTTGAATCTGTTTAAACCCTGGATCTAAATACCAGTTTACAGGAAATACAGATGACAGAGAAACAAGTTCAATGATACCATAATGATGTAATTGACAACATATTCTGGAAAACTCCTCAGTGAAAATGACCTCATCTTAAATCCAGTTGTGATGTATGACATTAACTTGAATTCAGATTCAAACAAGCTGTTCTTAAAAATTTTGAGACAATATATGAAGTAGGAACTTCATATATGGTTGGTTCCATTCATATATTTGAGACAATATATGAAGTAGCAAGTTATTAACCTGAGCCTCTGTGGCTCTGTGGTAAACTGGGGATAGCAACAACAATATTTCATTGAGTTGTGCTGAGGCTGAAATGATATCATCCACCCAAGGTCCTTAGCAGCATGCCTGGCCTCTAGGCTCTTTATAGCTATTGGCTGTCAATTACTGGTTAAATGAATAGGGAGGAAAGAAGCTATGATCTGGAGGCAGCCGCAAGGAGTGAGGAGAAAGAACAGCAAACCCGCCTCCCACCAGGAGGAACTTGGGCTATATGCAAATAAGCAGCCTCCATCTGAAAGGGCTGCAGGGAGGTGGGATCCTCTGGAGAAAGCCAGGTTTCTTATTTATTTATTTAGTAGAAATGAGGTCTCACTGTCTTGCCCAGGCTGGTCTCCAACTCCTGGCTTCTAGTGATCCATCCACTTCAGACCTCCAGAAGTGCTGGGATTACAGGTGGGAGTAACTGCACCTAGCCCCAGCAGCTTCTTGACATGGGGCCAACAGATGGCCAGCCCCAGCCATGAGGCATCTCCCTCAGGTAGGGCTTTTTCCTAGTATTACATTCTCAGTTGTACTGGCCTTGGTCAGCTCTCTGGCTACCTACATTGGACCCGTTCAGATAACAGTTCTTGTTCCTGCCTGAATTGGCTGGCCAGCCTGAGTGGACCCTGACATTTGTAACTGACCTGTATGCCTTACTGCACTTGTGGTCAAACTACAGCTAACAGCAAGAGCATGGAGTATAAGGAGTCTGTGATCTCTGTCCTGTCTTCCAGGAAGGTAAGCCCTGTGGGTCTGGTCAGCCTGGAGTAACTGCTAGAAAGAAGTTACATGAAAACATGTAAGCAAGACCCAGAGCTTGCTCCTCAGGGAGACCATGACTCATTTCCTCCCAGATCTCATCTTTGTCCCAAGACATGCAGAATATTAGTACATGCCAACCACTAGTAACACCTATACTTGAGATCCGACCCCTACAAGAAAAAAACAGGTTCTCAGTGGATTGTGAGCAACACGAAATCACAATCAAAATTCAGTGATAACAGAGCTGTATTAGTCAACTTCCGCGCTGCTATAAAGAACTGCCTGAGACTGGGTAATTTATAAAGGAAAGAGGTTTAATTGACTCACAGTTCCACATGGCTGGGGAGGCCTCAGGAAACTTACATTCATGGCAGAAGGGGCAGCAAACATGTCCTTCATCACATAGTGGCAAGAGAAAGAAGTGCAGAGCAAAATGGGGAAAAATCACTTATAAAACCATCAGATTTCATGAGAACTCACTCACTATCACAAGATCACCATAGGGGTAACCGCCCCCATGATTCAGGTACCTCCCACCAGGTCCCTCCCATAACACATGGGGATTGTGGGAACTACAGTTCAAGATGAGATTTGGGTGGGAACACAACCAAACCATATTAAGGTCCTAAAAGGCAAAGTTGCCTATATCCCGTTCAATAAGGACAAAAGAGTGAGCATGTATTAGGAAACTTCAACCTTGAGCTACAGTCTTTTGAATGTTGTCAGGAGGAGAATGGGTGGAGGAAGGCGAGGAAAGAATATAAAGACCCTCCAGCTCTCCCCTCTTTCTCAAGTACAAAGTGTGATCAGTTCTGTTCCTGAACCAGGAAGCAAATGAGAGAAATCAGGTAAGTTTCAGCCCTCTGGGAACTCATTCCTGTCTTTTCATCCATAATCATCCTTGTATTTGGATTTCAGACACCTCTGTCTTCCTAGCACAGGGATCCTGAGAGACATATCAAAGTAGATGCATAGGGACCAGCAGACCGAGATGCCACTGGTATGAGCAAGAGGCCATGGCTCCTGGGGTTGTGGACATGCCTGAAGAGCCACCCATGTCTGAACGACCACAAGGAACAATGAAAAGAAGACAACCGCCCAGAACAAGGGGCTTGAGACCTTGGCCCCAATCTCCCTGACAGCCTGTGTCTCGGTGACTTGCGTTCCTTTTCTCCTCCATGCTTTTGGTGTAACCAGGAAGAAGCCAGAAGAATCCAAAACACATTCCTTTTTTGGCAGTTTAATATAATTTATTAACTTATCAGGCCATTCCATCCCAAAATACAATTTGACCAGCTTTAAGAGATGTACATAACAGCACAAGAAAAAGAAAATAACAGAAAATGGGGAAGTGAAAGCAAAGCCAAATAAAATGAAGCCAGGGATTGGTCCACAAATTGCAAAACAAAAGGGCCTGTTCAGGTTTTAGAATTGGATATTAAATCCCTGAGGCTCCTGGTGGACAAAATTTCATCCATTTTAATTTCACAGTCCCCAAGAGGAAATTAAAATCAATCACAAATGTCTCATTTCCATAAGAAATTAGTTGGTTGAGAAAAGTCCTGCGAGATGACACCTGTGCTTCCTGTTTCTCTAGGACACACCAGCCAGGTTTAGCATGAGGCTCCTGCCCCTACTACTGATGCTGGTGCTCCAGCCTAGCTGGACTTACCTCTCCATCTGTTTCTGGAAACTTCAGGAATAGGGTTGGGTTGGTGACCTCCATACACGGTCATGAACAAGCCCTTTCCTCTCAAGTGCTGTCCACAGAGGGATTCTCTACTGCTCTGGCCCCCTGGGTGAAGTCTGCAGTGGAGGATTGCAAAGGTCTCACCACCACTTCCTGCTGGTCCCCAGTGCCTATAAATATGTGGAAGCTTCTCTGTGGTCCATGAATCCCCACAAAGCACTGAAGCCAAGTGTGTTCTATGTGGAAGGAGAAGACTCCTTTCTCCTCTGTTCCACATTTGTCACCTGCCACCAAGTTAGGGCTCCGTGAGCCCCAGCGACTTGAGATTCTAGTGATCACAGCTCTGCCAGCCTTGGCCTGTGGCTCCTCTCCTGCTTGGGCTCTGACACATCCGTAATGCTGCTCCAGGACCAGCTCAGAGAGTGACTCTTGTTTTCCTAATCCCCCATCCTGTGACCCTCACCCTCAAGGTGGCACAATTATGGGATATTTTTCTACAATGAAAATGTGAAGAAAAAAAAAGTGACTTTAGAAATAAGTATCATGTAATGGCAGGCATGATCAGAAGCATCTTTACACACAGAAAGAATCACCAACAGTGCCCTGATTAGAAAATCAATGTCTATGTGAATCCCTAGTCGACTATAGCGTGTTTAGGTATAATTATCTAATTGGATTCTTCTTTTTACTCATCTAATGCTCTTGACTTAACCAAGTGGCTCTTAAAACAAAGAAGCTCTCAGCTTTGAGGAGTGGGGGAACCGAACACACACCGAAAAGAACTGGGACCTCTCAAACTCTCTGTCTCTTTCTCCAAGCAGCATAAAATGGGGTTACTGGGGTGCAGGTTCCTGTAGGGTTCCTAACAGAGACCAGGTGAGAGATGCAGCACACGGAGGTGAGGAGAAAGGTCACCCGCTCAGCTGCAGCATGGGGTGGGGGAAGCAACAATAAGGTAAGGAAGGAACATGCCTTTGCCCCCCAAAAACAGGCATTAATTTGGAGGTAAGTGCAGGCTTGCTGAAAGTCAGAGGGAGGGCAAAATGATGCTAAAGACATGGTAGCAGTAATACTGATGCTGGGAGTGTGAAGAAATAGCCAGGAGCTGTGGGGCAAAAGGTTCCAGTGTCTACCATCCCAGGCCTCCAGGCCCATTTCAAATCCCTCCTCTCCTGCAAAGCCTTCCCTGAGCTCCTGCTGCGTGGAGCACTAACCCCTTGTAGCAGACTGGGGCAGGGGCTTGAGATTGGTGTTTGCTATTAACAGGTGGGGGAGCTGAGGGATGCCCAAATGGAGGATGGGATCAAAACTGAGGTCAGGCGAGCTTTGGGAGGCTGAGCTGGGAGGATCAAGATCAGCCTGGGCAACACAAGACCCCCATCTCTCCAAAAAAAAAAAAGAGAAAAAAATGAGGTAAGGGAATATTTTGAATGATTAATTTTGACTTTAGATATTGACTCCATTCAGAAAGAGACCTCTCAGGCAGCTGGGTAACCCCAGCCCACCTGGAAATGCTCTTAGAAGGAAGAAAGTATTGGCAGAACTGAGTCCAGGATGAGTCCAAATGGGTAGGTCTCTCCAGGCATGTGCAGGGGAGGCTGGGTGGGAGCCACTGAGTGTGTACATCAATGCATGTGCTGGATGGGTAGGCCAAGAGCCCCATGATGGGTGATGGTAGACACAGGGGCTTTGAGAGGCCCAGGAGTCACCCAAGCACAGCTGGTTGGCAGACAGCTGGGCTCCTAAGAGGAGAGGCCACAGCAGGAGACAGATCTGGAAGTCATTAGCATCTACATAGAAGAAAAGAGAGAAAGAAAGGAAAAGAAAGGGAAACAGAGTGAATGAAGAAGCAAACCCAGGACAGAACTCTGGAGTACAAAGACCCAGAATAGCCTGGGTGAGGCAAGTTCACCTGCAACGCCCACACCCACTCCAGACATCACTGCCTTCATTACTTCAAAACTGCACCCCTGTCCCCAAAGGGTGTTACTCCCCTTCAGAAAGTGACTCAATTCTTTTCTGCAGCCCGAAAGCAGAGAGCTATCCCCACAGGGGGCCCCAGAACAAGATGAGGCAGGAAGGACTAGCCAGAGCTCCTGACTATACTATTTAGCATGGAGGGAGCCTAGCTGCTTTACACTGCTTCTGGGAGGAGGCCACAGGGGACAATGAGGCCGAGGCAGCCATGACCATTAGTTCAGCTGCTGAGGTCAAGGCCTAAGAAAAAACCAAGTATCTGACAAAGTCTTGGCCCCTCCTTTCCCTGCCCCTACCTTTGGGTCTGCTGCCTCCTGGGAGTCTGGGGAATGGAAGGCCTAAGGTCTTTTAAGTACCTTTTGGTCACTTCAGCCAATGCCCTTCTTGGGGTGGAGGGTGAAGAAATCAAGGGGAGGCAGCCATCTGGGGAGACAATCCTGCCTTTAGTAGCTCACATGATGTAACACCCTCCCAGGGCAGCATTTGCTGGTTTGGTTTTCCATAACCAGGGTCTGACCTGTGGCCAGGAAGGCTGAGAAACTGTCCACGCATTCTACAGACTCCCAAGAGCAGACTCACACTAGCAAAGCTCAGGGTGGGTAAAACCAGATGTCAGTTTATGTGAGCAGTACAGACCTACTGGAGGGTCAGGCATGGAACACTGCAGCCCCCCGAAAGAGTGCTTCTTCCAAAGGAAGTCGGGTAAGACAAGGAGGAAGGGACCACCTGGGCCATTTTCTCTCCTGGCCCACACCGGCCTTGCTTTCATGACTGAACCTCAACTAAGATTCATGAGACAAGAATGGCAGATAATAAACATCAAAACTCTTCCCTAAAGACATGAGACACTAACACACTACCAAGTCCAGGGGAAAGGGTAACCAAGTGGAGAGGATTATCACCTCACATCCACACAGAGCTCAGCCTGGCTTCCACAGTGAGCGCTCCAGAAAACTCAGGGCTACAATGAAGAATTCAGGGGTCAGTTACAAGGAAGGCAGGATCCAAAAAATGATGGTGGGTGGTGGGAGTAGGGAGTGGTCTAGATCTCCTTTGAGGGCCATCTTCCTCTCCATTCAGCACTATCAAGTAGCTCTGTCCTAGGCCCAATACTTGAATCTGAAATTCTTCCTTTCTCATTAGTTTAAGTACTCTGCATACACAGATCTCTAGTCCTAGCCTCTCCCCTAGCTTCTAGCCATATCCAAATGCATAGCATCACCATGATTTCCCTTAGGCACCTCAAGTTCTAGACATCCAAAACTAAACTTCTCATCTTCTGCCCTCCTGTTCTATCAGCCTCTCCTCCTTGTGCTCCCAATTCTGAATAAGGACATGCTCTACCCTGTCACCAAAGGCATTCTAGCTTTCCTCTGACGTCCTCCCATCTGCCTCTGAGACCTCTCCCATTCATTCCCTCCTCCTCAGTGTCACCACTGCTCTAGTTCAGACCCTAGCCTTTAGCTGAAATATCACAACAGTGTCCCAACAGGCCATTCTAATTGCAGCATATCCAAGTTCCATTCAGCTGTCAGATTTCAACCATGCACATCTGAACACTGCCCCAGGCCTGGTGTTGACACTCCATTTATATGTGAGGTACTCAGTGACCTTGCCCCAGCACCCCTCTAATATCAGCTCCCTGTTTCCAACCTCCCATCATACACCCCCACCCTGAATCCATGCTATTCCATACAACAGTGCCTTTCCCTGGAACTCCCTCCCTCTCCCTCACCTCAGGATCCTTCCTCTCAGCTCACATTATTAGACAATATCACTGTATTATTGCAGTTATTGACATCTGCTAACTTCTACCCAGGGTTCATCCCATGACCCCTGCCTCGCAGAGAGAACGTGGGCCAGGAAAGGTAAACTGGGAGGGAGCTGATGGTGATCCTAGTGGGGCTGGTTCTTGGGAAGGGAGGTTCTGAAGCAGAGGAAGGGGTTAAGAAGGGATCTCACTCTGTGGGAGTAGCAAATCTCTCCACCGGCTTCCTCGTGTGTTAATAAAAGCTCCGTTCTTCAAGGCCGCTTCACATCCACTATCTGATAGGTACTTCCCCAGTCCATGAAACAAGCAGGTTATGAACACATCCCAGTATCTTAAGAGGATGGCAGGAGGGGGATTTTCCTTTAAAGTCCTGTGGAAACTGAAGTCCTTGGTCAACAGTTTTAAACCCTTCTAAGGAGAAACTCTGGAGGCCAAAGTGCTGCAAATGCTTAAAACCATCCTATGTGAACCTTTCTTACTTAGCCTGTCCATGTGGGAGGCGAGTGTGAACGGCCAACATACAGAAAGCCCTGGGCAGGCCTGGGACAGGATGGCTCAGGGTAAAATTGTGCCAAGAACCTGGAACGCAGAACAGTGGTCAAGGCCCTCTCAGTAGATGACCATACATACCAGCACCTTCCACCTCAGTCCTGGCATGGGGACCAAGAACAAAGCTTCTGCTTGCCAAAAGGAAAGGCCAGACAGGCAAAAATATAGGGACCCCAGGCTTCTGTTAGGGTTAACCTATGATCAGCCAAGCGTGGCAAGAAGCAGGACTGACTCCTGAGAAAAAAGAGAACTCTTAGATCCCATTTCCTTAGCCAAAGCAGTATCTTATTGGAAGAAAAATTACTTAGGCCACATATTTTTCCCAATCTCAACCCACCTATATCTCTCACCCATATTATTGAGAAGATGGAAACTCGCATCAAGTATTTTGATAATAGCTCATCCTTGCTCAAATCATTTCACCAATTCTGAATATCCCAAGTCCTTTAATCCTTAGGGATTCTCAATTTCCATATTTGTTTAAAAAATTCAAAATGTAGAAATTTTATAACAGGAAGTGTGTCTACAAAGTGCATTGAGATTCTGGCCCCTAAGCTACCTAACATGAATGGGAATTCATTATAGCAATATGAGCACGACAGACTCAAGACAGACAGATCTGTTGAATCCTGCCTCTCCCACTTACAGATGTGTGACCAGTGCAAGTTACTTAATTTCCCAAGCCTCTAGGAAATGGGGAGAAAGTTAGTAGTTATCTTCTGGGGCTGTTGTGAAGATTAAATGAGATGATGTATACAAAGTTCTTAGCACAGAGCTTGCCAAAGAGCAACAGCTCAATAAACACCAGCCATTGCTGCTATTAATGATTCTGTAACGATGTCACTGTTCTTCCTACTCTGTGCTGAGCTCACAGTGGCCTGCTCTAGGCCAACTCCTCTCTCACCAGAATCTCAACATTCTCCCAAGGATATGCCCCCACTAAGAAAGTACGAGAACCACTGCTGATGGGCTGGATTACACATGGACAATGTGAAGGCACAGTGAGAGCTTGGAATCACTGCTCAGGACCACTGATTTAACTCTAATCTCCTAAGTTGCCAGTTTGGCTCAAATACTGACATAGTTCTTACATGACAGCAAATACAAGGACAGTCTGAGGATTCCGTGTGGGTCTTTACAGAAGAAAAACAAATTACACTTAAGCAAAGTGCCTTCAAATCTGGATCCTTAGTATTTGTAATTCACTTCCAAATTACCTGGTTTATACCTAGATAACTTCCCTGGGTACACACCAAGCTTAACAATTGGAAAGTTTCTCTCTAGCATACATCTTATGATATAAGATATACACACTGAGTCTTCTTTTGTTGTTGGGAAAACTGTCCCCTATGATGCCTTCCCTCCTGCATGGGTTCTCCGGTGAGCACTGAAGTGGGAACTGTTGTTGAAGTCTTTGCCACACTCTGTGCACTTGTAGGGTTTCTCCCCTGTGTGGATTCTCTGGTGAATAATAAGACTGGAGCTCTGGTTAAAGCATTTCCCACACTCTCTGCACTTATACGGCTTCTCTCCCGTATGAATCCTCTGGTGAGTAATGAGGTTAGAACGGTCACGGAAGAATTTTCCACACTCAAGGCATTTGTAGGGCTTCTCTCCTGTGTGTACTCTCTGGTGTGTAATGAGCTTGGAGCGCTCACTGAAGCACTTCCCACAGTCCACACATTTATACGGCTTCTCTCCAGTGTGGGTGCGCTGGTGGTTGGCCAGGGTGGAGCTCTTACTGAAGCTTTTCCCACATTCGGCACATTCATATGGTTTCTCTCCTGTATGGATTCTTTGGTGACTAATGAGGGCAGAGCTCTTAGAGAAGCTTCTTCCACATTCAGAACACTGATAAAGTTTCTCCCCTGAGTTCGTGCTGTGTGGTCCAGGAGAATTCAAGTCTTTACTGATACTTTGAGGTTGTTCAGGAGACGTCTCCTCTGTAGAATTCCTCCAGTGAGCACTAAAAGATGGGCTTTGGGCAAAGTCTCCCCCGGGCTCACTACACTGGTCAGGATTTCCTCCCAAGTGGATTCTCTGATGTTTCAGAAGGTTTGAGCTCTGGTTGAAGCTTTTCCAACATTCTCCACATTTATAGGGCTTTTCCCCCGTGTGGATTCTCTGGTGAGTGATGAGATTAGAGTGGTCGCTAAAGCTTTTCCCACATTCAAGGCATTTATAGGGCTTCTCTCCAGTGTGGATTCTCTGATGGGTATTGAGGTTAGAGCGGTCACTAAAGTTTTTTCCACATTCAAGGCATTTGTAGGGCTTCTCACCTGTGTGGATTCGCTGGTGGGCGATGAAGTGGGAGCTCCGACTGAAGCTCTTCATGCATGTGTCACACTTGTAGGATTTCTCCGCAAGGTACAGGCCTTGATGGTCAATAAGTTTTTCTAAGTCCTCTTCAGAAGAACTTTCTTGCCACCGTTCCTGTGAGGGATTTCCCCACTGCCCTTCATCTTCATTTTCATTTTCACTGTCTTCTCCCCAGTCAAGAGGCTGGCAAACAGCTTCTGTAGGACATTTTGATAAGGCTCCAGGCAAATCCTCAAAAATGTCCTGCTCTGAAATCTGGTCTTCATCCTCATGCCTCATTTCAAAACCTGAAAAAATGGACAGAAATGCAGTTTTTCTTCACTCATTAGTTAGCATATGTGTGTGTGGGTGTGCGTCTGTATCGTACATCTGTGAATTTGGCTAACATGAATTTGATTCTTATATCTTATATCTCACATCTTATAAATGTGACTAACATGAAATTGATCAAGTTTTGGTACATACAAATGTTTCTGTCCTGCAGAGATGAGGAATGGACTCTGGGACATGGTGACCTCACCAAGTGAGCCATGGGGCTCAGCCCAGCAGCCATAGCCAACCTGTTTCCCTGGAAAACTCCTCTATCTTAGTACTCAATCATGAACACCTCCTTCTTCTAGTACATTCCATATATCCTTCCATATATCCAATTCAATTCAGCTCCTCATTGAATTGAATTATATTCAATCAATTATACTGGATTGAATAAAGTCTCTAACTGCCCAGATATACCTAGTAAAAGACAGAATGACTGACTGACTGACTGACTGACACAAAGCTTAAGACTGGATAATCTGATATCTTTTTCCTATTCAATACCATTCTCTCTTTTAGTTAAGAGACAAAAGGTAATGAGCCTGGCTTCCTCACTCTCTCCACATGCCCACGGATTTTGAGAACATCCAATTACTCCAGGCTTACCCATGTCTGGGGCTTTAGGACACAAGGTTGGAGGTTTGACAGCATCTTCATTGGCCACCTCACCCCAGGCCTCCTGGGCATCAGTCTCAGCACTGCTCTGCCCACACCTAGGGAGACCTGCAGCCTCCCGGACAGTCCCCATGGACCTGACTGCAGTCCGAGCCCTCATCAGTGAGTCCAGTTCCTCATAGAAAGGACACGTCCCTGGTGGGTGGCTGCTCTTGGCTTTCCGGTAGCTTCGAAGGAGGTTTTTGAATCTGTAGCGACACTGCTCCAGTGTCCGCAGGAAGCCCAGAGCACACAGCCGCTCTGCGATGGCCCGGTACACCTGGCTGTTCTGGTGACAGGTGCGAAGCTTTTCCGAGAATGGGGACTCACTGAGAATTGCCAGGAAGGCCTTGGTCTCCTCATAGCCCCAGTGCACACCTGCTGTCAGGAGTGAAGAGTTGAGAACTGTGAGACTTAATGAGATGTGCCTAGGTCATCAGAGAATAGAGTCACCTGCCCTTCGAAATACCTAGAACATAGGCATGTCAGAAGCTATCCAGGTACCTGGGCAATATCCCTTTGCTTCTCAAGGGCATGCTAAGACAATCAGCCAGAGCTTCCCACCCTCACTCTCTTCTAAGAGATTCTATTAACACTTCAAGTCTTGGCTGAAGGTGAGGACTTAGGTAGTCATATCAGTTATATCAGGTGATCCCATGCCCCTGGCTTTGCTGATTAGTTCAGGGAAAAGCCTGTAACCGGGATGCATGTGATTTTCCCCATATTCACTCAATACCTGTCCTCTATTTATTTTATAAATTCTTTTTTTTTTTTTTTTTTTTTTTTTGAGATGGAGTCTCACTTTGTCGCCAGGGTAGAGTGCAGTGATGCAATCTCGGCTCACTGCAATCTCCACCTCCCGGGTTCAAGCAATTCTCCTGCCTCAGCCTCCTGAGTAGCTGGGGATTACAGACGTGCGCCACCACACCCAGCTAATTTTTGTATTTTTTTTAGTAGAGAAGGGGTTTCACCATGTTGTCCAGGATAGTCTTGATTTCCTGACCTCATGATCCGCCCGCCTCAGCCTCCCAAAGTGCTGGGATTACAGGCGTGAGCACCTGGCCATAAATTCTCCTTTTAATAAAACATGAAAACTAAGAATTCCTAAAGATTAGAGACATAAATGAATTTCAAATAGTCCTGCAAGAAAGGCCAAATGAGGACACACTTTCCTCCTTTGCAGAGGAATGAAAAGGAGGTGGTCTAGTCTCAGCTCCTCCACAGGAAAGTGATGTAGCCCAGGAAGGCAACCACGTAAAACCGGCAGGCAGGGGCCATGGGCTCTGATCCGGGCTCTGCTCCTACCTGTGTGTCTATAAGACGCCTCATCTCTTGGACTTCCATGTTTGCACCTTTACAATGACTGGGTGTTTCCCAGACATTGATTATTCAAGTCTACGCTGTCATGATTTCTGCCATTATGTGTTCAATATTTCACTCGCCATCACTCTTTACCTAAATTTGCTATCTGTGAAATTACAGGCTGATGCACTCATACGAATTAAGAGAAATATATAAATACAAGAATTTCAAGTTCATTCATGTAACGTCGATGATCATCCCATACTACCAGTGACACACTTTTGGAAATACCAGATTCACTCTTTGAGGCCCCTTAAGGCTTTAAAAATGTTTCCTTCTATAACTAAGAAGACTTTTGCAAAGAGACTTGGTCACGGGAAAAGAGAGTTGGAGTTTGAGGATGACCTAAAGAACGTAGCTCTTCACTCTAGTGGCTTCAATCCAGACTTGCAGCCTGTGCCCTGACCTCAGGGAATAGCAGTCTAGCTGGTAGGAGGGTTGGAATCTGAATCTGGCTAAACCCCGATGTTCTTACCAATACGGCTCTGGAACAAGGCTGGGGCCCCTGCAATCCTGGGCCCCTGGGTAGACTCATCAGTGACCAGGCCAGCACCGTTACAGTCTTCTGCCATTTCTTCAGGCTCCCAGCCCCCTTCCTCCTGCTCATCCATCTCTGCATCACTATCCCCGAGCCTGGGGAGTGCCACGGCCTCTCCTGGGCCATCTGTGGCTCTGATGGCTGTCCGAGCCCTGACCAGGGCCTCCAGCTCCTCATAGAAGGGACAGGTACCTGGTGGGTGGCTGCTCTTGGCTTTCCGGTAATTCCGTAGGAGGTTTTTGACCCTGTAGCGACATTGCTCCAGTGTCCGCAGGAAGCCCCTTGCCCTTAGCCGCTCTGCTATGGCCCGATATACCTGGCGATTCTGGTGACAAGTCCGGAGCTTTTCAGAGAAAGGAGACTCGCTCAAAATTGCCAGGAAAGTCTTGGTCTCCTCATAGCCCCAGTGAACACCTGACACCTTCATGTCCTCCACATCCCACTGGTATTGTTCCTCCCAGGCTCTTGAATCCCTCCAGGTCAATGCCTGAGCTGGCTCATTATCCAGGCTGTAAGCTGCAGTGCTCCTTTTCCCAGAATTTGTAAGACTTAGACCCCAAAATTCTGGTCCTTGCTCTTTCTCGGAGGTGATACTTGGTTTTGAAACTGGAACTCCTACAAAAGGAAGAAGAGAAATGACAGAGTAGAAACAGTCTGCTGAGCAGCATGTTTGTCCAAAATCTCCCCTGAAACTTCTATCTTTTCCTTGCAAGAGGCTGACGAGAAATTCCCATGCTGATCCAATAAAATGTCTGCAGGAATAGGGAGAGAGAAGAGGTAACACGACCACCATATGAGAAATGTTAAGTGACCTGTTTTCTTGGTTCATTTGTTTGTTGTTGTTGTTGTTATGAAACATGAAACATCATATAAGAGTGACTCATTGGTCCACAGATGGGCACATGACCTAAACTGGCCCAATCAGACTGAACTCCACAGCTGGAGGAAAGGGGTGTGTGTGTGTGTGTGTGTGTCTCTGTGTGTGTGTGTGTGTTAGTGAGTCTCTGTCCTGCTAGGCATCCATTGCCACCACCAGCATCTATCTTTTGACCATGAAACAAAACAGCTTTAATATGGAGCTAACACTGAGGATGGCAGACAGAAAGAAGAACAAAGACCCACTAGGACATTGCTCAGCTAATCTGTACTGTGGTTGGAGCATGTCCTCCTCAGGACTTCTAATAATGTGAGAAAATAAATTTCCTTAATTTTAAAAGTTAGCTATGTTTAAAGGACTGCTATCCCAACAGCTCCCAGCCCTAACAAAATAGGAAGCCTCTAATTAAAATAAATACTTGAAGAAAACTAGATGAAAAGGGTTTCGAAAGGCATAGGGACAATCTAATTCAGCATTTCCCAAAGTCTGTTCCTTTGAACACTATCTCCCCAAGATATCATGTGTAAAAAGGGGTTCCACTGCCAAGCAAGTATCCAGTAAGCTTCCGGTATCTAAACTTACCGTGAGTCACGCCTATCAGAGTCTCTTCTATTTCAGCTATTCACTTGTCTAACTCCCCGCACAGTGATCCCAGGCTCCACAGGGAAACGGCTCCCTATTATTTGGCTTGCCACATAGGAGTGCCCACAGAGAAAGGAGTCTGTGCTGGTTATATGGGCTTCAGGTATTTTGGACTCTGTGACATTTATTCCTTCTGGGTTTAATTCATTGGTCTCATGGGTTTAGTTCACTGAAGTCTGCCTGAGAGAGAGATCCTATTTACAATGCTGAAAAAAATCAGATTTCTGAGACAGCAGGCCAGGCCTGGCCCCTGGTCTGTGGTGAACGGACTGAGGTAAGGAAGGTAATATGCCCAGAGAGGGCAGGCTCTTGGAAGCCATCCTGCCACCCCATCTCCAGGCAGCCTCCATCCCTGCCATGAGAGTGCTGGCTACAAAGGGCAAGTCTTCTTCCTATGTCTGAAATTCCAGAGACTGCAGAGCCATGATTCTTAAAGGAGTGGCAAGACCCTCTTTGGGAACTGAGTGTATCAGAAGCATGACAACATCACCTTCAGAGGGCACATCTCCTTACCCAGGTACACGCTGTTCCCACAGTCGTCTCCTGGGGGTTCTTTACAGAGCTCCTTCTCAGCATGTTTGCCAGGGCCCAGGGCTTCCTACGAGATGCACAAGACAAGGACCCCAAACATCACTGACCTTTGACAACAGCCTAGGAACCCTAGCAGGCCCCAGGAAAGATGATGGGAACAGAGGGATACCACGTGTGAAGCTGGCATCATAAGGAGCAGGATGGCCGTTTGGTACATACATGTGTTTGGGGATGTTTGGGGTGCAGCAGACTGGGGGTGAAAGGCAAAGGCTAACACCCTGGGCCTCATGCCCTTTTGCTGAGTAGAGGTCATGGAGAGAGAGGAGGAACACTGGGTGGGCAAGAGCACAGGAGCAGCAATGACAGGAAAGGAAGAACGAATAGCAGCTTACCTGGGACTCAGCTGTCACCTCCCAATCTCCAACGCTCCCCATCTTTGGGAGAGTAGGGACTCGGGGAGTGAGGACAGCTGAGGAAAAGAAAAAGTCTCTGAAACCCAAGCTCTGATTCCCAAAAAATCACCTCCCTCTGAGATTGGCTTTCCAAAAGTCACACTTGGATCAAGCTGGGGCTATCCCTATGGGCAGTGCAGACTTCCCCTTTATTTCTCTTCTAGAGTGTGTAGCTCCTAAGCTGCTGTGAGTGGTGTGCCATGTGGGAGAGGCCAGCCCTGACCTCCTGTGGTCACCACCCACTCCTGTCCCAGCCTGCACCTGCTGCAGGACTCCAGCTAGAGCGGGGCATGCTGGCATCACCCACAGCCACAGCCTCTTTACGACGCTTGCTTACTTCTCAGTAAGTGTGCTCACCACACTGCAGCCTATCCCTTGCCTTGAATTCTGCACATCCTTCTTCCCCATGCACCCTTCCTCACCTCCCATTCCTCTCCCCTGCAGAAGGCCTCATTCCCTGATGTTCTCAGATTCTTGTACTCACCACTCTCTTTCAAAGGCTGTGGTGCCATCTTGGCATTTAGATGATTGGGAAGGTCAGGGCATGTATTCTTCACCCCCTTCTTCTGGGACTGTCCCTCAGGCCAGGGATCCACTGGCTGTGGCTGGAAGCTCTGAGATTCTTCCCCTGTCTTTAAGGGCCTGGTCTCTTCTGTATACAATTCCAGTTCCTACACACAAATAGCCAAAATTCCCACTCATCAATTCAGTAAGACCCGCTTTGGTATTTTGAGTATAACTGTGGTCCAGAGGCTAACAGGCTCTTTTAAGATCCAAAATGACTTGAAGTAGGATGACAAAGCCATCAGAGTGAGTTCGGTAGGTAGATCAGCATTTATACCACCAAATGAGAACTGTCTGTTGAACACACGGTGGCTATCCAAGTGTTTCAATGAGAGTGCCACTGTTTAAAACATTTTTGATCCACAGAGATAAATTATGTAAAATTTGTGTAACATTAAAAAATAACCCATAAGCATCAAAAATAGGTTGCTTAGTTTTTAAGTGATCAAAGAGAGAGAAAAGTTACCAAGTTGCATATTAAAAGGCAAAGGGAAGCATAAAAACAGGAAAAAAAGATAAAATCATAACACCAAATGCAATTGCTCTAAATATCTCTGCTGAAAGACAAAGCTATTTTTAAAATAAAAATTTTAAAAAGGGCAAAGAATTACAGATGGAGACTGGGTGCAGTGGCTCGTGCCTGTAATTCTAGCATTTTGGGAGGCTGAGGCAGGGGAATCACTTGACGCTAAGGGTTCAAGACCAGCCTGGGCAACACAGCAAGACCCTCACCTCTATAATAAATAAATAAATAAAATTAACCAGGTATGGTGGCACATGCCTGTACCCCCAACTACTCAGGAGCCTGAGGCAGAAGGATCACTTGAGCCCAGAAGTTCGAAGTAACAGTAAGCTATGATCATGCCACTGCACTCCAGCCTGGACAACAGAGTGAGATCTTGTCTCAAAAAAAGAAATTAGCTGGAATTTCAAAATAAGATAAAAGTACGTGTTTTTAATCTTAAACTAGAAGGACACGCAAAAGACAAGGCACTCTAACTCAAAAGGAAAAAGGAAGTGGCAATTTTCATTTCAATGTTGGATTTCAGGCAAAAAGAAAAAGGTACTCAGAGATATAGAGAAGATATTTAAAACAAAAAGGAATAATCAACTAAAATAACATTACCCAGTCAACTTGATCAATCATACAGCTAATTTCTTATCTCTATTTCTCAGCTGGTTCCAAGTTCAGAGGTAGAGAGGTCAAGGTGTTATCCTGGCTGTAAAACCTCAACAATATAACAATCTCAATACTTCATAAAAACACCTAACTTTTAAAAATGTATTTCAATTTTTTTTCAATAGATAATAGACTCACATGTTTAAAAACAGAAAATACATACAGGGGTATATTCAGTGAAAATGCCCCACCCCCATCTATCTCCATCCCGTCGATCCTGTTCTTTTCCCCTCTTCTCATCACAGGAAACCCATGTTCTTCATTCTTTTAGAGTTTCTTTCTAGACACAAGCAAATGTAAATGTGTATTCTTAGCTTCCCTCTTTTGTATACAAAAACTTATGACTAGATATACTGCTCTGAGTCTTATTTTTTTGAACCAAAATAACAACAACTGTTTTCATTAACTTACTGAGTTTGCCAAACTTAGCTGTAAAACTTTTTTGGTTGGCCTGAAAATCCAAATCCACTCACAGAGAAGGATTTTTACCATTGAGAAGACATATAGGAATGGGCCATGAGCATCAAGGGCCATTCCAAATAAGAAGATCCACCAGTGTCCTGTGTGACTTCACAGGGAGAAAACATCTGCTTATCAATCAATCTTCTTATATGGTCATGTTAAAAAAAATTCACTTTGTTATCATTATAATCTACAGAGGAACTGTGTGACTAAATTCAACAACAATCTTTACTCTCAACCTCAGTTCCTCCAACCATTACCATCCCTAAGCAAAGACTCTGATTCCATGGATAGTAGTTTTGGACACAGAAAGAAGTAGATTCAAGCGACAACCAGGAGGCAAAAAATTAGTAGGTCAAACTTCTAGTTTCCAAGAAGTCTGTAGAGTCTAGAATTTGCCACTCTAGACTCTACAGTAACAAGTAAAAAGCTGAACAAACTGAAAAATCAACAACTCTTCTTAGATCTGTCAGAGAAGTGAGGCCACAAACCACTCTCCCCAAAATTGGAGAGACAAACAGGTGGAATCAGAGAACCACAACTTAGCGGAGCAGAATCGTCTGTGGGAACCAGTGCCCGGGAGAAAAACCTAAACTGTAATTGACGAACTGCTGGAAGGACAGTGCGGTAAAAACTCCAGGGCACTTAATTACTGAGCAGGGGCACATTTTCATAAGTTTTATCTCCAGGAGTTCAACCAGATCGTCACAGTTAATATCAGAGAAAAATCTCTTCTTGCTTATGGCAGATGGCAGGAAAAAGGAACCATTTTGAAATATGCCAGGGCACGCTGCTCTTCTTAGTAATGCCTGTCCTCAGCAGAAACTACTTTACCAAAGCCTAACCGAACTGTCGGAAGAGAAATATGCGATTCCAGCTCCCTCTACTCTTCCACATGGAAGATGAGAAATACCCAATGCAGCCCCCTCTAGGCATCCTGTGCCACCTCAGATGGGGAAAAAATTGGGAAGTACTGGCAAAGGTCAGAGTCCAGGGACACAGGTACACCAACATAACACCTAGAAAAAAGAAGAGCAAATTAAATCCAAAGTAAGCAGAAGAAAAGAAATAAAAATTAAAGCAGAAATAATGATATTTAAAACAGGAAATCAATACAGAAAATCAACAAAACCAAAAGCTAGTTCTTTGAAAAGATTAATAACATCAATAAGCCTCTAGTCAGACTAAGAAAAAAGACAGTCCAGGCACAATGGCTCACACATGTAATCCCAGCACTCTGGAAGTCCAAGGCAGTGGATCATTTGGACCCAGGAGTTCAAGACCAGCTTGGGCAACATGATGAAATCCCATCTCAACAACAAAAAACTATATACAAAAATTAGCTGAGCCTGGTAGTGTGGTCCTGTAGTCCCAGCTACGTGGGAGGCTAAGGCAGGAGGATTGCTTAAGTCCAGGAGGCGGAAGGTGCAGTGGGCCAAGGTCCCACCACTGCACTCCAGCTGGAGTCACAGAGCAAGAACCTGTCTCAAAAATAAAAAAGAAAAGAAGACAGAAGACAAATTATTAATATCAGAAATGAAAACAGAAATATCACTACAGATCCCATGGACAATGAAAGTATAATAAAGGAATATTATAAACTACATAAAGGTTAATAAAGGAATATCTGTGGCCACACACTTGATAACCTGGATGAAAAAGACCAATTCCTTTACCCACCCCATCTGCCAAAACTCACACAAAAATAAACAATCTGAATAGGCCCATATCTATTAAGGAAATTGACTGAATAATTAATAACCTTCAAAACAGAAAGCACCAAGCTCAGATGGGTCTACTGGTGAATTCTACCAAACATTTAAGGAAGAAATTATAACAATTCTCTACTATCTCCTCCAGAAGATAGAAGCAGAGGGAATATTTCCTTATTTATTCTATAAAGCCAGCATTTACTCTAGTACCAAAACCAAAGAAATTACTTACAAGACAAGAAAGCTACAAACCAATATTCCTCATGAACAAAGATGCAAAAATCGGCCAGGTGCGGTGGCTCACGCCTGTAATCCCAGCACTTTGAGAGGCCAAGGCAGGCAGATCACAAAGTCAGGAGTTCGAGACCAGCCTGGCCAAAATGGTGAAACCCCATCTCTACTAAAAACACAAAAATCACCCAGGTGTGGTTGCGGGTGCCTGTAGTCCCCGCTACTCGTGTGGCTGAGGCAGGAGACTTGCTTGAACCCGGGAGGCAGAGGTTGCAGTGAGCTGAGATCATGCCACTACACTCCAGCCTGGGCGACAGAACCAATGAGACGCCATCTCAAAAACAAACAAACAAAAAAAAGATGCAAAAATCCTCAACAAAATATTAGCAAATCAAATCCAACAATATATAAAAAAGAAATTACACACTACAACCAAGTGGGATTTATCCCAGGTATGCAAGCCTGGTCCAACATTTGAAAATCAATTAACATAACCCATCACATCAACAGACAAAAAATGAAAAATCACATGATCATATATTATATCAACAGATGCAGAAAAAGCATTTGACAAAATCCAATACACATGATAAAAACTTGGCAAACTAGGAATGGGGGGAACTTCCTCAACTTGATAAAGGACATCTACAGAAAACCTACAGCTAACATCCTACTTAATGGTAAGAAACACAATGCTTTTGCACTAAGACCAGGAAAAACGCAAGGATGTTCTCTCTCACTATTCCTTCATACTGGAAGTCCAGACTAATACAAGATAAGAAAGGAAACAAAAGGTACGTAGATTGGGAATAATGAAAAAGACTGTCTTTGTTCACAAATGACATGATTGTCTATGGAGAAAATCTGAAAGAATCAACAAAAAAAACCCTCTGGGAACTAATAAGCAGTTATAGCAAGGTTGCAGGGTACAAATATGCAAATATGCAAAAGTCAATCACCTTCCTATATACCAACAATGAAACAAGTAGAATTTGAAATTAAAGGCATAATAACATTTACATTCTCCTCCCAAAAAAAATGAAATATTTAGGCATAAATCTAAGAAAATATGTAGAAGATTTACGTGGGGAAAACTAGCAAAGAAAGGCGTCAAAGAAGAACTAAATAAATGGAACAATATTCCATGTTCACAGATAGAAAGGTTCACTGTCGTCAAGATGTCAGCTTTTCCCAATTCGATCTATAGATTCAACACCCAGTCAAAATCACAGAAGTTTATCTTGTGGATATCAACAAACTGTAAAGTCTTTTTTGTTCATTTGCTTTTTTTTTTTTTTTTTTCAATAGCAATGGGGTTTCATCGTGTTACCTAGGCTGTTCTCAAACTCCTGGGCTCAGGCAATCTGCCTGCTTTGTCCTCTCAAAGTGCTACGATTACAGGTGTGAGCCACTGCACCTGGCCATGTGCAGTTTATATGAAGAAGCAAAGACCTGGAATAACCAACTCAATATTGAAGGAGAAGGAAAAAAATCAAAGGACTGACACACCTGACTTCAAGATTTACCATAAAGCTACAGTAATCAAGACAGTGTGGTATTGGCAAAAGAATAAAGTGATCAATGGAACAGAATAGAGACCCCAGAAATAGTTCCACATAAAGATAGTCGACTGAATTTTGATAAAGGAGTAAAGGTAATATAGTGAATCAAAGATAATGTTTTCAAAAATGATACTAAAACTGGGTATCACATGAAAAAAAAAAAGCTTATATCCTTCACAAAAATCAACTCAAAATGGATCACAGACCTTAATGTTAAATGAAAAACTACAAAATTCCTAAAATATAGGAGAAAACTGAGATAATGTTAGGTATAGCAATGACTTTTTAGACACAAAATCAAAGGCACAATCCATGAAAGAAATAATTGATAAGCTGGACTCCATTAAAATTAAAAAATTCTGCTCTATGAAAGATACTGTCAAGAGAATGAGAAGACAAACCACAGACTGGGAGAATATATTTGCAAAACACACATCTGATAAAGGACTGTTACCCCAAACATACAAAGAACTCTTAAAACTCAACAGTAAGAAGACAAACAACCCAATTTAAAAATGGGCAAGACTTGAACGGTCACCTCACCAAAGAAAATATACAGATGGCAAGTAAACATATGAAAACATGTGGCCGGGCGCGGTGGCTCAAGCCTGTAATCCCAGCACTTTGGGAGGCCGAGACGGGCGGATCACGAGGTCAGGAGATCGAGACCATCCTGGCTAACACGGTGAAACCCCGTCTCTACTAAGAAATACAAAAAAAAAACTAGCCAGGCGAGGTGGCGGGCGCCTGTAGTCCCAGCTACTCGGGAGGCTGAGGCAGGAGAATGGCGTGAACCCGGGAGGCAGAGCTTGCAGTGAGCTGAGATCCGGCCACTGCACTCCAGCCTGTGCGACACAGCGAGACTCTGTCTCAAAAAAAAACAAAAAAAAGAAAAGAAAACACGTATAACATGGTAGGTTATTAGTGAATTGCAAATTCGAACAACGATAAACTACCACTATCTACCTACTAGAATGGCCAAAATCGGAAACACCAAATGCTGGCAAGGATGTGGGGCAACAAGAACTCCCATTCATTGCTAGTAAAAATGCAAAATAGTACAGCCACTTTGGACTACAGTTTGGCAATTTCTTACAAAGGTAAACATACTCTTACTATATGATCCAGCAATCATGTCCCTTAGTATTTACCCAAATGAACTGAAAACTATGTCCACACAAAAACCTGCATATGAATATTTACAGCAGCTTCATACATAACTGCCAAAACTTAGATGGAACCAAGAGGTCCTTCAGTAGGTGAGTAGATAAATAAACTGTGGTACATCCACACAATGGAATATTATCAAGCATTAAAGAGAAATGAGCTAACAAACCATGAAAAGACATGGAGGAAATTTAAATGTATACTACTAAGTAAAAGAAGCCAATCTGAAAAGGCTATATACTGTATGATTCCAGCTATGTAACATTTTTTAAAAGGCAAAACTATGGAGACAGTAAAAAGATCAGTGTTGCCAGGGGTTGGGGGAAAGGAGGAATAAACAGGTAGAACACAGAGGGTTTTTACAGCAATGAAGCTACTCTGTATGTCACTACAGTGGTAGACACATGTTACTATGTCACTATAATGGTAGATACAGTTTATAATAGGGTTTTTAATGTTATACATTCTGTCAAAACATACAGAATGAGTAACATTAAGAGCCCTAACATAAACCGCTACTTTGAGTGATGATACTGATATATCGATGTAGGTTCATCAATGGTAATAAATGCATTGCTCTCGTGCAGGGATGTTGATAGTTAGGGAGGTTTGTGGGGGAGGGATGTGAACTCTCTGTACCTTCTCCTCAATTTTGCTGTGAGCCTAAAACTGCTCTAAAAAAGAAAGCCTGTTTTTTAAAAAACCCTGTGCACCTGATGGAGGAGGCATCTGATGGACAGGGGGATTCAACAAGATGGTGATGACAGAAGAAACAAGGTAACAATCAGAAAATAGCAGAGCTGAAAGATCCCTTTTAGGAAACTATCTTAGGGGACATTTAGTCCCGTAGGCACCAACCTTTTTCAGGTGGTGGTTCACTGTGACGAATATTATAACTATATTTCATCCCATTATTAAGACTTGAAAAATTTTACTTGCAGAGAATGCAGCTAAGTTATATATCTTGCAACGTAAGATCACAAGCTACATTTGCACCTGAAAAAAACAAGCTTCTCTGCTACTTGTCCATTTGTTTTGAAATTTGTGAGCGCTCAGGAGCAAGTAGGAAAGTTTAAAAATAAAAAAAAAAAGTCACAGCAAAAACAGAAATACATAATGGAGAAGATTCCATTACCTTATTTTTTTCTCAATTTTAGAAGCAGTTCAACTTTTGGTCAGCTCACAGGGCCATAATTTGTGAACCTTTGGTCTAGTCCAACCCTCTCATTTTACAAATGAAGAATCATAAAGACCTTGATTTAAATCAGTTTTCATCTCTGGGTCTCAAGTTCTTTATCTTCCAACTCTGAAGCCCTAAAACTTCCATTTGTTTCTTCACTGCCACTTAAGACAAATAGCTGGTTTCTTTAAAAGAAATAATATAGGGGGGTGGGGTGGTATATTAAAATAAGGCACACTCTCTCATACTTAGTTCTGTAACTTTATATATTACTCTCCCTATATCTTCAATCAGTTTGTAAAGGAATCCAAAGAGCAAAGTCACAGTTCTTAAACTTTGCTCCTCCAATCTCACACTGTATAGAACTTTACAGTTTAAATGTACAGAAAACCCCTGCCATTTGCAAGGGATATGTTCCCAAACCTGTAATTTCCCCCAGCAAAATGTGGGTAAGTAAAATATCACAAGAATTACTAACTATAACAAGTGGAGAAAAACAGTCATGTTTAGATGAAGGTTCTGGATCCAGCCAAAGGATCTGTCCTACATATACCAGCTTTGAAGCAGGATTCAAAATTTGTGTCATAGCAAAACTATGCATTACATCATGGGCTTTCGGTGGTCACTTGCAAATTGTTGAAACTGCGAATGTTAAATCCATACTTTCATTTCCTTTACCTCAGCTCTATCACACAGTTATATAAAGTTAGATAAGTTACTGACCTCTTCATCTGTGTTTACCCATTTGACAAATGGCAATGATAATAGCACCTACCTTACTGGATTGCTGGGTTGATGAGGGACATATATAAAAAGCTTAGACCAGTATCTGACACACAGTGAGTGCTCACAAAATGTCAATTAATATCTCATTTGAGCCTTATGGCTCAAAGGTATTTTAATTCCCATGGTTTGCAGAGGAGGCATCTGATATGCGGTAGAAAGAACAATGACCTTGGAACCTAAGGATTTGGCTTTAGGCTCTGGTCTACTCACTGATGACCTTTGTGGGCCACTTGGCATTTTGTTTTGTTTCATTTGTACTGTTTGTAGAGACAGGGTTTCGCCATGTTGCCCAGGCTGGTCTTGAACTCCTGAGCTCAAGCAATCCACCTGCCTCAGCCTCCCAAAGTGCTAGGATTACAGGTGTGAGCTACCACTTCTGGCCAACTTCTTGGTTCTTAGTTTAATCTATAAAATGGGGGCAACAGTACTATTTCTGTCTATCTACATTACTGCTATAAGCACTCAGAGAGATCACATATGTAAAAAGGTTTTGTTAGGTATAAAACACAAGTTAATCATATTGTGAATATGGTAGTGGGAGGCAGTCTGGAGTAGTGGTTAGGCATACAAGCTTTAGAGTTAGAATGCCTGAGTTCAAATCCTGACTCTACCATCTAGCAGCTGTTCAGACCCTGGGCAACTTACCTATCTTTTCTCTGTCTCCGTTTTCTCACTGGTAAAATCAGGATAACAGTACCTATCTCATTAAATTGTTGACAGGACTAAGTGGGTTAACACATGTAAAGCCCTTAGTACACTGCCTGGTATACAGTAGTGGTCCATAAGTGTCAGTTCTCAATAACTATTGTTATTTTTATTGTGAAGTTGGCAATTATTAACCTAGTCACAACCCCACTGCCTTGCCTGACCCACTCCTTGGAAAAGACTGTTTGTCTCACCGGCTGTCCTGCAGTCCTGGTCTCTCGGTGCCAATCCTCCACCAGGGCCACAGCCTCCTCACCACTCTCAGGGTGGCGTGCCTGCACCCAGGTCTGCACCTCCCTAGGCAAGATAGTCAGGAACTGCTCCAGCACCAGCAGCTCCAGGATCTGCTCTTTGAGACGGATCTCCGGCCTCAGCCAACGACAGCAGAGAGCCCAGAGCTGGCTGAAGGCCTCATGGGGTCCAGCTGCATCCCTGTATTGGAATTGCCTGAAGCGCTGGCGGGAGGCCTCTGGGCCGGAGACAGAGTCGCGGTCCTTCTCCTGGAGTTTGGATTCTGATCCCCATGAGTCCTCTTCCAGTTTCACAATCAGGAGTTCTTCAGGCTCTGGCTGCAGAGACGCCTGGGCTTGCGATTCCAGGGCCACAGCCATTGTCTACCTTAGACGCCTCACTTCAGCTGTGCTGTCCTCATCCAATGTCTTCCTGCATCTATGGTGAGTCCTTCAAGAGGCTCCTAGAAAAGGGACTGCTCCCCAAAGCTCTAAGGTAGAAAGACAAATGATAGAGTGTAAGCAAAAGGATGCAGAAGCTTCATTATCCCCCTTACCCCATACCTTCCGTCACCTTTGCATGGGGGCAGAAGTGCTAAGAGATGCCCCTTTCCCATAGGCAGGAAGTGAGGCCACAATCCGGCACCAAAGCCAGTAGCACCTACCTTACTTGATTGCTGGGCTGATTAGATGAGGGATATATATAAAAAGCTTAGACCAGTGTCTGACACACAGTGAGTGCTCACAAAATGTCAATTAATATCTCATTTGAGCCTCCCACTTTGGAGGAAGACAGTACAGTATTCAATCCTCTAGGTCATGACTGAACACCTTAGCCTGGCATCCCATACCTCCATGATTTGGCCCAGTATAGACTTCCTCCCTCCTACACATGTCCAAAGTCCAACCTTCCCTCAAATTGGGTTCCAAATGTCACCCCCTCCATAAGGCCTTTCTTCCCGAATCTTAAAGCTTGACTGGCATTCCTCTAAGGATGTTCTCCTTGCAAAATCCAACAACTCTATGCTATCCCCTGGTCATCCCACCCATTTGGCATTATTCACCATCCCTATACGTGACTCCTAAAACTCCAGCAAGGACCTGTTTCCAGATCTCCAGACCCCAAAATCCAAACCCCTTCATGACATTTCTACTTGACTGTCCCTTAGGCACCTCAAACTCAATGAGTCAAAAACTGGATTCGTTATTTTCTCCTGCAGTCATGTCTGCCTTCTGAAGCTCCCCCTTCAGTGAAGGCACTGCCATCAAGTTCTCCACACCAGAAACCTGGTCATTATCATTCTCTAAGATCCCCCAAATCAATTCATCACCACGCTGTGTCCACTTGGCATCTCCAACTCCAATGCTACCACTTCAGTGCAGAGAATCATCATGTCTTCCACCTGATCAGTCTCCTGCCTCCACTCACCTCACCCCAACCTCTGCTCTATTCTTGGCACAACCACCAAACTAGATCAAAGCCTGACTACACCACCTCCCTGCTAAACACCCTCCAGTGATCTCCCATTTCCCTCAGGTTTTAAAGTGCAAGCCTTACCCAAGTCTCCAACTCATCCTTTACCATGGTCCACTAGTCATGGTGCTCCAGAAGCACAGCTTCCAGATCTTACACCAAGCTGCCCTCTGAACCTTCCCCTCTTTGGGAAGGTCTCCTTTGGGAATGGGCTCCTCCCTTCCTTCAGCTAGCAAGGTCTCAGCTTAAATTGCACTTTTTCCATGAGGCCTTCCCTGCAACCTGAAACAAGATTCAGTCCTCGACCGCAAGCTCCCATAGCATCTTACATTTTCTCTACCATAGCCCTGATCATCCTTTACTGTAATTTTCTTACCCACTAGATCATTAGCTTCCCAAGAGACCTAGCACAGTGCTCAGCAAATATAGGGAGTACTCAATAAATGATAAAGTCATGAATGATCGACTAATGATGATGGTGTATCATTAAGCAAGGATTACAATTAATCCCTTTCTGTGCACACTAGATAAAAAATAAATGACCATCCTGCTCATGCCAAAAAGAATTCCTTTCTCTTTTATTTCCATGTCTCTGTGACACTTACCACTTTCGACACTGTATGAGACACTGTATGAGAAGGATGTGTGTATCTATGCTATCCCCAAGGAGATTACAGCCTCTCTGATGGCACCCATGCTGGGTTATCTGAAAAAATGAGCTCACTGTGTTGTCCCAACAAGTCTGGGTGACATAAAAAAATGCACACTCAAAGGAGATCAGATCATTAGCTGCTTCCAAGTAGGAACGACATAACTGAATTGCGAATGGAGAGATGGTGGTATTTTTCATTTTGGGCAATCTGACCGGACTGAAGAGAAACAAAGCAAGGGTAATAAAAATTAAAGTATTGCCCTAAAGGCCTCCATATACTTAGGAAGAGGCCTAAAGCACCACTCATGACTACCTGGCAACTTCCTACTCATCCTTCAACTACCAGCTCAAGTGTCACCTCCTTTGATAGGAGTTCCTTGACATGCCCTTTTCATGTCCTGCTCTCCAAGAATTGCCTCCCTAATCCTATATCCCCAAAGCAATTGGTACATACCTCTAATATAGGTATTATCCTACACTATTGTAGTTACCAGTTGCTACATCTGACAGCCCCATTAGACTATATTACTAGAACCAGTATTGTATGTTACTCATTGCTGTATCCACAGTGCTCAACCCAGTATCTGATAAATAGCAGGGCCATTAAAAAGTTTTATTACCATTTATTAAAATAATAAACCTGGTATATCAAAAGCCTGATGGGATACGGATGATCCATAATTTATATTAAACTAAAGAATTCACCTTTCATGAAATTTCTTTTTGAACCACAACCTTACTGATGCATGAGTTCAAACATATTTCTGTCACCCTCTCACACAAGGAGTAATTCATCAATCATTTATAGAGTACCTGCTAAACCCTGTTTGGAAGCTACAGATTTAACAGTAGCTGGGACTGACAGTCCCTACCTTCAAGAAAATTACAGTCTAGTGAGACAGACAGTCAATAAGCAAGCAAAGACAATTGCATTCCTGCATAAAGAAGACACCGCAACAAAATAGGCAATTAGCAGTTATACCAGGCCCAAAGCTCAGTGTCTCAGATAATAGGTATTTTCTCCTGGAAAGACTTGAAACTCCCAAAGGTTTGTTTCAAATAGAAATCGGAAAGCCCCAGGGACCATATATCACCATAACCTTTTCCAGTCTAAGGAAGTTAGACTGAAGTATGGATAGCAGGCTATTGTGGGGAGAGAGAGGCCAACAGAGTCGGCCAACAGCCGGTTGACTTCACACAGAAGTGAACAAGGGAAAATGGACCGGGGCATTCCTCGGTTTCCAGATGACCAGGAATATCGAGCCTCATTAGGACCACCAATTTCTAAGAGTACCCCTTTACTGAGTGCCCACAAGGTGCCAGGCACAGCGCTGTGTTCCACATTCATAATCTCACTGAATCCTCCAGGCAGCAACTGGAGTCTCATTAGGTGTTGAGCTGCATTTCACTGACCTGTAACTTCCACTACAAAGATCAGAAAGAAAGAAAGAGGGCTGGGCGTGGTGGCTCACACCTGTAATCCCAGCACTTTGGGAGGCTGAGTCAGGTGGATCACAAGGTCAGGAGTTCAAGACCAGCCTGATCAACATGGTGAAACCCCATCCCTACTAAAAATAAAAAAAATTAACAAAAAAAAAAAAAAAATAGCTGAGCATGGTGGCTCGCACCTGTAATCCCAGCTACTTGGGAGGCTGAGGCAAGAGAATTGCTTAAACCCAGGTGGCAGAGGTTGTAATGAGCTGAGATCAAGCCACTGCACTCCAGCCTGGGCAACAGAGCAAGACTCCGTCTCGGGAAAAAGAAAAAAAAAAAAGAAAGAAAGAAAGAGAGAAACAGCATAATTTAAATAGTGCAGACAGTTCCATTCACTATCTGTTCGAGAATAAGCATGTGGTGATGGCACCAAGGACTTTGCTATTCACCAGCTTGGTCTTGATTCCCTCGTGCCTCTCTTTCCACTGAGGGTGAGTAAAGTGTCTTTCATATTACACAGTCCCTAACACAAGCCAATTCTCACCTAATGTTCAAACAAGAAGCCCGGCTGTGCTGATTAGTTTATTTATTGAAAGGCAGCGTGTTAGTTTCTGAAATGGCTCCTTGCCAAAGGATTTTCAAGCTAACTGTGATTTTTGGCTAAAGTGATTTTCACCCTTAGAATATAAATATCTGTTAAGGTATGACTGTACTATATCCTCAATTATCTAAAGGGAAACTGAGTGTTTATGAAGATTCACTTAAGGTTACACAACTAGCAAGTGGCAGAGTTACGGTCTAAGCCCAGATCCCTTTTCTCTAATCATTTTTCTTAACCACGTCCTATAGCCTCCTCTATATGTGCTGGTCATCCACACTCCTAAGATGAGAGTGGAAAGAACGTTAAGGCAGGTGTGAGCAGACTGGGGTTCTAATTCCACTCCTGCCACTAATCAGCTGTGTTACTTTGGACAAGTCATGTAGACCCTGTGGCTGCCTAGCTAGGCCACAGCTTACAGCCTGATCCTACTCACCAGTTGCCAGGTTCCTTAATTAGTATGACGGGGTAGAGCAAGGGGGAAGGAAACTAGAGTCAGTGGCTACAAGTTTAAATGGGTATAAGGACCTAGCAATGTAAATGAGTCAATGACTGAAGTGAACTGGGTGGGCATTACAGCCAACTACAGAGTGCCAGGGGAACATATGCCCAGAATATTCCTAGGCCTGCTAGTTTTTCCAAAAGAAGCTAGCACTCTGGATTTTTAAATGTTGGCAAGCAACTCAAAATTATTTCACACACTATGAGATTAAATAAAGCATGATGGTGGACTTCATTCAGCATGGGCTGTCGCTTTGCCACTTAGCTTCAGCTAAGTGATCTCAAAGCTCTCTTTCAATATCCACAAAGACCTAGAAAGAGTACAGAGGCTCCCAAGTCATGAGGGGTAAGTGCTGACTGCCATCAAAATCAAGATCTCTTTACAAACACAGGGAAGCTGAGGGGCATCTTGACTCCTAGGGTAGTAAGTATGAATGTGTCATGAGGAGCCCACTCAGTGAAAAGGGAAGAGAAGATGCTCTCTAGTTCCATGGGAAAGGCCAAGACTGGTCTTCGACCTCCAAAGAGAAAAAACTGGGGACTCTCAAAGGCTGTCAGGCCCATCTGGCTGACAGTCCAAGCTATGGCTTAAAGCAGGCTGACCAAATCTCACACATAAGGGCTTAAGTTAGGGAGAGCAAATAGGTTTCATTTAAAGCAGAAACTTCAATCAACTAGAAGTGGCTGCCTAGAGTAGTGTGCTGAGGGTTCTGAGTACTGTGAATATGTGCTGTGAACCAACCAATTAGCCATGACTGCCAGGGACACAGGAAGGGGCACTGGCAGCACACATTCCATGTATTTGTCACCCCTGGCTTAAACTCCCATTGGCAATGAATCAGCTTCAGCTTCCAGCAGATAGCCCTGCCAGGCAGGGGAAGACTAAAGCTCCGGCCCTGGAAATCCACTGGAAATAGAAGTCTTCAAGGCTGGCATAGCAAAGCTTACCCTGCATGGTCTTCATTCACACATACATCAAGTATTTACTGCTTTACACCAAGTGTTTACTGCTCTAGACTGGGCAATGGGGAAACAGAGGTGACTGAGACACTGTTCCTGTCCTGGAGATGTTCACAGTCTAGTGGAAGAGACACACAAGTCACAGATAATTATGATCAAACGTGGTAATAGGAGAATTTATGGAAGCTGAGGGTTGGGGGTGACTTAATTTGCTTAAGGAAATTGAGCAAAGTAAGAGTTGAATTTTTTTTTTTTTTAAGTTAAAGTAGTTCTCTTGGCAAAGAAGGTGAGGGACAAGGAGAGAATATTCTAAGCTGAGAGAACAGCGTTTATAATGACAGAAAACCAAATGGCCTACCCAGGAAATGAGGAAAATCTTGACAGCCCTGGAGTGTGAGGTGCATGAAGATTAGGCTGCAAAAGGAGTTTATGAAGGACAATGTGTTTGGACTTTACAGGTTATGGGAGGCAATGAAGGTTTTCAAGCAGAAGGCATAATCAGATTTGTAGGTTAAACAGATAACACTAGGTGCAATGTGTGTGTTCATGCTGGGAAACTGAAAAGGCTTCTGCAAAAACCCTACAAGAAAGAGGCCGACTGAAAATAAATTAAAGAAATTGAAAGACCAGAAGATCCTTGGACGTGGAAAAATGCAAGAGGAATCAGAGGGTAAGTAGGTAGGTAGGTAGGTTAGTAGGTAGGTAGGTAGGTAGGTAGGTAAATGGGATGATGGTGCCACTGACTTCCATAAGGCATAAGGAAAGAAGTGCAGGTTTGGGGCAGAACACAATAGCCCGTCCCATCCACTGGGTTCCAGAGGTAACAATCATTAGGGAGGTAACAAATTAGATATGCTTGTTCTAGACGGGAAGGTTGAGATTGAAACACTATTTTTAAGGTCAGGCTTCAAGCTCAGGCCCTCTTCACTTCTTGCCAGGGCCCCAGACCCTCTATCCTTTCCTTTGTGGTCTCCAGACCTTTCTATGGCTCTCCCACCTCCAAAACCTCCCTCAACCCCCTACCTTCAGACCTTTCTAAGGCCCTCCTCATTCCCAGGGCCCTCTGTCGCCTCCTCATCCCCGACCCCTGTATGACCCTTCCCATCTCCGGCCGCTACATCCTCTGACCGTCCCTCACCCTCCACCCCCACATATAAGCTTCTTTCTCCACTCTCACCTTCCCCAGTCCCCTGTGTCACCACCACCTCCTAAGTCTCCAGCCCAGAGCCTGCGTCTCAGCTGCCCCCGCCCCGCCACCCGGACTCACCCACCGAGACACCCACTTCACAACAGGGCGGAAGTGCTCCCGGGCTGGTGCAGGGAATGCTGGGACGCGGAGTCCGAGCGGCGCCACCCCGGGAATGGAACGTCTGAGACCACAATTCCCAGAAGGAACCGCGCGAGCGCCAGTGGGCGGCCCCCTCCGTTTGCTGCCTTTCAGGCGTCTTCAGCCAATAGATATGTCATCTTCTCACGGACCCTGGCACTGGAACAAGTCGGAATGGGCGCGACACATGGGGGCGGGACCTGTTGCGATCCCGGCCTTTTCCATAGGCTCCCGAATAACAGCACTGCCCAATGGGAGGGCACTCGAGCAGAAGGGGGCCGGGTTCTACTGAGGAGTCGAAGTGAGAGCCTCAGACCCCGAGAGATCAAAGCAGACAGAATAAGAAATAAGAAGAGAGAGTGACTAGAGGTGACCAGCCCGATAAGCAGGAGAGAACTGGACAGTTGTAGCTTCAATTTCCAGTTTACAGCTAAGCTGTGTGCCTTTGGAAGAATTCTGAACCTCGTTCTCTTCACCCTTAAAATGAGGGTAGTAATGACATCCATGTCACAGGGTTTTGTGAACCTTCAATGAGCTAATACACCTAAAACGATTAGCTCAGGGCCTGGCTCCTAATAATGCACAACGATTGTTAGCTATTATTATGTAAATGAGTTAGTACAGAGCTTGGCACTTTGTAGGTGTTGGAAGAATGTTAATCATTATTACAGAATAATCCTCATATAAATGCGTTTGCTCTGTACCACTGTGAATACTTTGGGGCATGAACAATCTAATATGGTGTTGAGAATGTGGGCTTTGTAGTCAGACACGGATCCAAATCCCAGCTCAACTACTTCCCAGCTATATGGCCTTGAACAAACTACTGCATCTATGTTGTCTTTGGAATTTTCATCTATAAAATGCAAGTAATGTAAGAGAATTTACATCACAGGGTGTTGTGAAGGTTAAATGAGACGTTTTAGGTAAAAGTCTCTGAAGTCAAGCTGCTTGTGTCTGAAAGTTCTTACTTTCAAATGAAGGATGCAGGTCTTACCACTCGCTAGTGTGAAACCTTGGGCAAATTACTTAGCTTATTTGTGCCTCCATTTTCCCATCTGTAAAATGGGAATGATAATGCTTGCCTCTTCCTGAGAGGGTTGTTGAGAGGAATAAATGGGAGAGGGTATGTAAAGAGCGTGACACGTGTCTGATACACAGAAAGTGTTTAATAATCATTAGCGAGTCCAGGCACGGTGGCTTGTGCCTGTAATCCCAGCACTCTGGGAGGCTGAGGCAGAAAGATCGCTTGAATCCAGGAGTTCGAGACCAGCCTGGGCAGCATAGTGAGACCTTGTCTCTATTTTTAAAAATAGAAAATACAATAAAATACTTAATCATTAGCTATTATTTGTATTATCAATTGTTATGTGGCTTAGGGAAAATTGACAATACCTAGCATCTGGTAAGGGCTCAATGCATGTTGGCTAGTATTAAAACAGGAGAATTCTTAGTTTTAATGACCTAGTTTAAATTCCTTCTCTGTGAAACATGTTCCAACTTATTTGTAGTAATAACTCATGTGATTTTACTCAGTAAACATAATAACAACCTGTAAATACCCCTTGGTGTTGAAGTCTCACAGTAGCCCTATGAGATTGGTATTGCTTGCTCCGCTTTACAAAGAGGGAATGAGACTTAGAGAAATGAAGTGACCTGCTCAAGATCACAGAGCCAGTAAGAACCAAGGCTGGGATTTGTCACCCCGTGGGCATGTGACTCCAAAGATCCTACACTGCATGAGGAAAAGACCGTATATGGAAGTAAGAGGGTTTGAGATGGGGAGGGACAGTGCAACAGCGTGGGGTGTCAAGGGAACCAGAAATATTTGAGAGAGTGTCAGGATCTGAAGCTGGGGAGGCAGCTTTGCAGGGTCAGGTGAGGACGTGTCCACTTCAGCATCATCTGCCCTAAGAGGAAGAAGAGAAGCCAGTGTGCAGAGAGAGGAGAGGACACCATTAGGACACAAGAGGGCGCACCTCGCCCTAAATCCAGCCTCAAATTATTCTGTGGTTTCCCTTAGCCTTTGTCTAATTAAAGTCTGGCATTCTCCAGAAGAAGAAAACTAAGGAAGGCCCCAAGGGGCCAAGTGCCCTTTAGTGCCATGTAGAAATAAGCAACAGAGCCTGAACCTGTTCCAAATTCTCTCTGGTTCAGCACCCATCAGGATTTGGTTTGCAAGCATTCTGTCTGCATTTGTCTACCAGCATTCTCTCTGGTTTGGGCAGACACTAGGCTCTAAGGATGCAGAGATGAAGCAAACCTCGTCTCTCACCCCAGGGCCTGATCTCTAAACTTTCCCAATAGAGCGCTCCTATGAGTGAAGCCTTTTCGAGTTTTCAAGTTGAGCACACACTCCCAACATATGTGTATTTGTTTATTTGTAAATGATGTGCCTGTAATAGCTAACTTTCCTTGAACATTTGCAATGCATTATTAGGTCCTGCTCTCAGTGCTTTATATGTATTAACTCATTTAATACATCCAAAACCCTTTGAGGGAGAGTCTAATACTATCCCATATTACAGAAAAGGAAACTATGGTATAGAGAGGTTAAATAACATGCTAAAGGCACATGGCTAGAAAAGCAGGCAGTCTAGCTTCAGAATAAAGTGAGATTTAAAAAAAAACAGAAATAGAAGGTATAACAGTTTCTTTGCAACCCTAGTATGATTATCTTGTGCACTCAACTTTGGAGACCACTTCTATTGCTTTCAGACCTGTGATTAGTCCTTTGAGAAAAGGAGGGGCAGGAAATTGTAGGAGCCCAGAGGCAACTGCTACCTAGGCTGGAAGATCAGGAAAAGCTTCTGAAGAAAGTGATGGCTGAACTGCATCTTAAATAATTCTTAGGAGTTCTCCAGGGAAAAGGTATTTTTCAGTGCAGGAACAGCATATGCAAAGGCCCAGAGGCAAAAGGTGTGATGGTGTCCTGGGACCTACAGGTAAGTCTAGCATAGTCAGAGTAGAGAGTGACAAGGGGGTAGGCTCCTCCTCCCAGTGTTGCTATGAGGCTTAACTGGAGATAGATGGGGACAGGCTTTCATGTTTTTATTGAGGGAACAGGCAATCAGTCTATTGTCTCGTGGGCAGCATCCCAGCTTTTTTTTTTTTTTTTTTTTTCCTGAGACGGAGTCTCGCTCTGTCACCCAGGCTGGAGTGCAGTGGCACGATCTCGGCTCACTGCAACCTCCGCCCCTCCAGGTTTAAGCAATTCTCTGCCTCAGCGTCTGGAGTAGCTGGGATTACAGGTGCGTGCCACCATGCCCAGCTAATTTTTTTGTATTTTTAGTAGAGATGGGGTTTCACCATCTTGGCCAGGCTGGTCTTGAACTCCTGACCTCGTGATCCACCCACCTCAGCCTCCCAAAGTGTTGGGATTACAGGCGTGAGCCACCGCGCCTGGCCGCATCCCAGCTTTTTGATCCTTAGCTGCCAATACCTCTATAACCCAGATGGCAAAAGGGGCCCCTTGGCCCCTCGAAGACCTGGTTAAACTTGGCCTGGACCCCATTCCACAGCTTAGGACTGGCCAAAGGCCTCTGTCTTTGCCTTCTCTCTCCATGAATTTCCAACCTTATTTCCTCTGGGCTACAGTTTCTGTGAATCCAACCCTTTCACCTTCTGCCTCATTGGCCTCTAGCCTGGGCAACAAGAGCAAAACTGTGTCTCACAAAAAAAAAAAAAAAAAAAAATCAAGCCAAGCATTTCATGGATTTAGTACATTTATTGAGGATTTGGAGATCTTGAGATTACATAGCAAACCACATGGCTACCTGCCATCTCCCAGATTTTCTCATTCAGCCTCCAGAGCCTTCCCAAGGCCTGTGTTCCCATTTGATCCTCCCTTGCACACACAGTAGCCCCACCTTCTACTGAAAACTGAATTCAGTCTCACAGCCCACACATACTCACTATCTCCCTGCCAAGCTGGCTTGCTTTTCTTACCCCGACCTTCCAACACACATGCACCTCATTCTACCCTATTCTAGGCTGCTCCAGCCTGCTCCCTAACCAAGCCCAGAAGTCATTCTTTCTTTCATCTTCCTTGGGCCACAAGCTATAGTCTCTTCAGCAGAGCAATCAGGCCAATCTATGGTAGCAGGGGAGCTGGTGGCATAAGATGGGCTCCAGGAAGACCAGCAGTAGCCCGGGGGGGGCGGGGGCGGGGTAGCCCGCAGAAAGGAGGTGGCCAGGCAGAGCTCCAGGCATCAGCAGGGGGTGTGCAGAGCCTGGTGACTCAGCACACAGAGCGTGACCCGGCTGCCTACCATGCTGTCTACCGCATTGCCAACCACATCCTTGCCTGGCTCAAAATCATGCTAAGGGAGGCAGAGGCACAGCCCCTGGCCAGCTGGAGAGCAGCCCTCTAGAACAGGCAGCAGCTCCTGCACCATCCAGCCGTGGTCTTGCCTGCAGTGGGACACAAACACATCATAAAGGAACCTCTTGCCTTCACCCTTCCAACTCCTCAGACTCTGGAACCAAACCCTGATCAAGACCTGGAGATAGATAATCCAGGAGTCCCTGGCCTCCTTTAGGAAGGGCAAGGAGACCAGCAGAAGCAGCAGGGCAGAGCTGCCCAAAAAGAGCTCCAACCCCGAAGTCTTGGGGCAGTGGCTCCAGAGAAAAGGGGAAAGGAGATTCTTTGAGTGGCCCCCAGCTTCTGAATGGCACAGCTGCTGTGATACTACATGTATGTATGTTCTGGGGGACTGCTAAAGCCAGGGCCCCACCCAGGCATTGGCACACTGGCAGGTGTCAGAATATAGATGTACTGGGGCATCTGAGGACTGTGCTCCTGGAGGCTGTCATCCAGCATAAGGTCTTCCTCCCTGTCTAGTACTAAGACCTGGAGACTGCCTAGGCCCCCAAAAGCAGCAGCAGACAGTGTCTCCAATCCTGTTTGGGACAGCTGCAGCATGTCAAGCCTGGGCAGCTCACCCACCAGCTCCTCAAGCAGCACTGGGCGGGGACATGCTTGAGACTGCAGTGCCTACAGCTTCAGCTCCTGTAGGCTGGGCAGTCCCGTGATGCAGGAGGGTCTAGGGCTGTGCCCATTTCCCCATACCTTCAAGGACTTGAGCCTGGGTAGCTGCCAGAGGAAGAAGTTGGAGGAGTCCTGGGGACAGAGGGGCTCCAAGCTACCACCAAGCAGGGAGAGTTGATGAAGGGCAGGGAAGATCTTGGAGAATTCTGGGTCTCTAGCTGCAGTCCCCCGCCCTTTAAAGTCAGGATCTGCAAGACTGGAAAGACATTAGGAGACAAACTCCAATGCTTCATGCCTGAAACTGCATGGAGCTCCAAGCTAGTCAGCCTTGTGGGCAGGGAAAATGCTACTCCAGCAGGACCAAAGGGGAACTATATTCTCAAGCTGTGCAGACTTTCTGGGCCCCAGAAGTCTCAGGTTGGGTTCTGCACCATGTGTCTACCAGGTTTAGGGTGGTCAGTGCAGGCAGAGGAGCCAGCCAGCCCTCACCCAGGGTTACCAGTGGATTACTGCCCAAGTTCAAGGTCTGTAGCCTCGGTAGGCCCTGGAATACCCGGCCTTTCAAGCAAACCAGTTGGTTCCCCTGAAGTAGCAGCTCCCGCAGGTGGGACAAACAGGAGAAGATGACTGGGGACAGGGTACACAGCCTATTCTTGGACAGATCCAGGGCCCACAATCCTGACACAAACCCTGTCTCATTCATACACAACATGGCGCTCCTCAGTTGGTTGTTAACCAGGTTCAGTCTCTGAAACCTGGGCATGGCAGCCAGGAAACCTCGTGGTAACTCAGTCAGGCCATTGCTCTGAAGACCCAGGCTCTTCAGGCTGTGACAGGAAGCCAGGCCTTCCAGGGCTACGTGCACTGTCCGATTAAACCCCAAATTCAGCTCCTTCAGCTCAAAATGGGCAACTGTCTTGGCACGCAGCTCATCCATGTCAGTGAGTATCATAGGGCATCCAATCTCTGCAACCCCAGTCCCACCAGTGCAGCTGCCTTCATCTTTGTGTGGTCCAGATTCAGAGTCCCCAGCTTGAGGCCCTGGAGGGCTCCAGGACTGGCCAGCTTCAGCCTACCATTGAATGACAGGTCCAACATGTCCAAGGCCCAGGCAATCCCCAGAGGAGGGGCCATGCACCAGATCTGGGAAGAAATCAGCCAGCACCCCCACACTCTGAAGGAAATTGTACCTGATCAACAGCTGTCACAGACTGGGAGGCAACCGGACACCCAAGTTCCCATCCAGGAAGGGACCCAAGAAAGCGAGGTCCTGGAGAGATCTCAGGTCACCAAAGGCATCAGCAGAAGGAAGACGAATCCTCCCATGGTGGGAGCTATGAAAGAGATGATGCAGCTGCCCCAATCCCCAGAGAGCTCCTGGCAGGAGCCGGGTGAGAGGCAGATTCAGCCCCAGGACCTGGAGCCCAGGAAAGCCAGAGTAGGCATCCTGAGGCAGAGCAGAAGTGGAACCAGATTGACAGAGACCCTCCACATTCTGTGGCACAGTTTTCAAGGCCTGCACCAAGTTGCTCACTGAGAGGCATGTGGTGAGAAAGGGCAGGCTGGAGTCCAAGAGGCAAATCAGGAAGAAACGGGAGACCAGAGACAACTGGGAGCCTTCAGTCACTAGGTTATTAGAGATGGTCCAGCCTGCGGCCAGAGGAAGGGACAGGAGCAGACCAGGCAACAGCAAGTGCCTGTCCATCTCAGCACCAAATCTAGTCCACAGAGAAGCAGAATCAGAATCCCACTCTATCCCCTTTCCTTTTCCAGACCCTGTCCTCCCCCTCCAAAATACACATACACAATACTCAAAACAGTGAAAAGATACACAGCCCCCAGTGTACCACGGTCAGAGGACCAACGGTAGAACTGCTAGGAAGCTGAATGGAAGAGTGGGACAAGGAGATACTTATAGCTGAGGCTCCAAGGGTCAGGAAAAAGAAGAGGCAGACTAATGGTGAGATGGGGTCCAGGTCTCACTTCTGTTTTAAGGAAGCAAGCAGGCTGGGTGAGGTGGCTCACGCCTGTAATCCCAGAACTTTGGGAGGCCGAGACGCGCAGATCACCTGAGGTCAGAAGTTTGAGACCAGCCTGGCCAACATAGTGAAACCCCATTTCTACTAAAAATACAAAAACTAGCCAGGTGTGGTGGCAGGCTCCTGTAGTCCCAGCTACTTGGGAGGCTGAGGCAGGAGAATCGCTTGAACCCAGGAGGCGGAGGCTGCAGTGAGCAGAGACCATGTCACTGCACTCCAACCTGGGCAACAAGAGTGAAACTCCATCTCAAAAAAAAAAAGCGGGGGGAAGCAAGCCCTGTTTCTGAGCACAAGATTTGGGACCACAGGTCTAGGAACCCACTCTGTCATTATTCTGGGCAGGGTGCTTCACCTCTCTAAACTTCAGTTTCCTCAGCCGTAAAATAAAGATACTACTGCCTGCTTCATAAGATCGCTGCAAATAACATATGGATGTCAGAATGGACTTTCACACCTCATCATCCCTCATTACTACTTGCTCTCCTTACTCATAATAAAAAGTAGGAAGAAATCAGGGTTTTTTAAAAAACAGAAGTCTTGTAAGCAAAATAATACATCAAAATGTTGCTCTCATGGATATCTTGCAGTGTTCCAAATGGAAGATTCCAAAAAGCCCAAACTTCAGAAGACTGTAAGGCTCCATTCCTGCTCTTCCAGGCTGCAGCAAGGAAGGAAGGGCCCTGTATTGGGCCATTCTTTGCATTGGTATAAAGGAATACCAAAGACTGGGTAGTTTATAAAGAGGATTTATTGGCTCATCGCTCTGCAGGCTGTATAAGAAGCAGGCACCAGCATCTGTTCAGCTTCCGGAGAGGCCTCAGGAAGCTACATGGCAACAGGCAAAGGGAAAGCAAGAGCATCACATGGCAACAGTGGGAGCAAGAGAGAGAAAGGAGAGCCGCCACATGCTTTTTTAAAAAAAACTTTTAAGTTCAGGAATACGTATGCAGGTTTGTCATGTAGGCGAACTGGTGTTATGGGGGTTTGATGTACAGATTATTTCATCCCCCAGGTATTAAGCCTAGTACCCTTTAGTTATTTTTCCTGATCCTCTCCCTCCTCCCACCACCAACCCCTGACTCAACCCACCAACTCTCAGGTAAGCCCCAGTGTCTGTTGTTTCCCTCTATGGCCACACACTTTTAAAGAACTAGATCTCAGTCAACTTAAAGCCAGAATTCACTCATCACCCAGGGGATGATGCTAAACCATTCATGAGGGGTCTGCCCCCACAATTCAATCACCTCCCGGGGTGGAAAAAAAAAACCTTGAGATTCTTCGGCCACAGTTACAAAAGCTCCCTAGCTTTCAGGTAAACACTTGAGCTGAGGAGTTATGATATGAGCCTGTACGCTATAACTAGAAGCAACCATCCTGCCTCATGGCCCTTGAAATCTTTGTGGGCCTCAGATTGCTTTACAGCGATGACCACTCTGCCTCTTAGAGACTTGCTTTCACGGGGCACTTCATTCCAGGTAACTAGAAATTTTAACCTGATTCTTTCACCAGTGTATGCTCAATATGTCAGAATCCCACTGTCTGATGCTGGATTTTCACTGCCCTCAGTCCCAACAGGCCCAAATAACCAGTTCTCAGATTCTCCCTCTTTTCCCGAGGGTCTCTTGTCAACAACCACTTCTTGTATAAATTTCTACATCAGTCAGGGTTTTGTTATATGCAACAGAAACTGATTCTAGCTGATGAAAGCAGAAAATGAACTTACGAAAAGGATTCTGGAGTATTTCATGGAGTCTTCAGATACAGGGCAGCCAAAGCAACGGTAAATACCCACTAGTCTGTATGAAACTTACTGAGTTCATGATACATGCCTAGAACTGTGTGGTTAGGGGAGAATGCTTCTTACCCACTTCTGATGTTTTCTTCCATGTGAAGGGACATCCATTAGTATAACCCTCTGGCTTGTCTTCATCCCTTCACAACTCCTCTGGGAGGAAGTGGGACTTATATTCTTGATGAGTTTATGGGAGAAGATGGGCATATGTAGCTCCTTTCCCTCTGGGAGTACCTTTTATTTTATTTTATTTTATTTTATTTTATTTTATTTTATTTTTGAGACAGGGTCTTGCTCTGCTGAAGCGCAGTAGTGCAATCATGGCTCACTGCAACCTCAAACTCCTGGGCTTAAGCCATCCTTCTGCCTCAGCCTCCAGAGTAGCTGGGATTACAGGCCTGTACCACCATGCCTGGCTAATTTTTGTATTTTTACTAGAAACGGGGTTTCACCATGTTGGCCAGGCTGGTCTCGAACTCCTGACCTCAGATGATCCACCTACCTCAGCCTCCCAAAGTGCTGGGATTACAGGAGTGAGCTACCATGCCCGGCCTGGCTTTTACTTATTTTAAAGTGAGAAGAGTGGAATTTGCAGTCAAGCAGAAAGGAAGGAAATACTTGAATGGGACTGCCTCATTCTCCTTGTAATGGTAGCCAGGAGACTGATTTGCTTTACCCTAATTTCCCAAGTGAGGGATGTAGAGGTATGCAGTGTTTGATGGGAAATCCTTTGGGACTCCTGTTCATGTTTCTTTCCTTTCCCCAGTCATACCCTTCAGGGATCTGAGACTTACAGGCAGCCTGAGCCATAAAAACCCTCTGAGTTCATCTAGTCCAACACCTTCCTTTTCATATGGGAAAACTGAGGCCCAGCCAGAAGAAGGGGATTTTCCAGGGCCAAACAGAAGGCAGGTGGCAGAGCTGGGATGAGAACCCAGGGTCATGGTCAGGCTGGGTGGGGATGGGATGTCAGTAGCAGCAAACAGATCCACTCTCAAACTTGAGAAGTAAAATGTAGACCTCAGAGCCCAGAAGACCCACCCATAGCCCCCTTGCCCATCGCTCCCCACACACACCCAGAGGACTAGGTTTGCACCATCCTCACCTAAGGCTAGCATGAGAAGTTTACAGAAGGAGGCTGATGTCAGATCAATTCTCATGCTGCGGTCCGGCCAGGGCTGCCCAGAGAGAACTGTTCTGGAAAGAAAGAGAACTGAGAAACCAGCATTGCAAATAAACAAAATAATAAATTGAATGAAATGAAAACAGACATCTTCGCTTTGGTCCGGGCCACCTTCTGGAGGGGCCTTTCTTTTTCTGTCTCCATCCACCTATCTCCCCTCCCTCCATGCTCAGTGGCTCCTTTCTCCTCACACACGCTCCTGACCCTCTGTCTCCACCACCCCCTTTTCCACACACTCAGTGCTCCCCAGCCCCACTTAGGCGCTCCTGTCCTCCTGGAGGACAGACTTGTGACAAACTCAAGCGACCACACTTGCTGGGAGTGGTTAACCAGTCAGCAAATATAATCCCTACTCACAACAAGTGTTTAGCAATGTCATTGCATAACCATATTAGGATTCTAAATAAAAAGAAGAAACTGTTCATCCACAGCTCCACCACTAATTCAAATGGTTTTCACGGGCCTGAGTTCACTTCAGTCCTTGTCCCACCGCTAAGTATTTTTCATAAAACTACCATTTTTGGCACCTTCCTATGTGCCAGACAGCCTGAAAAGCACTTTTTTTTCTTTTTTTTGAGATGGAGTCTCACTCTGTCACCCGGGCTGGAGTGCAGTGGCGCAATCTCAGCTCACTGCAAGCTCCACCTCCTGGGTTCACACCATTCTGCTTCCTCAGCCTCCCAAGTAGCTGGGACTACAGGCGCCTGCCACCACGCCTGGCTAATTTTTTTTGTATTTTTAGTAGAGACGGGGTTTCACCGTGTTAGCCAGGATGGTCTTGATCTCCTGATTTCCTGATCCGTGCATGTCATCCTCCCATTCACTTTTTTATGTATTTATTTTTATTTTTATTTTGAAACAGGGTCTCACTCTGTTGCCCAGGCTGGAGTGCAGGGGTGAGATCTCAGCTCACTGCAGCCTCTGCCTCCCAGGTTCAAGCGATTCTCCTGCCTCAGCCTCCCGAGTAGCTGGGACTACAGCCACCAGGTCTGGCTAATTTTTGTATTTTTTTGGTAGAGATGGCGTTTCAACATGTTCAACATGTAGGCCAGGTTGGTCTCGAACTCTTGACCTCAAGTGATACACCCACTTGACCTCCCAAAATGCTGGGATTACAGATGTGAGCCACCATGCCCAGTCCAATAAGCACTTTAAACAACATAACCAGAAATGTTTTATTTCCCAGAATCCCCTTTTTTGGCTAACCAGAATTCCTTTTACTAATAAAAACAGCATTTGTTGAGAAGATACTGCGTGCCCCGCTACGTTCTCTCCTAATCCTAACCACCCAGTTTCTGTGTGCACGTTCCCACTGACCCCAGTTCTCCAGATGAAGAACTGCAGCCCAAGGAAGGCCAGTGACTGGCCAAAGTCCTCAAGACAGTTTTTTCCTCTGCAAAAAGTGAGAAAATCTTAGTTATGACTTCCTCATTTGGGCATCCAGGGGACAGTTGGGATTTGACTGCAAATTCCTTTGTTGTCATTGCCTTTGTGACTTTGGTGTTTTGAGGTGTAATTCCCAGACAGCCTTGAGGAAAGGGTGTCCTCATTTCCTGTATTCCAAACATCATGAGAATAGGCAGAGAAGTCTCAACAAAAGCTGTAGAACAAGGAGATATTTTTATTCATCCGCAGAACAAATGGGAATGCAGCCAGGGGCAGCCAGGCAGAACTTTCAGAGATTTCCCTATATATAGACCTGTAGGGAGGCAGCAGCATCAGCCCTTTTGGGGAAGTGAAAGAGGCCAGGCCGAGAGTAACCGGATTACTGTATTGTCTGAGTTGGGGTTCCTCTTCTGACCAGAAATAGAAATTCAGACTATCCAGGCAGAATTTGTTGGGAGGGTATGTGGGTGTTCATGGGACCCTAAGTCAGCTGGGCCTGGAGAAGGACTGAAGCCAGGGAGTGGAGCCATCAGCCAGGCCATAGTTTCACTGTCTCATCTCCGCTTCAACCTTCTCTTCTCTCCATTGAGGAGGAACAACAAGGGAACACCAGGCTGAACTAAAGCCAAAAGCCAGCTGAGGTGGGTGCAGAAGCTCCTCTCCTTCCTGATCTAGTCCTACTCATCCCCCACCCCCTACCACCCCCCAGACCTGCCTTACCTCCCTTCACATGTTGATGCCCTCCCCACTCCCAGTCCCAGGGATCCACTGTGGGATCTCAGAGGGAAGGAGAAGCCAGCTGGGGTATCTCTCTCCATGTGATTCCTACTCTATCCTGTGAGCTTGCTGAGATGCTTTGCCTGGGAATGACAGGGTTATTGACAGTCCTGGGAAGAGAAGCAAAATATTCTCTCAGTCAAGGGAGCGGCAAAGCACACCACTCTTCCATCCCCAAAAAGGGCTAGTGGGTTGGACTCTCAGGAGTCACCTAGTCCTGGTTTCTCAGGATCTCTTGTCCTTTTGACCTGCAGATTTTATTATTTAGAGTCCCCTCTTTAGATCATGTAAACAAGGCCTGTTAGACATTCACTCTGTTCACTCATTCAGGCCATAGCTACTCTGAGCTGGGCACTCCTCAGGCAAAGGTGGTAGAGTCCCTTCTCCTGGTGGATGGGGATGACAAACCCATAACAAGAGCAGTAGCAGTGACTCAGATGTCTTTTTGTTTCCTCTGCCAGCAGGCCATACTTCCTTTTAACGTGTAAGCAGCCATCATCTCAGCTCTCCACCTTTAGGAAATCAGGTCTCCTACCATGTTCCCATTCCCAGGGATCTCCAAGAATTACTACAAGCTCCACCAATTCACTGTGGTGTCACTTGTCACCTCTGTCTGCCCCACTAGACCCTGGTCTGGTCTCTGGTAAAGCCTGCCTCTGGACCTTAACTCCCTCATCTGCTGCTTCTCATTCAACTTTGCCCAAACATGAGCATATTCCCAGGGAACACTAGGCTCCCTTCTCGTCTCTTCATTCTCTCCCTAGGTGATCTCATCCAGTCTCATGGCTTTTAAATACCATCTATTTGCCAATAACTTACAAGTCACTGTCACCAGCACTGACTTTTCCCTGAGCTCCAGACTCATACCCAACTACCTATTTGTCATCTTCACTTAGAGGTCAAACAAGCAATTCAAAGTTAACTTAGTCAAAGCAAACTCCTGATTTCCAGCACTGCCGTGTCCATCCCAACCTGCTCCCCGCCAATTGTCTCCATATCAGGGGAAGTTTCAGCACACAGTATGACACCATCCACTTAGTTGCTCCATCCACAAACCTGAAACTCATTCCCAAGTCCTCTCTTTGCTCATCCCCAGCAGCTAGCCCTGTTGTTGATGCCACATCAGGACCTATCCTGAATCTGCCCACATGTGCCCATCTCCATGGCTAGGCTCCTAGGACACAGGGCCATTATCTCTTGCCTGGATGATGGCAGTGGTCTCTTGACTTGTCTCTCTGCTTTCATTCTTGCCCCCTGCAACCCATCCTCCACACAGAATCTCGAGTGAGTTTTTAAAAACATACTGTAACCAGGCTCAGTGGTTCACGCCTGTAATCCCAGCACTTTGGGAGGCCGAGGCGGGAAGATCACTTGAGGTCAGGAGTTTGAGACCAGCCTGGCCAACATGGTAAAACCCCGTCTCTACTAAAAATACAAAAAAAAATTTAGCCAGGCATGCTGGCAGGCACCTGTAATCCCAGCTGCTTGGAAGGCTGAGACACAAGAATTGCTTGAACCTGGGAGGCAGAGGTTGAAGTGAGCCAAGATCACGCCATTGCACTCCAGCCTGGGTGACAAAGCGAGACTCTGTCTCAATAAATAAATAAATAAAAATAAATATAAACCATATCACAGCACTCTCTTGCTTAAGCCCTTCAATGGCTTCCCATCACATTTATAATTTTTTTTCTCTGACCTAAAATGCCTTCCCTGAGCTGGTTGTTGCCCATCATTGAGTAATAACCATGCAACTGCCCCCATCTCTCTCTCTCTCTCTCTGTTTCCCAACACACTTGGCCTTCTCTCTGCTGATCAGAAGGGCCACGCCCACCTCCACCTAAAGGCTTTTGCAACAGCTGTTCTCTTTCTCTGGTAAGCTCTGCCCACCTGTGATGGGTTTTTGTTTTTTGTATTCCGGAAGATTGGTTGTTTGTAGATGTGTCTGTTTGTGTGCATGTGTGTGTCTGTTTTTACTAATCATGAGTTAATGCTACAAGACCGATGGTTTTACATATGAGTCACCACGTTAGGAACTTTTGCCTGAGACAAAACAATTCTCCCAGGCCATTAAGAGACTCTGTTCTCCCACCCTATTTTCTTAGCAGATAACATGACTCTGAACCTAAAACAAAACAAAACTCTTTGAAGTGTTTCCAACAATAAAAAGACATAACTTGGTAATAATAACAATAATATGAAAACAAAGTAGAATTTAAGACAAATCATTAAGTGATTAAAGAGGATCATGTGGAAATAATAAAAGCTCTATCACTAGAGCAACAAAACACACACATCAAAGCTTTTAGAACTGTAAGGAGAAGGTGACAGAAGCACAAATGTAGTTTTTATTTCACCCAACAATGTGCCAGGTGCTGTGCTAGGTGGGGAATAAGCAGTGAACAAAACATCTAAACTCCCTGAGATTGTGGAGCTTACTTTTAATGGGAGAAAACAGATAATTTTTTAAGTAAATAAACAATATATAATATAATCACTAGTTATATGGTGAAAAATAAAGCAATGAAGGTGGATGGAGAGAAACAAGGGTAGGAATCAAGTTAGAATTTTAAGTAATGTGTCCAGGAAGACCTCTCTAATGAGGTGACATTTGAACAGAAGCTTGAAGAATGGAGAGGGAGTCACCCAGCTCTCTGGCAGAGGAAGCAGCAAGTGCACAGGCCCTAAGGTGGGAGGTGGAAGCCAGGAGGCCAGGGCAGCTAAAGTGGAATGAGCCAGAAGAGGGATAGCAGATAAAGTCAGAGCCACTCAGGGTGGGGCCTGTAGACTGTTGTCAGGACTCTGGCTTTTATTCTGTATGAGAAATGGGGTCATTATAGGGTTTTCATCAGAGAAGTGACAGAAGGCTGTTTATACTGTCAAAGAATCATTCAGGCTGCTATGATAAGAGCAGAATTGCTGGGGTTAGTGGTGGTTGCATGAGGACAGAAGCAGAGGGATAATTGAGGAGCTGTTGGAATAAATCAGGTGTGAGATAATGTGGGCTTGAACCCAGGTGATAGACTTGGGATTGAGGGGTTAAGACATGGTTAAATTCTGGATATATTTTGAAGACGGGACTGACAGCATTGGCTGATGAGTTGGACGTGGGATGTGAGGAAAGAGAAGCCAAGGATGATGCCAAGACTGTGGGAGAACAGATTTAGAAGAATTAGTTCAACTTTTAAAGCATTCAGTTTAAAATGACTGTTATAGGCCAGGCGTGGTGCCTCATGCCTATAATCCCAGCATCTTGTGAGGCCAAGGCAGGTAAATTGCTTGAGCCCAGGAGTTTGAGAGTAGCCTGAGTAACATGGTGAAATCCTATCTCTACAAAAAAAATACAAAAATTTGCTGGGTGTGGTGGTGCATGCCTGTAGTCCCAGCTACTCAGGAGGCTGCGGTGGGAGAATCACTTGAGCCCAGGAGATAGAGGCTGCAGGGAGCTGTGATTGCACCATTGCCCTCCAGCCTGGGTGACAGAGCGAGACCCTGTCTCAAAATAAATAAACAAAACAAAACAAAACGACTATTATATACCCAAGTGACTGCGTCAAATGATGCAAAGTGCTAGGCATAGGAGGCACTTGATACCTGTGTGCACATGTATGTATGTGTATACATGTATGTGGCACATTGCATGTGTGCATGCATGTATGTATATTGTGGTTAGAACTACATCCACCTCTTGGTGGCTGTGTGATCTTGGTGAGTCACCCAGCCTCTCTGGAATACAGAGATAACAGCGCCTACTTCACAGGGCATGGTGCTTTTAAAACATGTCCACAATTTTTTGATTTTCCCCTTAAAAAACGGTGATGTCTAATTCCTCTCCCTTTGCACACGAGCAGGCCTTAGTGACCAGCTGCTAATGAGTGGAATGCGGCAGAGGTGGTACAAGAAGACTTCAAAGGCCAACTTAGGAAAACTTCCTCCTGGCTCTCACTCTGAGGACACTCACCCTGGGAACCCAGCCACTATGTTGTGAAAAAGCCCAGGCCACAAGGAGAGGCCACATGGAGATGTTCTGTCTCACAGCCCCAGCTAAGGTTCCAGCATCCACTGCCAGACTTGTGAGTGACAGCCCTCAGGTGATTCCAGTTGTCCCAGCAAACGCCAAATGGAACAGACATGAAATGCTCCTGCCAAGCTCTGCCCAGGTTACAGGTCTGAGGGCAAATGGATGTTGCTGTTTGGGGTTGGTGTGTTATACAGAGGTAGGGAGCTAGAACACTGGGAAATTGCGAAAACAGTTTGTACACTGGAAAGCCAGCTACAGAAATGGATCATTAGTTGGTAGGCATCCTGAGCTACTCACTAGTGACTCCAGTTAATTCTTCCGGAGCAGAATGTCATCTCAGGCCAGGCTCTGACTCCTTCCAGCACCAGGTGGCACTACAGTCATATCCGGCTCCTTATTTCCTCCTGCCCATCTTCTGTCAGATCCTCACATGCATCCCTTACTACCACAGCATTGAACTTCAATATGTGGCATCCAGCTCCGCCTCTGTGCCTTTTCTCATACTGTTCCTTCCGTCTAAACCACTTTTTCCTCCCTGGCCCCCCAGAACCTCAATTCCCAGGCACTTCCTTCCTCTTCTCTGGGCCTCACTTCACCCAGTCTCATCTAAAACAGGATCCAAAACCTTCTTGTGGGAAGAGCTTCTTTCCACTTCCCTAAAGGCTTGAGATCTGGAGGTAGGAGGAGAGCACTCCCAGAAATATGCAGGGCACGGTGACTTTGAGCACTGAAGTCCCAGAATATGGGAGAAGGAGGAGGAGAGGTGCTACCTCCAGCGGCTGATGGAGAGGGAGGAGAGGAGGAGAGGAGGAGAGGGGAGGAGGGGTCGGGACAATCTGTGGGAGTTTGTGAAAGCAATTTTCAGTAATCAGATCATCTCCAGCCCCCTGGAAAGTGTTCCAACCAAGTTTTGTTTTTTGTTTTTTCGTGTTTTTGTTTTTTTGTTTTTGAGACGGAGTCTCGCTCTATCTCCCAGGCTGGAGTGCAGTGGCGCGATCTCAGCTCACTGCAACCTCCGCCTCCTGGGTTCAAGTGATTCTCATGCCTCAGCCTCCCAAGTGGCTGGGATTACAGGTACCTGACACCATGCCTGGCTAATCTTTGTTTTTGTTTTTTTTTATTTAGTAGAGACAGGGTTTCACCATGTTGGCCAGGCTGGTCTCGAACTCCTGACCTCAAATGATCCGCCCGCCTCAGTCTCCCAAAGTGCTGGAATTACAGGCTTGAGTCACCATGCCCAGCCCTCACCAAATTTTATGGGTTCCCAGGGCAGGTCTCACTTGTGCTAAAAGCAAGTCCATTCCCACAGTAGCACTGCTGCGTTGCTGACCTCCAGGGTCTCTCCACACTCCTCTGCGGAGCTTATCTACCCTTCTGAGCCTGATTTCACATGGCTGCTCTCTGCAGATGCCTGCAGCCATGCTGTCAGGGACCCCAGGCAGTGTGCTGCTCCCACTCTGCTGCTGGGCAGGGCATGCACAGCTGCCACTTCCTGCTGCTCCGTGGGGTGCCTGGTGCTTCACCTGCCAGGCCTCACAGCTTTCTGAGCCCCCAGGATGATGTGCAGTGCCAGGAAGCACAACAGGGGAGAATGGCTCTGCATTTGTTTTCCAGGGCTGCTGTAACAAACTTCCACTCCCTACGTGACTTAAACAACAGAAATGTATTCTCTCACAGTTCAGAAGGCTGGAAGTGTGAGATCAGGGCGTCAGAAGGGTCGGTTCCTTCTGGGGGCTGTGCGGAAAGGCTCTGTTCCAGGCCTCTTTCCTTAGCTTGTCAATGTTCATCTTCTCTGTGTGTCTCTTCACATTGTCTTCCCTCCATGTGGCCTAGCTTTGGGTTCAAATTGACCCTTTTTTATAAGGACACTGATCATATTGGATTAGGGTCCACCGTAATGACTTCATTTTAAAGTAATTGCCTCTGCAAAGACTCTACCTCCAAATAAGGTCACATTTTGAGGTGTTGGAGTCAGGACTCCAGCACATCTTTTTTGGGGGAACACAATATGATCCATAACATGCTCCTTCCCTTTGTATTACAGGGTTGATCTTGAGGCCACAGACCTCGTTCATTCGAACAAGGCCATAATAGCGTTTGGACACACATCGTGCTAGCTCAGTATTGCCACATGCACAAACCAGGTAACTGCAGGACTCAGAACCATCACGAGGTTGCTTTGCCCCTCAGTGTCTTTGGGATTCCTGCACTGTCTGAGCCAGGCAGGGCCACTGCTGGCACCACCTCCTCCACGCTGGCCTTTGACTTCACTCTGGTGCTCCACGTGGTGGATGCTCTTATGGCACCACTCGCTCTAGGCTGCCTCTTCAAGTTCTGCACGACTGCTGCCTGCCACCCCTCGCAAATCAATGCCTGGGACCCTGATCCTGGACCTTGCCTTTTTGTTCCAAAAAGGATAGAGAAACTGATCTGCGTCCCCTTAGAGGAGAACCACAGCAGAATTGCTTAAGTCCCATCTAGAAAGATGGCGGCCGGGTGCGGTGGCTCACGCCTGTAATCCCAGCACTTTAGGAGGCCGAGGTGGGCGGATCACAAGGTCAGGAGATGGATACCATCCTGGCCAACACGGTGAAACCCCGTCTCTACTAAAACTACAAAAATTAGGCGGGCCTGGTGGCGAACACCTGTAGTCCCAGCTACTCGGGAGGCTGAGGCAGGAGAATGGCGTGGACCCGGGAGGCGGAGCTTGCAGTGAGCCGAGATCGTGCCACTGAACTCCAGCCTGGGCGACAGAGCGAGATTCCGTCTCAAAAAAAAAAAAGAAAGAAAAAAGAAAAAGAAAAAAAAGAAAGATGGCTATTTTTCCCCACATCTACAGATACATACAGATGTTGGACCCAGAGCCACAACCCACCTCCATTCCTCAGATCCTCTGCTGAGTTCTGTTGTTCATTCCAGACTCCTTTATTCATTCAGCTACTATTTACTGAGTCCCTAACATGTTTGAGAGACCTAATAATAACTGGATGTATTAGTTTCCTATTGCTGCTATAACAAATTACCACAAATGTAATGGCTAAAGGCAATATAAATGTATTCTCTCCCAGCCCTGGAGGTCAAAAGTCCAAAATGGGCATTCTTCTGGAGGCTTGAGGGGAGAATCCACTTCCTTGGCTTTTTCAGCTTCTAGAGGCCTCATATTCCTCAGCTTGTGGCCCCATTCTGTCCTCTATTTTTTTTTTTTCTTTTTTTTTTTTTTTTGTTATTTTAATGTTTTTGAGTACATAGTAGGTGTATATATTTATGGGGTACATGAGATATTTTGATACAGGCATGTGATTGATATGTAATCACAACTTGTAAAATGGGGTATCCATCCCTTCAAGTATTTATCCATTGTGTTACAAACAATCCAAGTATACTCTTTTGTTGTTTGTTTGTTTGCTTGTTTGTTTTTGAGACAGAGTCTCCCTCTGTCACCCAGACTGGAGTGCAGTGGTACAATCTCGGCTCACTGTAACGTCTGCCTCCTGGGTTCAAGCAATTCTCCTGCCTCAGTCTCCCAAGTAACTGGGATTACAGGTGCCTGCCACCATGCCTGGCTAATTTTTGTATTTTTAGTAGAAATGGGGTTTCACCACGTTGGCCAGGCTAGTCTCAAACTCCTGACCTCAAGTGATCTGCCTGCCTCAACCTCCCAAAGTGCTGGAATTACAGGCATGAGCCACTGCGCCTGGCCAAGTATACTCTTTTGGTTATTTTAAAGTATACAATTAAACTATTATTGACTATAGTCACCTGTTGTGCTATCAAATACTAGTTCTTATTCATTCCTCCTATTTTTTTGTATGAACTAACCATTCTAACCTCCTCCACAACCCCCTAGCCTCTGGTAACTGTCCTATTCTCTCTCCCCATGAGTTCAGTTGTTTGATTTTTAGACCTCAAAAGTAAGTGTGAACATGCAATGTTTGTCTTTCTGTGCCTGGCTTATTTCACTTAGCATAATGACCTCCAGTTCCATCTGTGTCATTGCAAATGACTGGAGCTCATTCTATTTTATGGCTGAGTGGCACTCCATTGTGTATAAGTGCCACGTTTTCTTTATTCAATCATTTGCTGATGGACACTTAAGTTGCTTCCAAATCTTGGCTATTATGAACAGTGCAACAAACATAGGAATGCAGATATCTCTTCAATACACTGATTTCCTTTCTTGTGGGTATAGACCCAGCGGTGGGATTGCTGAGTCATATGGTAGCTCAATTTTCAGTTTTTTGAAGAACCTCCAACTGTTTCTCCATAGTGATTGTACTAATTTACATTCCCACCAACAGTGTATGAGGGTTCCTTTATCTCCACATCCTCATCAGCATTTGTTACTGCTTGTCCTTTGAATATAAGCCATTTTAACTGGGTTGAGAAATATCTCATTGTAGTTTGATTTGCATGCCTCTGATGATCAGTGGCATTGGGCACTTTGTATATGCCTGTTTGCCATTCGTATGTCTTCTTTTGAGAAATGTCTATCCAAACCATTTGCCCATGTTTTAACTGGATTATTAGATTTTTTCTTATAAAGTTGTTTGAGCTCCTCCTATATTCTGGTTATTAATCCCTTATCAGATGGGTAGTTCACAAATATTTTCTGCCATTCTCTGGGTTGTCTCTTCTCTTTGTCGATGGTTTCCTTTGCTGTGCAGAAACTTTTTATTTTTGTTTTTTTGTTGTTTATGGTTTTTCTTTCTTTTCTGTAATCCAAATGTTTTTTCAAAATCTGGGAAACTTGATTTTCTTTTATATTTTATTTGTTTTTATTTCAACAGTTTCTGGGGAACAGATGGTGTTTGGTTAAATGGATAAGTTCTTCAGTGGTGATTTCTGAGATTTTAGTGCACCTATCACCCAGATGAAAAATGTTCAGCATCACTAATTAACAGGGAAATACAAATCAAGACCACAATGTAATACCACTTTACTGCTATAAGAATGACCATAATAAAAAAAAATAAAAAATAATAGATGTTGGCATGGATGTGGTGAAAAGGGAATGAACTAATGGCATTCGCAGTAACCTGGATGAAATTGGAGACCATTATTCTAAGTGAAGTAACTCAGAAATGGAAAACCAAATATTGCATGTTCTCACTCATAAGTGGGAGCTAAGCCATGAGGACACAAAGCCATACAAATGATACAATGGACTTTGGAGACTCAGGGTAAAGGGTGGCAGGGTGAAGGATACAAGACTGCACTCTGAGTACAGTGTATCTGTACAGGTGTACAGTGTGCAAGTATCTTTTTCATATAATGGCTCCTTTTCCCCTGGGTAGAAACCCAGTAGCAGGATTGCTGGATCAAATGGTAGATCTACTTTTAGTTCTTTAAGGCATCTCCACACTGTTTTCCACAGTGGTTGTACTAGTTTACATTCCCACCAGCTGTGTAAAAGTGTTCCCTTTTGATGTAAAGGACCTCTTCAAGGAGAACTACAAACCACTGCTCAGTGAATTAAAAGAGGACACAAACAAATGGAAGAACATACCATGCTCATGGATAGAAAAAATCAATATTGTGAAAATGGCCATACTGCCCAAGGTTATTTATAGATTCAATGCCATCCCCATCAAACTACCAATGAGTTTCTTCACAGAATTGGAAAAAACTGCTTTAAAGTTCATATGGAACCAAAAAAGACCCCGCATTGCCAAGACAATCCTAAGTCAAAAGAACAAAGCTGGAGGCATCACGCTACCTGACTTCAAACTATGCAAGGCTATAGTAACCAAAACAGCATGGTACTGGTACAAAAACAGAGATATAGACCAATGGAACAGAACAGAGTCCTCAGAAATAATACCACACATCTACAGACATCTGATCTTTCACAAACCTGAGAGAAACAAGAAATGGGGAAAGGATTCCCTATTTAATAAATGGTGCTGGGAAAATTGGCTAGCCATAAGTAGAAAGCTGAAACTGGATCCTTTCCTTACTCCTTATACGAAAATTAGTTCAAGATGGATTAGAGACTTAAATGTTAGACCTAATACCATAAAAACCCTAGAAGAAAACCTAGGTAGTACCATTCAGGACATAGGCATGGGCAAAGACTTCATGTCTAAAACACCAAAAGCAACAGCAGCAAAAGCCAAAATTGACAAACGGGATCTCATTAAACTAAAGAGCTTCTGCACAGCAAAAGAAACTACCATCAGAGTGAAGAGGCAACCTACAGAATGGGAGAAAATTTTTGCAATCTACTCATCTGACAAAGGGCTAATATCCAGAACCTACAAAGAACTCAAACAAATTTACAAGAAAAAAACAAACAACCCCATCAAAAAGTGGGCAAAGGATATGAACAGACATTTCTCAAAAGAAGATATTCATACAGCCAACAGACACATGAAAAAATGCTCATCATCGCTGGCCATCAGAGAAATGCAAATCAAAACCACAGTGAGATACCATCTCACACCAGTTAGAATGGCGATCATTAAAAAGTCAGGAAACAACAGGTGCTGGAGAGGATGTGGAGAAATAGGAACACTTTTACACTGTTGGTGGGATTGTAAACTAGTTCAACCATTATGGAAAACAGTATGGTGATTCCTCAAGGATCTAGAACTCGATGTACCATATGACCCAGCCACCCCATTACTGGGTATATACCCAAAGGATTATAAATCATGCTGCTATAAAGACACATGCACACATATGTTTATAGCGGCACTATTCCCAATAGCAAAGACTTGGAATCAACCCAAATGTCCATCAGTGGCAGACTGGATTAAGAAAATGTGGCACATATACACCATGGAATACTATGCAGCCATAAAAAAGGATGAGTTTGTGTCCTTTGTAGGGACATGGATGCAGCTGGAAACCATCATTCTTAGCAAACTATCACAAGAACAGAAAACCAAACACCACATGTTCTCACTCATAGGTGGGAACTGAACAATGAGATCACTTGGACTTGGGAAGAGGAACATCACACACCGGGGCCTATCATGGGGAGGGGGGAGGGGGGAGGGATTGCACTGGGAGTTATACCTGATGTAAATGACGAGTTGATGGGTGCTGACGAGTTGATGGGTGCAGCACACCAACATGGCACAAGTATACATATGTAACAAACCTGCACGTTATGCACATGTACCCTAGAACTTAAAGTATAATAATAATAATAATAATAATAATAATAAAAAGTGTTCCCTTTTCACCACATCCACAGCAATATCTATTATTTTTTTATTTTTTGATTATGACCATTCTTGCAGGAGTAAGGTGGTGTCACATAGTGGTTTTGATTTGCATTTCCCTGATCGTTAGTGATGCTGAGCATTTTTTCATGTTTGTTGGCCATTTGTTTATCTTCTTTGGAGAATTGACTATTCATGTCCTAAGCCCACTTTTTGATGGGATTGTTTGGTTTTTTTTCTTGCTGATTTGTTTAAGTTTCTTGTAGATTCTGTATATTAGTCTTTTGTCAGATGCATATTTGCGAAGATTTTCTCTCACTCTGTGGGTTGTCTATTGACTCTGCTGATTATTTCTTTTGCTGTGCAGAAGCTTTTCAGTTTAATTAAGTCCCATCTATTTATCTTTGTTTTTGTTGCATTTGCTTTTGGGTTCTTGGTCCTGAAGTCTTTGCCTAAGCCAAAATGTCTAGAAGGTTTCTCCGATGTTATCTTCTAGAACTTTTATGGTTTCAGGTCTTAGATTTAAGTCTTTGATCCACTTCGAGTTGATTTTTGTATAAGGTGAGAGATGAGGATCCAGCTTCATTCTTCTACATGTGGCTTGCCAATTATCCCAGCACCATTTGTTGAACAGAGTGTCCTTTCTCCACTTTATGCTTTTGTTTTGTCAAAGATCAGTTGGCTGTAGGTATTTGGCTTTATTTCTGGGTTCTCTATTCTGTTCGATTGGTCTTTGTGCCTATTTTTATACCAGTACAATGCTGTTTTGGTGATTATGGCCTTATAATATAGTTTGAAGTTTAGTAATGTGATGTCTCCAGATTTGTTCTTTTTGCTTAGTCTTCCTTTGGCTATGTGGGCTCTTTTATGGTTCTATATGAATTTGGGGGTTGTTTTTTCTAATTCTGTGAAGAATTATGGTGATATTTTTATGGGAATTGCATTGAATTTGTAGATTGCTTTTGGCAATATGGTCATTTTCACAATATTGATTCTACCCATCCATGTGCATGGGACGTGTTTCCATTTGTTTGTGTTGTCTACGATTTCTTTCAGCAGTGTTTGGTAGTTTTCCTTGTAGTGGTCTTTCATTTCCTTGATTAGTCATATTCGTAAGTATTTTATTTATTTACTTATTTTGCAGCTATTGTAAAAGGAGCTGAGTTCTTGATTTAATTTTCAGATTGGTCACTGTTGGTGTATAGCAGTGCTACTGATTTGTGTACATTAATTTTGTATCCTGAAACTTTGCTGAATTCACTTATCAGTTCTAGGAGCTTTTTGGATGAGTCTTTAGGGTTTTCTAGGTATACAATCATATCAACGGTGAACAGCGACAGTTTGACTTCCTCTTTACAGATTTATATTCCCTTTATTTCTTTCTCTTGTCTGATTGCTCTGGCTAGGACTTCCAGTACTGTGTTGAATAGAAGTAGTAAAAGTGGGCATCGTTGTCTTATTCCAGTTCTCAGGGGGAATACTTTCAACTTTTCGCCATTTGGTATAATGTTGGCTGTGAGTTTGTCACAGATGGCTTTTATTACCTTAAGGTATGTCCCTTCTATGACAATTTTGCTGAGGGTTTTAATTATAAAGAGATGCTGGATTTTGTCAAATGCTTTTCTTCATCTATTGAGATGATCACGTAATTTTTGTTTTTAGTTCTGTTTACTGTTTATGTGGTGTATCACATTGATTGACTTGTGGATGTTAAAGCATCCCTGTATCACTGGTATGAAACCCACTTGATCATAGTGGATTATCTTTTTGATATGCTATTGGATTCGGTTAGCTCGCATTTTATTGAGGATTTTTGCATCTATGTTCCTCAGGGATATTTGTCTGTAGTTTTCTTTTTTTGTTATATTCATTCCTGGTTTTGGTATTAGGGTGATACTGGCTTCATAGAATAATTTAGGGAGGATTCCCTCTTTTTCTCTTTTGGAAGAGTGTCAATAGGATTGGTACCAATTCTTCTTTGAATGTCTGATAAAATTCAGCTGTGAATCCATCTGGTCCTCGACTTTTTTGTGTTGGTAACATTTTAATTACCATTCCAATCTTGCTGCTTGTTATTGGTCTTTCAGAGTTTCTATTTCTTCCAGGTTTAATCTAAGAGGGTTGTATATTTCCAGGAATTTATCCATCTTCTCTAGGTTTCCTAGTTTATGCTCATAAAGATGTCCATAGCAGCCTTGAATGATCTTTTGTATTTCTGTGGCATTGGTTGTAATAGCTCCCATTTCATTTCTAATTGAACTTATTTGGATCTTCTCTTTTCTCTGTTAATCTCGCTAATGGTCTATCAATTTTATTTATCTTTTCAAGGAATGCGCCTTTTGTTTCATTCATCTTTTGTATTGTTTTTGTTGTTTCAATTTCATTTCATTCTGCTCTGATTTTGGTTATTTCTGTTCTTCTGCTGAGTTTGGGTTTGGTTTGTTCTTATTTCTCTAGTTCCTTGGGGTGTGACCTTAAATTGTCTATTTGTGCTCTTTCAGACTTTTTGATGTAGGCATTTAAAACTATTAACTTTCTTCTTAGCACTGCTTTTGCTGTATCCCAGAGGATTTGATAGATTGTGTCACCATTATCGTTCAGTCTCTACTTTTGTTCTCTTATCGCCTTCTATGACTCTGTCCCTCCTGCCTTCTTCTTTTTTTTTTTTTTAGACAGAGTCTCGCTCTGTCACCCAGGCTGCTGTCTTCTTCTTATAAGGTCCCTTGTGATCACACTGGGCCTACCTGGACAATCCAGGATAATCTTTCCATTAAAAAATCCTAAGTTAATTATACCTGCAAAGTCCCTTTTGCTGTGTAAAGTCATGTATTCAAGGGTTTTAGGGATGAGGAAGTGAGCATCTTTGGGGGGCTGTTATTCTGTCAACCACACTGCATATCCAGTTGAATGGATTCTACCTCACAGTTTTTCTTCCAATTTGCCCTCTGTCGCTGCCTCCTTCTCTCCCAGTTGGCCCAACATACTTGTTCATAACTAACCCCTAATCATGGACAAAGTTTAAGTTCTTTCTCATAAACTTTCTCTTCTGCTACCTTGTAAATCCGGGCCAGAACCCTTCCCTTATTGGAGAGCTCTTCACCCTCAAAGGTGAGGCCTCTAGCTCTCCTGTTAGTGTCACAAGCCACAGTCAGGTATTCAGACAAGGATAATGCATCTATGGTGTGTGTGTGCAAAGCACAACCATTAATAAGCCTCCCGTGCTCTTCCATTTGCCCCTCTAGACCCACTCTCTGCCTTTTTCCACCTTGCTTTGGATGCCAAGCACATAAACTCTAGGAACCAACCACATCAGTGAGCTCTCTTATCCTCTGGCTTCCTGCTGGGCTTAGTCAGTGAGAGCACTGGCAGGAGATTGGAGGGCGGGAGGAGGATAGGGGTAAGATATGGACTCCTCTGATGCCCCTGCGAGGCTGCCATGGGCTGCTACATCCCTCAGTGGAAGATCTCAGCTCCTGCCGGGTGGCCCTTTCCACAGAGGCCTCTCTGAGTTCAAGCAACTTATCTTTCCTCTCACACTTTCAGGTCTAGTTTTGCTGTCACCGGCCCTAGGTTCTGCACTGTCTCTTGTGCTTTTGCTAAATCCTGCTCACACATTTGTAAAGACTCTTCATTAAACTTTTCTCAGGTTACCCAGTGTGAGGGTGTCAACTGTTTATCTGCTGGAATCCTTACTGTTACACTCCCCAAAATGTAATTTAGATGTCCTCCAAGCTTCCCCAGCTTATGGCTACAAACGAAACTATACTGTAATTTAGATTCAGATGTTGGTATTTCAACCCCACACCTGAATCAGGGCAGAAACTCAGTTCCCTTTCAAGGTTCTAGAACTCCTGCATCCCCAAGGGTATCTCAAGCTTGGCTACTCCTCACATTTCCTCCTTGTCCCATATGCCATGGAACCCCACTGAGAGTATGGAGCTATCCAGTTCCTGGATCCAGCCTCTTCCTGAAGCCCAGAGGCCCTCCTGGCTTTGGTATTAAGATACTCCAGGCTGGGTGCGATGGCTCACGCCTGTAATCCCAACACTTTGGGAGGCCGAGGCAGGTGGATCACCTGAGGTCAGGAGTTCGAGACCAGCCTGACCAACATGGAGAAATCTCGTCTCTACTAAAAATACAAAATTAGCTGGGCATGGTGGTGCATGCCTGTAATCCCAGCTACTCAGGAGGATGAGGCAGGAGAATTGCTTGAACCCAGGAGGAGGAGGTTGCAGTGAGCTGAGATTGCGCCGCTGCACTTCAGCCTGGGCAACAAGAGTGAAACTCCATCTCAAACACAAAAAACAAAAACAAAAACAAAAAACTTCATACTTTTTCTCTAAGCTAGATTGAGCTGGCTTTGATAGACTATGGATATGTGAGTCAAAGTCACATGACCCTGAACCCGACTGAATCTAGGCCTGGCTGCACAGATTTCTTCATTGCTGATTAACCCTCTGCCCCTTCTATGCCAGGAATTCCCTCCCTCCTGGTTTACTCAGAAAAAAAGAGCTATGGGGCAGAGATTGTTTGACTCACCTCCCCACCCCATATCCACAAATGTAACCACTTCCCCATCTGTCCTCACTGCCTTCCTCTCATCTCAGAAGAAATGTTTCTCTCTCTCCATCTTCGTGTTTGATTCCCTCCTGCCTACTCTGAGAGCTGCCTCTATGGGGTACTGACTCCTCTCTTTCCCACATCTTCAAACTGTTTTCTACTAAAATAGTTCTGTTTGCCTGCAAACATTCTCAAAGTTCTCCCAAATGGTTTTTGAAAGCCCTCCTTTGTTCTTTTGCTCTAGATTTGGCTATTTCTGTCTCTCTTTCCTTCCCTGCTCTTCCAAATGACTCAAAAGAGTTAATTCTTCCAGCTCCGTATCTTCACTTCTCACCCTCAACCCTACAGACTGGCTCCTGCCGTTTGAGGCCATAGAAACTCTTAAACACCAAGCCCAGTGGGCTCCCTTTGTCCTCATCTTACTGGGCCTCCCTACTGCATCTAACTATTTCAAAGCCCTTGAGCTCTTCATCTCCTCCCCGAAGGGTAGGATACCCATAGCAGAGGCTTGGGATTGCCCTCAATGAGCCTCCATCTTTCCTTTTGTTCAACACCCCCCACAGAGTTTTACTGGAGAATACAGATGTCCAGTAGTACTCTAGCTTCCCCATCCTCCCCTGCAGCTGGGCATGACACCCTGAGTTCTTGCCACTAGGATGTGAGCATCCTTGTGCTGTGGAGCCAGAGGTGGGAGCCTCATGTTAAGGGTAGTAGCATCAACTCACCAACCAGGTCCCCAGAAGACACCCTGGAGCAGAGCTGGCCCTGCAGCCATGGACTGCTCCTCTCTGGACTATAAAATAAACTCATATCTCATTTAAGCTATTATACTTTGGGACTTTTTTGTTATAGCAGCTTGACCTGTACTCTAAGTAATAGAGTATTGGCTGTAAGGAAGGCAATCTATAGGCCTTATGAAACCTCCTCCCTGACACCCAGTATAATTTAGGTCCTCCTGTTACCCTCTCTTTTAGCACCCTGTACCTCTTCCAAGTGCTTATCACCATTTGTGATTCAATAATGATTTGTATAATGTAGTGGTCACTGGTGATTGCCTTCCCAGCAACTATCCTCCACCCCTTACTTTCTTTTTACCCCACAGAAGCCTGATTTTATTCAGGTATGAATGCCTCCTTCATTCAGATTCGTGCTGCATAAAATGGTGAGCTTAGACCAATTAGGTTCTCTCTCGTAGATTCTGAACTAAAGTAACAAATAATGAGCCACTTACCGAGAGGATCTAAGACTGAAGTTTATAATGTAGAGAGAGCTAATGAAGCTACAATGGACCACATGCATGCCCAAGTGCTAGGGAAACCAAAACTTCCTGCAGGTTCCAGCAGGAAGGACTGAAGCAGCACGTGATGTGCAGGCTCACTGCATCTGAGGTGAACCGTGCATCCAGCCTGCGGAGGACCCAGAACCACCTTGGGTCCAGTGCCACCTCCAGGCTCCAGTCTCTGCTCTTGGCTTTCCATAGATAGCATATTACTCTGTTCTCACGATGCTAATAAAGACATACCTGAGACTAGGTAATATTTATAAAGGAAAGCAGTTTAATTGACTCACAGTTCCACGTGGCTGGGGAGATCTCACAATCATGGTGAAAGGTGAATGGGGAGCAAAGTCATGTCTTACGCGGCAGCAGGCAAGACAGCTTGTGCAGGGGAACTCTCATTTATAAAGCCATCAGGTCTTGTGAAACTTATTCATTGCCACGAGAACAGTATGGGGGAAACCACCCCCATGATTCCATTATCTCCACCTGGCCCTGCCTTTGACACATGGGGATTATTACAATTCAAGGTGAGATTTGGGTGGGGACACAGCCAAACCATATCAGATAGGATCCACAGTTATCCCTAAAATACACCACCTTTCCCTGGACTTGCAAGAGTGCACCCCTCTTTCTCATAATCAAGTAAGGCTGGATTCAGCTCTCCAAAAATGCTGCCTCTCTCATGCTTGCAGGCTTTGCAGGCACTCTGCCATCTACTTGAACATGGTAAGCAAAGATAACAGGCAAGAATAAGGATGGTGATGGTGATAGCAGCATTACCATTTATCAAGCATTCATATACATCTTATATACATTATTCTTAATCTTTATAATAATGTTGCCAGCTAGGTTCTGCTCTCCCTACTTCAGAGAAGAAAAAAACTGAGGCTTCAGAAGGACATTGAATTGCTTCAGATCACAAAGTTAGAAAATGGCAAAGCCAGGATTTGAATCCAAACCTATTTGACTCCAAAAAACAGGTTGCCTAGGCCTGCTGTCTCTTTGTCATTTTTTAAACTCAGTCTCTGGAGGCAGACAGACCCAGGTATGAATTTGGGGCTCCAACACTTCCTAATGGGTAGCTTTGGGCAAATCACTCCATCTCACTGAGCCTGTTTATTCATCTGTAAAATGATTTCAGCAATAAAACCCACTTCAGAAGGTTATTGAGTTGAAAATGAAATTAATGTAAAGTGTTTGGCATGTAGCTGGCCCATCACATCAATGAAAGCAGACATCGTTGTTTGATTATCATTTTTACCCTTTTCACTTAGGCAAAAACTCTGTCTCCTTTGCCCTGCCCAAGTTAGAGCTCTGCATCCTGTCACAGACACAGTCTAAGAGCTGCTTCTCCACAGGGCCTCCTGGGGCCAGGCCTGCATAGCTCTGTGGAAGTAAGCTCGGGTTGGCCGAGGAATGGCCTGTAATTGATCCCAGTTAGGGCTGGGTAGGTCCTGTCCTCCTTGGCTGGGGCCACAGGAAGCAGGACGCTGCCTGATTTATGTCCCTGTTGCACCGAGGATGACCTGGTGCCCTCTCTACGTGTTCCAGCATCAGACAAGGCCATAAAACAGAATTGGTGCTGCATGTTTGTTCCTTCAGGGCCAACATGTACACTGTTGTACCCAGCTTAGGTCAATCCCTTTCAGGGCCCTCCCTGGGAAATACTGGTATGTGTGACCACCTTGTGAGGTCAGGCCGCTGGGAGTTCAGGACCCTGTTCTTAGCTCAACATCCAGGGATAATGTACAGAAGGAAAATCACAATCTCATGTGCTATTGTGACTTCACTGACCACCTATTTGCAAATGACCCCAATCCACATCCTGAACCTACACCTTCTTCCAGCCTCAGTCTCAGCTATCCACTGGCCTGCCAGGCACCTCCTCCCTTATGTCCCCCAGTTCCCAGCCTGAACTCATCATCTTCATCCCTCTACCTGCTGTTCTCCCTGTATCTTCCCTCACCGGTTAGCACCACATCCAGCCCGAGGAAGCCACTTCCTCCTAGTCTGATACAGCATCTTGTACATCTTCTTTATAGCTCTGATCACTCTGTTTTGTAATTAAGATATATATCTCAGGTTTACCATTATCCATATCCTTGTCTATCTCCTCCAACAGACTATGAACTCCTGGAAGCAAAAGACCAGGTCTGACTCATTCCTCTACCCCCAGTGCCTAGAGCAGAGCCTGGCACAGACAGCACACTATCAACTTTTGATTGAACAGCTAAATTGAATGAGCAGATGACCAGAAATTGGCAGTTTATCAAGATTATCTTTCAAGGTAAGTTTTTAAATAAAGAATTCACTCGGAATGGTGAAATTAGACATTAGCATCTTAGAGCCAGGAAAGACCTTAATAATTGCATGCTCTGAGCCTTTCCATGTATAGACACTTAGATCAGAGAGGTTAAACAACTTTCTGAGTTTGAAGAGGGATACAGTGGCAGAGACCCTGAACCGGCCCCCAATGACCCTAACTTCATATTCTGTGGCCTTTTCCTCTCTTTCTACATGCTGAGCTGAAGTAAGCTCTTTACAGAACCCTGAGCTTGGCTCCCAAACATAAACTTTAGAAGGCAGAGGGTATTCTAGTCTCTACAAGGTGGTTTTGTTTGTTTTTTTTTTAATAACAATTGGATCCATTGCAGAAAACTGAGGTGAACCTCTCAGAAACATCCTGTTCTAAAAGCAAGTATAAAACTATATAACTGTGTGGTCCTTATCCTTTCTAAGCCTCAGTTTCCTCATCTGTAAAATGGCAATAATAAAAGCACCTGCCCTAACATGGGATGCCTGAGTTTCATTTTAGACTCTTGTGGTAGATAGTATTATTATTCCCAACTATTCATTGGACTTTCAGAAAAGGGACTACCCGTCCCTGCCCACTGCAATAAGATGTGCGGTGTCTCTCTATGGAGGGTATATACTTCACTGGTCCCAAAGAAGCTTTAAGAGCCATTGCAAGATTCAATTATTGCATTTTTCCTGCTGTCTTCAGACTGACATACGAGCTGCTCCTTCAGTCTGAGACCTAGAATATGAGGACGCGTACAGCAGAAGTTTAAATAATCTGCAGTTGTTATTAACATAAGTGGGAAGAAAATCTTTGTGGTTGTCAGTCATTGAGATTTTGGGGTGGTTTCTGTAGCACAGATTAGCAAATGCTGACTAATAACCCTTGGTTATAATATAAACGAATCATTTGGGACACTTTAAAAGAGAAGGCGGGGTTTGTAGTGAAGATATCCCTAAAATGCATCAAACCCCAGGTAGCTCTAGAGCTAAGTACTAGTTGGTGTTCAGGGTAAGCTGCCATAATAAAGAGGTTCCAAAATAGGTTGGTGCAAAAGTCATCTCAGATTTTGTCATTACTTGCAATGGCAAAACTCGCAATTCCTTTTGCACCAATCTAATACGAGTCTTAGTAAGGCACACAAATAACTCTCTCTCATGAAATGGTACAGAGGTTGTTAGGAAGCTCTACCCCATGAGGTTGTCCAAAAACCTAGGTTCTCTCTAACTTATTGCTCCTGCTATCCCCTCTGGGTCTGTCCTCTCTTATGCCATGTCTGCATTCCACCCTCAGGAAGGGGGAAAGGAATTAAGTAGGGCCCTCAGTGATCCTTTGAAGGATGTGACAGAGAAGTTGCCCATATCATTTCTGCTCACAGCTCATTCCCCAAATCATACTTACATGGCCATACATAATATAAGGAGGCTGGGAAATGTAGTTTCTAGCCAAGTAGCCACATGCCCTGATGAAACTAGAAGAAGCCTTCCCATTAGAAAAAGAAGAAAGAAGGAAGAAGAAGGAGAAAGATCGGGGGAGAACAGAGGAGGAAGAAAGAGGAAAAAAGAGGAGGAAGGAGGAGGAATGAGAAGGAAGAAAGAAGAGAAAGAGGAAGAAGGGGAGGAGGAGGAAGAAGAAGGGGAGGAAAGAAAGAAAAGGAGGAGGAGAAGAAGAAGGAGGAAGAGGAGAAGGAGAAGGAGGAGGAAATTCAATGGTGTCTTCTGTCCTGGAGTTGGCTATCATAGGCTCATGAAAGGCAATGGCATGCATTTTTCCCCCATTTCTGCATTCATTATCATGACTTGAAATCAGCCTTGATAGGAGTACTTACACCACAGAAATTGGCAAACACTACAGATCTGGGCTCCGCCCCTGCCACACCCTCCACACACCAAGAGCCCATTGTTAAACACTTGTCAGCACTGAGGATAATAGATACTGGGAGGCAATCAGCAGTGTCTGCCGAAAGTCAGGCCATGTTTCCTTGGTGCCTCCGCTGCCTTCTCTCCCTCCTGCTCCACGTCCTCACTTTCTGCTCTGCGAGCAATCTTCCTTTGGTTCAAATTTGTGAGGTTAGCTCATCTGTTCTTGCTTCTTCCTTGCCTGTAGATTGCCTGCCCTGGGGCCTGGTACCCACACTTGGGCTACTCAGCTCTGCCCAGGGGTGGAGAAGGTGAATCACGATCATGCATAAAACTGCCTTCAGAGGAGCTGTGGGCAGAATTGGTGCCAGAGCAGGCACTATGTGGGGGAGTGAAAGTGCCTTCTCCCACCCCTACCAGCGTTTAGTTTTGTAGACAGCTGTCCTTGTGTAACTTTTCTAACATTCTTTTGTACCTCTGGAGATTGGATGGCTCAATTAGGTGAAATATGTACCTGCTGAGGTAGCAGGAGGCCTCTGGCTGAGGCACGGCTGTGCTATATATTACAATGGTAGTTTTTGTTATTGTTGTTTGTTTGTTTGTTTGTTTGTTTGTTTGACAGAGTCTAACTTTGTCACCCAGGCTGGAGTTCAGTGGTGCAATCTCGGCTCACTGCAACCTCCGCCTCCCAGGTTCAAGTGATTCTCCTGCCTCACCCTCCCAAGTAGCTGGCATTACAGGCATGCACCACCATGCCTAGCTAATTTCTGTAGTTTTAGTAGAGATGGGGTTTCACCATATTGGTCAGGCTGGTCTCAAACTCCTGACCTCAGATGATCCTCCTGCCTCAACCTCCCAAAGTGCTGGGATTACAGGCGTGAGCCACTGCATCTGGCCAAGGGTAACTTTTTATGGTATAGGTAGTACAGCAGTGATTTGCAGATCTGAGGTCCACACCCAAGGATTGAGGAAAGGGGGCTGAATGGGCAGAGGCAAAACAACCCAGGAGGACAGAAAGAACAGAGACTTCAGAGCCAAGAAGACCAGGACCCAGAACCAAGCCCTATCCCTTCTCTGCCGGGTAATCTTGGGCAAGTTCACCTAATGCCATATTCTTCATATCTGCTGTGCCCTCTGTGCCCGAACAGCTCTGCCCTTTGTTTGTCTGGTTAATTTCTAAAGTCCTTCAAAGGTCTCTCGTCTAAATGCGAGTCTCTACATGATTCTGTCCATGCTTTCTCTTTGGAGCACTAGTCAGTTTGTTAGTATATGTTTGTCTACTTAGCTCCTAATTTTTCATCTGTCTCTGCACCAAGCTGGACTCTTCCATGACACTTTGGTTCAGCATTGTATCCTCGACACTTAGCTCAGGGCTGGCAGAAAGCTGTCACTCAACAAAAATGTGCTGAATGAATGAATGACCATGTGAAAGAATGAATTAAGTTAACTTCTCTAAACCTCCTCTGTAAATAAGGATATTTAAAATATCTGACAAGTAAGGCAGGACAGGAATGGATCAGAAAGCAGGCGAAGTGTCCAAGACAAAGTTGTAGAGACCCTGGAGGTCCCTGCTGTGCCAGTTATTAACTCTTTAGTTGCTGGAAGCTGCAGAGGTCTGAGGGATCCTGGGGGAGGAACTGGGAGTGTCAAGGAAGGTTGGAGTTGGGCACTTAGAGGGCTTAGAGCAGCAATCAATAGAAAAATATTTTGCTACTCACAAGCACCTGAGGCTATACTGGTGCAAACCAGCTAAATGTCAGCCTTGTCTGGAAAATGGAGGAACTGATATGTAACTGATCAAAAGAGGTGCTGGAGGAGATAACATAAATCAGCTCCATGACATGCTAGGAGAGGCAGGCCTAAAATAAGGAAAACACCAGAAGCTTACCTAATAGTGGGATGGAAACAGCTGCACTTCACCTTCCTGCTCCACGTCTTAGCCCCTAGTCACAAGAGAGATAGATAAGTCCTAAGCACCAATTCCAGGTGTGTATGGGAAATCCAGCTCAATTTGGAAAGGGTATCAGTGTCTGAGGAATTGTGAGTATGAAGAATCAGAACAGGCCCTGGGCATGACAGGCAGCAGAAGAGACTATGACTCTTCACAAGATTCTTCTTTGGACAGGGAATGTTAGAAATAAGAATCCCCTCCATGAAAGCCTGGCCAGACACCCAACTAGTATTCAAGACCTCAGGCAGGCCCTTTCCTCCTCTCTGTGCTTAAAGATCCCTGGCCCAAAAGCTTATTAAAATAGCAACAGAGGCCCAGAGCTGGGCTAGGGCTTTTTGGTCTCGAGACTCCAGACCAGGATCCCTGAATTTACTTCTCCCTTAAGCAGCCCTTGGGAAACAGACATCTTGAGCATGGGAGGACCAGCTGTTGGGGATAAAGCCTGACTTCCAGGCATCAGGTAAAAACAAGTTATGCCCCCTATATCAGACTTAAGCACAAAGAGGAACTACTATAACGGCAATTGACGAGTCACAGAATCCAAGGCTGGAGATGGTGCTGGGCCCCGGGTTAGGGAAGCAATCTGGAACCTTAGCACCCTGAAAAACCCGAGCATTGACTTTTCTTTCTCACTGAAGACTGACTGGCTCTATTTTCTGGTATGCATGGTGGAAAATGTCTGCAGCCAACGGCTCCTGCATTTATACCACCTCCTTTCCAGAGAGCAACCAGAGTCAGGCAGAATGGCTTCAGGGGCCTGGAGATGGGATATGATTGGTTTAGTTTGGGTCAGGTGTCCACTTTGACCAATCATCTGTGGCCTGGGGTGAGGGGAGGAAGCACAGGTATATTTGACTGTTCTCCCAGCCTTCTAGATACAAGAGGAGCAAGGCCATTTCTAGAACAGGGATTCAGGGAAGGCAGGAGACAGAAGGTCTTTTGCATGTGATTTGCTCAGTGCCATGCAACTAGAAAATGCAACACCAAGTCCAATAGATTCTTATGTTTTTTCCACTTTGCTCTATTTCAAGATTATAAAATGAAGGTCATTGTGCCTAAGGGACACCAGAGGTGAAGCCCAGAGCCTCAGAATCCAATAAGGATTTGGAGAGCTAAAGGTAATGAGTAAAACAGTGCTTCCCAATACTGACTTCCCAGGTAGGCCATAAACTGGGGAGAGGCTGGACATAGTGGCTCACCCAGTAATCCTAGCACTTTGGGAGGCTGAGACAGGCAGGTGGCTTAAGCCCAGTCTGGGCAATATGGTGAAACCCCATCTCTACTAAAAATACAAAACATGAGCCAGACATGATGGTGTGCACCTGTAGTCCCAGCTACTCAGGAGGCTGAGGCAGGAGGATCATCTAAGCGCGGGAAGTCGAGGTTGCAGTGAGCTGAGATTGCACCACTGCATTCCAGCCTGGGTGACAGAGCAAGACTTTGTCTCCAAAAATAAAATGAAACAAAAAGCTGGGGAGAATTATGTATATCTAGCCTGGGTCCTGGCAGGGAGGAGTACTCAGTATTTAGTTCTAGAACAAATGAATGAATGAGTGAAGGAAGGACTGTGCTTCTAAGTCATTTGTAGAGCCTGGTAAAAAAGAAAAATAACAATAGTAAGCATTATTTATTGAGCACTTAGTATTCCAAAACTTTGCAGGTATTAAATCATTAATCTTCACATCAAACCAAGGAGCTGAATATTATTATTATTCCCTTTAATAGATAAGATACTGAGGCATAGAAGCATTAAGAAATTCACTCAAGTTCACTGGTCTAGTGAGAAAAACATCAAAAACCTAAGCAGCCGGGCCCGAGTGTCCACACTCAGCCACTGTATCACTGCCTCTCAAGATGTGAGCAGCCTGTCCCAGATTTAGGGAATCAGAATCTCTGGGGGTGGAACCTGAAAATCCATATTTTAACAAATTTCACAGGTGATTCTGATGCACAGCCAGAATCAGACCTAAAACTGTGCATCTAAAAATCAGCAGTAAGCCCAGAGCCATATGGCGAGAATAAACAAGGTTGTTTCCAGGTTTTTAAAGTTTATCTGATTATGTGAACATAAGGTCTGCTGAATAATGTTGACTGATTATATCCCCCTTGTGAGGGGGGACCTCAAACCCAGATCAATTACAAAGAACCCTCTGAGGACCTTCAAACAGAAAGCCTGCTCAGAGGACCTGCTTATGAGCCACTTTCCCAAGGGGCTCTGGCTAGCAGGCCCCCGTCCTTGGGAGAGTCAGGACTGACAGTACCTGCCCTAGTTCCTGGACTTTGATCTCCAGTCTGACCTCCTTCTCACCCCTGCTCTGATCTGACAACTCCTGCTGGGTTGACCCCATCTCTGACCCTGGCCTGCCCCAGTTTTCAGGCTCACTGCTCCAGACTGATATCTCACATCATGACAGCTCGAGGCAGGATAATATTTGTATCAGCCAATAATGGAATCAAAATGCCATCTCTAAATGATGTAGTGGTAAATGGAATATTCACGTCAAAACAACTGTGACTTTGAGAGTGGAATTCAGGTATCTTAAACCAACTCAGAACTGCCACTGAGCATGGGCTATAGAAACAGTAAGACATAAATAGCCCTTGGTACTAACTGGAGCAATGCTCTTTCATTCATTGAACAAATGGTTATTGAGGGCTGATTCCACCATGGTTTCTGTATTAGCACTGGGGACAAAAAAGATGAACAAGATGTTCTCTCTGCCCCAAGGAGTTCCATTACACCCAATTTTGTTGTTGCACCCAGAGATGATGTTTCAAGGATTAGGCAATTAATTAGACCAATGAGAAGAATTGCACTTTTAGAGAGGGTGTGTTTCTAACTTTGTCCAAGGCTCCAACAACCCTCAAATACTGGACCAACCTATGGAAGCTTGGGGAAGTTGGTAATGCACCTCAGAACACAAACATCTTTTAAAAACTTAGATCTGTCTATGCACCAAAGGTTCAGGTCCAGGGGGACTGATAACCTTCCTAGTAGTCATCAAAAGGGCTCAGGTCTGGACTTTGACATACCTTGTTTGACATACCCTGTTTGACATACCTTGTTCTGTTCCTGGCTGTATTCTAACTTGATGTGTGATCTTAGACAATTCACATCCACCCTCTGGGCCACAGTTTCTTCAGACCACATATTTTCTCTCTGCCCAGCTCCTCAAAGAATATTTGATAATTGTTTGCTGAGTGAATGAATGACTCCCCAACATCCCTTCCAGCACTGAAGGGAGTGAGCTAGAGACTCACATTGTAAGTCTGTGAGCTAGAGACTTCTTTGGGAAAGAATGGAATTGGCCTAGAAGAAAAAGTCTGGCCCATTCTTGAGGAACCCTTGGTCACAGTTCATTCTGTTTGTGTGATCTGCCCCTCATGAACAACCTCCCCTTTCTCTTCATTCCCTCCCTTCATTTTCCATCTCCTCCCCACTCTACCCCAAACATATTATGTCCCCCAAAAGGATATGTTCAAAGGATATTCACAGAGACTAGCCCCCAGTCCCTGTGATTGTGACCTAATCCGGAAATAGGGTCTTTGCAAATGTAATCAAATTAAGACAAAATCATACTGGATTGATGTGGGCCCTAATACCATGACTGGTGTCCTTACAAGAAGAGGTAAATTGGGATACAGATACACAGAGAGAACGCCATGTGGCAACAGAGGCAGAGATTGGAGTGACATCCACAAACTAAGGGGTGCCAAGGATTGCTGGCAGCCACCAGAAACTGGGAGTGAGGCGTGGAACAGATTTTCCCCCGATGCCCCAAGAAGGAACCAACCCTAATGACATCTTGATTTCAGACTTATGGCCTCCTAAACTGTAAGAGATTAAACTTGGGCTGTTTTAAGCCACCCAGTTTGTGGTATTTTGTTAGGGCACCCCCAGCAAATACATCTATCCAACGCCATTATTTGGAAATCACCCTACTGATACATATTAACAGAGCCCTAAAAAGCTCCAGGGGTCCTGACATCGCTCCAAATGCACACTGAAGATGAGTCATCACTGTGTCTATTGTGGATCTCTGACGCCAAGAAGCCTAACTCTCCCATGGGGAAAGGAGGGAGGCATCCCACATTATTATTTATCAGAAAGGATGCTAGGGGGTGGGGAGGAGAGTCACCAGCTGCTTTTATTCCCACCAGGGACAGCTCAAGAAGAAATGGACTTTTATCACTATAAAAGGATGTCATAGTGACTTATTTTCACTCATTCAGTAAATGTGTATGGAGCACCCACTATGCCTGGTGCTGGTGGGTGACTGGAGAGAGTGTATATATGGATGGGGGAAGGGTGCTAAAGAAATATAACACACATTCCCTGGGTCCTATGAGCCAAGCTGGAGTTGGAGGCCTGCATGTAGCATGGTGGGTTATTAGCATGGACTTGGGAATCAGATAGTCCCGGCTTGGATCCTGGCTCAGCCACTGACTTACAGTGTGATCTTCTTGAACATGTTACTTAATCTCTCAGAGGCTTAGGTTTATTTTGAGGATTAAATAAAATGATGTACATAGCACAAGGCCAGGGTAAGGGCTCCATAAATGTTAGTAATTCTCATTAATGTAGAGCAGCGATGTTTACCAGAAACAACTCAGGTAAAGAAGAGGGTGATTTTGATGATATATGACCTCTATCCAGTTCAGGCCCTCATCACCTCTTGCCAGACACTATCTGATTGAATGTTCAGAACAACTCTGGGAGGAAATTAGTCTCATTTCACAAATAACAAAACTATGGCTCAGAGATGTGAAATAACTTGGCCAAGTTCACAGAGCAAGGAATGTGGCAGAGCCAGGCGCAAACCAAAGTTCCCAAGCACATGTCTTCCTGCTCCTGGGCAACATTTATATGACGATCAGAAGGGGGTTGGAGGGCAGCACATCGGAGAGGGCCTAGGGCACTTTACTTAAGGCTGTAGTGGCCTCTATAGAAAATACGTTGTTTGTACTGGATTTATACACTTATTCTTGTTTAATTAGCAAATACTTCTCTAGCGTATACCATGGGGTGTTCTAAGCAGTTTATGTTAGTAACTCATTTCATCCTAACAAGAGTCTATAAAATGGGCACTGTTATTATTTCCATTTTACAGATGTGGAAATTGATATGCAGAGAGGTTAAGCAAGTTTCCTAACATCACACAGATTGTTGAATAGTGGAAGTAGGATTCAAATCTGGTTCTTTGGTTCCAGAGACAATGCTCTTAACCAGTGTTCTATTCTGTGGTATCTTTTTGTCAGGGGGGAATAGGTAGGCTGTTGGAGTGTGCACATAGTAGGGAACTGGGGAGGATCAACACCACCACACACACACACACACACACACACACACACACACACACCACCCTTTGGTGCTATTACTGCAATAAGACCATGAATCATTTGACCCTCTAGGGTGAATGGCAGGATAGGGGCTGTTTAGCCCTGGGATTCTCTGAGTCAACAACTTCTCATCCCTGGCCCACTTCCTGAAAACTCTTTGCGCCTCAGCTTTGGAAACCTTTTGAGCACAAAGAGCTCATTTCCTGTGGTCAGGAAGAACAGGACTAGTTCCTGATGACAGCTCATCTCCCTCATTAAGGCGCTCATAAAAGTGTTTCAAGGAGCCTGACTTATGGCTCCACTGTTTGTCAAGATCCTCTTCTGCAAGGAGCAACTCCGGTAATTTGGTGCTAGAGATGTGCAAGAGAAACCAGCTCCTTTGAGTGCAGGAATTATTTATGATCCCAAGAAGAGAGAATGTAATTTGGAGAGATAACAAGCCTTCAGCAGCACAACAGGCTGTTTAATATGCCACAAGGGATGGAAGGCAGCTTCAGAATTCCAAAGCTAGCTAGGAAGCCTTGAGAGATTGTGTACATGTGGGTTGTCTGTTCCTAGGAAAGCTCCTGGGATGATAACAGAAATGACAATAGCTATCAATTATGGAGGGTTTATCCCTGGGCCAGGGCCTATATGAAATGTTTATATTATATATGTATATATATGTATATACAGTAAGTCATTAAATTCTCACAACATTTCTATCCTATTTTACAAATGAGGAAATTTAAGAGAGTTTAAGTAACTTGCCCAAGGTCGCACAGTCAATGAGTAGCCAAGTCAGGATTTTAACCCACGCAGGTCTGCTTCTATGTTTGTGCTCTTAAGCACCAAACAGTCACGTTTTAGGAGGAAATCGGGTTTTAAAGCAACCCAGGAAGGTGAAATGTACGTGTATTCAAAATTACCTTTGATAATCCCTTTAAATGCCTATAAACTTTAGTATATTTAGTTTGAGGCATAGAGCCCTGTCCAGTAATCCATAAATATATTAAAGTTAGAGAACCATGGCCAGATGTGGTAGCTCACACCTGTGAATCCCAGAGTTTTGGGGAACCCAAGCAGGAGGATTGCTTGAGGCCAGAAGTTTGAGACAAGCCTGGGCAACATAACAATTACCCGGGTGTGGGGGTGCATGCTAGTCCTCGGGAGGCTGAGACGGGAGGATCACTTGAGCCCAGGACTTCAATGTTATAGTGAGCTATGATCGCACCATTGTACCCCAGCCTGGATGATAGAGCATAATTTTGTCTCTAAAAAATAAATAAATAAATAAATACAATTAGAATCAATGGGCTAAACAAGTCTGTACACAGATGTTTGTGCTTTTAAACTACTGTGCCTTTAGCTAAACTATCAAATCCCTAGGGTAAAAATGGAAAGACAGGCTGGGGACGGTGGCTCACACCTGTAATCCCAGTACTTTGGGAGGCCGAGGCAGGCGGATCACCTGAGGTCAGAATTTTGAGACCAGCCTGGCCAACATGGCAAAACCCTGTCTCTACTAAACGTACAAAAATTAGCTAGGTGTGGTGGCAGGTGCCTGTAATCCCAGCTACTCAGGAGGCTAAGTCAGGAGAATAGCTTGAACCCGGGAGGCGGAGGTTGCAGTGAGCCGAGATCGCACCATTGCACTCCAGTCTGGGTGACAAGAGTGAGATCGAACTCAAAATAAATAAATAAAATAAAATAAAATAAAGGAAAGACAGAGAATTCTACAGTGCCCCTACCTACTGGTGACTCTATTCTCTTTTACTATGTAGCCTCTGTGACCTTAACACATGTCACTTGTCACAAGGTATATTTGTTGTAGGATTAAGACATAACACCACCATATCTTGAGAGGAGACAAAGTTCTATGAGAGAAGAGGTTCTAAATCCAATCCTAAATTAAATAAATGTGATACAATGAGACTAGCTTTGGGGCCAGATAAACCTGGATTTGAACCTTAAATCTGCTACTTACTAGCTATATACCCTTGGGCAATTTGCTTAACTTCCCAAAGTCTCGGTTTCTTAATCCATAGAATGGTCACAGTAATTCCACCATGTTGAGAAGACTGAATTTACAAGTTTTCTAAAGTAATGAGCTTCAGTATAAATCACTGTAACTAAGCATTAGCTCTTAATAGCTGTTTGACCTAAATTATGTCACATGGCCTCTCCGAGCCTCATTTTCTCTCCTTTGTAATACGGGCATAACTGTTCTGCCTACTACTCTCAAAGGTCACCGTAAGGAAACAGTAAAACGCTGTACAAATTATTTACAAGGATTTTCTCAACCGCTCAGCACACCTGGAATTGTGAGGAGGTGCTAGGAGACTCCTGCTGGATAAAAAAAACTCGCGATTGTCCCAGATCTGAAGTCAAAAATGGTCTTAGATCTCCACTTTTGCCATTTAATGTTGTTGTATGATTTTGGGTGAATGATCTAACCTCTCTGAGCCTCCACTTTCCCTACTATCTAGTGGGGTTAATAGGACAGACATCACATTCTGCGGCAAAGTGTTAAGGCACGTAGTAAGTGCTCAATAAATGTTGGCTGAATCTGGATCTCTCTGGCTGAGACAAACCTCTCCATCCGCGAGGTGGGAAAACTGCGCGCGGTCGCCATGCGGAGCTCAGGTAGAGGAGATGCTCCCGGGGGCACCGGGCTCCAGAGCCTCCCCACTACCCCGCCCACCCGCCCGTTGCCATGGCCACCGGTTCAGGCTGGGAGCAGCACTAAGGCGTGTTCCGCCCAATCCCCGCCCTTCCAGGGTGACCATTGGCTGGAGCGGCCACGTGACGCGCGCTGGTATGCTAATATATGGTAATGAAGCCCACGCCCCTCCTCCGCGGGCCGCGTCCGAGTAGCCAGCAGGGTGCGCGGCGCCGAGCCGAGGGGGCGGGCTGAGGGGCGGCCCCCGGGAGAGAGCGGCCAGGTGGAGGAGGAGCGCGGAGGCGACCGCAGGTAACGGGCGGGCGCGTGCGCGCTGGGGCCGGCTTGCGGCTGATGGGCAGCGCGCGGGGGACACCGGCCGCCGCGCTGCCGGCTTAACCCTTTGGGCACCCAGCTGTCACGGTCGGGCCGGAGCGCTCGGCCAGGACGGGCCGCGCAGGGCGGGGGCATTGCCATGGGCACGGACAGGCGGGCGGCAGGCGGCCTGACCCCTGGTCCGCGGCGTGGGGCCCGCGCTGAGAGCCCGCAGTCCCGGCCAGCGACCGGTAGAGCGCGGCGCCCCCAGGCCGGTAACCCGCCGCGAGGAGGGCTGCGGGGAGCTCTGGGGCCGAGGCTTGCCGGGGGGCTGCCGGGAACGGGAACGGGCCGAGGTCCCGTCACTGGCGCGCTTTCTCCGGACACCGAGCCCCCTCCCGCGGAGAGGCCCGCGCCGCGGCAGCCCGTGGCCTTGCGCGGCCTGCGCCTGCTCCGCTCGTCCCGCAGAGTGCGGGGAGACCCGGGGTTCGGGCCTGACCAGGGCGCCCGCTCCCCAGCCGCGGCCTGACAGCCCAGCCGCCGGCACTTTCGGTCCAGAGTCAAGCGTGGCGTGGGGGGCACCAGCAGAGGGAACCGGGGTTGCTGGAACTGGGAGGAGAGAACAGTCCCCTAGAGGAAAAGCGGGCCCCAAGGTTGGAGAAAGAAGGATGCCCTAGAAAGGCGCTGGTCCCTTGTTTTCTGTGCTGGGTGATGACCTGACACCCATGGGAAAAGGTCGGTGCTGGACACCTGGATCGGGTCTGTCATGCACAGAGGAAGCGGCTGTTCTACGTGAGTGTCTAACACTTTTCTTATAAGGCGAAGCTTAAATTCATCTTCCTCCCCCAACCCCCTCCTAGGTCTGCTACAGAAGTGTCTTCTTGTAATTATCCCCCCTCCCCCATTTCACTAAGACTGGTGGCAGCTTTAGGCTCACAGTGTAATTTAGCTTTCGCTACAATAGAAATCGTAGGAGGAGAGATGCGCCACTGATATTAAGCTTACCCTGGGAGTTTCTTGGAAGTGTGGGGGGGGAAAATATTTCTGTCACTAGTGGGGATGAAAATCGGCTAATGCGTCCAGGATATCAATAGAGTTTATTTTATGAGTCTAAACTCGTTCCTTCTAAATCAAGAGAAAACGCGGTTACACATGAAAAGTACCAGGAACCAATTTGATTTTGCAAGTGAAGTGCAAATTGCACTTCCACGTTGCTCTTGATGTCTTTTATCACCCAACAACAAATACTTGGCATATGCCAGGCACTCTGCTATGTCTTGGGGATGCAAAGATGAATAAGATAATTAGTCCTTGTCCTGAAAGAAGTGGTGGGAGAAACAAATGAAATTGCTAGTAAAAGTGATTAACAGCACAATAGACGTGAATGCAAAGGACTGTGAAAGCACAGAGGAGGGAACAATTAGCTGTCTGAGAGGACCAGGGAAGGCTTTCCAGAGAACACATTTAAACAAGGTGTTGAAGGGTGAATAGGAGTTCACCTTGCAGAGAAAATTGGAAAGGACTGAAAAGGCAGCCAAAGCGGGGGAACAGCAAATGCAGCCACATAAAGAATATGTTATCTCTAGGGAATGGCTTTCTATTGTAACTATGGCTTTTTTCCTTCCTCTGTAATGTAACTTTCTAAAAGTAGCCTGGAATTTCTCATTCCCAGCCCAGTTGTCCAGTGATATTTTTTGTCTGCCATATTTTCCCCTCATCAGTTTTTCTGAGCCTCATCCCTGGTCTTTGTCACTCATGTCTTTCCAAGTAAGAGTCCATCATGTGGAGGTGGAATAGGAGTAGTTTTCAATCGCTCTAAAGGAGAGGGCCTGAAAACTGGGCATAATGTTTGGCACTAGAGGCAGCATCTGAGGAGGGCAAATCTAAACCATACAAAAAGAGAATACATGGCCATAACTAGGGAAGCAATGCTGGATGTCAAATCTGTGAGACCTGGGGAAGTAAGTATTACGATCAGAAGCTGGAAGGATCTGGATTAAGAGAGGACTGGAGTGTGAGATGGGTCAGGGCAAGTAGTCCAGGACTGAGACCATGAATCGTGCAAATGCAGCTGGGCCCACTGTTGCATGGTGCCAGCTGTGCACAACAGCGGTGGATCTGCCAGACTGGGCCAGGCCCTCCATAGGCTTTCCAATGCCTCCTCCTTTCTGTTTACCCTCCCTCCTTACTATTATCCTCTTCTCTTCATCCCAGTTTCCACCCATGTCTCACATGTATTGGGCTTCTTTTAATGAGGTCTTAGCTACCAGAGCAGAGAAAATCCCATTCTGCTGTCTTAGTATCTATCTCTAGAACTATAAATAGTTCATTTAACCTCATCAGCCATCAACTAGCCAGCCTATTTTTACTTCCTAATCATTTAGAAGCTGAGCAAGGTTGGGCCCAGAGTAGCAAAGTGGACCTCATCCCCAAAACTCTCGTAATATTTGAATCAAATAAAGGCCTTTTTGCTTTGCTCAGACCAAATTTATTTTTAGAACAGCTTAGGGCGAGTTTTTAGCAAATTTTCTGTTTTGAGTTATATTACAGATCAAGTCTAAAGAAGGTGTCACTGGAGTGACATGCTTAATATGCTCTGCTAAGATTGATGATACTGTAAGTCCTGGAAAATCATGGGCGGTATTTACGCAGTCTTCTCAATCAGCGTATTTCTGAACACCTGCTTGTGTGCAAATACTGTCCTGTATTTGTGATGTGGAGGAGATAGGAAAATGAGAGGGGTGGTGTAGTATGCGGGTTATTCTCAGCTAAACAAAGATTTGGATCCCAGTTCTACCAGGTACTTGCTACATGACTTTGACTTCAGTTTCTTCATCTGTAATAATGCCACCTACCCAATATTGTTGTGATGAGTAAATGAAATCACAAATGTATAGCAGTCATTTAGTACCTTTTTGAGATGCTTAATGTGTGGTATTATAGGAGCTGAGAAAAGAAAAAAAATGGTGATAATTGAAGCCATATGATTAGCTGAGTTCACCGGTGGTAACAGCATAGAAATAGAATAGAGGATGAAGGACTGAAACTTGGAGATATATCCCACATTTAGGGAGGGAGGGAGAAGCCATGGAGTTTGTATGGTAGAAAATAAGGAATATCAAAGAAGCAAGATAACCATCTAATTTATTCATCAAACAACTGCATTCTATTCACCACCATTTGTTGTGTACCTGACAGATGCCAAGGCCGGTTAGACATGCTATTAACCATGAGAGTGTAGTATCATAGAAGTCAAGAGAAGAAAAAGTTTTGAGCTGCAGAAATTGGTCTGCAGTATGAAATTGTATAGAAAGAGTGGGAAACATTCATTACATTTAGTAAACAGAAGGTCATTAGTAACTTTTTGAAAATGATAGCTTCACTAGAGTGGCGGGGGTGGCCATGGGGATATTAAAAGCCACATTAGAGAGAACTGTGGCATTAGATGCAGATAAGAAGTGGAGACAGCATGCAGATCACCTTTTGTATGTTTGGCAATGAAAGGAAGAAAAGAAATAGAAAAGTGATTAGCGAAGACAGCACAGTCAAGTGGAAGATTTAATTTTCCCTGTCTGCTTCATTATTTTAGTTGACCTAAAATATTATTCTTTTTCTTTCATATCCTTAATAGTAAGTCAGCAGTCCATTTCTTAAACTTATTGCTTTGACAACTACCTGTATGTTTCATTGAACAGTAATAGTACAGCTATCATTTGTTGAGTGCTCACTATGTTCTAGGCATTGTGCTAAGCTCTTTGTATACATTCTGTTCATTATCCCATTTAATCTTCCCAGCACCAGATTATAACCACACAACCTCTTGGCAACATGGAAAGACTAAGTAAATTGCCGGAGGTCACATAGCTAATGAGTGGCACAGATGGGATTTGGATCCAGCTCAGACTCTAAAGCTTTCCTGAAGGATCATGCTATACTGTCTCTGAAGTCAGGGCCAGCTTTGTGGGTATGCAACCTGTGCAGTCTCCCAGGGCCCTATGTTTAGAGGGGCCCAGGCTTGGTTTAATACTCTCTTGTTGCTGTCTTGGAATTCTTGATAATTTTTAACAAGGGGGTTCTACATTTTCATTTTGCACCAGGCCCCACAAATTAGGTACCCAGTTCTGCCTGAAGGTATCTGTACTACCTCCTGAAGGTAGGAAAGCATTTTGCGCTGTGGCCTTTGTTTTGGGTAGGTGGCCTAAGTCCTTGCTGTGTCATGCTGCACAATGACATTTTCCTATGGTCCCCTCATTTTGAACTCCATGAGTTTGCTGGTGTGAAGGGCAAAAGGAAATGCCCAGTCGATATGAAGAGAATAGAGAATAAAGAGGCAAGGAATTGCTTACTTAGAATGACTTCTGGAAACTCATCCACCATGTTGTGAGGGTATTACTAGAGAGAGTTATAGTCCTGATGCTATTGTTACTCCCAGTTTAAATGCAGCACAAGTTCATTTCTATTCCTTTTTTAGTTAGATATACCCATTTGTTCATGGGAAGATATGGAGACCATTTTTCAACCTACTGAAACAGAAATTGGAGTGGAACAGGTACACTACGACTTGTCTGCCCTCATCTGGTGCCTTTTTAACCAGATTGATGCTACCCTTTGACCCTCAAACCATGGACACCCCCCCCAGCAGCTTTGAACCCCACTGGTTGCCACCATTGTCTGGAATGCTTCTGTTCTCTCTTGCCTTTGTTGCCTGCTCTGTTCCTTCATCTACCCACATGAATCAAGAAAAACAGAAACTTCTATTTTCTCTCATTTTTGGCTTTACAGTCACTACTTGGAACTGACAACCAATTAGGTTTTTCTGGGTTTCATGGTTATGGTTCTCTCAGAAAGAGTTTTTACTCATCCTCTTGTTCCTCTCACTTCTGGTCTCTCTGAGTAATGATTTGACCAAGTCCTAACATCACTTGACACTTACCACTTGACCAAGTCCTATGCCAACCAACCTGGATTCCTTTGTGGGGGAAATCAGACAAGATTGAGATTGTATTGCCTCCTCCCATTACCTGTCTCATCCCCGTTCAGAGTGTTTGTTCTCATTTTCTATGCCCAACATGGATCAGGTAAGCCTAAGAATATGTGAGAAGAAAAATATGAAGAGATGTCCAATATAACCTGCAGTATACACATGAAACACAGTTTACATGACTGGGCTGGGTCTTCTCCGTAGTCTCCTAGTTATGCTGTAACATGGTCTCCATAAGGCACTGTAGTAGTTATCCATTGCTGTATAACAAATTACCCCAACATTTACCAGCTTAAAACAAAATTTTCTACTTATCTTTTAAGACTCATTTCAAGCATTACCTCTCAGAAGGCATTTCCCAGCTTGCTTTTTAAGAATTAGTAATCTCCTCTTTGATATTTCTTCATACGTTAGCATCTCATTATAGCATTTACCACATTGTTATAATTGCTAAGGACCATGTCTTTTTCATACCCTTAACTTAAGCTCCTAAAACTATTTCTTGAACATCATAGATGCTCAGTAAATGGTTGTTAAAAGAGCTTAAGAATAACTCATACCTTTATCGGCTTTCACTCTATTCTTTATAAAACGTAGGTATATTGCAAAGTATCTAGCCTTGTTTCCTGTGATAGGCTCATATATCATTGTTGTTGAAGTTTAAATGTAAAGAAACTGTTGTATATGTCCAAGACTGCTTGACTTGCCAACTTATCTACTCCAGTGAAGGCTTCTTGAACTTATCTTTATCTATAGGTCTCTGTGCCATTCCTAGTCTGAAACCAATTCTGGCCTTTATAGGAAATTATACAGTGAGCACCCCTAGTCCAGAGATACTTGGTTCAATAACAAAGTCAACATGTGTTCACTATTCATATATGTGACTCTCAATTTTATGAGGGTACATCTGTGTCTGGCTTATTCACTGCTCTTTTCCCAACACCATGCCCTAGTAGATGCACAGTAAATACTTAGTGAATGAATTAATGAAACTCAGTTCTTGATAACTCATGTCCCATTCCTGTTATCCAGGTCCTGACCTCTGATCACCCAGAATCTTAAGCCTGATTCATCATTTCATGTGACCCAGACTTTTTGTTTTGGTCCTTGACTTTTATCTTCCAGGACCTTACTATAGCTGGATAAGAATCTGACCCTTTGCTTACTCAGAACTAAAGTATCTCTTTGTTTCTTGATCATCCTAACTAATAATATAGGCCAGATGCCCTTAGAAAAATATTATTTTCTCTACCTGAAGCCAGAAACATTCAGAATACATATCAAATGTATTTAAAAATATTTAAACTGAAGATAATTACATTCAAATTTCTAAAGAAAGTAAACCGGCCCTTTAAGAAACAAGTTTTGGGCAGAGACCAGCATCTAAAATTTTGTAAGTCTATTAGAATGATTAACTTGTAAGCTTCAGCAAATCAATGCAAATTAATTTTTATACCAACCAGTGAATCAAAGGAGGGGAGGGAAAGGAGTGAGTGGGTAAATATGGTTGCCAGGGAAACTTTTCCTGACAGAAGAGAGAACCTCTCAGGAATTTATACAGGCCCACAGAAGCAATGTAACCTGATCTTTCTCTGTTCTCTTTCTGATGGGGGAAGAAAAGATGTAGAAACCGTGGGTACACATAAAGGTGGCTTTAGGCTTTTCAAGAGATTTGAGGAGTAAGTTCTCCAGGACAAATGATGACTATTATAAGGCACCCATTCCTTCTAAGGAACCATCTGGAAATAAATCTATCTCTAAAATAGTATTAATGAATCAATGTCTATAATAGTATTAATTTACTCAATAAATATTTATTAATCACTTTTTTTTTTTTTTGAGACGGAGTCTTGTTCTGTCCACCAGGCTGGAGTGCAATGGTGTAGTCTCAGCTCACTGCAACCCCCAGCCTCTCGGGTTCAAGCAATTCTCCTGCCTCAGCCTCCCGAGTAGCTGGGACTGCAAGTGTGCGCCACCACGCCCGGCTAATTTTTGTATTTTTAGTAGAGACGGGGTTTCACCACATTGGCCAGGCTTGTCTTGAACTCCTGACCTCGTGATCCACCCTCTTCGGCCTCCCAAAGTGCTGGGATTATGGGCGTCAGCCACCGTGCCCAGCCTTATTCAGCATTTTCTAAATAAAATATATATATTTCCTTTGCCCAGAAGGAAATATAATTATAAGCAGTTGATAATTTGAAAGTACTGCATTATACCTAGTTCTTTAACTTTTGCCTCAAATTAATTTTTTTAGTGTAGGGTAATGTGAACTTAACTAAATATTTAATGCTTTTTCTAGAAATAAAATTCTGTTTCTGTACAAAAAGCTTAACACAAGTGTATCTTCTGTTATTTCTTTTCTTTGGTTGCTGCTCCTGAGAAAAACCTAATTCATTGGTCTATAAAGCCATACCCAAAGTAGATGTTCATCTACTGACAGTGTCATCTTAATTTTAGATACAGTACCAGTGAAGGACACATCCATCTCCTTGATGGCTAAAATCATGAGATCCTTCTTATTTTAGCTGTACGGGACGGATGGTTTCAGGTCTTAAAATCTTGGCTGTAAAATGCGTTTGGATTGAAATATAGAACACTGTCCCATATCTGAAACCTACCATTCAGTGTCTCCATTCCTTCTCTTCCCACTTTTATTTTGTTTTCAGTTACAAATAAGGCTTGCATTTGTTTGAAAAAATATATAATTTTTAAGTCCTTTAATACTTTAATGTGCTAGAGTTATGTTCCAAGCACAGTATCTTCCATTGGCCTGCAGAGAGGCAGTCGGAGGTAAAGGTTCACTGCAGGGACACTAGAGCCAGGATGCTGAGGCTCCAGCCTTGCCTCTTAGCCACTCATGAGCTGTGAACTTCCCAGCCTCCTTCCATCTGTACTCTCTCTGCTCCAGTCTTCTTGGGTATAGTGGAGGAGAATCACAGTCCCTACCTCGAAGAATTATAGATTTAAACAGGTTAATACATGTGAGGTACATAATAAGAATTGTGTAAGTTTTACCTTTCATTATTCCCTATGGCCTCCTAGATAGAGTTGATCCCATTGAAGGAAGAGAAAGTTGAGATGTATAAAGGTATAATAACTTTCCTAGGGTATACAGTAAGTTTAGATTCAGACTATTCTCATTCTTAAGTTAGCACAGAAGTTTTCCATTCCACTTAGTAAGAGAGAGAGAAAATGAAAATTAGAATAAGAGGGCAGAACTTGGCTTTTAGGGCATTTTGAAATAGAGGTTACTTCACATAAGATGGTGACACTAAAGCACGTGAAAATGAAATTGCTTTATCCAAGGCAGAGTGTTAGAAATGGTTTGGAATAATATAAATAGGGAATATAATACTGGGTCAGGCCCATCGTATAACCAGCCCAAAATTTCGTTTCTGATCGTGATAACAGAGCTCAATTGGAGGGCGTATTGTAGCTGCTAGCCATGACAAAATCTTCTGATTACAAGGATGGACTTGCCGATCCCTGTCTTTTAATATCCTGCTGCCTTTGTTTACCTGAGTATTTAAGCTTTATTTCTATTTTTGGCTTCTACAATCTTATTTATTTTTTCAACAAACATTTAATAAGCTTCTATACTCCACTCTAGCAGCTGGGGATGCAAAGATGAGTAGAACCCAGGCATGGTACTACAGAGGTTTCTAAAGAAAGAAAGACATGGAAACATTAATTATGGTACTGTGCTTAGTACCGTAATAGAAGTATGGACTCTGCTTAGAAATGTTAGGAAAAGTTTTCTGGAGAAAGTGACATTTGAAGGGTAAGAGGGAGCTTCTCAGCCAGACAGGAAGCAGTGTGTGCAAAGGTGGGGGTGTCTTTGCTTGAGAAAGCACATATGGGAGACCTCCAAACAACCTTCCAAGACCACAGCAGAACATATGAGGAGGGTTGTCGCAGAAACGAGTCTGAAAAGTAGGCTGGCATCAGATCACAAAAGGCTTGGTTTACCAGGCTGAGGAATTTGGACTTTATAGTGGCGACCAAAGGGAGCTGTTAAAGCCCTTAGGAGTAATGTGATCAAATCTGCCTTTTAGAAAGAACACATCAGCAATGTGAAGGGTGGTTTGGACGGGAGTGAGACCAGAGACCGAATCATGCAGCTAGCAAAGAACCTTTAATGAGCCTTCTCGTCTACTGCCAGTATGTTTACTCTTGAATATATATGTCTGTTCATTCAACCCCGGTTTGTTAATGGCATATGAGATACTGGACTTGCTGCTGGAAATACTGAGAAACAACATACTACCCATGTCTTGAAGTTGCTTGCAGTGTTTTATTTGTCCTAAACACAAACTTTCTTGAGTTTTCAGCTTCTCTTTTCTATCCTCTACTTCATCTCAGTCCCGGGACTGGGGTTCTGGTATGTTGAAGTAAGCTCATTTGGGTTTATCTTGTCTGTACTCCTCATGACATCACCCATAACTCCTTCCTTTCAGCCCTCATATTTCCAGAGTGCAAAGTTCTAATCATTTAATAAGTTCCTGTAGAGAATGCATCTATTACATCCCTTTATTTAGACTTCTGCTATTTAAATTCTTATTTTTTTCTTATTTCCCCCATCCTCAAGTACTGTATGTTAGCCCTCTTAGTCACACACTTTGCCCTACTGCCTGTCCTTTACTAGCTTACAAAGTCCCGTCTTTATTCCTCTTTTCCTGTTTCCCCAAGTATATGCATACCAGAATTGCAGACTACATTATTTTCTTTGCTTTTCCCATGTGGGTGCCTTTCCCCCATGAGATCACAGTCCCTAGAGGAATAGCTCCTGACAATAAAGAAACTGAAGATGAGGCAATATTTCTCCTGAAATAGAAGAGAAGATGGAGTTGTATTAGAAACACTAGTGTTTATTACATAATAATTGGAATTACAACTTATTGAGTGCTCGTATATGATAATTGTCATGCGAGAGCATTACGTGAATTCTTATTTAATCCTCACAGCCCCTCTGAGGTAAGTACTCATGTTATTTCCATTTTACAGATGAAGAAACAGGCTCAAAGAGGTGAAAATAGTTTGGGCACGTTGGCTTACACCTCTAATCACAGCATGTTGGGAGGCCGAGGCAGGAGGATTACTTGAGCTCATGAGTTCGAGACTAACCTGGGCAACATGGCAAGACCTCGTCTCTAAAAAAAATTTTAAAAATAAGCCAGATGTGGTAGCATGCACCTGTAGTCTCAGCTACTCAGGAGGCTGAGGTGGGAGGATCACTTGAGCCCAAGAAGTCAAGGTTGCAGTGAGCTGTGATCGTGCCTCCACACTCCAGCCTGGGTACAAAAAGGAAAGAAAAAAGGGGGAAAAAAAAGAGGTGAAATAACTTGTCCAAGTTCAAATCATGAATACATTAGCCAGATTTTGAACTGAGGACTGACTCTAGAACTGAAGTTCTTCATTACTGTGTAATGTAGGGTAAACATGCAGGCTTTGAGTTCAAGTACCTATGGTCATTAAGAGTGAGCTGATTTTTTTCAATCTTCCTTTAGTTATCACCAAATCTAGTTTATGTTTATCTTCTTGATTCTTACTAGTGATCTTAGTAAGCTGTTTTATTTGAATCACAAGAAGGTCCAGGCATGTTTCCCTCCCCCAAAGTTTGTGATCAGTGTCATAATTATATAGATTTGAGTTTGTATGTTAGCACTATTGTGGTGTTATAGTTCATTGTAGATACTATGCTTACAGTTTTGGGACCTACCTCGAGGTGAATGGATTGTGCCTTGAAACATGGTTGCATAACATGTTTGTTGTAGAGAGAGCTAAATATCCTTTAAAAAGAAATGTTGTTTATGTAATAATTTCCACACCACATCAGCCTTCCCTAGTGATAAGTAGTAGACTGAGTAATGACCACCCAAGTATATTAATTCTTTATCCCCAGAACTTGTAAATATTACCTTATAAGGAAAAGGGGTATTTGCAGATGTGATTAAATTAAGGATCTTGACATGGAGGGGTTATATCTGGGTGGGCCCTAAATACAATCACAAGTGTCATTATAAGAGAGAGGCAGAGGGAGACACAGACAAGTGGGAGGCAATGTAAATGCAGAGGCAAAGATTAGAGTGATATGGCCACAAGCAGAGAGAGCCAGCAGTAACCAGAACCTGGAAGATTCAACAAATAGATTCTTCCCTAGAACCTCCAGAGGGAGCACAGCCTGCTGACCCCTTGATTTCTACCCAGTAAAGCTAATATTGAACTTCAGGCCTCCAAAACTGTGAGAGAGTGAGTTTCTGTTGTTTTAAGCCACTAAGTTTGTCATTGTTTTTATGGCAGCAATAGGGGACTAAACAATGAGGGTAGTCACTTATACTGCTTAGCTCATTTTGAGAGAAAATATTATGACTTAATAAAGATAACAACCAACTAATATAACATGTATAATAATAATTTCAGCAAACATGTATGTAGTCTTTACTATGTGCCAGGCAGTGGTGTAAGCATTTGAAATGAATTTACTCATTTATTCTTCATAGCAACTCCCATAATGGGAGTTCTGTTTTAAATGGGAAGGGCACAGAGAAGTTAGGTAACTTGGCCGAGGTGATGCAGTTAGTAAATGGTGGGGCCAGGACCTGAACCAAGGCAGACAGTTTGATTTCAAAAGTCCATGCTATTAAACGCTATGCTATACAGAGCTTCACACTGGGCAAGTATTCCACAAAGGACAATGTGACAATGTCTAAAGTCTTTTCAATCTTCTAGTCTGTTCTTCATGTTTTCTGCTGTGTTCATTGTTTTTATCCTTTTCCATTAGGTAGCCTTTATCTTTAGCATTTTTTCTCTTCTAAATATCCTTGTGTAGTTTTGGTATCAGGATAATTCTAGGCTCATGAAATGAGTAGGTAGGAGTTTCTTTTTCTGTTTTCTAGAAGAGTTTATTGGTATTGGCATTATTTCTTTTTTCGAATATTTAATGGAATTTACCAATAAAGCCGTCTATGCCTGGAGTTATCTTTGTAAACAGATTTTAAACCAAGAATTCAGGTACTTTAGTAGCTATAGGGCTATTTAGGTTATCTATTTCTTCTTGAGTGAGCTCTGATAATTTGTGTCTTGAAGAATTTATCCATTTCATCTAAGTTGTTTAAGTTGTTGGTATAAAGTAGTTCATAATATTGCTTCATTATCCTTTTAATGTCTGTAAGATTTCTTTCATTCCTATGACTGGTGATTTGTGTCCCCTTTCTCTCTCTCTCTCACTCTCTTTCTCTCTCTTGCTCTTGCTCCTTTTTCTGATCAATCTGGCTGGAGGTTTTTCAATTGTATTGATCTTTTCAAAGTCAGCTTTTCGTATCATCGATTTTTCTCTGTAGTTTTTCTGTGTTCTACTTCACTGTTTTCCACTCTTTATTATTTCCTTCCTTTGCTTACTTTGCATTTTATTTACTCTTCTTTCTCTAACAAAATAGAAGCTGAGGTTAATGATTTGAGATCTCTCTTCTTTTCTAACACTAGTGTTTTCATGCTATAAAATTTCCTTTAAGTACTACTTCGCCTATATCCTACAGATTTTGATACGTAATGTTTTTGTTTCCACTAGGTTTAAAATATTTTCTAATTTTCTTTAGGATTTCTTCTTTGAACCATGAGTTATTTTGAAGTGCATTGTTTGGTTTTCAAATATTAGAGATTTTCCTAATGGCTTTCTGTTACTGCTTTCAAGTATAATTCTGTTATGCTTAGAGAATATGCTTTATATGATTTCAGTTCTCTTAAATTTATTGAGACTTATTTTATGGCCCAGAATGTATATTCTGTTGTCATTAGGTGGAATGTTCTATATATCTAAATTAAGTTTATAGTGTTGTTCAAGTCTTTTATATCTGTATTAATTTTTACATCTACTTGTGTCATCAATTACTAAGAGAGGAGTATTGAAATCTCCAACTATAATGGTAAACTTGTGTTTTCCTCCTTTTGGTGCTATCAGTTCTTACTTTATGTATTTTGAACTCTGTTACTAGGTACATGCACATTTAGGATTGTATGTACTCTTGATGAACTGCCCCTTTATCATTATAAGATTACCTTCTTTTTTCTGGCAATATTCCTTCTTCTGCAGTCTATTTCATCTGATATTGATATAATCACTGCAGCTTTCTTATGGTTATTGTTTGCATGGTGTATCTTTTCCACCATTTTACTTTTAGCCTATATATGTCTTTATTTTTAAAGTATGTTTCTGTAGAAAGCATATCTTTGGTTTTTAATCCACTATGAAAATTTCTGCTTTTTAATTGGGATGTTTAAACAATTTACATTTATTATAATTATTGGGTAGCTGGCTTTGAGTTGACATTCTTGCTATTTGTTTCCTATCTGTCCTATTTGTTCTTTGTTCCTTTTTTTCTCTTTTTTTTTTTTTTTTTTTTTTTTGCCTCATTTAGGATTATTTGAGTTACTTATTTTTGATCCCATATTGTCCTCACTAAAATTGTAAACAGATTTTAAACCAAGAATTCAGGTACTTTAGTAGCTATAGGGCTATTTAGGTTATCTATTTCTTCTTGAGTGAGCTCTGATAATTTGTGTCTTGAAGAATTTATCCATTTCACCTAAGTTGTTTAAGTTGTTGGTATAAAGTAGTTCATAATATTGCTTCATTATCCTTTTAATGTCTGTAAGATTTCTTTCATTCCTGTGACTGGTGATTTGTGTCTTTGTTTTGTCTTTTCTTAGTGCTTGTCCTCCTGTTTATAACTTACGTCTTCAACTTATCCCTGTCTATCTCGAAATAATATATATCACTTTACATATAGTGGAAAAACATTAAAGCCATATACTTCCATTTTTCCCTTCCGGCCCTTTCAGTTATTGTCATGTATTTTATTTAACATATTTTATTATTACTTTAAGTAGTCAATTATCTTTTAAAGATACTTAAAAATGAGGAAACATGACCTTTATATTTACTCACCTATTTATTGTTTCAGATGTCCTTTTTATTCCTTTGTGTTTCTGTTATCAATTTCTTTAGACTAAATAACTTTCTTTAATATTTTTGGTAGTGCAGTTATACTGGAATTAATTAATTCAGTGTTTATCTGTCTGAAAAGTTCTATTTTACCTTTATTTTGAGAGATATTTTTACTAGGTAAAGAATTCTAGGTTAATAGTTTCTTCCAGGACTTTAAAGATGTCTATCCATTGCCTACTGGCTTGCATGGTTTATGAGAAGAAATCTGCTGTAATTCTTTTTTTTTTGAATTGGAGTCTCATACTGTCACCCAGGATAGAGTGCAGTGGTGCGATCTTGGCTCACTGCAACCTCTGCCTCCAGGGTTCATGCCATTCTCCTGCCTCAGTCTCCCGAGTAGCTGGAACTACAGGTGCCCGCCACCACGCCTGGCTAATTTATTTATTTATTTTTGTATTTTTGTATTTTTAGTAGAGACGGGGTTTCACCGTGTTAGCCATGATGGTTTCGATCTCCTGACCTCGTGATCTGTCCGCCTCAGCCTCCCAAAGTGCTGGGATTACAGGCGTGAGCCACTGTGCCTGGCCAGAAATCTGCTGTAATTCTTATCTATGTTACTCTAATGTCTTTTTTTCTCTGGTTACTTTTAAGGTTTTCTTTTTATCACTTCAGCAGTTTTATTATGATGTTCCTTGGAGTCACTTTCTGTATATTATGCTTGAATTTATGGATTTCATCGAATTTGGAAAACTTTTAGCTATGGTTTCTTTAAATATTTTTTTTATGTTCCCTTCCTCCCCATGTCTCTTTTCCTTCTGGAGCTCCAATTTCATGAATATTAGATCGCTTGATATTGTCCCACAGGTCACTGATGCTCTGTTCATTTGTGTTCAGTCTCCTGTGTCTCTGTGCCTCATTTTGGATAATTTCTAATTCTGTGTCTTCAAGTTCACTGATCTTTACTTCTGAAGTTTACAATCTGTTGTTAATCTCATCTAGTCTAATTTATGTCTTTTTTATACTTTCCCTCTCTCTTGTCCTCATGTTCATGTTTTCCTCTACTTCTTGAACATGTGGAACATATTTAGTAAAAGTGTTTTAATATACTTGTTTGCTAGTTCTTTCATCCATGTCACTTCTGAGTATGTTTTTACTTGTTTATTTTTTCTTCTGGCTTAAAGTCTGATCTTCCCATTTCTTTGCATGCCTGGTAATTTTTTATTGGGGACTAGGTATTGTTAATTTTATATTCTTGATTACTAAATTTCATTATATTTCTTTAATTAGTTTTGGCTTTTATTTTGGATGCAGTTATGTTACCTAGGATTACTTTGATCCTGTCAAAGATTGCTTCTAAGCTTTATTATGGTGGGTCCAGAGCAGCCATTGCTCTAGAACCAATTTAGACCTCACTACTTTGGCAATATCCTTCTGGGGGTTGTATCTAATTCCTTGTCTATTACAAGGTCTTTCTACTCGGATAGATGTGAACACAAACTATTTACAGCCCTGTAAGAACTCTGGGAATGGTTCTGCCTGCTCCTTTCCAGTAGTCTTGAGTGGGTTCCTCTCATGCATGTGCAGACCAGTACTTAGTCAAAGACTCTAGGGAAGCCTGTCGGTAGAACTCCAGAGTGTTCTCTCTCTCTATCTCCAGTTCTCAGTCCCACAAATTCTAGTCACTTTGCCCTCCTGGATGTCTAATCTCAGTCACCTCGACTCAGTGAGATCTAGTCCTCCTCCCTGTAGTGCATCCAGGAACTGCCTGTAGGCAGTAAACTGGTACACTCATAGGACTCACTTTGTTTGTGTCCCTTTTCTTAGAGATCACTGGCCTATGTTGCCTATGTTGCCAATGTCTGAAAACCATTTCTTTCTATATTTTGTCCAATTTTTTTAGTTGCTTAAGGCAGGATAGTAAATCTGGTCCCTGTTTTTTTAACTTCTAAATAGAAGTCTCAAACTTATTTTTTAGGGAACGTACATGTTGACTACTAGTAGATTCCTTTCTTTAAAGAAATTCTGTCATTTAAAATATGGCTTGTGAATAGTTAAAAAGTAGATCTGCATTTAAAATAAAATTCTACATGATAAATTAAAATAGGATTTAGGAAATTTAGATCTTCCCCCACCTTGCTATCTAGCATATGATTAGAGAGTAATTCATTGCTATTAGAATGGCAGAGGTTTGAAAAAGAATTTCAAAATAAGGCTAAGGCAGACCAGACTGTGATTGACTGCAGATCCATGGTTGTACAGAGCGGTAACCAGTTACTGAGTCTTGGCTGTAAACCCTTTAACTGCCCTACTGTCTATTTAAATTCTTTGTCAGTGGGCTTCAGTGTTTAAATGTTTACTTTGATAAACATCCCAACATTCAAACAAGGAGTAAAACATTCAGAACCATTGAGATAAAGATCCAAACAATAGTGAGAACATCTGACAAATGCTAACTTTGTAAACTGTAGAAGCCTCCACTAACTACAGACTGTCTGACCCCAGAATTAGGACTTTTCTCCCTGTCCTTGCTGGCCACACTGAAAATAAGTGAGGCTAATTACAGTAATCTATCCTAGGGGCAGGTTATTTGGGGCAATAAATCAACCTCAACTGTTAACCTTTCGTGTGTGTGTGGGGTGTGTGTGTGTGTGTGTGTGTGTATATGTGTGTGTGTGTATGTGAGAGAGGGAGAGAGAGAATAGATATGTAAACATGATGCATGGTCACTTATTTATTTAGTATCTTTTTTTTTTTTTAAATTAATTAATTTATTTATTATTATTAAACTTCAAGTTGTAGGGTACATGTGCACAACGTGCAGGTTTGCTACATATGTATACTTGTGTCATGTTGGTGTGCTGCACCCATCAACTCGTCATTTACATCAGGTATAACTCCCAATGCAATCCCTCCCCCCTCCCCCCTCCCCATGATAGGCCCCGGTGTGTGATGTTCCCCTTACCGAGTCCAAGTGATCTCATTGTTCAGTTCCCACCTATGAGTGAGAACATGCGGTGTTTGGTTTTCTGTTCTTGTGATAGTTTGCTAAGAATGATGGTTTCCAGCTGCATCCATGTCCCTACAAAGGACACAAACTCATCCTTTTTTATGGCTGCATAGTATTCCATGGTGTATATGTGCCACATTTTCTTAATCCAATCTGTCACTGATGGACATTTGGGTTGATTCCAAGTCTTTGCTATTGTGAATAGTGCTGCAATAAACATACGTGTGCATGTGTCCTTATAGCAGCATAATTTATAATCCTTTGGGTATATACCCAGTAATGGGATGGCTGGGTCATATGGTACATCTAGTTCTAGATCCTTGAGGAATCGCCATACTGTTTTCCATAATGGTTGAACTAGTTTACAATCCCACCAACAGTGTAAAAGTGTTCCTATTTCTCCACATCCTCTCCAGCACCTGTTGTTTCCTGACTTTATATTCCAGGCATTTTAATCTTCATAACAGCCCTGCCAACTCAGTTTTTAGGTATACATATAAGGGATTTAATTAAAAAGCTGAGATGTAGAGATACTAAATGATGAGTTCAAGTTTTTCCATTATACTATGCTGTTTCTCACAATGCCATGCTGTATTACCCTCAGTAGCACCATAATTCAGTTGTCGGTAGACCACAAATACAACCTTGGGTCATCCGTCTTGCAGTCATGTACTCTGGGCCACAGGAGGCATTGGAAGACAGAGTTTGATGGATAATTACAGCTTTTTTCATTAGGAAAATAATTTGAAGTTCATGGTTTACATACAGTGGATCAAAACAGCAATAAAGCAGTGAATACACTTTGTTATTATCTATCTAGGCCAGTTTTACTGAAAAAGACTGATATATCCCCAATACCATACCACCTGCTACTCAAAGACAAGCCTTTTAGTTTGAGGTTGTAGTCACTATTGGCAAAGTCTGACTGTGTTTGCAACTGTCTTTTAAACTTACAGTCTTCATAAAGAGCCTTCACTTTTGAGATTGTTGCCATTGAATGATTTTTCTGTGGCTGTTTACTAGCTGGGCCTGAATAATCCCCTGCACCAGCCACTTTGCCTGCGGTCTCCTTTATTTCATTCATCATGAGGAAGCCACCTCAGGCTCCCATTGTCATTTCTCTCTGCCTATATGTCAGTGTCCAGTGTTGGTGGACTGGCTATATTTCAATACTTCAGTGTTAGATAGTAGCCCTAATAAATGCTTGTCAATTTAGCAACAGTAGTTATCCAATTATTTCTGTTGTCGTGGTATAGACAGTCTTGATTTTAACTACTTAAAAGTCCGGGCCAGGCACCATGGCTCACACCTGTAATCCCAGCAGTTTGGGAGGCCGAGACGGGTGGATCATCTGAGATCAGGAGTTTGAAGACAGCCTGGCCCGTCTCTACCAAAAATACAAAAATTAGCCAGGTATGGTGGCACGTGCCTGGGTCCCAGCTACTTGAGAGGCTGAGGCAGGAGAATTACTTGAACCCTGGAGTCAGAGGTTGCAGTGAGCTGAGATCGTGCCACTGCACTCCAGTCTGGGTGACAAGGGTGAGACTCCATCCCCCCTCCAAAAAAAAAAAGTCCATATGTAAGATCCCTGATGATAACCCTGAGTTTCCTATAAAGACAAAAATGCTACCAGCCTTTACTTTGGCTTGTGACTAATTGTGCATTAGTGCCTTACTTTTGAAATCTATGTCAAGCTTTTAATTCTGTTTCTGAATTTTTCAATGACCATGCTATCCTTCAATTACAAGATTTATGCTCCTGATGCATCATCAATACTCTTTCAAGTTTTATTTTCTAGTATTAGAGATAAGTTGCACCAAACTTGAGTATTTGCCACTTATTAGGGTAGGGGCTAGATAGGGTACATATATCTGGCACTGTATCAGTGAGGGGTTTTTTCAGCGTGAAATGTGCTGGCCCCTGTACAAGGATTAAATCCCTAACTTTGGTTTTATTAGTGATCATGCTTTTTATATACAGAATGAGGATTCCAGATTCATGCATTGTTTGTTTATTCCTCTTCACCAAAATTTAGGGTAAAGCTGGTGGTACTTGAATAGAAAAGGAAAAGTGATGTTTAGTGTTTGTGTGCACACCACGTGTGTGTGTGTACAGTGACACTTTGATTTTTAAGTTACCATATAATTAATAGTTAAGAGAAAGGCTCCAAGGCCAGTCTAACTAGAATTCTGGCTCTTCCAGTTACTAATTATAATTGTAACCCTAGTCAAGTTACTTAACCTCTCTGTGTTATTATATCTTGTGACCTTGATCAATTTACTTTAGTTCTAATATATTTTTTTTGTGGATTCCTTAGGATTTTTCACAAACACAATTATGTTGTTGGCAAATAACAGTTTTACTTCTTCCTTTCCAATTTTTAAACCTTTTTTACCTGCCTTATTGCACTGCCTAGTACCTCCAGTATGATATCGAATAGACAATTGAATGGCCATTCTCAATCTTAGGGGGAAAACATTCAGTCTTTCCCTTAATAAATATGATGTTAGCCGTAGGTTTTTGTTAGATGTTCTTTAAGAAATTGAGGAAGTTTTCTTCTATTCCTGGTTTGTTGTAAATTGTTATGGTGGTTGAGTATTGAATTTTGTCAAATGATTTTCCTTTGTCTGTAAAGATGATCAGGCCAGGTGCGGTGGCTCACGCCTGTAATCCCAGCACTTTGGGAGGCCAAGGTGGGTGGATCACGAGGTCAGGAGATCGAGATCATCCTGGCCAACATGGTGAAACCCCACCTCTCCTAAAATACAAAAAATTATCTGGGCATGGTGGCTCGCGCCTGTAGTCCCAGCTACTCGGGAGGCTGAGGCAGGGGAATCGCTGGAACCCAAGAGGTGGAAGTCACAGTGATCCAAGATCGTGCCAGTGCACTCCAGCCTGGGCAACAGAGCAAGACTCCATCTCAAAAAAAAAAGAAAAGAAAAAGATGATCATATGATCACCTTCTTTATTAATATGCTGATTTACATTGCTAGATTTTTTATGTTAAACTTTTCCTTAATATAACAACAACAACAACAACAACAACAACAAAAACCAACAGAGATGTTCCAGTATGTTTTTCTGTGCATTTTTGGGGAACTAGCAGTATCTTAAGGTAGTTTAGAATCTCTAGGTTTATTCTCTAGTTGTCTCTCAATTTAAAGACTGTATGTTAACGATATAATAATCAACAGCAATATATCTTCTGGGAGGGAACAAATGATTATATTGAGACTTCTTGATTAGTGATTTAAGTATATTTTAGAGAAATATAAACCAGTACAAGGAGAATATCGTATTTATACTAACTTTCAGATTATTTATTTCTCTCTTAATTCATAGAAAAATAATTTTAATGCTTTTGAGAACTTCCTTTTTAAAGAAATGAATATACTGGGTAATGAAGCTGGCTGGCTAAATAAAACATATAATTATCAAAATGTAATTCATTCCATATTTAGAAATTATTTTGAGCTAGTAATCATAATAAATGGAAGTCTCCAGGTAAAGAAAGACTTGGTTCTTCATGGGGGGATAAACAAAACAAGGACCTCCATAGTTGGTGCCTTTATTTATCATTCTTGCTATTTAACTGTGACCATAATATAATGTTTGTTCTCTTTATATAAAGGAAGGTTTTTGTTGTTTGTTACTATTTCCAGTCCTGTTTAATTATAATGGCTACTATTTTTGTAAAGAAGATATTTTAAAATCAATGTTTAAATGTAGTAAAAATGATTCATTCCCCCAATGCCAGTTCCAGTCCTACAAATGGAAATAGCACTGAGGAGGACATCAGCTGATTTAATCTTCCATTAAGGTTTTATTTGCATAGCCCTTGATCCCTAAAGGCTTAGTCTGCCCATTGCCTCAACAAACCCTTTGTACAAATAAAATTGAATCAAGCAGATGAGTGAGTAAATGTGTCTGGATAGCAGCCCTGGAATATCACTACCCTTCTCATGTGCAAAGCTACATTTCCCAGCCCTTTCTGCATACACACAGGCTGTGGGGTCAAACCCGATTAGGTGCTCTCATCAACTCTTTTACAGGATTGGCCTTTTCAGCTTCAAGAAGCAGCATGACCTGTTCCATTCAGCGACTGTTCTTAGCCCATTCTTTAGCTCTGTCTGTTACGTTCCCATGGAGTGAGGCTCTGGCTTCTCCTGCACATGCTCCCTGAGAGAGTCATTCACAAAGACAACCTGCTCTCCAAGGAAAAGCAGCAAAGCCAGCTGAGGAAAGAGATGATGGATCATGCCAACCAGAGGGGAAGAGTAAGGCATATTAAAAATGACATCAGTGCAGTAATCCCACAGGGATTAATACAAATTGAACTGGTATGTTTTTCCTGGAAATTCCAGCTCATTCCAGGCATTCATTTTTTCCATAAAGGAGTGGGGGTAGGTTTGATTCTCTCCATGTGACAAGCAATTCAGCAGCAGAGGCAATTAAGCCTTATTGACCGGCACTATACAAAACTACTAAATATTCAACAAACAGACCTTCCAGAGAAAATACATGAGGTCATTATAGTAATAGTTTCCCCTTTGGGTATTCTTTCAAAATATATTTATTTAGTTTGGGTGTGAGAGATAATATAATGCCTATAAGGATAGTTTAAAATGGCAGAAAACAATCATGTTTTAAGTATGTGACATTCTGTTAGCATTATGTGAATAAATTTCTGCCTCTTTGCAATGAGTTCAGTTCACCAAATATATATTATGAGCCACCTACCCAATGATGGATGAATGTTACTCTTCTAGCTGGCCGAAAACCTATGTATGGACCAAGTGGGACAGACTATAGAACTGGAAGAATGTGGACTTCTGTGCTAACCGGTGATAGATAGGTTGGGCCTGGAAAGGGCTGGTCTGAGGTAGCCTATTAGATATAAAGGAACTCTAGTTTATTTTTTAATAATGAATGTTATTTTTATTACAAAAGTATATATTTTCATTATAGAAGATTTGGGGTAGAGGAATAAGCACAGTCAAGGAAAAAACCTGTTATCCTAGCACCCCAAAGTAATGCTGTTAACGTTTTGTTTTATATCCTAGTTTTTTAAGTTTATGAGTGCATACATTCTCTTATTTTAAAACAGATCTTGTCTTACTCTTCCATAAACTGATTTTATCACCTTACTATGAACCTTTTTGTGTCATTAAATATGATACTCTATTTTATGAAAGTATAATTACTAACCCTTACCAATGGGATTTTAAATCTTTAATTTCCCCTCTTGTAATGACCGTTCGGGTAGCTAAATCTTTGTGAACCCCTGGGATTATTTTTAAGATACTTTCATAAACATGGAATTACTGGGTTAAAACCTGTATAAAATACTATGGCTCTAGATGTATATTTTTAAACATACCCCAATTTATATGTCTTTCAGCAGTGAGTATATGAGAAAATTTGACTTCTAAGCTACTCATGATTGAACAATATCAAACTCTATATTTGTATTTATTTACTTGTATATTCTTGCACTCTGATTAAATTCTCAAGCTTGATGTAAAGTAGTTATCATTGTTCTCAGTATTCAACTAGTAGTCTACAACAAGTATGTAGGAGATGGGGGAAGAGATGAATTCCTGAGAGTCTGGTTCTCTCCTGGGGCTCTTAAGCCCTGGGATGGTAACAAGGAAGTCAAGAAGACTGGCATTTTATCTTTTTGTCCCAAGTCGTAGATAAAGGATGAGAGATGTACTTAAAACCTCCTAAAAACAGCCAGGCGTGGTGGCTCATGCTTGTAATCCCAGCACTTTGGGAGGCCAAGGCAGGTGGATCACAAGGTCAGGAGTTTGAGACCAGCCTGGCTAACATGGTGAAACCCCGTCTCTACTAAAAATACAAAAAAAATTAGCCAGTGGCGCATGCCTGTAGTTCCAGCTACTCAGGAGGCTGAGGCAGGAGAATCACTTGAACCTGGGAAGTGGAGGTTGCAATGAGTCGAGATCGTGCCACTGCACTCCAGCCTGAGCAACACAGCAAGACTTCATCTCAAAACAAAAACAAAACAAAAAGAAACCTACTAAAAACAGAAAGGGTATCTAATCTTCAAGAGCTTACTGTCTAGTCAGGAGAAAGAACATACATCCACATGAAGCAAACTAGTGCAAATAAATTCATACAATTCAAACTATTTTCTTATTGGTTAATGATTTAAATATGTTATTCTTTTTGCTTGTAAACAGATTCTGACGTGATGTGACAAAAATAGACTAACGGATTCACTCCCTCTCCAGCTTTCCATCACACTTAATCCAGAAACTTTCACTTCCAGTAATGGCGAGCTAGGTAATTAGGATGACAAGCATTATTCACATAATGCTAACAGAATGTCACATACTTAAAATGTGATTGTTTTCTACTATTTTAAACTGTCCTTATAGGCATTATATTATCTCTCACAACTTAAAAAACAGAGAAATAAATTTTTTAAATTTTCTTACATGTTCTAAAAAGCTAACAAAATAATAAAATAGGCTTGGGCCAAAATCTAGGGTAAAACAAGAACCCACAGAGGTAAACTCACCATTCAAAGCCTCTTTCTCCCCGCTCACACCTTGTTTGTGCTCTGGACCCACATGATCAGGGACAGGCCAGAAACCTGACCACAGAAAACACCAATATCAGGAATGCCATCTCCTGAGAAAGCTAACCTGATGACTACTTCATTGTATTTAACTTCATCTATTTCTATGAAACACATTGATTGTACCATTTTTTTAAAGTGTTGATATTATTAGGTATATAAATTTGCTTCCATTGTTTTTAAATAAAAATACTCTCTCTTAGAATAATGAATTTGAAAAGTACCTCTCTTTCTCTGAAGGCATTTACTAGTCTGAATGAAATATCTGTGTAGTCAGGCTGAGTTTTTGGTAGTCTTATAGGGGAAGGAAGACAGGAATCAAAGCTGAGAGCCTGCCCAGGGTAAGAAATCTGATAAACCACTTCCCTGTTTAATCCAGGAATCTCAAGCACTCCATCTTCAAAGTAAGAGTGAACTAGAAGTAAACCATTACTGGAGCAGCTCAAGTTTGTGTCACTCAGGTAGTCCAGGGAACCTCAAACTTTTGACATAGATAGACTAGGATGGTTCCATACTAGTAGTGTCTTCTGGTGCTTGACAGAAGCAAAGAAAAATCATTTCTAGAGAATGGTGCCATTATCTTAGGATATTTATTAACCTTGAAAATATTTATTTTCTAGTATAATGACCAACAGTCAAAGATAACACTTTCACAAAATAACAAGATACCCTGAGTAGTAAACAGCAGAAACAACACAGAGTCCCACAGAAACTTCAGAAATTGCAATCATTAGATAGACTGTAAAGTAACTATCCTATGTATAAAGAGATTTTTTAATGAACTTGAAAATATCTGCAAGAAGAGAGTCTATAAAAAGTATTGTAACAGATTATTTTAAAACTAAATAGAACTTACAAAAGTGAAAAATATAACAATCAAAATTATGAACTCAGTGAATATATTAATCAGTAGATCATACGTAGCTGAGGTCAGAACTGAAAGATGAGTCTGAAGAAATCATCCAGAGTGTAGCAGAGAAGAGGAAATGATGATAGGAAAAGATAGGGTAAGAGACATGGAGGTAGAGTAAGAATACCTACTAGCATACCCTTATGAAAGTCCCAGAAGATAAGGAAAGAGAGTTTTGGTACAGAGGCATATTAGAAGAGATGGTAGCAGAGAATTTTCCTTACTTGATATAAAACACCAATCCACGGATTAAAGAAGCCTAATAAATTTATTATTCTGATAAGTAGACCCAGGCAGAAGGGCAGAAGGAAAATTTATCTCAGATGGGTATCCCACAAGGAAAATTAAAGGCATTTTGAGGCAAACAAAAACAGAGTTTGCCTCTATTACATCAAATGTAAATGGACTAACTGTTCCCATTAAAAGACAAAGATTGTCATACTGGATAAAATAATACTAAAACTCTCTGCTGTTTGTAGAAGACACACCTGAAATATGTCAGTAAGTTTTCAACTGTGGGTGATTTTGCCCTCAAGAAGATATTTAACCGTGTCTGGGCTTATTTTTGGTTATCATAACCTGGGAAAGTGCCATTATAAACTACAACACATAGAACTGCACCCCCCCAACACACACACACACAAGGAATTACCTGGCCCAAATATCATGGTTGGAGAAACCCTGATATAAGTAAACAGAAAAGTTAAAAGTGAAAAGAAATGAAAAGGTAGTAAAGAAAATATATACCAAAAGTAAGCCCAGTTGCTACGTTAATTATAGACAAAATTATAGTGACTCAGAAAATACTTCTAGAAATAAAAGGGATTACTTCAAAATAATGTCTACTTGCGAGGAAAATCTAAGAATATTAAATTTATATTCATCGAATAAAATGGCCTCAAAATACTTAAAGCAAAAATTCCACAACTCTAAGGAAAAACACAAATTCATTATCAAGGTGTTTTATATTTACATTCTTCTCTCAGCATTTGATATAAAAAGCAGGCAAAAAGCCCCAGTAAGAACATATAAGATTTGAATAACACAATTGTCAAATTTCACCTAGGAACATATATATAGCACTGTACTTAACAACTGCAGAATATATATTATTTTCAAGCATACCTGGAAGGAACATTTATAAAAGTTGACTCTGGCCAGGTGCGGTGGCTCACGCCTGTAATCCCAGCACTTTGGGAGGCCGAGGCGGGTGGATCACGAGGTCAAGAGATTGAGACCACCCTGGCTAACACGGTGAAACCCCATCTCTACTAAAAATACAAAAAATTAGCTGGGCGTGGTGGCAGGCGCCTGTAGTCCCAGCTACTCGGGAGGCTGAGGCAGGAGAATGGTGTGAACCCAGGAAGCGGAGCTTGCAGGGAGCCGAGATGGCGCCACTGCACTCTAGCCTGGGCAACAGAGCGAGACTCCATCTCAAAAAAAAAAAAAAAAGTTGATTCTATACTGTTTCACAGAGCTAGTGTCAACAATTTCATAGGATTAAAACCCCACATAATTATGCTGTCTGACCACAGTGTATTGTTAGCATTCAATAAGAAAAAGATGACTGGAAATACCAATATTTGGAAATTAAGCAGTACATATATATAATCCATCACAGTAGAAATTAGAAAATATTCCTCACTGATCATGAAAAATACTATATATAAACTTTTCAGTAAATAAAGCTGAGCTTAGAGGAAAATTTATGGCTTAGAGGAAAACTTAGAGCTTAGAGGAAAATTTAAATTCGTCTATCTCAAGAAGTTAGGGAAAAAAACAGCAAATTAAATCTGAAGAAAGTAGAAGGAAAGAAATAATAAGAAAAGTACAGGAATTAATGAAATAGAAAACACTTACAGAGAGGATATGCAAAGCCAAAAGGTGATTCTTTTTAAAAACTGATAAGAGTACTGCCGGGTGCAGTGGTTCACACTTGTAATCCCAGCACTTTGGGAAACTGAGGCAGGTGAATCACTTGAGGCTAGGAGTTCAAGATCTACCTGGCCAACATGGCAAAACCCTGTCTCTACTAAAAATACAAAAATTAGCCAGGCATGGTGGTGCATACCTGTAGTCCCAGCTACTTGGGAGGCTGAGGCACAAGAATTGCTTGAACCCAGGAGGTGGAGGTTGCAGCAAGCCAAGATTGCACCATTGCACTCCAGCCTGGGCAACACAAAGCGAGACTCTGTCTCCAAAAAAAGAAAAAAAAAGAAAAACGGAAAGACTACAAATCCTTATAAAGACTGATTGAGGAGAAAAGAGAAAGACACAGATAACCAAAATCAGGAATGAAAAGGAAGACATCACTGCAGATCCTAGAGATATTATAAAGAATACTTTTTAAAATAAATGAACTTCTTACTCTGGGTAAACAAAGCCCTGTCTCATCTAATTCGTACATTCATCTCATTTTATACAGTTTTCGCTCTTGTCTACTGTGCAGCCATTAAATATGCCAAGTTTGTTTCTCTCATAGGGTCTTCATTACCAACTAATGCAAAGTAATGCAATGACTGTCTCAGATTTAAATATAACCTCCTCAGAAAGGCCTTTCCTGACCACTCAATCTAAGGTAGCTACCTGATATTCTTCATACCATTCAGTTTTAACTCCTTAATTAGCTCATGCTATTTACTTCGTAATTGTTTGCTCCCCACTCCAGATATAAAACACATCAGAGTAGGAACCTTATCTTGCTCATCACTATCCCAGAGTGCTCGATAAATATTTGTTGATTGAAGTACGGTCTTCTGATTCAGTCACAGAGAGGTGGGCCATGAGAGAAATAAGGAAAAACGTAGAAACAGGAAATAAATAAAAATCAGAAACAATTTAAGATCCTATTGTGTGCAAAAGTGGAAAGAAGAGACAAGAAAATACATAAAGGGATTAAAAGAAAGAGAGAAAAAAAATTAGATAGTACTGCTGTTATGTTTTGGAAAAACTCTTAATTAGAAGGAAAAGAACTAACTTTATTAAGCTACCTCAATGTAGGAAAACTAAATTACCAGATGATGTGGGGTTTTTTTTTTTTTGAAAGATGTTATTTCAATTTACAGTCATCACCAAAATTATTTTCCTCATTTTCAACCTTTTCCTAGGAAGAAAAGAAAGTGAGTTATTTTATTCTATAGAAGGAAAAACAAAAGCCTATTTGTTTTAATCAAGTAAAATTGTCAAAGATGACTGGCAGCGCCATTCACTGAGAAGGAATATTAGGAGAAGTGTTTTGCAGGGAAATCATGAGTTTCAATTTTAACAGGTTAAAATTTAGATATTTTGAAATATCCAATTAGAGGTGTTGACAAGATAATGGGATACGTCACTCAGAGGAGAGGTCTGAGCTGGAGATCTAAATCTTTGATGTATGGATGGTAATTGAAGCCATAGGCATAGATGTGAGTGTCTAGAGAGAAAGAACAGCATATGAAAAAAATGGGGTTTCGTGGTTGTATCTTAAGGAGCTCCAGTATTTAATGGTTAGGTGGTAGGAGACAAGCCTTTGAAGGAGACTGAGAAGGAATGGTCAGGAGAATATGGTTTCATGAAAGCCAAGGGAATATACTGTTTCAGGGAGAAGAATGGTCAGCAGTGTTGAATGCTGCTGAGACACCAAAGAAAATGAGAATTGAAAATGTTTATTACCTTTAGTGACATTGAAGTCTTTGACCTCAGTGAAAGTAATTTTAGCACAGTGGAGATGGAATCTGAGTCATTTTAACATCCACAGTACCTTTCGTAGAGTAGATATTTGATACGATTTTTCATTTGCTTTACCATGAAATGTATAATTATGCAGAATAATGTATAATGTATATGTAGTATTTGAAGAAAAAAGTGAACAACATTTATCCATAACCCAAGTTAGGAAACAGAACTTTAGAAGACACCCATATGCTCCTCCCTGTTTGCATCTACCTTCTTCATCTGCCCAGATGTACCACACTTACTATTGTAATAAGTTTTCCCACCAAGTGCGGTGGCTCACGCCTGTAATCCCAACACTTTGGGAGGCCAAGGCTGGTGGATCACAAGGTCAACAGATCAAGACCATCCTGGCCAACGTGGTGAAACCCCATCTCTACTAAAAATACAAAAATTAGCTGGGCGTAGTGGTGGGTGTCTGTAGTCCTGGCTACTCGGGAGGCTGAGGCAGGGTAATCGCTTGAACCTGGGAGATGGAAGTTACAGTGAGTCAAGATTGCGCCACTGCACTCCAGCCTGGTGACAAAGCGAGACTCCATCTCACCAAAAAAAAAAAAAGGTGAGCCAGGCACAGTGGCTCACGCCTGTAATCCCAGCACTTGGGAGGCCGAGGCAGACAGATCACGAGGTCAGGAGATCAAGACCATCCTGGCTAACACAGTGAAACCCTGTCTCTACTAAAAACACAAAAAAAAAAAAAAAAAAAAAAAAGTGCCAGGTGTGGTGGCAGTCGCCTGTAGTCCCAGCTACTCGGGAGGCTGACTGAGGCAGGAGAATGGCGTGAACCTGGGAGGCGGAGCTTGCAGTGAGCAAAGATCGCACCACTGCACTCCAGCCTGGGCCACGGAGCAAGACTCCATCTCAAAAACAACAACAACAACAAAAAAGTTTTCCCTTGCTTTTATAGTTTTACCACATATGAGTGATTTCCTAAACAATATACTGTTATTTTTACAATATACTTTTTTAGTTTTAACTGGTTTTGAACTCTGTATAAATGGGATTATATTGTATTCATTCTGAGTCTTGCTGCTTTTGTTCAACATTATCTTTCTGAGATTTGTCTGTGTTGACACCTGAGATTGTATGTCATTTTCATTGTTGTATAGTATTCCATTGAATTAACATGCCATAATGTACTTTTACAGTCTGCTTTTGATTGGTATTTGGGTCATTTCCAATTTTTTGGT